>NC_088110.1:9115000-9715000 GCF_036370855.1 Dromaius novaehollandiae | reverse complement strand
CACTAAGGGCTACTTGGATGATACTCTCAGTCATGTTCCTGATTTCAATGTAATTGTTGAACACTAAAGAGGCTGCCAGTATCTGTAGTATGTGCTGGTGCTTGAATCTTCACTAGTTCATTAAATAGAAGTTTTCTGCTGGCTGAGCTTGCTCACAGCAAAAAAGCCGTTCCCTGATTAGCTTAGTCCTTGATGGCTAGTTACAGGTAAGACATGGGTAGAATATTATGAGTCCAACAGTACCAGCTGTCTCCCATGACACACAGTAGACAATGCTGAATTGTGAGAGTAATTAAATTCCTTACAATCTTAGAAGGATAATTTTGAAAATCTTCCTGCAGTCTGTGTTGCATAGCTATACTTTGGAATTTCACTTGTTTGAAATATTTTTGATAGTGAAGTAAGATACTGTAAGAATTGAAGATACCATCGTTTATGCTATTTTCATACACTACAGCTGTGCTGAGTAGAATGTATTTAGATGTGAGTTAAGGAGGAAGAATTTATTCTACTGATACTTATGGAAAAAAGAAGAAAGGAAGTGCTCTTTTTTTTGAAATGTCATACATGTTCAGAAAGATTTATTTTTTAATAGATTGGGCTGATTTTGCTGTATTTGAAAACAGAAGAGCTGTGTGAGAAGTGAAGGGTATGCTGGCAATTGGTGAACCAATAACATGTATTGTACTAAACTGTTATTTGTACTGTAATATGCCATATGGAATTAAACACATTTGTCATAGAAACCAAATCTTAAGAATGATAATCTCCTTACAGTGTTGGAGCACTAAGGTATGATATCTTCCACTTGAACTATAAAGAGAATTCTTCACCTAACGATAATAAACTGTTATTCTGCATATTGATCAGCTCTTAAAATATCCATCAGCATCTGAAATTTAGAAAGCAATATTTCCCATATTCTTTGGGATTTTCTTGGTAGAAATGTTTCTACATGCCATAAACCATATGCATGTGTATTTGACTCATTGAATGTATAATACAGAGGTGACCTGTTCATGTGCGGCAGCCATTTTCCCCAGAATTCTAGATATTTGCTAGCCTGTCACAGCGCCAGTTCTGATAAGGCTGTTTGATGGGTGGAAATCCTGGCTAAAGGACAGAAAATGCAAGGGGACTACGTGTAACTTACAAGCATTAGTGTACTACCGAAAGTGATAAAGATGAGAAGTGTATACCGCAAAATGCCTTGGCACATACTTTGCAACCATCCTGAGAATAAGTCAACATGCTTTTATCTGTCATACTTTTCGGTATTAATATTTAATGTACAGTTATATTAAAACAATATAGGACCAAATCCTGAGATTCTTCACAAGGTAAATAATATTTCTTCTGAAATGTCTGTCTTGAAGAGCTCCTACTAATAAAAAAAATACTGCCTTTGACCATGAGGACCAAGAGAAATACAGGCATGCCATGTATTTTGTCTATTTGGAAGGAATTGTCCCTGTGGATCCAACAGAAATGCTGCTAACATTGCTGCTGCTGCTTCTGCTGTCAACGTGTCTTTCCCATGTTGTTTGGGAAAGTCATCCTGGTAGTAGAAGGGCAGGGAATAGAAAGAGGAATCTAGAACTGAAGATGCTAGTCCTATATGTTCTTGTTGGTTTCCTGGACATTCAGCCCTATTTCTAAGGGTTTCTAAGGGCCTTTCTAAGATTGTGTTGGCCTGTAACATTTGGCAGATACTACTCCAAGTATCACTGTCAAGTCTCTTAATTCAAATACTGTTTCTTCAATCAGATGAAGAAAGGTTGAGTGAATGATGAGCAAATTATCTGCATGACACCTAAAGCCTGCTGTGGATCAGATTTATACAAGTATATATGTATACAAGTATATATGTATGTATAAGTGGCAAATTAATAAACTAGTGATAGCTATTTAAAGTCTAAGCTCAGATGAAATACACCTCTGAGTCCTGGTGTGCAAATACACAACCTGATATCTCTCATGTATTTCATTTTGCCCTTTTGGTATAGAAGTCGTAATCACAGAGTACTTGGATAGAGGTAAGTTTGTCACCTAAAAAAGGCTTCCTTACTTGTCAGTGGCAGCAGGCATGAAGGTCTTTCATGAGACTTTTCATTATAACTAAGAGGAAATGTCCTCTTTCCACTGAGTGGATAGTAACACTGACAGCTTTGCAGGGTTCATATCAAGCAATGTGAGTTTTTTCTTTTTGAAAATAAAGCCAGGTCTCAGTAGCACTGAAGAGGTATTGGGATCTTCATTCTATCTTCCCTTCCTGGTGAGTTTCTCCTGACTTAAAGCAGGCTTTTTTAGGTCAGGAAAATGGTTAGCCTTTAAAAATCATGGGTTAAAGTTTGGAGGAAAGGAAAGTTATGGCTCATGTGGAGAAGAGAAGCACTCTGGTAGATGAAGATGAATAAAAATCTTGCAGCAGGGAGCTGACCCATTACTTCTAATCATTCTGAAACTTTTCTGGACATTTGCTCCAGTTGCAGTTGAGTCATTGCTGTATCTGAACTGATGCAGCTTCTGGTACAGATAGGTAAAGCTACTCTTTGCATGAGTGGAGTCATTCAAGCAGGGATATTTGCCTGTCCACACTAGAAATGTGTTCTGGTGCTGCTGGCTATCAATGGCTTTTCATTGGGGCATATTCCCTTTAATAGAAAGACTAAATGCTGAAGAAATCCAGTGGGAAACTATAAAGTGAGTGAAAGTTAGCTCTCATGCAAATAAAAGTGAAATGTTGAGAATTATTTTAAAATTGGCTTGTGTGGGAGACGTTGTTCTAATTGTGGTTATTTATTCTCTCTGAAAGCTGCACTGCTTTGGCCAGTGGCCAGGAGAAGAATTGCACTCTGACAGTTCTGCCTTTTTATAATCCTATCAAATACTCTTAACTACCCAATTAAGGCAGTTTCTCTTCCACTAACATGCTTTTTCCCTTGTATTTTCCATCAAGAAATTTTCCTGAGTTTAAATACCTGAATTACTGCTTCAAAAGGACAGTTGAACATTTTTAGCTATGCTGAGATCACTTCAGGTGATTTTTTTCTGATAGGTTGTTATGACTTAAGGGCTCCACAGATCCTAATGCGGTGCCATCTGAATGAAGTTTCTGTGCATGTGGAGTCTGGCCGTGGGTTTTAATGTGTTGTCTTTTCTCTCTATACTTTTTGTAACACAAAAAATATTCCTGGGAATTTCCAAGGAGTGCAGCACACTTCATTTTTAGTTGTCAAGATAGCTGACGGGTTATTGTGGTATTATGAATAAATTATTCAGCGGTTCACACTTAAAACAAATGCACAAATGCTTGCTTTTTTTCAAAGCTGACATTTTAAATTTATATTAAGCATAATATCACCTGGATACACACTGCATGAAAATGTAGACTGTTCAGAATAAATTATTAACCCAAAGCTTTTACCCTTTCTCAGATGCTCTGAAGTTATTGTGCAGGCTACTAGGGGGATATGTATGTGAGGGAGAATAGGGGGCTTCTAATGAGATGTGTAACAGGCTGCAGTATCAGCAGATGTCATTGTTCAGCAGCTATTTTCCATAAGACAAAGTTCTTTATTACTAAATGCTCTGCAGAGACCTCTAATGATATTATTGGGAGAACAGGAGCACTGTAGTTTGTGTATTTATGTTAGGTAACCTTCAGATACCTAGGGTAACTGCATAGCCACGATTGTTTGTAGTTTAAATGTAGTCAGTAAACCTGGAATCCAATTAGCCACTGAATTCAGTACACACATTTTAATGGTGATGTTTGAAATGTCAAAGTTTAATCTTGTCCTATTGCTGTCTGAACAGCTGTCAGTTTCCATATATCTCTGCAAGACTCTGTGAAACAGTCAGCTTGCTCAGAACTGAAAGAATGAGCTGTAAATATGATCCTTCAAATTAAATGTTTAGTAAACATGGTGGTAGGTTCCTTGGAAATGTACATAAATGTACAGGCAGCATCTGCCTAAATAAAGGTTGCAAAGTTTGTCTTCTGTCCTTTGATTTCGTTATATAGGATCAGCGACTGAAGAGTATCAAGACGAATATAGCTGCTTTAGGAAGACTCCCATGGATTTCAGTGAATCATATCCTAAGTGCCATATAACTAATTGGCAGAAGGTATAGGATATTTTGGACCTGATTCTTTTTTCCACTTTATGATAAGAAAGGTCTGTATAAAGAGAAGGACCATGACCTGAATAGTTTGAGAAGAATTTTCTCTCTTTTTCCCTACTATTTTTAATGTATTTATTTTAATGCCAAGATATTTTTAAAAAAGGGAAATCTCAAAATCACCCTGGTGACTAAAGAATCTATGCCTGATTTTTAAAAATGAGTTAATCCTAAGTTAATAGAACTATTTAGATAGCTAATATGCAAGCCTCAAAAACCCCAGTCATATAATGTTGGAGCACCTGAAGTTTAGAGTTGGCTAACAAAAAAAAGAAAAAAAGAAAAAGAAAGAAAGAAATTGTCCATGTGACTTAAGCTTTGCCTGTGATCATTTTAAGAATTGTCTTAGACTTCCTGAGGCTGAACAGGTTCAGTCTCGCTGCAGTTTACCCCTTAGGTCCTGTAGCCTTTTTAGCCAATTGGGTGTTGGGATGATTACTGTTTTACTTTAAAATATGCAGAAGAGTTGAAAATGATACTTTAGTTATTAAATAACCATCTCTACCATTTCCTCCTTTACCTTCTTCCCTTTTGGTTGACATTTTTAACTTTGGATTATTTAATTGTCTCTCTTTTATTTTATTTTTTTAACTGTATTACTTTGGAGCAGCAATTTCTGAGCAACAGTGCTATGTGATGTGTAGTTCCCCCAACAGTAGGCTGGAGGCTAGCATGCAGTCTCTCATACAGGGATAGCAACACAGCGGTAATGCTGCATAGCAGTATCCACAGGTGCAACAAGTGCAAATATTTCCAACACCCCCCCCCCCCCAATAAACAGCTAAGCAATCATGTTCTTTCAAATAAATTTTTCCCTTTCTAAAAGAAGAAAGTTTGAAAGGCCAGTTAACTATTATTTGTTCCCTATTAGGCACTAAATTGAACAGAGCAAAATCTGTTTTTTTCTTCTCTAGTCCAGCACATTTGGAGAGTGCCCAGAAGAACCACTATCTGAATATTCTCTGCTGTTGCCATGCTGTCTAGCAAACAGCACTCTTCAAAAAGTTCTGGACCTGAGAGATACTTGTACTCAATCTTCTGTACCTACATGACATTACGAAGGTCCGCTTGATTTGTTTTCTGGCGGCAAAAACTTGAAATTGCTGTTTGGGAATTATTTTACTTACTGAGATAGCTGTTTGGGATGAAGTTGAACTCAAGCTTGACAGGCTTCATTCCAGTAATGTATGGGATATTCTTCTGCTGCTTCTTCAGCAGGAGTCAAATAAATTATAGGTACGTCTTTAGGTATATTGAACAATTTAAATAAATGTGAAAATTGGTTTGAAAATAAAGCCTAAAAGAATAAGAATGGTGCCTTTTTCCAGCATTGAATTCTGATCTTCTGCACAGAAGCTTGAATTTCTGCAGATCAGAATGAATTAATAGCTCTTATTTTGTAATAATACAGAAACCAGGCAGGAGATACTTGAAAATCTGGGTGCTGCTTTTGTCTACAGACCTATGATTCCCAGTTTCCATGCAGCAATGTATTTATTAAAAAGAAAAAAAAGGTGAAGAACAGATACTTATTTCTCTCTGTGGAAGTCCAAAAGGGATTTGCTGCTGATCTGAGTGAAGGAAAATTTGCTCCCCTTGATTAACTGAACTACCTTTACCGTTATGAATGCAGAAGACAATAATTAAAATATATTTAATATAAGCCACCCTCATTTTGAAGCTGCCCTCAGTTTGCAGCCCTGGGGAAAGCTAAGTAATTAAGTTGGCTGCTGGAGCCAGGACTGAAGTGAAGATACATGGTAACTATAAAAAAAAAAAAAAAAAAATTATGATTTGGACAGCACTGGCGTAATGGAAGTTTCCCATCAGGTCCTAGAATACTGTTTGTGAAGCTTAGTGGATGTGCTGCACTAAGTGATGTTAATTCCATTACATGCTAGAGTTGGATATTTTGCACAGAGATAACAATGTTAAACCATGGTAGTTCTCTAGGATTTTCATCCCATGCTACATAAGTAATGCCTCTCCACTCAAGGGTCTGGCAATCAATGTCTCTCCAAAAGCAAAAAAAGGGTTACAAGAGCAGAGAATAAAGAAGAGTCATTTCAAATGGAATATGAGGTGGGAAAATCAGCAATTGGAGAGATCTGTGAATGGAGCGGGAGTGGAAGACATAGAAGGAATGTGAGCAGAAGGAATGAAGGTGGTCCTAGAACTAATCAGTTCTGTGGAGTGGGTAAAGCAAGCTTGTGACTGTAATCCCAATGCAATCTCTGATCTCTGAAGCAAAAACTTGGGGATCTTCATATTTACAGAAAAGAAAAATACATGACCATGTCTTAAATGTTCCCTCTCCCAATAATTTGTGGTTATATTTGTCTCCTCAAGATCTCTGCAAGAGTGTGAATTAATGATTCCAGACTGACTGTCAGTCTCAAATCTGTTATTTCAGTTCTGCCACTTACATCCCAGTGTTTCCTCTATGATAGCTGCATTGTAACATATGCTAGCAACGTGTGTGTGTATAGGGGCTGGCATACATTTCCCATTCTACTGAATGATGTAAATCAAGCTGAGTCTGCATTGGGGATTTTACAATCCATAACAACATCAGCATGGGTGTATGAGTTTTTTTCGGACTCCAGCTGATGTAAAGGTATCAGCAAAAAGCTGTGGTTTACACCAAACTTTAGAATCCTTACATTTTAGTAGTATTTTCTCTACAGTTTTTTTCAGGCTTGCATGTGCAATATTCTGTTAGGTGATATGAAAGGAATGTATTGTCTAATTCAAGATAATGGTGAAATCAGTTAACACATCTGATGTGAAGAGTCTAAGAGCATCCTTGTCTTGTTGAAGAAAAGCTTGTCTCAGATCTTTCTTGTGAAAATGAACAGAAATAAACCCTAGGTTCCTGGGCAACAAATCTGTTAAATAAAAGAATTTCCATTGCCTGTAAATGTATGTAAGCTTTTGCTGAGTGCATTCTGACTGCTGCATTTTCCTGCACTCACTGTGCTGTCAGTAAGCTGCTGTTATAAAGTGCTTTGGGACACTCTATCCATAAAAAGGTACAATACAGAACCAAACTCTGTTCTATTTGATTCCCTGAAGTGGTGCAATTCATTTTTTAGCAAAAATTGTTCATGGCCAAAGTGATCTGAAGTCATTCTGTTTAGGCATCTGACACTGTCAGCACAACACTTCTGAATAGTTAATCTAAATACTGAAAGAGAATAATGGCAGATTACATTCTTAGGAATGGCCAGAAAATACTATGATCAACAGTATTTTTCTAGGGGTAAAGAGATTCATTCTGCCTACTAAACTTAAGGATTTTTTCTATCTTCTCTCCCTAATATAGTCAGTAAAAGCTTTTTAGAAGTTTTGCTATGCAAAAAATTACAAACCCATAAAGCTGATGGGATTACAGTAGCATAACGTTTGCGCAGACATTGGAATTACTGTGATATTTTAATGTGTTAAAATATTGGAAATTTTGTATTGTTCCTAACCAGTGTTTCTGATTTTAATGGATCACAGTTAAATGCATATCTTTTGTATTTCTAGCTAGCATTCAAGATATAATTGAGGTGGCAAAGAATTGCATGTAAGGATGGGGAAGTATCCCCATCACACTTCTTTTGTTTTGGAGATTTTACATTAAGCCATTTTTCTTTTACTTGTCATCTATTTACATACTTTGACTTTGTGAGATAACCTGCTAGGCATGCTGCAGAAAGGTTCATCATTTTTCACCTTTGTTATTCCTTAAAGTGCCACAGAATCAGCATCTCTCTGTCATCTATGATCTCACAAGAGTTGGTAACTCTGCACTCTGTTTACTTGATTTCAGAAAAATAATTGTTAAGAATGTACTCTAAGATTGTGAAGTCATATTTACTTAAACATCTAAGAGTCCATTTTCTTATATACTGCATATAATAAGGCATTTGTTTTCTCTGATAAATGTTTTCAGAAAGATTAAAGGAAAGATACAAAGGGGTACTTAGGGTATTTACCCTATGTATATTGTCTAGAACCTAGATATAAAGGGTTCATTGGTTACTGTATCTTGTATTTGGACTCAAAATGAATTTGACTGTAGAGGTTTAAATGAAACCAGATTTTGGTTGAGTGTCTTGGGCCTTTAAGAAAGAATGACTGTAGATGAGAAAATATAATCAGTTCTACACCATGTATAGGTTCCTCAGAACAAGCTTGAATTGCTTTTGCTAAACCTCCTAAAATTTTACCTTCTGGCACTTTTTTTTATGTTCAATATGCTTTAAGAATTTTTTAATTTTAAGAAGAGTTATGCATTTTAATTTATTGTTTACCTTTTTCAGTGTTGCCAGTACTTAACTGCTTCCCAGTAACTGAGTGATTACCTTTTGATTTCACTGCCTCTGTGAAGCTTTAGCTTCTGAAACAGGTAGTTTCTTAAAGGAACCTGCATCTTCACTGAAAGACATAATGATTTAACCATACTTTGAAAATTCCAAGTTTTTGTCTGATCCTTTGTGACTCTGCCCTGCTAATATAAAGTCCCATAAGGTGATACTGCCTGGAGCAATCATGTTGGTGCACATTGTTTATTAATCCTTTAGAAAAGTCAAAAAAAGCAGGCTGCTATTGGGAATCTGACTGAATAGATACAAAAGGGGAGATATAAATGCAGAACTTTTACCATTGCTCCACCCCTGAGGGGTAGTCAAAATTCTATTGCGCTTGCTTTTTAATGATGTGTATATTTTTCACTGGTTCTTTCCTGTCTGAGAGTTTTAGCAGTTCTGTGGAGTTACCGTCAGCTTATACAAGAGTGATAATATGGAAGAAAGGGAGATGATAGCCTATATCTTCTATCAGTAACTTCATCAACTCTGTAGAAGCAACATATTAGAGACAAAATTTATATTCTTGTGTGGATACCAGAATTCCTGTTTTCTAATGTACCGTAGGAAAAAGAAAAAACAGCAAGAAGACAAACATTTGAAACTCAGAAGGAAAATATGGTAACATGCCTGCCATTCTAATCCTTTTCTGGAACACAATGTAGTTGATTCTTGCTTTGGGTGAGATGCATCTAAAATGATCCTTTCTCAGTCAGCTTAGTGATTTCACATGTCTGGTGTAATTTCGCAACCCCGTTAGTCCTGTGGTTCACTTCTCTGATGACAGGTAGGAAAAAATAGCTGCTACCTTTTCCTTATAGAAGTTTATGAAATGGGATTGGCCTGCCACAGTGTTATGGGAATGCAAAAAGGAGTGTATTTGTGTCATGTAGTGTACACAGTGACATATAGCATACATTTGCTTTCAAAGTCAAGTATCTACAGTATGTGAAAACAGACCTAGTTGCTGCAAAGCAATGAAGGAGATCTGTTCTGATCTGTTCATGAGAAATCATACAGTTTACAACAAATAATACATTACATAAAGAAAAAAAAGACATATCTAACCTGTTCATCGTGGTTTTAAAAGTAAATTAGCTTTTAATTTATCTATCTGTAAGATAACATTAATTAGTTGTGGCATGACTGATGCATTCAAAACTGAAAGAGTAGTAGCGTGGAATAGGAAGAGGACAGAATCGTCTGCCAGTGTTTCCTTGAAATGTTGCCAGGTCTCAGATTGTTCTTAGTAGAGGAAGAATTCAATGCAAACGCAGCAAAAAGAGTGACTTATATAGGAAAGAAAAAGTATGTCTGACCATACTCTAATATTTAAAATTCAGTGCTAAATTATTTTAGTGACTTGGAATTTAATTCCATGTTGAAATAATGGCTGCTATCTTGGTTGATTCTGGGACTGACCCAATGCTAAGACTTCCAAAGCTGAGAACTTCTTAAGAGCCAGACTGTAACCATGCACTGAGATTGTGAGTGATAGTTTATCGAACTCACAGGCTAGTTATTTTTTATCTGGAAGCAAAGCAATTGCCATGTAACTTCTCACAGTTTGTTCCCCCCAACACATACTGTGTCATTCTTCTCCATCTTCCTTTCTCCTCCATCCTTTGTTCTCACTCTGTTGCTGTCTTTTGATAAATTCTTTCTCAGAAATGGTATCGAGTACTTGGGGCAACAGATATCCATCCTTCTTTTGCGCTATTGTCTTTTCCCTTCTTAACCTTTGCTCCTAGAAGTTGTATATTATTTTGTTTATGAGGAATGATGGGTAGTATCGTTTGACTCTTTCATGATAGCAATAACACTAAATTATCATAATATCACGAAGTAATAGAATACTAACAGACACATCTGAAAAGTATTATGGTTAGTAATGGGCATGATACTGGGATTTTGACAGTACTATGATTATAAATAAACTTAACAGCACAATACTGGTACTATTCAGCAGCTCTACCGTTTTCCATAACCTCTGTCCATTGATTAACTACCTAAAAAACACTCCCTGAAACTTTTGAGTGCTAGTGGCCTTTACTAAA
The DNA here is from genome assembly GCF_036370855.1 of Dromaius novaehollandiae. Classification (NCBI taxonomy): domain Eukaryota; kingdom Metazoa; phylum Chordata; class Aves; order Casuariiformes; family Dromaiidae; genus Dromaius; species Dromaius novaehollandiae. Next base: position 9,704,403 of record NC_088110.1, on the reverse strand, counting down.
CTTCTTTGCTTCTGCTGTAAACATTCTGAGGCAGTGTTTTTCTGACATATCCCTTCATCCTCAAACTGAGGAAATATGTACTCCCACTTCATGCTTTCTTCATTCATGTGAGACTCTCTGTCACACTGATACATATTTTCGATCCTTGGATGATATGCATGCAGATTTCTGTTCCATCATACAAACCAGGAGGGAGATAAAGAATTTGGTTGCTTCTATGGTGTCCCCTGCCCATTCTCTCCTGAGCCTTCTCTGAAAATCTGTATGATATAGAACAGTGTTTGGACAAAGAACATGGACTAATAAACAGTAATCACCCGACACTCTCCATAGGAACTCTTGGAAAGGTAATACTTTCTGAAGCTGTATTTTCTTTATTGCACATCAATTAGAAAACATAGGAATCTTCAACAGAGAGACTCTAGGGTAGGGAATATTGCCTGTCAGATTACTCAGATTTGTGGACAACTACTTTATGATAGGATAGAGAAATGGGCAAAGTCGTCACCTCTGGCAGAACAAAAGGAAGTAGTTTGTCTAGGGATAACTCTGTTTATCACTCCTTGTGCAAGGATGGGTGCATGAAAGGTGGCCCAGTGTGTATGCATGTGTTCTGTAGAGGATATCAACCTTATTTTAGGATTTTATGTATTCTAGAATTAAGACTTCAATATATCTATTAAAGGTTAATAAGAATCTTATTTGACACTTTATATTTATGCCGTGTCTGAAACAGTAATTTCATAATACAATATGAAAAGTCTTCTTTGAGGAAACAGAGTAACAAGCATTCAAAATATTTTGTAAACCCCAGAGTGGGGTTAAACCTATTCAGAAACAATCTTGTTTTACTAAACAGTGGGGCAGGACAAGCTAGCAATGATCAGCTCTTTAAAAACCTTTGCTGTTTAGTGTTCTCAGGTACGTAGTCTACTTGAACAATAAGCTCTTAGTTTCTCAGAAAAAGGCATTATTTTTTACTGTATTTTACAACAGTGCCCAGCAAAATGGAATTCCAGACCTGAGGTTGTGCATATAAATATGAATTTATGAACAGTCACTAGCCATTTTGCAGAAGTATATTAATAATTAGGCAAACTCTCCATGAACATGTTCTCAGTATATTACAAGGATCAACTACATATATATCCTTACATTTTGTGCTGTCTTTTATGGAAATAAAAAAAAAGTGAGTCATCCTTTTATATTTTATTCGTGGGAAATGTCACAGTTTTAGGTAGTGAGAAATCCACTAAGACTTTTTCTCATGAACTTTCTCTTTCAGAAGAGGCAAATTTGACTGTATGTAAACTTAATTTTGAATAGTAGAGTATCTAAAAACCTCATAGTCCATTTTTCACTTGGCAATATTGTTTAACTCAGTTACTGCAAAGGGCTCCCTGGTGTCTGTCTCTGTTTATAAAGGGTAAAACCATTAGACTTAGAAAGCCAAAAGTTAGTGTTAGCATGAGGCTGAATGAAGAAACGGTTGGATTTCCTACTATAATAATTTCCTGAGTTGTGATTCTACCAGTGAGAAAATTTGCAGTGTAATCGCACAGAGTAGATAACTATTCTCCAGCAAGCTCAATGAGACAACAGTTCTTATAGCTATCTTTACCAAGAGATTTAGTTTAGATTAGAGACAACAGAGGAAATTCACTGAACTTTACAGGGTGATTTTTTGGCATCAGGGTGATGGCAGTTATTAGATCAGAAATGAAAAGGAATAATAAAAACAATCCCCATAGTGTGCCATAGAACTAACATGAAATTTAAACTGCAACAAGCACAGAAACTTTAGAGAGGAAATGCAGAGTTTAATTAGAATGGAAATTACTCTGTTTGCATTCTTGAGTCAAATTGTTTGTAGGAAGCACAAGTCTGATACTCGGCAAGAGGCACTGAGAGCCAGTTTCTCATTTTTCTCACATCCTTTACACTGGCTGAAGCTAAATTATTTTGGATGGATCAGATTTACATCTGCATAAGTCCACCAAATTGCTGAAGAGAGAGAGGGCAAGCAGTAAAAATGCTGCAGAATAACACTTAAAGTGGTTTTCTACTACAAAGTTTGTGAAGGGCTAATCCTTTTTTTGAGGGTTGTCTCTCTCACTTTTAGTGTTCGTCTTAGACTTGGTATTTTAATTTGTGATTAGTCTCTGTGATGCTTTAGAACAAGAAAAGTTTACATACTATACATAATCTATATTCAAGAGAAAGAAACAAAAGGGAAGTTCTAGGGGAGATCTTGAATTGATTCTCTTTTCCATTCACCAAGTCTTGCTGAGAGGCTGACAAGCTGGAATACTCATTGTGAGCTGAGATATAAAACGTGCACTGCACTCACCAAACGTTCACCTTAGTTTCAGATTATTAGAAGTGTGCTATTTTCAGGTATTTGTTGCCACTATAATTTTTTTTTGTTCCTTTTCTTCTAACTTCATTTACTTCTACATTACCTGCAAATCTGGCAAACACTAAGAACTGTTTAATTTTTCTAAGGTGAGACTTTTCTGTCAAGTTGTTTTCATTCAAGTTCAGTTAGACCTAGCATTATTTATTTTCAAATGGCAAAGGCCTTGGATAAGTTCTAGCATCAAACAAAGCAATCAAAAGAAAGCTTCTGAAATCCTTACTGCAGTGAAGGTGTGTGTGAAGGATACACAGGGGAGATGCAAGAAGAGAAGAAGATGCTCTGTAAGAAGTATTGATGGGCATGTGGAACAGATGCTGTTTCTGGCTGCTTATGAAAGACCACATGTAGTATGCTCTTCAAAGGAACTTGAGCTAATATTACTTTTGCCCATTATCCATTTATACTTCAAAAGCATAGATGGAGAGCTGTGTATATTTTCACACTAATATTACTCTTGTGACTGGCATTTTTTTGCACAACAATCCTCTCCCAAAATTTTCCTGTAAATTCACACCACGACAAATTCACTGTTTGGTTCTTAGTATTTCTGTGGGTCATCAGTGTGGGCTGTATGGACTGTCTGTGGTATAGGGATCACAGGTAACTCTTGCTGCAGATGGTTTTACTCCTCAGGCCTTCTGTAAAGCTCTGAGATGCTACATAAGGGATTCTGCATCAAGGCATACAGATATCTAACAAATGATTTCTCAACAGCAGAGCTTTTACTCATGAAAAACTTTAGGGATATCCACAGGGAAAATCTTTGGTTCTGTAGCTTCGTATTTAGATTACAGTAGCTGGAAGTTAATTAGCCCTGCTAGCCTTTTTCTTTCAGGCTAATTAGTAAGAAAACTGGATATAAAAAAGCCAAAGTCATTTTGAGAGAAAGAACCTCAACATTTTTGTACATAACAGCCCCTTTGGAGGATATTATCTCCATAATGACCATAGGATGCTCTCCATTCTGACAGGATGTAGTTCTGCAGTCTCTGGACTCATTTAGACGATGTCTTGCTCCTTAATGATTTTAGGCCTAGCTGCTTTCAATTGCCAGATGAAACCACATGACATGTTGTTTAATTATGCAATGATCAGCAGCCTTTACATTTTAATTAGGAAGCCACTGTAATGAAGCCGTCCCACTTTACATATGGCTTATTGGGCTGAAAGGTCTTCTTTACTAATTGGTTGTTTAGAAATGTAATTTTGACACAGCAATGCAGATAGACTTGTCTTCACTTCTAATGTGTTTCCTGGTCTTTTTTGATTTGGCTAATTAGTGCTAATAATTTAAAAGCTACATGGCATTCCAAAACTCCTGCTGTTTACTATATGTATAGTAGTTTCATTAACAGATTTTCGTACTGTTAATACATAGTGACATCCTGCTTGTGCCTATTCACAATTTTCTTTGGTTTTGCCAGATTACAGGGACTTTCATGTCACACATTTCATTCAGTGAGCTGTATGTAAAAAAGATTGCTCATGCAAAGCGTTTAAAGAACCATTTGCAGTATTCTTTGGAGAATATTGGCATTGCAAACTCCATGATTTATTTGTGTTTAAGATTTTTAATGATTAATTCATGAATATATCTGCAAGAATGCCAAGGTCTCCAAAATAATGAAAGCCTATCCTTTTGTAGTTGTTTGTTTTCATTTCAAATCAAAGCTGTCTTTTTTGTTTGTTTGATTGCTTGCTTGCTTTTTTTAAGGAATAGTCTGTTCTTTCCACTGGGATCTAGATATCATTTTGACAAGTAAAAGAATTAATTTACATTTAAGAATCAAATCGGTAAAGTTTCCATCTTTGCCTGTATTATTTTCTGAGTTCTGATGAGCAGGAACATTTCCCAGCCTGCTCCACCAACCCAGTCCACACGCTATGTAAAGTCATTCTCCCATTTGGTGTTTTATTTTATTAGTTACAATGAAATTGACAAAGCTCCTCACAGTTCCTCACACAGCTGGCTGTTCTTGAGGCTCCTAACTCAGAAATATTTGCCTCTGTGTCCTTTCTCCCTTGAAAGCTATTCTTGCTTATATCCAGTTGTGCAAAAAAAGAAGTTACTTCAGTTATTCAAGAGACTCAGCAGGAGTGTTTCAGGCAAGCACTACTGCTGCTCAATTGTTAGAGCTCTCTAATAGTCAGACTAATATTGATTAAATCCAGGGTCACTTGCTTTCACATGGCATTCACAACTTTTCTTTCACCAGCCTTCCAAGACCACCAACTTTATATTCAGGACCTTCTGACAGCTATGCAGGGTTAAGATCCAGATGCATTTTTCCAAAAAGGTTGCTTCATTTAAAGGATTTCGTGTGTATTTCAGGAAGTCAATCCAGTAGCTTTATAGTTTGTTATTAATGTAAAGTGCTTGAAGCAGGGACATGTCTTACTGTGTATTTTTATTGTACCTAGCACAACAGAGCTTTGAGCTTGATGGTATTGTCTGCAATACTGAAAAAAAATAAGAGTAATCTATCAACTACAAAAATCATGGTGCTAGCAAGACATGCTAGGTAGCAGCTCAATCTTTTTGTTTCTAGCGTTGCAAACATTTACATATATTAGTATTTCTAGTGTCTTCAGTTGAACCATCTAGATTCCTAACTGGAAATGAATAGTGTTTGTGGGGCCAGGGTAGAAGGTTATTTTGTTAAATTCTTCCTCTGCCTATTTTTTTCTTCATATAATCTTTCTGTACTGGTAACTTGGCTTTTCTGTATATTAATAAGGTGCTGGTGCAGTAAGTGTTATTAAAGTGAGATAATATGAATAAATTCTTCAGAGAAAAATGCAAAAATTTAATAAATAACACATTGGTGTATATGGAATGATGCTGGAGCGAGCCGTCTTTTCCTCCTGATCAGTAACAAGCACTTAGTTCCCTATAAAAGGTTGCTCTAGCATAAATAAGAATTGTAGATAAATTTTATATATTTAAACAAATTCCCCATTAGGATGTCTTGCTCAGTTATATCATCTCTCTTTCATAAGGTAATATTAATATGTTAAGATTACTTTGGTGCAATGATAATTCATACCATAAAAGAAAAGATTTTCTGCATTATAAATATTGGATTCTGAGCATAGCCACTCAGAAATTAGTGCTAAAAATTTCACTAGGTTTATCAGAGAAGAACTCACATGTTTACACTTCAGCAAAATTCCTACTGATTGACATAGTTTAATTAAAATGGACCAAAAGAAGATCTGATCTTTTTGAAGGGCTATAAAATGTGGCTCCCTGCTTATGTGGAAGGTTTCCTCCAACTGATACTTATGGGATCCCACAAGGACCTTTTCAAGAGGCTTGTGTTTCTCCCTAGATTTGAGCCAGGAAAAAAACTTATGCACATGAATGCTTAAAGATCACAAAGAGCAACTTGAAATGATGGGTTTGGTAGGAATCTTCATGTGCTAATAATAAACAGGATATCAGTTTAAAAAGTAATAGAAGTGGAGTACATATTATTAGTACTATGTACTACATACTATAGTTACAATTAGTGTTACATTTATTAGTATATTGTTGCTGTGCTGTCTCTGTTTCATGCCAAAGAATCATTGTTCTAGGTATATTATTTCTTAGAAGGCATTTGCTGCATTTGAAATGGTTTAGGGGAAGATCTCATGGAGCATTCCCCAATGAGGGTCATTTGATCTAAACCTGGCATAGGAAAACTACTTTCTGAAAGAGAAAACTGGGTTTTTTTTCCTTCAGTTTTTGCAAAAAAAAAGTGTCTTAATCATTAAAGGATCTGGATCTAGATCACTGAAGGATCTATGGAGCTCATGGATGGCATAATAACACAGGTTATTCTGGATGAGATAAATAGTAAAAAGAAATCTCCTGGTACGTAAGAGTGGTTTAACTCCGGCACCATGAGAAACAGAAAGGTTAAAAGGGGATTGAGTGTCAATGCTCCATTCATTTCAAAAATAATATATTAGAATTGGAAAGGATTCAGAAGAAGACATCAAGGATAATTAGAAGCATGGAGCGGTTTCTGCACAGTGAAGATTGAATAGGCCAGAACTCTTCAGACTAGAAAAAAAGATGACTTGGGGAAACATGATAGAAGTCTACAAACTGATGAGTGGTATGTAAAGGGTGGGTAGGGATCAGTTCTTCACTCTCCAGTACAAGAATGAAGACTTATTGAGGTCTGGCAGTAAAAATTTTATTTCTGGCATATGTATGGCAAAATGAGGTTAGGATAAAAAGAAGATTGTGTGGAGAGGAAAAAAGTCAGAGCTGCTAAGAACATATAACTAGCTTCTGCTCACATACGCATATTGAGGGGAAGGCACAAAACATTTTCTCTCATTCTTTTCCTGATCTGGCAGGAAAAGTAGAAGTAAAATGTAAAATTGTATGTAGATGAAATGCTGTCCTTAAAATGCCCTTAAAATGTAGTTGCTGTGCTCTCCTTATGATGGTATAGCAGGAAATGTCCGCTTAAAAACTCAAGACAGGCATCATATAGCAGATTTGGTATCAGTCTTCCATTGCACGCTGCAAATGATGATGTAAAAATGAATTGTAGCAAATGATTTATCTTTAGAACATTTACCTTGAGGCTTGCATTTCAAGCTACAAAAGCTTTTAATAATCAACTGTAATGGGAGAGCTAGGGTATCTGAAAAAGACTGAGCATCAAGACTGGTGAGCTACACATCTCAGCTGAATAAATCTATCAGAAAGAACATACTGGCCAGTAGGTTGCTGTTGGCTTTGGCCATGCGATAGCTTTCTGGTGGCAGCAGGAATAAAAGTAGTATTTTGATGTAACATGAATTATGAGCTGCTCTGGTATTTTACTCAATGAACAGTTGCACTGTAGTTGTAACTGCAGACCTGTAATTTCACAGGGTTCAAATGTCTCCTGACAAGGCCTTTGCTTTCAGACAAATTAATTTTGTTGTGTACATAAAAATGGACATAGGTCACAAAAGATAACACAGCTGTGCAGTTAGAGAGCTGAAGCAAATTTAGCAAGGTATGCAAACAGGTAAGCAGAATTTCATGATGTATATACTGCTTATTTCTGAGTGTCTTGTGTCATTTGCTTCTTTATTTGTGTCATTTCAAACACTAAAATCTTATGCTTTAAGCAATTAGACTTAAATATCCATTGGTTTTTGGCTACTTCTCCGCGTCCAGCAACTTGATCCTTCATGATGCTAGGTATTTTTGCCTTTATTTCATATAGTATGTGCATAGTACGTGAGCAATGCTTAATTTTTACTTTGTTAGTAGTCTGGCTAATTTCATTGAGCCTACTGAGGTTATATCAACTTAAGAGAAGCCAGCACGGCCATTTACATATTTAAAACACTGCTGAATCATGACCAAAGTGCTCAACAAATCAAATTCTAATGGGATGAAAAAGCCCTTGCTCTTAATCCAAATAGTAATCCTTTAAAAGAAAATTGCTTGATGCCTCCAACTTCCCATTTGTGATGTGCTCTGCACAGACTGTATTTCCTGTATTCTGCCTCTGGCCATGTGACTCCCATGACACATTTTCATGTTGATCTGAGTAAAAAAGAAAATTTTCATGTAACTTCAATAAAACAGTACAATTCAGTTCAAGCTAACATGAAACAACATAGATTTTGCTGCTTGTTTCATGGGTTGATTTTTTTTTCAATAAGTAAAAATATATTTCCGTGGAAAATTTGGTTCTGTTGATAATATATGCTTTTGAAAAATTTCTTCTCTATTCTAATATCCCTCTTCTTCACTTTCTGTTCTGCTTTTCATATTCTGAATTTTAAACACTTATTTGGATTTTAGAAAGAAGTGTTTAGTATAGCTACTCTTTTTAAAATAAAGTTATGACAAGTTATAGAAAAGAAGATAGTAATGTGAATAAATACGGCCACATTATTTTGTCAGATATATCAGCATGTTTAATATAAGCATGTGCTTATTTTCCCTGGCAAACCTGGGCCTCTTTTTTCAGCTTCCTAGTTCTTCAGCTTAATGTTTCTAAAACCTTTAAAATGAGAGGCCCAAAGATGAGGATCATTAAGTTTGCATGGAAAACTGAATATCAAATATAAATAATAGCTGCGTTTTTCAGTAATGTGAAGGTCTTGGAAGACTGACCTTCTGTGCAAAGAGCAATCTTTGCAAAAAGTGCCCTCAAGTGATATGAGGTCTCTGAAATGATAGGAAGCATCCTTTTACATTACGGAGAGATTAGCATTTGATTAGAATGTTTTCAACCTCATGCTGTCTGAATAGATTTTGATAACAGGGTCTATTTCTTTCCTGGGTCTTCAGGTGTTTTTAATATATAGTTTAATTATGTTTTTTTCTATAATATATTGCACATATCTTTAGTTTTATAGTGACTGCATACAAACTATTTGCTAATATAAAATTCCTATTTGTTTTATTAAGTTGAATAATACCAAAACAGGCCTATTCTTAAATGGCTTCAACTCTTACATATGCTTCATGGAGCATCTTTATAAGAGGAATCAAGAACTGTGGAATATATATGTAAGTATACGTATAAATATTTAAAGTTTACAGAGACTTTGGTAGAATTATACAAAAGATGAATTTGGCCTCATTTACCATACTACTTAAAGCTGGGACTTTAATTCATGACTCTTCTGAGGAAAGGATGGTGTGTATCCACTTTTGACTTGTATAAGAGATGGGAATGATTCTTCTTCTGTCAGTAAAATTCTGTGCAGTGGTTAAGACTTCTTGGCCTATTGCTAGATGGGGAGTATGGGTACTTTGATTATGGTATCACTGTGATTAAATATTTTTCTTACATACACTCAAATGGAGAACTCTGGTCTTAATCAACACAGAAAATTTCATTGCATGCTTACAGTGCTTTTCACATTTTTAAGAAAGAGGCTTTTTTGCCATTCTCTTGCTGTATCAGGCTGCAGTGGTAAAAATAATTTAAAAACCTCACAGTATACTATATACTTGATTTCATATAGAACATCTGCTTGCTTTGATATCAATATATCACCTATTTTATCTTCTTTAGTACAATGCTTTTTAAAAATGTTGATATAAAAGCTCCAGTAGATTAACACTTCAGAAATAATTTGTTCCATTTAAGAGTTTTCATTTTAAATCTGTTCTATAAGAGTTTTCATTTACAGTTTTTGAAGGTAAATGAGTCTCACTGCCATTGATAAACACCGGAATAAACAGATAAGTATGTAATACACAGCCACAGCACCTGAATTAAACTTTGTGCAATTTCAAGAAAAATTCTTTCTTGGGCATGAATTTACATTTGTTCAAAAATGTCTTTCTTATCTTTTTATGACATATAAAAGTTAATAAACTCTTCTACTTCTTTTTAACTCTAAGCACCTTTGGTTGCTTGATTGCTTAGATTAAGTTGATGTTTTTAAGCATTGCTAAATAGGAAAGACTTATACATGCTAAAAGTTTCTGATTTCTCAGAATATGACTAAAATGTAAGGGAATTTACTGATTGCTCTTTTCTAGATGTATATGGAATTTAGAAGTGTGCAAAGTTTATGAAATTATTAAAGTTTTACCTGTAGAATATTTAAGGTGCTTCTCTAGCTCAACTTCTTCATGTGTGTGTTTCTATTCTGTGAGGCCTCTCTGCTGACTATCATAAATGGTGTTATATAGTATCATTTTCTGTAGAAATTAATTGTTAGATGTCTTTAAAAGCTCTTTGTTAGGCATTTATCACAGAACAACTTTGTTTAACCTATAATTGAACACCCATCCTATTTCTGTAAAATTTCTAAATCTCTGTCTTACTAGTCTCCATCTTTCTTTAAACAACTGATTTCTCAAAAATCTTTTATTATAGTACACAATCAAAAGACCAAGCAGTTGAGACATTTTATTAATATGAGTTACTGCGTTGAAATTGAAGAGTGATTTTTATAGCTCTCTAGGATAACGTACATTGTTATTTATCTATCTAGACAACACTCATCCCTATAATATGAATGAATCTTTGCAGTATCACCGTTAAAAATGATTTTACAGATAGAGAGCAGAAATGCAAACACACTAAGGGCACCTCTCTGCAGAGAAATGGGGCACAGTCCTGAATTTATACCAGTTGATCCTGTTCTAGAACCCAAAGTGGTAGAAGTACACCATTTAAAAGGCAGGGTTTACTGACTTTAGTGGGCACAGTTTAAGCCTACCTTTCTTCTTAGTCTCCTGGTGTCTTTACATATGAGTTCAGGGTAGCGAGGGATTACACCTCACTTACTACATATCCACACTTACTACGTGTCTATACTTACTGCATATCCACTGTGACTTCTAAGTCATATAGGGTCCTCTGTGATACAAAAGAACGCACAAAATTTGGATTCGTATAATCTAATTTGGTGCCTAGATCAGTGATTTCTCCATGTAGAAATATCTGAAAGCCTATAGCATATTTACCATGTTTTCTATATATTCTGCATAACCTACAGTCAGCCCCACAGTAACTCAATGCTTGATGTGGGGAGAAAATCAGCTTTCCATCACATCTTCCATGTTCATCCCCAGCAAATATTTGAAGTCTTAGGGATTTAGTCTCTGACAGATAGTTAAATTCTGCCCTTTCTTGTTTTACAGAAATAAGCCTGACAATAAATGTGTGGAAATATTTGTTTCTTATATTTTCCATGTAAAGAGAATGGGATAGGAATTAGCATCACAACTACACTGACAGTGATAGAGAAACCTTGAATGTTTTCATTTTGTACTAAGAAAGATGTTTTCACATTACAGAACTGGCCTTGATATATTTTAAAATGAGCTTGTTGGGGGTCATTTATAGCGAGAAGGCTTTTGGTCATCAGGATGAAAAAAAATTCACTTCTTTTACAGATCACGATGCTCTGTTAGAGAGTCCTTGTATAGAAAGATATGTGTGCGAGGTCCTGAAAATTAAAATTCCACAGTCTGTTACTCATCAACAGAATCTACTGCTGGCAAAAAAGCACTCCTCTTTCTTCCTTTATATGAATTGCTAAACATTAGCTACAACTTGGTCTTCTCATTATCTGATTACCTCACTCTTAAGTCATGAACATACCGGCTGGTATTATATTGCCTTTTTACTAAGTTGGGTATGGTGAAAAAAACCTATGATTAACAAACATGTGGTCAATAAAAGTTGTTTTTACTGTTTTAGGCTGTAAGACACATAGTTAATTATATCACAGCTTTTAGGACTGTTGACGTCGTGTTAAACAAATTAAATATTTTAGAGAGTGACTTTATTAAAATTACATTATTCTTCCAGCACAGCTGCCCCTTAGCATGACAAAATAATTTTGCTGTGCTGAGTATAACACTTGTAGAAAGAGCAGCTACACGGCCCGAGGGCTGCCTTTCTGACTTTTGTTTGGCCTGGGTGTTGTCCTTTCATGACAGGTGGAAGTAAATTTTCTTTGTAGCAATTACATGCTTTTAAGTGAACCTACAATGCAGACTTCTTTGTAGTGTGTATTACATTTCATTAAATATAAAAAAAAGTTTCATATGTCTGGAAGAACAGTAATTCTTGGACTATTATATAGTCTTTGTAGTTAGTGGAGGAGAAGACCTCGTATTATTGTAGTGTGCTCACAGGCTCTGCTCTCTGCTGTGCATTTTCTAATGCCCTGTAGAATCCGATTTTAAATGATTAGTTAGCATGATCAACACCTTTCTGCTCTTGTTTATCCAAAAAAAAAAAAAAGGTCCTTTAATGAGCTGTGAGGAAACCTCAAACCTTTACACCCCAGAGTCCCATTGAAAAATTGATGGTAAAAGAAATAGATGGCACTTCTGAGGTGAAGATGGTTCAGGCCTTCATTTAACCTTTTCCCTGCTAAAACTGCCTCTTACAGAAACATCATATTTATTCATCCCAGTGATCTTCCACCATCAAAATCATCAATCTGGGGATAGTGTCTGTGTGTTTAAGTGAGAGGTCCCATCTATATGAATCACTGGGAGTTAATTGTAACTGTGATAGCTGGAGTTGGTCAGAAAATCTTGATTGCACTATTTTTGTTGAAAAAAGGTATCTTGACAAACTGTTTTTGTGGAATTGTATATTTTGTGGAAATTCCCAAAGCAAAGAAAGTATCTAAGTAATTTCAGAAAGTCCAGTATTTATTTTGAGAAATTTAAATTTTGTTCTAATATTGTCTGTATTCTGCTTTATTTTTTCATAATTTTCTATGTGAATTATGATAGTGAATGTATGCTCTTATTACTCCTGCATTACAGGAAGACAATGTAATAACTGAAATAATTGAGATCAGTTGCTAATTAGTGCTGCTCAAAACTACTTTCTTGATAAAAATATTTTCTGTTTGGCTAAATGTTTTAACACTTGTAAATACATGAAAATCGAACACTTCAACTGTTAGGCCATATTTAGACATATATTACTGACATTTACAAAATACCTTATTTCGTGAAATTTTGTACAAAATTATGAAATTGAAACCTATTTTCAAAAGTGATTTAAAATATACGTTCAGAAGAAGCAAGAAAAATTTGGCAAGGAAAAAAATCAGATGTTAAAATTTCATAAGAAAGCACAATTCTGAGGTTCAACTGGATCCAAGATATTTTTGAAAAAGTATAAAGACCTGATTCTCATGTGGACCATGACTGCCAAGGGAAAAGAGTATATTGTACTACTGTGACATTTGCTGTAAATGACAAGCATACAGATGAACAGACTAGTTTCTCTGATTAGTCTTCTTCGAAAGACATTTGTGCCAACCAAAGTGCAATGAAGTAGAAGTTCCTCTTAGCACAGGAAGGCTCCAAAAGCCTCAAGAAACCTTGTTTTTTCTGAGCTCTAAGTTTAGTTCTGCAAGCTATTCTTGTTGGAGCAAAAAAAAATTCAGACCTGAAAGGTAGTCTTACCTCTTGGAAGTAAGTTGTTGATGGGTACTTCTCCAGAAGACAAGTTTAGCCTGATTTCTGAAGCATATTCTTTCTCCAAGCACAGACTTTCCCACCTAATAAAAGATATTTTTTCAGTTGTGTGTCACAGTTTATTTAAAAGAGATCATCTAATTTACATACATAAAAATGTTAAATCATAAAGTCCCTTGTAGTGACAGGTACTGATGAGTCACAAAGACTTACAAGTAATATATTTTTCAAACATTGGTCATGGGTGGAAATTTTTTAATTCAAGGCAATGTCAAAGGGAAGATAAGAACATTGTTTCAGGTAGACGGAGAGAACTCAAGGCACTAGTATTTCTTTTGTACAGTATGACAAGAATAGCAGCCATGGCTTTTTAATTGAGCAAACTTACTACTGTTAGAGGCAGTAACAATAAAATAATACCACAACTTCTCACCTGTTTGTTAACAAAGTTATTAAAGTAAATGTTTGGAATGTGGTGTGCTGTCTTTGAAAAGCAGTATTTTGAACCCTGGTTCCACACATTTTTTGAGCGTGTGCTTCAACATGTGCTTAAGGCCCTTTTCAAAGTAAATTCCTCAAAAATTTTGCTGAATGGGAATGGATTTGCATATGGTTTTTTGTTTGTTTGTTTTGTTCCTAAACAGAACCTCATTGTTCTATTAATTGGTATTACTTTCTGAATGTAATCGTCTTCCACTTTCACAGAAAATTATTATGGGTAGCATCACCAAAACCAATATTAATGTTTCTGTGCTTCTAATCTGTGCAAATTGGGGGCTATTTGCTGAAAATAATTTAAAGAAAATAGGCATATATTTTCTTTGCTCCAAAATTATTGTAACTAATGAATTCTTCCTGAGGTTCTTTAAATCCTCAGAAGACTGTTTTCACTGGGTTGGTTGACTTCAAGGTTTAGCACATCTCTAGCAGTAAACAAGCATGTTGGGCATGTTGTTTGATGAACTTCAAAGATTTAAGCACTCAGCTTTTAATTACTGATGGTTTTAGCAACAGCACAATAAAGATAGGCTCCTGCTTCACTAAATCAAGGAAATGTGACTGAAGCCCTTCTGATCCAATTGTTCTCATTTAGTTCAGCTCTCACAAACACGGTTGTAAAATATTATTGTGGCTTGAGCTGACATGAAACACCATTGTCATCAATCAAATAAATAAATAAAAAAAGTGAGAATCAATACATAAGACAAAAGTGGTGGCTTCAGCCACTTAACTGCACATATTTCACAGTTTTGTTCTCCCTTCCACTTTTTCTCTCCAACTTCTATTTATTTATTTTTTTAAACACTTGTCATTCTGTACTCTGGTAAGGCTTAGCAGCTCTGGAGATGAAAGGATCAATATTTCCCAACCAGTATGGCCTCTGTTACTATACAACATTCAAGTGCTAATGTTACTCAGTCAAGCTCTGTACCTTTTAGTTGCTCAGTGATAATAATAATCTTTTGTCTCCCTGCTGATGCAATTATGCACACTGTATTGAATAGTTATTATTGTGTGGTTTGACAGGATTCCAAGGTTTTGCCGAGACCCTACGATATAAACTCATTCAGAGCAGTGAGTCAGGTTTAATGGGCAAGTTGGATGAAGCATGAGGCCAGCTGGTGTCATCTGCCTCTAACAACAGTAATATGTATCAATCACTCAGCATGTTTTTGTTGGGATTGTTTTAAACTTTGAGAACTCCTACCAATAAAACATATTTACTGGGATTTAAAGGGGCAGCATTATTTGAAGGGAGGAGATGAATTTATAGTGCTTAAATGAAAGAAGTATTAAAAATAAAGTAGCAAACCATCCATAAAAAATGATTTGATTTGCAAATTATAGCAAGTCTTCACTGAGTGGTAGTTTACAAGTGATAGAACTAATTCTTGACCTCAAAGTGGAATAAAGTTTTTAGAAATTAGGTATTGTAGCTCTAATTATGGATATGATCACTATTGTCTTAATTTAAGCCTGTGCTAAATGAATTTTCTTCACTCAAGACAAACATTGCCATCTGACAGATCTGCTGTCAGGAAGATAATTTACTGATGGGACAAAAAAAAGAGTTCTGGTTTGAGATAGAGAGCAAAAGCTCTCTATCTGTGTAGAGAATCCAATGCATGCATTACACAAGTACAGTTGTTTTCTTTGTCCTTTTTTTTTTTAAAGCAATGTAACTCCAGATACAAAATTTGATTAAGAAAAACCCATATGATCTCAGAATTATCATGTCATCAGATTTCTCTCTGCTCTGGTTTTTGGACAATAAATTTTTAACGGATTATGTTTTGTTTTAAAGAAGCTCAAGTTAAATTTACATTTCTTGATTCAGAAAATCACATGAACATGTGTTTAAATACATGACTGCAAAATAAAGTGTTTCAGCACACACATGACTCTATTGACTTTAACAGGCGTTATGAACATGCTTATGTGCTTTTCTAAAAAGGACTGTTTTTTTCATTTGGCTGCTATATGCAAGCCATTTGGTTTTTTTTAATGGTGGTTATTCCAGAACTGACTAAAAAACCTCCAGCGAAACCTATCGTAGTCCACAAACGCAATGGTGTGACCCCCATTAGGTGAGGACTGTCTTTAATCTACTGAAGATAAACTTTGTTTCCAAGGAGAGACATTAAATTAACTAGATAACATGAACTTGCCGAGTAGTTAGCCAGTATCTCAGTGAGAAAAAAATAGAGCCAGAGGAAAAATAACTGGCCATGTGCTTATTTGGTTTTGTCTGCATCTTGCAGATTCATGGCCTGAGTCATAGAGATTTAATTAACAGATTGGAATATATCTAGATTCAGTGCCATAAGTACATTTTATTTAGGACATATAAATACCTCCAACCAATTCTGCTCAGAAAAAGCACGTATAGGTCATTTAAGGCAGAGGCAAGGTGTTTCTCTGACTACTTTTCCAATTTAGTAACCAGAAGGGACCAGTAGGAAGCTAGTCTTCAAAATTAAAGAAGTGATTCCCATTTATTCAAATCCTGGTTGAAAAAGATCTAACAAGAATTCAACAGACTGTCACTTTTTTGCAGTGAAACAGTCTTAACTCTATTAAAATGTCTCAATTTTGAGAGATTTATTTGGATACTGTATTGAACTTCAACAAAAAGAAAAGGGCAGAAAAGAAAGAAAGGCTTACTCTAAGATAAATTTCTGGTAATTTTCTCATGTCAGAGAAGAATGGAAATTTCATAGTTCACAGAGAAGAAATTACATTCTTACTAATGTAATTAGTAAAAAGAGTGAACTTACATTCACTCTTTCAGTGAGTAATTCCTTATTCCATGAGTAACATAATTGAAATCAGCTGGGCCTTTTGTGCTAGAAGTAGCAAAATTTGGCTTACTCACTACTAGAAAGATGATAGGAAAGCAATTCTGTATTCTGGTCGCTTTTGCTGTTTGGAAACAGTTGTGACTGCAGGATGTGTCTAATTATATTAAATAACTGAACTCTGTTTATATAGTTATTTATTAATAAGCTCTTGTGGTCCCTGTTGATTAATGAGTAAGTTCTTCCAGTTGCTCTCTGTATATGCACACATGCACACACATACACCTATATATGTACATTTATATTTCCATTTTAGGTGGTGAATAGACATTGTGTTCAGGCTGGAAGATGACTATCTGTTCCAGCAGTATAAATAACCTTCACACTTTTGTTTTGGGGTACTAAGGGGATAAAAGGGCAGTCACCTTGACCAGGCCAAATCTCTAGTCTTCACCACTTTTGTTATGTGCTGCATCTCAACTCTTTGAAGTTGTCAGCATTCATTAGTTTAAATATCCTCTCTACAGGTAGCATTTTCTTTTTTTAAGTAAAACATTTCAAGTTTGGATCTTTTTTATTTTTAGAAATCACTTTATCTGAACTGCTTGTTTGACTTGCCATTAAGTTGAGACATGGCTCAAACATTGTTTGTAGCATGTTCCTGACTGATAATAGCAAGGTGTTTATTTTGCCTGTGAGAGGACCATGTTCCTGACTGCTATCAAGTTTCCTGTTCTTAAAAACATAATGATCTAGAAAGTCATGCCTGTAAGTTCTTTTACTAGCAACAGGGCTCAGATCCATGCTTTTCTGTATCAAGTCTCTTATGGATCAAATATCTTCAAAAATCATTCTGTTCAGCTTTGGAATCTACCATGTCTGACTTATCTGACTTATCTTGGATATCACAATGTATCAGCCTGTTTTACGTATTGCCTGGCAAATTATGTCTAGGCTATGTGTTGTTTCGCATGGGTTATTTTGGTAGCTTCTGAAAGAAATATATCAGTTTCAGATACCTCCAAACAAGCAGCACAGCCACTCCGGCTGTTTTTAAAACACTACATAAAGTAGACTTCAGTGGATGGCATAAAGCTTGACAAGATGATGGCACATTTACATTGCATTTAGATTACAATTACTTAAAGAAGAAAAGCAGAAAATCTGTGTGGTAATTCATGTTTTTCATCAGTTGGCATATATCTTAGACTATATATTCCATAGTGAACAGTGCAGCTGCAGAATCTGGAGTCACTGCGAAAAAGGCATGTAGCCCCATACCTTTATGATCTTGTTTCTAGTGCAAGGTCATGCAGCGTATGTGTACCAAAGCTAGAGAAATAGGTCGCTACAAAAAACTTCTGGCTAAGCAAATAAAAAGTGCATCCTTCCTCCTTCCCCAAACAGTGGAATTTATATTCAGATTAAGGATCTCTAAGAATATTGGTTACTATAATGATAGTAATTTATTATTATGTACAATAAATCTGATACCGATACTGTATGTCTGATATGGATGGCTTAGCAAGGATTTCTGTGTTCAGTGTGAGCTTGTTTAAAAGGTGAAGTAACATCTTCCCAAAGCTGAACCAATTATTGTTCCACCATTGCTTGTATTAACTCTATTGTTATCTGCCAAAAGAAATGTCAGCCATGCCAGAAGCAAAAAATCCTTTCCAACATATTGTCTGGACTGCCTTCTTCAAAAGTACCCCACAAACTGCCCTATACCTTGTAAGAGGAGTAATTCAGGCAAGATGCTCATTCAATGTTTTGGAGAGGGAGAAGAGGAGAAAGGGGGCACAGAGGATGGACTTTGAAGACAAAAATGTTGTAGCCAATTAGCTAAAATGTTACAGTTGGTGCATTCTAAGCTTGATGGGCTCATTAAGCATTAAAACTCCTTGACATTTCCATGTTGTAGTGATAAATAGGAATGAGCAGTTTGCATTTTATATTTTACTAAATTGTGTGTCTTTTCAGCTTTTTCGTCTGTCATGTTTTACATGTTTAATTTTGCATCCATTTTATTAAAAAATTCAGCATTAAAGATTCCTTGTTCCTCCTCTAATTATCTTGCCTTGAAAAGTCCTAGTTTTGTATCAATGATACTGTTTTGTTTTAAAGTTTAATAGTTAATGCTCATTGTTAAATTGCCAAAAGGATATAGACTAATTTAGCATGTCACTGCTACTTGGTGAAAATGCCATCATTAGTGATCCATGAGTTGTTGAAAGAAATAGAAAAGAAAAAAGGCCAACAGTCTTATAAATACCCCAAATGATTTTAAGAAGTCCTTTTTAATTAAAGGGGTGGTGAAGGGAATCACTCAAAGCCTTTTTTTTCTTGACATAGTTAAAGTCATTTAAAGATTATTTTTAAATGGAATTCTACCTGCATTGATTTAATAAACATGAAAGAATAACAGAAGTGCACAAAAAGAAGATTTTGATTGAGGCTGTGTTAACTTTTTTTATATTTATGAAAGTAACCTCAAAACTGCCTGTTATTATTTTTCTTTTTGTAAACTTTCCTCCCCTTTCTGAAGGTATTACAAAACTACTTCAAATTCTGAAAACAAACCTTCTGAATGGATACTAGTGGCGTGAACCAAAGAACAGGACTAGAAGTTTTATCATCTTTCCTTTTTATTTTTCACTTCATGTTTGTTACCAATAGGTTCAGAAATCCCTGTTTGATTTTTCAGACACATTCTCTCTCTCTCTCTCTCTCTCTCTCTCTCTCTCTCTGTTTTGTAAAGGTGAAAAAACTCCTCCTAAGTCCTCATTTCCTATAGGTCTTTCCACACCAGTAGCAGGCTAGAGATGCTAACTTCCTGTTTACTTATCTCTTTGATATGTATGCTTCAGTTCTGACTGCCAGAGAAGGTTACATTTTGGCAGCTTTTTTGTCATGTGGCAATGTTGAGCCAGTAGCTAGACATGTCTGTGATGCTGCACTAACCATTTTTGCTGAACTAGCACAAAATTAGCTTTGAAGGTCTCTTGTTAGTTATACTAAGACTCCATTTTAAAGCTCTGGCTGTCTAATGGGACTGAAAGTTAGGATCAGAGTGAAGCCCTTAAAATGCTAGCTTTCATGCCAGGTAGACCACAGTAGTCGGTGAAGCACTACAAAGACCACAAATGTGAGGCTAAGCGTGATCCTTGTTGCCATGCTGAGGACATCAGAGTGTCTTTATACTCCCGGTGTTCTGGTACATATAGAGACGTATCCATCTCGTTGTAAGACTGCTTCTATTTAGGTATTAGCTGTTTGCTAGATATTGTTCCAGTTCCAGCACCCAAACCAGAGATGGAGTAAAACCTATATGCTTCTAAAGAGTACTTCCAGGGTTACTCTCCAGCCACTTTAAAAGGCCTCCGTAGTGTAGCGGCAGCATACAGAACTATAGTGTAGCTGACAAGAAGGCCTGTATCTGTGCTGTGTATAGTTTTGAAAGGACATGGTTATATTTTGTTATGAAGAATTTGATATAAAAATGGGGACAGGCTGCTACATTGGGCAATGTCTCTATTCACTGCTTTAGAGGTTTCAACAGAAGTATTTCACATGGAAAATAAAAAGACCTCTCGTATATTATTTGAGGAGTGTATTCCTTTTTTTCCACTTAAAATTTTATTAATCTGTGGTGATATCTACCAATCCATACCATCTTTGTCTGTGATGATTTATCACTGGGTGCTCCACAGTGTAATAGGCATATTTGGCACTCTAACATCATGTTTAAACTTCAGGTGGTAGTTCAGTATTGGAGTACATAGCAGTAACACATACTTTGTCCCAAACTCATTAATTTTTCTGTACAGTATTTTCCTAATGCAGATTCACAGCCTTCAAAACAGCATAGGATTAGAGTGTCTGTCAAAACTGACATGCTTTGTCATTTTGAGGGTGACTCTTAAAGATGTGCCATTGGATCTGATGAGATGTTGCCTTGATTTTATACAGTGTCCTGACCAGTCATGCTGAGATTTGAATTTGCTGCCACCAAGTGCAGCAGAATCAATATATGAATGTTTTACATTTCTGTATCTACTGTGAGATGGAAAGCTTTTAAACAATAGTAGCCCTCTGTGCGGATTAAGGTATATGCACTAGATCAAAGACTATGACTAGCTGTAATACACATACCAGGATATAAATCCACAGTCCCTGACTGCTAGAGTACATGAATTGCTCACTTTTTAGGTTAGCTTTGTACTGATTGAAAAAATGGACAATGGAAAAAGGAGACTAATGCATGTTGTATTGTGTAGACCTTCCTAACTTAACCAGCATAGATTTTTGATGTTGCTTTTATTCATCACTAAGAAGTCTGGCATTACATGAGAGGATAATTTTTAATGCAGATATTATTAAATACATTTTGCAAAGTTCTATATATCCTTACCTAAACCTGGAAAACCCCTAAATCCCTTCATGGAGTGGTAAAGACCTGACAAGTCATACTGCTTATCAAAAGAGTGAAAGAGTGTAAAGGAGAAGAAGCACACGCAGTCTGCAAAGAAATAAAGTCATATTAAACTTGCTGTCTATACTTTCTGTGGTTTTGTTGTGAGATTGCATATGGATGCCTTAATTGCTGACTGAGGCAAAACTGACATGGGACAGTTTAATTCTGAATTCTGTGCAGAGAGAGGTAGCACTGTAGCAAACTGTGAGTTATAAGGAGCTCTGTTATTTTGGTGCAGGTTAGTGTAGTCCACTGTGGGATTCAGATTTTGTGTTCTTCAAACTCAAATCTCACCTCACCCTGCCTCACCTCACCTCTATGCTCTATACTCAGAATCAAAGGCTTAAGGCAGCCTCTTAAAAGTCATTATCATTAGTTACCGTTTTGTGTGGAGCTGGATCAATTACTTTCAATAATATACTGTATATCAGATGTAATCCTTTTTTCTTTGTATTGCGCATCAGCAAATCAATATATCCACGTATTCATTTGAATGTATTTTTTTGTTTTATTTCAGCAAAAGCTATTTGTGAGTTTGGTCCAATATTCAGTATTCTTATTTTAAAATTCAGGCTGTTTTGGTTGGAGGTGAGGTGATGTATTATCTTCCTTTCACTATCTAGAGTAGGAATCACTTTCAGAACCAATTCTCTCATGCAAATACTCACAGTAATGTATCCAAAATTTGCTTTCCCTGAATATTTGGCTAGTGTTCTGACAACATTCTTGGGAATTGTTTGCTTCAGTGTTCATAAAAATGATCACAAAGAAGTCAAATGTAACAGTGTCAATAATTTTTTTTCAGTATTTGTCCTTAGATAATGATATGCTTGGGAAACATCTTAGAGACACTAAATAACTTTATTTTCTTTTATGTAGGATAACTAATCAAAGCATTTTCTAAAGACTACAGTTTTATTCTCTCCCTTGACTAACTATAATTTGAACTTTTTGTATAGCTAAGAATACTTCAGAATTCAATGTTATTTCTTCACTGAAAATGCCCAATTAATTAGTGTGCCACAACAGGGTTTCAGGGAATTAAATAAACACGTTTCAATAATGCTGTTGATCAAGGAAAAAGAATCAACTGTAACTATAGTTTCTCGATTAAATTAATCTAAATGGAACATCTGCTTTTTCTTTCTTACTGGGCTACATCATGATAATACCTTCCAATATCAATCTACTTTAGGATGGAAATGCCATTTTTTATCCTTTTTCAAACATTTCTTATGACAGCTTGGGATCTGCTCCTTTCCCTGCTGAAACCTTAGCAAAACCCACCATGAAATAAAATTAGTTTTTTCCATTAGCTTTTTATGTGAAAAATAAGTCTAACTTCAGTAGAATAAGGCTTTTGTTCATTTTTCTTATAACAGTTTTTACATTAATCTACTTATCTCCTTGGAACTTGTTTCAACTTACCTTACATTAAACTTGTTGTTTTGATATCACTGCTGTTGCTTATGGCACTATGTAGTTTCTTTATTTTTACTAGAAAACTTTCCACCATACGTATGTTTAGGAAAGATGCTCAAGCTATTTATCTAACATGCTATGCAGCTAGCCAGAGTTGATTTCCATATCTTAGAGAGAGGGTGAGAATTGGGGAAATCCCACCAATAGAATGGAATCTGTTTTCCTAACCAGTTTTGATTCTCCTTCTTCACAAACTCAAACTTCAGGTTAATGGGCACTTTCAAATTTCAGCCAAGAAATCTCTGTAGTAATGACCATAGCATTGTAAAAAGAAAGCATATTAAGGTATTTTCTCTGCTTTCCTATGTAAAATGGACTACTTCTTACTGCTGTGTTCTCTTTTTTACAGTGGCTATATTCATCTGTCATTTTACTTCAGCAGTCACTCTTTAGGCCTTGATTATCCTTGCTTTGGGCAATCCCTTTGCTTTTAAATAAAATGATGAAAGCAAATCCAGTGAGGCTTACACAATGAGACCTTTAAGTTGCTGTGCAATCCAATTTGGTCTTGCTGAGGCAGAGACTGGTCCTTCCTTTCACAGAATTCATGATCACAAATGCAGTTGTCATTATACTTATAAAAAGCAGACTATGCATGCAAACACTTATTAACTGTATTGATGCAAGGCAGTAGAATGGCTCTTGTAGATGCTGACTGATTTACTAGTAACAGAAGTGTTTGTTAGTACCAGGGAAGAAAAGCATTTCAGCTGGCAGGATCACTGCAGTCTTTTTGGACAAAACACTGTATTGACTCCTAACATTTTCAGTTAATGTTTCAATTAATAATTCCTAAATTTCAATTAATTTCAACAGAAATTATGACACGGGGAAAAAATTAAAAATTTTAGTGAGTTTTATTTAAATTGATAAAAAGTCAAGATATTCAGTGTTCAAACTGGCAGGCTGGTCAAGTTCCTTAGCTGAATCTGTCTGGATGAAGTCTGTTGCAGTACTGGGGACTTCAGGCTAGATTTGTAAATAACTATTGATGTAAAGGGGAGAAAAACCCACTGGTTTGATCCTTTGCTCCCAATGAAAGCCCACAGGAGTTGTGAGACTCTCTGAAGCCATTGATTTAAAAACCCAAATACCTCTGAAATCCGTGTTACAGATTGTGAGTCATTTTGATATTTGTTATGTGGCTTTATAAATAATTTAAACAGGTGACCAGGACAGTCTGACCTTTGACACAAGCTGGCACAGTTTCTTTCTAGCATTTTCTTTGCTGTCAGTGGTGTGGGGGTTGTGGATTCTTCAACTGCTTCACATCAAACCTCTCCTCTCGGGGTGCGTCTGCCCGGCCGGCGGAGACACTGCTCACTGTCCCTGCTTCTGTGCCAGGAGAGAGTGAGGAGGTGCGAGTACATCAAAGATGCTAGTTCTTTCTAGAGATGTTTGAGAGAAGGTGAAGATTCCTCTATTTCTGTGCAACTGTGTGATCCAGGTTATAATCTAGCTCTTATGTAATGAGTTTCTGAACATAAAATACTCATAGAGCTTTAATATTTTTTTTTGCTTTTAAATTTAAGTGCAACCAATTATTAGACTTGAAATATTTCTTTACAAAGCCAGCAATGCCGAGCTAGAAATGAGAACCAGAAACAAAGCTAACTGATCAAACAAAAGGGGATTGGACAGTATGAAAATACATTAAAAACATAAATAGGTGGAAACGATAATGTTCATATTCAGATCTTGAAGCGTACATAAAAATCATCTGCTTGCTTTTTGTGCTGTAATTACACTCACATATTAACAAGCCATGTACACCCACCTTGATATAACTTTGGATCTTAGCAAAGGATATGTGATATAGGCTACTATATTTGAAGCCCCACTCTTTGCAAAGGAAAAGTTGTCAATGACTCTCTTGATTAAATTATTGTACAAGTATGTAAATAGAAATCTTCCGTTTAATGCTTTAACTTAAATTCTTTAGCAGAAAACTGTAGAAAAGCTGAAAGCTTGAAATTCAAATACATAATTACAATTCAAAAATGTATCTTTATATGCTTCAATTTAGGCATGTGCTTAAATCCTGCTTATTGGAATGGAATCTAAAGAGGTGATCAAAATTGGCACATTCTTTCAAGTGATTACTGAATTTATATGCCTTCATACTGGAGCTTATGGAGCCAAACTAAGGGATTTTTTCCTACTGGTTTTGTTTAGTGAAAGTTCCTCAAAGCTAGATAAGCGTAATCACTGAAGGGTTTTGCCATGAACTAGAGCGTGACTTAACTAGAACCCTTATTGCCACCAAAAAAAAGTCTGAAGTCAGAAGAAATAGGAGCGATTGGTGCAAACAGGAAGAAAAAGAAATCGTTTGTGACTGTGGATACTGGGTAATCCAAATTTCCTAAAAGGGAAGACACTGTGTAGGTTTCCTTCTGCAGTTACTGAAAAATCTTTTAAAGTATATAAAGAAGCAACAAAAAGTTGTGCCAGAGTTTTTGTGTGAAACCATGATATTTTCTGATGGTGAAGTTTTCACATTAGAAGTGCAAACCTGGGCTTGATAGAAATACCAAGGTTTTGTCTTAGGAGTTTGAAGTAAGTTTGTAAACTTAGAAGTTTACAAACCTGCACAATCATTTCTTTGTCTTTCCTTTGAGATGCTTGTGCAATATAAATGGGCTACCTGGCATACTTCTAATCACTGTAGCATGACAGTGCACTCATGACACCTGCCATCAGTTCCTTAGTTTGTGTTATCTCCGCAGCAGCCTCAGCTTTTAAATAGCTCATTCATTGGAGAGGAAGGAAAGGTCAGTGATCTCTTATTGTTTGACAACACCATGGGTTTTTTGAGAGAGGCAACCAGCAGAATGTTGCAGTGAAAGTATTGTATAAAGCAGCCAGCATAGGCTTACACCAGTCAGCATTTTGTTACAAAAATAGCAAATGACTGATGTGTTTTCTAGGTCAAGGTGGAAGAAGTTAAATGAATAAAGATACTGATGACTTGAGTAGGGAAAGGTAGTTTTTGTGGGTAATGTTCCACCAGCTGCAAATGGACAGCATAGTCTTCTTGCTCTGTAACCAAGCACTGTAATGCTAACTCTCATTTTAACAAATTGCAAGTAATGTTGTGCTTCTCATTATTTATTTGTTAGATAACACGTAATAACACTGAAATAATAGGCATCAGTGTGGACAGAGGTGACACATCTACCTCTCCAGCAGAGTTAGTTTGAAAGGGAACCCCCAGACAATGATGATGGTAGTTGGAGGGGTTTCCATTTCTCTTCTGAAACTTATTGTCTGTCTGGATGTGAAAGGAGAAGCCAAGCTCTAAGCACTTCTCAAAGAATTCTAAATGTCTGCCATGGTTTAGAGAAAAAGGTAGTTTAGTAAAAGCTTTAAAGCATTTACTTTTTTCCAGAAAGTCCCGTGTAACTATAGTGTATCTCGAATGAGCTGGGAGGAACCAGACATTTGCAGGGATGGTACTTAAGAGACTGAGGCAGCCAGAGGAAGAATGACTTCTAAGGCAACAGGACAGTTTCTCCAGGTCTTTAAAGGTCATTCAGCTGATCTGAACCTATTCTTCAGTTTGGATGTGTATCGGATGGGTATTTCTGAGGGGAAAAAAATCATTATGAAGAACAGGCTAAAAAAGAAAAAGAGAATTGAAAGAACCATTTAAGGACCTCTTTAAAAGAGCTAATTAGTTAGTTAGTCTGTACTCTGTTCTTTAGCTTTAACTATTTCTTAGTTGTCCTTAACTCTTCCAAATTAAGTAAAAAAAATGAAGTGGTTCTGCCTTTAAACAATTCGTAAGTGTTACTCTTTACTGGAAATTTATTAGCTTTAGTGCAATGCTGAGCAAATTTCTAACTGGCTTTTGGCAAAACTTGATGAAGATAATTTCTTTTTCAATAAATTTTATAAAAGGCTGCCTTCCTCCTACATTTCCTTGCTTTGTAGAATGAACCAGATGAGGTTCAAACATCATTATGTTTACTTAGGGTAATTGCTTGTTTGCTGCTATTGATTTACACTTACAATTTGCACAATTCAGAAAGAAATCTGTGTAAATGTGACACAGGCACAAGTGACAGGACCTGATCCTTAGCTTTCAAAAAGCTTCTCTAAAGGAAATTATGATGCAGAGCAGGTGGCTTGGCAGACAGAGCTCCACCTGGATAAAACATGGGACATCAAAGTAGTCTGTTCTGTACTGAATTACAGGAACCACAATAGGAAATTGAGATGAAGTATGAAAACCTTTCTGCTGCGTATTCAGACAGTGCTCCCTTTACATAAAATAGAGCCAAAGAAGATATTAGAATTTTCTGATTTGGCTTGATTGTGAGCATTTATTTCTTCATTTTCCTTATTTTTCTTTTATTTATTTTTGTCATTTATTTCTTACTTTGTTGATCAGTTTTGGATTTTTGGTAAGGCAAAATATGGGGAGAAAATTTAGGATGTATTTGTGAGTAAATGTACACTATCAAAAGGAAATTGTGGAAAAGGGATATCTACAAAGCTAAATTCTGAGGTCACTTCACACTCCTCCTCAGGTAAAATATGACAGGGTGTTAGGAGAGTATATATGCAGACATTCGTCCTGTCTTTGGAATAATTTAAAAGTTAACTTCTTTTAAAAAATTGAATACATTCCAAGTTAAAAAAAATGCATTTCATTTTTAGTCTTTGCAAAAATCAGAGTCTTTACCCACAAGACAACTTAGGGTTGTCACCAAGCTGCCAGATAACAAGCTTATATTGTTCAGGAAAATATATTACAATTTTATCTACTTGTACTGTTCAATAAAACATTAGTATCTCAGCATTTTTATTTAACAATAGGCAACCTTAGGCCAGTAATTATGCAACAATTATAATCATAAAAACTGTCCCCTGCTGCTCACCTAGAAACAAGAATATATTAAGCCAATACTAACCATCTAAAAAGAAAGCAACAAACTACACTCATTTTTAATGCCCCTGCAGTGCACCATGGGAAGCTAATAATTCACCCTCTAATTAGTATCCCTTCTGCTACTGTTGGCGCAAGGACAGACAAAGAGGTATCCGCTTCATTACAAACTTGCCTTGGTAATCTTTAAATGTCTTTCTTCCCTGCAGGTTGAATGCATGGAATAGGGGCAAATAGAATGTGCAATTAAGGAAGGTTTGCTGGTATTGCTAGCGTGACCATGCATCCTTAGTCTAATGAGTATACTGAAAAATCAAAAAAAGCCATTTGAATGCACTTTTTCTCTTCTTGGCTATATTATAATTCTTCCTTATTGTCCTTCATTAGCTTCTACATTAGCAGAAAAAACAGGAAAACACCAATGGGATAAGAAAATGATAACTTCACTGCATTTCAGCAAATGACAGTATTTTTCAGAATTTGAGCGGTTGGAAAATGTTATTAATTTGGCCTTATAAAAGTAAGTGACAGTAGGCCTTAATTAATGCTTTAGAAGATAGAATTTTATTGTTTCAAAGAGAGGATATCAATATTAACGCATTTCTGTTTTAAAAAACAGAATGATTTTGCACAGGCCACTATGTGTTTGAAATATACAAAGCATTTCTACATTATTTTTAGTACTATAGAGGTTATAGTGATAATACTGCTGTTACAATGATGCTTTCCTTTGTCTTGTTTACATATGCACAGTGTATTTGTGGATTAATTTCAACTTATTGAAGAAAATGTTTCAAGCCTGAGGCTGTTTTCAACTTGCCAATACACAATTGACTCTAATTACTATAGAGAAATTTGAGTTTATACGATGGCCTGCTGGTACAGCAACCAACAAGGACAGCAGTGTACTGGACAGCACTTAGAGAGCTACTGCTGTG
Organism: Dromaius novaehollandiae; assembly: GCF_036370855.1. Lineage (NCBI taxonomy): Eukaryota > Metazoa > Chordata > Aves > Casuariiformes > Dromaiidae > Dromaius > Dromaius novaehollandiae. The sequence goes on along the minus strand of NC_088110.1, from coordinate 9,675,973 downwards.
GTTCAAATATATCCTCTATTATATTATTATTTCCATTAATTATTTCCATTTATTTCCATTTGGTAGCTGTGTCGTGATCTATGTGAAGTGCATGGGTGGTTTCATAACAAAACTAGGTGAAATTTTGCCTGCTAAGTTAATTTTGAAGTTTATCTGTTCGTTTTCAGAGGGCCTGTCTATGACCACTGGTTATATTCAGTCCTGCCTTCTGTGAGCTTCTGCTTGTTGTGTAATCATGACGAGAGCCGTGTGTGCTTAGGGGAGTTGAATGTCATTTCTTATTTTTGTGGACTGTCAATAGAAAAATCCAAAGTAAATGACCACAGTAACTTTCTTAAATTTTTACCTTCCATTTTGAGATATGTTGCCGCTGCTGTCTGCTGTACAGATAATGAAATATTTTCTTTTTTGCAATAAATAAGCAGTTGGAGGAAAGTTCAGCACTTTTCAGCAACTAAGTTGAGCCGCATAATCCTTCAGTTCGAATACACCAAGCTAATAGCAGGTGAGGGCTGGACGATTAATATGAAAGGATTCCGTGCTCTTATTTGGCAACCCTCCAGCCTCAGTGGTAGAGCATGTTCTGTCCCAGAAGCAGGGAAGCTCCTCTAACCATTTCCTTCTTTGTTGGTGTGCAGCTGTTTCTGGTAGACTTGGGTCTCTTTTCAAGCATCGCTGAGCAAGCTGTACTTTCATACTATCTGATGCCTTCCTCTATTTGTGATCCTCTTCCTTTCAGCCTTCCTATCCTGCTATTTTTTGACAGATCAACTTAACTTGCTTTTTGTATTGCTATGTTCCCCTTGCTGGTGTCTTAAATATGTTACTACTGTTCTTTCTGTGCTCCGGCCTGGGTGTCCCAGTGCTTACCTCTTCACTGCTCTACTAATCTTACAAATCTCAAGAAGAGAAAACTGAGTGGCTATAATACAGAATAGAGCATTACTCTATAACAAAAGCATATATAATTTAAAGGTCTGATCCAACATTCATTAAGGCTTTCCACTATTCTCAGGAGTACTGGAAGTTATTTTCCAGTAACTAAGTTATTACTAAGTTTCTAAGTTATTTTTAATTTTAATTAAAGGAGCCACAAGGGAAGGTCAGGAGCATTGCCTCTAGAATGAAATAGAATCTTGATTTGTTGTTTCCTCTGTCTAAAATAAAGATCTCAGAGTTTCTTATAGAGGGGTCAAGGTAGGACGTATGATGGAAAAATAGTTGCTTGACTTCCATTCATATAGTGCTTCACTATTAATCCCAATTTGTCCTAATTCAAATGTGGCCAAATTAAGGAATGGAAAAATTTGCTATCTTAGTCTATGTGTCCATTTGAAAAAGGAAGTTGATGCCATTTTAGGCATCTCATACTCATGATGGGAGTTAAAAGGTCTGGAGGTAGTCCTATTTTAAAATCAAAGAACAGGTAGCATATGGAAAGCTTACAAGCTCATATCACTACTGTATCTATTTGGAGAATAGGTGGAGAACTTGGTCAGCTAGGTCATTGAATTTAACCTTAGCACTAAAATCACTTAAAAATGACAAAATTGGATTTTCTTGGCAGTCAGTCATATGAAAATTACTTTTTAAGGAGTTATGCAGTTTCTGTTATTGAAGTGATCTTGAAAATAGTTGGATATAAATTATAATGTGTTGTACTAGTGCAGCATGAGGCTAGAGTTTACTAAGAATGGCTAAGTGGCTAAGAATGGAAGCAAAAACAAACTATATCCTAATGTTCTGCTTTTTAAAAACAAATAAACAAACATGCACTTGTAATAATGACTAAACCATAGAGCATTTGCTAGAAAGCTAATGACCTGATGGAGTTAATGGCCCTGGGCATAGCACTAGAACACTCCTGTAACTGGCCATTAATCTCAATGGAAATACTTTCTGCCTTAGTCATTATTGCTTATTGATCTGACAAAATCGATCATAACTTCTCATCTTATTATCTCATATAAATTGCTTCTCATCCAGTTATGTGGTGCACTGTATCGTATTACATTGTTTTCTATAAAATACTGTATTGTCTTAATTTTTTAATATTGTCTGTCTGATGAAAATGTGGTTATATATCTGGGACAAGTTCTTGAAATAGCTTTATGAACATGTGAGTTTCTCTGGGGAAGGCCAGAATCTAAAAGGTGGAAGCATTAACTTCAACTGGTTATGCTACAGTTGCAGTGTTAAAGCTATTCAGAAAAATGTCTTTTCCTCAGAGAAAAATGTTGATCTTTTGCCCTGTAAGATTTTTGTCCTGAATCAAGATAAAAGGCCAAGCATGCAAAATTTTTGTGAAAGGTAAAATTCTGTTTTGGAAAAATTCTTGCTATATGTTCTCTGAGATAGTTGACTTCCTGCATCATCTGAGCATTTGTCAATCCAAGCTGGTGATTTCTTAGGCAAATGAGCAGGCTAAGAAACTGGGTGATCCACAACACTTATTAGTCTACATAATTTTCTTCTAGAAAAATTTGGCAGGAATACCTATTCTTGGCATACATTTTCTTTAGGAACTGACTAGACTTTCAAGCAAACATCCAACCTAAAGGATCTGGGAACTGTGCAAGGCTGTGACCCCAGCAAGCATAGTGTACGGGCAGCTCATCTTTTTTGTCTTGATAGGAAAAAATCAGGAAGCCTATCTAGTTTCCTTTGAAATTTTTATTGCACTCACCATATTATCAGCAAACTTTTAGTGTTTGACATATCTGCGTTTTCTGGCTTTTGCAAGGTGTCCAGACACTCTGGTAATATCACCTATGGTTAACTGTGCAGTGATAAGACTCACAAACTATGTCCATGTTCAGCTCTCAGCTCACACAGGAAAGGGAAACTTTGGTTAGCACTCTTCTTTATGGCCCAGAAGGGTAAGGATCCACATGCATAGATTATTTTTTGTTCTTGTTCCTTGATCTGTTTCCTTTAGACTCTGTTCCCTGATTTTGCTTTCCCAGAAAGGTTCACACTCTGGAAAAAAAAGGTAGACACAAACTTCTTGTTTTCATATTCCATAACTCCACATATCTTTTGTCCCAAATGAAAGTTTCTGACTGCTAGTCTTTGAAAATCTGTCGAAGCAGTTTGCTCATGTTTTCTGCAAATCTCATGTTACCTTCAAAGTTTAATGCAGGGAAATGGAGCCAAGCAAAGAAAGTGTCTTAGTTACAAATATCTCAGATTTTGCTTGTTTATTGTAATAAATGATGACAACCAGGGAATTATTATAATAATAAATATATCGGACTTATAAATATCTGAAAATAAATTTGTATAGATTCCACACTTGTAACAGTGATATTTTAATTATATTACTTTGTTTATTTTTGGCATTAATTCTAGGAGAAATCACTATTTCTGCAACAAATAATCATTAAATCAAATTATCATTGATTGTTTTAATCCAGAGAACTTTCCTAAATTTATTCCTAACCATTGATTATGAAGATAAACAACATAGAGAGTTTGTCATTCTAGTAGAAAAGGTTTTAGCTCAAGATTGCAGTTCAAATTTTGATATGATTTTTGGCTGCTCTTCTCTGAATACATAGAATACTGCGAATGCAGTATTTTTCTTAAGCACAACATATGTTGTATCTGTTTGATAAGATGTGAAATTTTTGCTAAGGAAAAGCACAAGCCTCAAAGTGTTTAATGTCTTAATTGCTCGTTACCTCCAGCAAAGTCATTTTATTTATCAATGAAAACCTTGGCATAGCAAAGACTATAGTAGAGACTTTGCTGAGAATAAGAAGTCTTGTCCTTCTGAGATAATTTTCTTATGTGCCTCACCCTACCTAAAGGACACAAAGGTTTTGGATTGTTGTTAGGAAGATAAAAGAGAGTGATGGATTTCGTATCATGAACCTTACAGATTAGGCTTCTGGGACATCTGAATTCCTCTGAATTCCTTCTGAATTCCATCTGAATTCCATCTGAATTCCTTATGTTGCCTTCAGCTGACTTGTGCGTTTTGGGTTTTGGCCTCCCGTGGACTTTAGAACATGGGCTTGTACCTAACAAACGGTAGACTTTTCTCCTGTGATTTCAGTGGGACAAGCTTGAATTCCCAGTTTCAGCAGGTTTCAGTAAGAATAAACAAACAAAAATGAGAATGGAATAGTAGCTAATAATGCAGGCAAAAGATAGTATTTTGACGTCGTTCTTTTGTAGCTTTGTAAAGAGGGCAGTACTTTACATAATGGCCCATTATTATTCCATCTCTTATGTCTCATTTACAAAACAATTTGATTTATGGTATGTGATGTATAATAGACCCACAAGAAAAAGATAACTAAAAAGGTAATTACTGTTTCTTAAGGTGATCACTTGCTGGAACAAACCCTCACAAGCAAGATAATATACTGTTATGCTATTTTTGTTGTGTATCTTAACTCCTACTCTCCTTATATATTTTCACAAATTCTCTAGTGAAAATCCACATATTGGCCTATTATAAACAATTAAAAAGTATGAACAACTACATTCCTGACCATTGTTTATGCTTAATAGGCTGAATATTTTAAGGAGTACAGAATTACAGAATATTCAGAATATCTTAAACCTATATTCCAAAAACCAGGAAATACATCCTTGATGGAGTTCTATGATTTACAAATGTTTGCATAACAATTTACAATAGAATAATAAGACTTTCATCATCATCATTTTGAGCTTTTGATCTGCTACTTAAAACATTAAGTTTTTCAGCCTATATGATTCCATTAAAATGAAATACATTATAGCTATATAGACTCAGGACTCTTGAAGTGACAGAGACTGATGCTTAGCATGATGATTAGGGGATATGGTAGTGGAAAAGTCTGAAAATTAGTGATTACCATGAAGTTCTAAATGGCCATTATATGTAGGCAGTGAAAATTTTGACATGTGAGGAGGTATAGCTTTGTTAAAACATATTCATTCCTATTTGTGAACAGTCCCTGTTTGCAACTCTTCTTTTTAATAGTGGATCATTTAACACACCGTGGCCCTTTAGAGGACTGCATTGTAAATTACATTTCTTTTCAGAGTCACGCTAATGTTACTAGGCTGAATATGCTGTGCATGCACAGGATCAAATGATTATTAATAGTTCTAGTCTTTCTTGGGTTGCTAGCTGCACAATAATGGAAAAAGCAGCATGGTCAAGGTACAAATCAGGTTGAAACATCTCCTGTGAACTTTTAATTCCAAATTTATACAAAGCAATTAAAAACCCTTGTACTTACATATTTCTTCTAGACGGCACTAATGATTTGGAAGTAACAAGGTAAGATAGACGAACTGATTAGAAGAGACCAGCAGTTAACAGATCAATAAGAACAGAATGTCCTAATACCTTCCATAATTCTAGATAATGTATTTATTTCACTGGGTTTCAGTTTACAGATACTCACAGAAATTTATAATTGAAAGATAAGAGAGGTTGCTGCACTCCAAATTCTAAAATAATGTGCAATTTAATAATATGTTGTATCTACAGATATACCTGTCCAGCTATATGTATTGCAGTAAAAATCACCTGGCTTGTATTAACCACAGAGTGTAGTCAGACTGGCATTGATAAGCTGCATTGGCCTTCTATGCCAATATAGGCTATTGCTGATGGAATCTGCGTTTGAGAGCGACAGCAATATTATACAGCCTATGGACTATAGGCAGTTTTCCTGGAATTATGGGGCTATTTTACCTTCTTGACCTGAGTTATAGTGAGAGAACATAACCTATGTAGACTTGTTCTGGGAACCAGGGCTTCTTGCATAAGCTGCACCAACTTTTTGGAGAAGATATGTCTGAATTGTGTGTTTTACAGAGAGGTAAGGGCTCGGCAGTCTATAATGGATAAAGGGACTTCTGGGTTCTTTCATAACTTCAGAAATGCTTGGTGGATGAAGAAGAGTTAGAGAACCCACAGTTTTTAGACAATGAACATTTCAGAAAAAAATACCATTTAGCGAAAATTTAAATTTTTTGTTATCATAACTAAGTTATTGATGAAGACAATGGAATAAAGAGAAATAAACTGTAGTATTTAATTTGCTTCTGAGATTCCCATTTTATTAGAGCTGATGCTGTGAAAGATCATTCACTTACGTCAGATGTTGGCTTGCAAGTTTTTCATTGAATGATTGCATTTGACTTTTTATTTGTCTGGTATATCTCTGCCTTAGACTGATTAGATTTTTTCTGTTGATCTGCAAATCATTGATGCAGCATCTTGTTCTCTGCTGAAAGAAACAGGTTGAGGAGTCAGATTGCTGAGACAGGATTACAGCAGCAAATTAGCAATTTCTGTCTGTCTCATTCTTTTAGCAGTGCTGCTGGCTGCTTCTGCTATGTAAGGTAGAAATTATTCATTGATTTATTTCACTTCATGAAGTCTGCCCCCAACCTTTCCAATCCCGATTCTGCAAGATGAAAAGTGAGACTTTAAAGTAGTAGTTGCCTAAGGAGAAACAAGATGCTATTTTTTGATGCTATTGCTAAGACAAGTACTGAAGAACTTGCATTATCCATCTCAGAGCCTGTGTCTCAGAGATGTGTTATTTGAGAGCCTAGAAAAATTATCCAAGAAGCTGATTTCACCTATGGAGCAAAGTAGGAAGGCGAGAGATGCCCAGGCCTGGACTTCTGAGCTTTTACCCTAGAGAATCAGTCATCCTGTTTCTGTAGGATTAGAACCATGTAACTCACCACAGAGACATGCCCATTAATGCTAGCTCATTTTGGCCTGCTATGCCTCATATTCTTTCAAATGTGCTGCTTTTCAAACCAGCTTCAGCTTACACAGTTTCTGTATTTTTGCTGCTGTTGGAGGAGGAGGAGATGTCTGACAGCCTTTTTAAGAGTCTTGCTATGATTTTCAGGTTCTTGACATGGTGCTGCCTCAGTGTGCTGTTTTTGCTCCCTTGTCTTTGTTCTTTTCTCCATTTCTGTACAGAATCTGTATCTGGATTGTATGTAGTATTGTGATTAAATACTCTGATGCAATCTTTAACAAAAATAACCCAAATTGCAGAGGTGCAAAATCACAAGAATGTATGATTACCACAGTCTTCACTTCTCTTAACTTGGAGATAGGTGCATGTCCTGTAAGTGTTACTGTAAAGCAGGTACAAAGGGGGAGCAAGCTTTCTACTCCCGTGTCAGCCCTAAAATTAGGGCACAGGTGAAACATTCCTAGTAACTCCTAAGTGACTACACAGCAGGATATGTTGTACTAGCAGGTGCAATATGTTTTGAAAGGCTGGAGCCTGTCTTCTCTCTTCACCATACTTACCTCTGCAAAATTTAGCACCAGCAACTTTAACAGATTCTGAATCCTAGATACTGGGACAATGTATAACTACCATTGATACTCAGTAGAGAATTATACTAGTGTGAAGGAGTAGTCTTTCTTTCCTTCCTGTGTTGTTCACAAAACACTAGAAACAACCTGAATCTGACTGTGATGGGTGTTCTGATAGTTCATGAACTGAAACCTATTTTCATGGCTATTATGAAGCTATGAAGAATATTATTCAAAAAATTCTATTGTAAAATATAACTAGTGCTGTCTGAAATGGCTGATGTGGCTGTGGCCAGAATGATATATTATTATTCTTTTAACTATTCTTAATAAATGAAGAATCCTGTCTGCATTTACTCGCTCTTAATTTTGTGGAAGCAGCAGTTTTCTCACTACAATAAGCCCAGATCAAAAAGTGTTTTCTTCTGAATTCAAATCAGCCAAATGGGCATCTCTTTCTGAATTCATTCAAGCAGCTGATCTCTGATCTGCAACATAGCTGTGAGTTTCATATGGTAAAAGAGGTGTAGCTCTTTTCGACTGAATAATGTATGCATATACACTATGTGCAAAACAACTGGAAGCCAGAGAAATTTACTCCAGCAAATTATCCATGGTTAATAAAAATTACCCTCCTTTCATGGATCTCCAATTTGACAGTCGTCCTCTAAAATTTAGATTAGATATCTTTTACCTTAATTATTGTACTACCAGAAAAATGTTTTCAGTATATTTCTTTTACAAAGAAAGACTGGAAAGTAGTTCAAAAGGAGAATAATGATAACTGTTTTATGTAACATGAATTCCATGAATTTTGGTCAGTTTGTTGAGACACTGAATGCCACTGGTTCGTAGGTTTTTCCATAGATGTCACTACAGAAGACAAGTGCACCAGTTTCCACTGTTGCTACAGTTTCTTGCAAACTCTTTTTTCTCTTTTTATAATCTGAAAATGAATTCTATAGTTTAAAAACATCTCAGAATATATGTTAATGGAATTTGACTGATACTCAATTTCTTTTCTTTATTTTTTCTTTTTCTTTTTTCAGAATTGTATCAGAACACAGATCTTTGATACTATTATTTAAACAATGCAAATCTTGATCAAGTCCTGTTATGGAAAAAGATATTGGGCCTGGTGGTCAGGGCTGCTGAGCACTCATAACTCCAAGTGAAATCAGTAGAAGGTGAGGGTGCTCAGCCTCTCCGAAAGTAGAGGATTAAAGCAGATCAGTCATAGTAAATTGTAGTGTTACAAATACAGTGAGAGTTCTGTGGCGTCTGTCTTAAAATATGAATCTTTGGGGGCTGGTTTCACAAGATAATCTGTGCTGCAGTATGAAAGATGGTACTATTTGAGCAAATCCTATAACCAATAGGGCTGTTTCCCATTGTTTTCATAACTTTTTTTTTTAAATTCTATAGCACAGTTGTCATTTGTGCTGCCTCCACAGGCTGAAGGTGTCATTCCTCTGTTTTACCTTGTCAGGCAGTATCCTGGGAGCAAGGGGAAGGTGTACCGTTGTCCCTGATCCTGGTTGCTGCTGGATCAGTCACAGGCTGAGACAGTGCTTTACAATTGTGAGCACTCAGCTCAGCTTCACAACTACCAAGGTGGAGCCCCTCTCAGTCCATGGTTTTGGAGCCCTGGAAGTGTCCTTATACCAAAATTGCTTTAGCAGACTGAACAGAATAGACTGCAGCTTAGGAGGCTAAGCAAGTGTATGTCCTTGTGCGGGCATGATATATACTGGGCTTTCAGTTTACTTGCCATTACTTACATGTTATCATTATTACTATTTAGGCCATTTAAAAGCTTCCCTGGAAACTATTCTCTAATGACAATGAATTGGTAATATTCTGTGCAGTAAAAATACTATACAGGTTCCCTTTCCTTTGCTAATCAAGATTAAAGAAGGCTACCAAAACATTCTTAGACATCGATTATACGACTGGATGATCTGTGTCAAACAGCTGATTTTTGTCAGCCAACACTTTGTAATAACACTTTGCAAACCATGCAGGGTTTTCATGTATCTCGAAACAGTTTACTGAAGGGGATATATATTGTCAGGTAGGAGGAAATAACCTGCATTAGCTATGAAGCCGGTGACACTGTGAGCTGCAGCTTCCCTCCCAGTTTACTTTGGAGGCAGTGAAGCCACATCTTCTTTATTTGAGGTTTCTACCAATGTCAGTCGAGTATCTGGCAGTGTCCTTTCACACACAGCGCATCACACGCGTGAGACATCTTCCTTTCGCCCAGATCTCACATGACCTCGCTCTGTTCTTCTGGTTTCTTCCTCAATACTCCGTAGCAGTAGCATTTCCTTACAAATCTCTACTGACACAGTTATTTCTCTTGTCAATTCTGTGTGTGCCTAAAATAGGAAACAAAAACAATTCCTTTCCTCCTCTCTACCTCCAGCAAGACACAGTTCTTACCAGCACTTATTCTTTCTCTTGGGTTTGATATTGTTACCGTATTTGTTTTGCTGAGATTGTAAAAAGCAGTCTGGGGGCTTGTCTGTAAATCTAAACTGTTGTGCGCTGCTATGATGATGCAGTAGAGCTGTGTAAAATGATGTAGAACCCATTCACTTAGCCTATTTTTAGCTAATGAGAAAGGGTCTGCAGTTGACAAAGATTTTTTTAAAACTGCTTTTCAGCATCCATCATGTTGGCTCAGTTGCAAAGTACTTAGGGTTGCGGGGAGTAACCAAGTGATTTCAGGCAAATTATTCATTTGCTTTAAAAAACACATAGTTAAATGCTCTGCTTAGGCCACATATCTTAGTGCTGTCAGGATCTCTCTTACTGAGAAGGATTCATTGGAACTTATTTGAAGTGGAGGTTTATTGTATTTGAACTGAAAATGAGCTGTTCTGGAGGAAATCCTTGGAGAAACTCCACCACTATAGGACACAACAAACACAGCAGCAGCTGCAGCATCAGCATGCTCCTCACACTTTGCACTAGCAGCTCAATGAAAGATTTTGGCAAGGAAGAAGACCCAGTGGATGCCAGGTTGGCACTGGTACCTATTGTGTTTTCTTTGCCTTACAGGATTAAAAAAAAATCAACTTGTTTTTATGAAGCTGCAGCTTGAGATGAGGGGAAAAAGGGAAAAATAATTCATTCTTGTTTAGGAGTCTGTTCTGTACCATGGCCTTATGCCATGCTATTCTTCTGTATTCTCCATCATACTAATTAGGAAAAATACTCAAAGGACTGACATCAGGGACAGTTTCTGCAAAAGGATGACACATTTTAAGGGTAAGTATTTCCTCAACATTGACAATATAGATTCATATATATATATGTTCATGTTTTCAAATTCAAGTGCTTAACGGTGCTTGCTGCTGATCCCATGCAGTAGAGCACAGAACAGGGTTGCCTTGTTTCCAGAACCAGAAGTGTCACAGTGGTGTGGTGCCCACGCTAAGTGAGGAACACGGTGAGAGCCGACGTTGTCAACTTGGCAATAAGGCTTCTGGAACAGACCTAGTAACTTCATATAGCTGTGAGTTATATAAAGATATCAGCTTCTACTGGGGCTAGCTGGCAAGTCTCTGCGCTGTGTTGTATATATATACATACGTATACACATATATATGTATACATATACATATACATGTACATATATATACATACATACGTACATACATATAGATAGATAGATATCCTAAAACTAATTACTTATTAGGCATAGTTACCCTCATTTGACACAAGCAGCTAACCATGAACCTGTAGGTCCTGAAGGATATTCCAGTGTATACATTGCTGATAGAATTATATATTTTTAATGTTACTCTGTTTACTTAAAAGAATGTACAAATTCTCTTTTGTCTAATCCAGAAGGAAGCAGATGCAGTTCTCTTGATTACAGTACAGTACTCTTTCAGCAAATCCCCCTCTCTCAGTTTTCTATTTGTTTTTTAAACCAAGCTTCCTAAAGCTGTACTGGAACTTCCTTCTCTCTCTGCTTTTCTCTTTTGCACCTGAGTCGTCTCTTTTCTGCATATGCTGTCCACTTTCTGAAACATATCCAACAAAGCCTCTGCATCCAGATAGTGTGAAATTCCACATCAGTCTTCCATTTGTTGTTCTTTTGGGTGAGGGAATGTAATTTTGCTATTATTTAAACTAACTACTTGTAATAGCTCGTTGGGCTTTCAAAGGAAAATGTTTAATTTTTTGAAATATCAAGGGTTATTGATTTTGAAAGGATTTTTGTTTTATTTGTATTTCCTGTTTTCAGGGACTGTAGGGGGAAAATTCATTCTAAACTGGGACAAAACTGATATTTTGTAATAATTTATTTTTTTAAAAAAATAAGTCTTAGAAATAGATCAAGTCTAATTTTATATGTACATTTGCTTGAATTGTACTGACATGATATATCCTTTCATAATCTAGAGATGTTCTATGTTTCCTTCATGATGGTATTACCACCTTGTTACGTTTAACATTTTGTAATTACTATAATGTAGAGGGAATGGAATTATCCTAGCATATATTTTGTGCAGTCTCTTAGACTAACTTCTAGACCTATATATTTTCTGTGTTGAAAATTTCACCAGGAGATGTTCCATGAAGAATGTAGTTGGCTTTGGTCTAGGAGCTAAATCAGTGAAGCAGTTTTTCCTCAATATCTGTCTTCAGGAAGCAGAAAATATGGCTACCTAAATTAATGCAAGGTATGAGTGTCTACTTATTGAGTAATGTCTCACACAGTTCGTATAGTGTGTTGAGCCTCTGCAGTTACCACTAGTTTCCAGTTAACTTGCAGACTAAGTAGAAGTTGTTGGTTTTGACATGGAAAGCCCTAAATGCCTTAATACTTACCTCAGAAAACATCTCTTTCATGACGTTGCTGCGGGTGTGATCAACAGATCCCCTGTGATAACTGGCCTCATCTTCAGAATAAAGGAACTGTTGTGGAAGGACATATTATATCAGTTTCTTCAGTACTGATCTTTACAGAAAGGGCATGACACTGAATTACATCCTTCTTTTTTATGTGTGGTGTTTCTGATGGTGAGATGAAGGAATTAAATGGTATAAAGGAATACATGAGTGCATAGATTATGACTAGCGAGGTTATTTTCTTAGCTAGATTTTACTTAAATCAGTAGGCCATAGTTTGTCAAAGCAAGCTGTTTCATACATTTCTTCATTCCTGTTGTTCTTTGAATGCCAAAATGAAGCTTAATTAAATCAACATCTCTTATGACTGTTTTGTCTATGTAAGAAATGAAAGGAAAAGAGACAGCTTTGAAGTCAACTGTTTTACTGAAAAGGGGTAACGCTATGATGAGTTCCACACTCTGAAGAGCTGCATTCAGTTTTCTTTTCTAACATAAAATTCCTGCAAGAAACTGGGCAAATCATTTAGATTTCTAACTCCAATTATTTTCAAGAGGACTAAAGTACCTAAACCCACATGAAGAAGCAGGCCTCAGCACTTCTATGAATTGTTTAGTGAATGGAGATAATAGCATTTACTTACTTTATCTCAGTATTATGAAGATAAAGTCTGTGCATAGGAATGTAGCCACATACTGTAGCGATGGAAGCCATGTACCTCTAAGATATATGTTTGAGTATGTAACTGTAGAGTATAAGCAAAAAATGCTACATGGTAACAGCACTATGTGATTTGTTTCAGCAGATCTAATGAAAATGCAGGTAGAAACAAATTTCCCAACCTCCCCTCAGTATATTTTATTCACAGCATGGATATAAACTCTTTCTTGTGGTCTCAATCCGTGTGTCAAAATTCTATGTACTATGCTTGGAGGTTCAGAACATTGAATGGAGATGTGTCATATTAAACTGGGTTAATTTTATTCCCAGATTTATGAATAAACAAAAGGATATAGGGCCTACTTTCATGGAAATTACAGACAGTATAGGAAAATCAAAGAGAGAAGACGTTAGCAAAACAGAAAAGTAAAATCAGAAAAGAGAAATTTGATTTCCTACTATACCAGGTGAAATGAAAAGTGGAAAGCAAAGGACTTAAAAGAAACCCAGTCTCTGGTATTCTTTAAGATCAGGCATAGAACAATTGATAACACATTCAGAATTAATAAAAGCTCATAATCAAACATAATTAGTAAGAATTTTTGGAGAAGCTCAGAATAAATAATTTTTTCACACTTGTCAGCTAGACTGAATAATTTGCTTATAATAAATGAGGAAGAATGGCAATTGCCTCTGCAAAAGGAACAAGATATGAACCTGCTTAAACTATTTAAACAGGTGATTATAGATTATATTATCAACAACTATCCTCAGAAGTATGTTTATGGAAAAAAAGAAATGCTAGCTTTCAGCATCGGATCAGAACTGTATCAGATTTGAGCAGTAACTTATTTTGGATAATTGAGCTTGTGTTGCTTTAAGGAGATCAAAGCAAGTTTGATATAGTACAGCAGTTAGAGAATTTTAAAAGTCTTTCTTACAAGTAGACAAGTACAAGTATGACAGTCTTGTTCTGAATAATGTATTTTAATAATTAGGTCCTGTATTTTGCAAAAATCTTAGACACTTCTTTGGCTTTATGCATCCCACTGAAGTTAGTAAGCTTATGTGTGTAGAGTTAAGCTGCTTATACCTTTATACAGTTGAAGACTTTGGCATTATTTATTGCTTATCTGTTTTGTGATGAAATCATCTTCTGAAAGAAAGTGGACGAAGTGCAGACATGTTAAAGTCCTAAATGAATTTGAATTAGTTCTTTTGGCAGTTGAGAATTTTGCAACAAGACTTAAAACAAAACAGAGTGATGGTAATTATTATTTACTGTGCTTTTTTTCCTTGAATATAAATTAATGCACAAGCCAATGCATAAGCTAAGTAGATCATTACTTCTGCTTTTATCTAACCACAGATAAACAATGAGGAAAAAAATATCACTGATTTGAGGAAGTGTCCCTGTGCAATTATCTGCTCCCTTGCTGTTTACCATAGCTAACTATAAATGTTTTATTTTGTCTTGACGTGTTAGCATGAGTAGGGAGGTCCGAACCATTAGCAGATTGATCCTTCTCACACTCCATTTTATAGCCCTTATCCATTGTTAGTTTCACTTCAATGATTTTCCTATTTCTCTTCAGTTTAGCTAGTTTACATAAACAAAGTTTGGCATTTTCAGCTCTGCTTATGTGCCACATTCTTTCTCTGCAGTTTTCTTTTCTCTGAGCTCTGTACTCTTCAAATCTTAGTTGTTACCTCCCGCATGCTATCTTACTGGTTTTCTATTCTTTCAGTAATTGCATGATTTTTTCTGTTGGGTGGAATTGTCCTATCTTGGATCATCTCTATTTATTAATTTTGAAATGAGTACTTTCCCAGATGCTGTATTCATTTTTTCTTGTGGAATGCTACAGGCTTTGTTAAGCATCTGAGTTCAGCAAGGATAGTGAACTGTCATATAACTCTGTTATTGGCAGCTTTAACTCCTGAAAATCTGCATTTTTGTCCACATTTACATGTTTATGCTTTAGTCTTTTGTCTTATACTTCAGCTACAATAAGATAGAAAATACTTTAACATAAAATTAATATTTATCCTGGCAAATGTGACTGAATCGCTCATCACTCTTATAACTGTGTTTGATCAAACTGCCAGTCATTCAGCTTGTTATTGTCAGTATTTGTTACTGATTTTATTTTTCTTCCAACAGTATCATTTTTAATCCACTTGCCAGTATCCTTGTGTTTCTGCACAGTTCAGTATTCTTTATACCCAGGGTGCTGTTCTGGCCCGCCTGACTTCTTTCACCACAGGGTTCCAGTGTCAGAGCTTGCTTGAAGCGTGGGTTCTGTGACAGTCCTGAAAGAGCTGGATAGAGCAGAACTCTGCTTCTATATCGTGTTTCATGTGGCATTGTTGCTCCACGTATGTTAGAGTGTTCTCTGAGGAACTGGCAGTGACGTGATCATGCAACCACAGAAGACCACAACTGTGCAGTCACATGAATGTTAGTGCAGGATCCAGTCATTCCTTTCGGCTTTTGAAAAGTGCCGTGGAGAACATGCGCAGTTCCACGCACAGAGAAACCAGCTACTTTGAGGGCTTATGTTTGACATCTCCTTTGAAATGGAGTGCTTTTATCGGAGTAAGCATTAATGAAATGCAATGGGATGGCAAAATAATGTGCTAGAGGAAAAATCCAGATATAAATCATATGGAAAGGATAGTTTAGGGAAGAAACTAGCACTATCCTGAAAGATTCGATGGAATCCAATGAAATATAATTTCAACGTTTATAGGACCAGAGGTTATAAAAGGAAATTAAAAGATACACAGGAAATGGCATAAGGATACAGAAAGGAAAGGATATATATGGAAATAATACTGAAATATAACATAATGCCATCATATGAATCTGTATTTTCATTTCTTGTCACCTAATCTCATAAAGAATATAAAGAAAAAAGTTGTTCACAGAAGTTTGACGACAATGTTCAATGTGTTAAAAAAGCTTGCAAATACAGACATTTGGAAATACTGAAATTATTCAGTAAAGAGATTAATGTATAAATATGTGACAAAGTTTTTAGAGAAGGAGTAAATGGAAGACACAATTCTTAAAAAAAAAAGCAAATAAGTGAAACTGAACATTAAAAAAATGTAAAATTATTAAATAGAAGTATTTTAATTAACTTGTATTTATCTCAAGGAATACAACATAGATGTAGACGTTATATCATTGGGATCAAAGAGTTAACACTACTTCAAATTGAATTGAAAAATATAAAAAACATAATCAATTGATATTTTAAAGCTGTAAATCAGTCAGGCATAGATAAAAAACTTGGAATCTTCTATTTAGTGCAGTGCAGTATCACAAAGGCATATTAGCCCAAGGCGCTGTTTGGTTGTCCAGTAAAGAAGAGCTTTTTACACCCTGGAAATCTTGATAAACAAATGAGGACCATGCTTCTATCGTTGTGTTTTTCTGCAAAATACCAGGTATTGAGAGCATGTATTAGGGCACCTGTTTTATTTGTCTGTTATTCATCCAGGAATGCTTTTTCATGCTAAATTTAGCTAGGCTGTAGCAGAGCATGAGCTCACTTGGGAATGCGAATCTCTGAAATGTGTTCTCACTAGAGCTTGGTGAATAATTTAACTCACTAAATTTCTTTTCCAGCTTGCCATTTAACTGTGAATAGATTTCAATTTTGATTTATTTTGTTCTTTATTCAAGTTATTCAACAAAAGGTTTATGCAAATACATTGCAGCCTAAGGATAGCTCATAAATTACTCACTGCAACTATAGCTTTTGCTACTGGTGAGGGGACCGATTTGCTGCCCATTGAGATAATTTGAAAGGCTCCTATACATTTCAGTTACAAAATCTTACAGATATTTTTCCATTAACTTTGGTGAGTTTGGGATGAAGCTGTATTCTCAGCTGGCTAATCATGCTGTCTGACTGGGCTGCTAACTCAAATAGTAGGCTTTCTGCTGCTTGACAAGATGTCTTGAAAATCCACAGAGACTTCTTAAAGATTACTTAAAATTAGAGTATTGTCTCAAAAGATGCATAGTTTTTCATGATATTTTCTCTTTCTGCAAAAATTTTGGGAACATATGTAGGCTTACACAAATGTCTGCAAAATTGACTTAACAATTTCATGGTATGTTTGCAATTTCATTAAGTATTTGATTTATTTTTAGTACTTACCAATCAAAAATCAGTTTAATGCATAAACTGCCAAAGGTATGCTTGTAATAATGTAAAAGGAAAATATAATCTAGAAAGAATTTTTACTAATTACAGTATATAATATTACTATTTTGAAAAACTATATCAATCTGTAGCATTGTTTCTAATATTTTGAAATGTACCTCTTTTTTATTGTTAGCAAGCACTTCAGAAACTTTGGGTTTCATTTCTTTATAGTCAAAAGTCCTATTGGGAAATGTGTCTGAATGAGAACTGCAGGATAGAAACCTTACATTGTATGATTCATCTAACTGAATCATTCATATACTTCCATATTATTTCTTTTAAGTCCCAGAAATGAAAATGTACAGATAATTTTATCTAAAGTAAGATCTCTTGGGATACTTATTCATTTTTTTCAGAGCTCATCATTTATAAAAACAGTGTTTCTTTCAATTCTGTACCATCAGATCCAAGGAATACACAAAGGAATTTCTGAATCTTATGACTTTATGATTACTAGGCCTTCATTAGTTGTTTATCAATTTAGAAAATATTTGCCTTACTGTTTTATTTCCAGTGGCTAACCCTAGAATAGCCTCTGATCATATTAATTGCTTAACCAAGTGAAAGATTCAGTAATGTGCATATTTCCTTAGTCATTCGGCAATTTTTATGGCAGTCAATTATTCGTATTCCCTCCTGGCACAACTAATGATCAAGCATTCATAGAGACTTCATTTATCTGCATAAATATTACTTGGTCTATCAATATTCTTACAGGTGGCAAAGTCCATAGTAGCTTATTAACATTTTCGCCATACCTACCCATCATCTCAATGCACAATATTTATTTTGATAGTCCATCTTTACACCCTGCTCCTTTCTCTGGATATAATTGGCTAAACTTTCAGTGGAAGGTCTGGTGACTTAGCTCTTTCAGTCATATTTGTATGATTCACGTTGCTAAACCTCACCTTATTTATGCCAATCTTTTCACCTAATATCACCAAAACTTCCTTCCAATCCACTCACTTTTTCATGTGCTTGAAATATATTGTTTTTGTATGCTAGACATTTTGTTCATTGTGTGAACCCTTGGTAATCTCTTTCATCACATTTCTTTTAATGCCATATGCTTGCACTGCTGGATTTTGGATTTCCTTGGATATTTGCAGAATCAGTAAGTGTAGATTTTTTTCCTGATTTCTCTAGTTGCTTGCATGCTGCAGGCTTTTATTTTCTTGTAACATTTAATGGCCAACAGTTCCCCTTTGGATCATTCCAAATATTCTGTGCCAATGTGAGGCTCTTTAAAGTACAGTTGCAAACATTTGAAAAGAATAACCTTTTTTCTTTTGTTTTGTGAATAAGCTTTTGAAATCCACTGGTGGCAAAGGAATAACAGCAGGTGCTGAGTAATTTGAAGTATCTGTACTACAACTATTTACTATTAAATTAACTGGACAACAACTTGCTGATGTACAACAATCAGCTGATGAGAGATGATTTTGTTAGGCTATGTTTTAAAGTCTATAGTTAATTCAGTAGATGGCACTATTCCTCCTGAGTCACTGAGTTGGTAACCAAACTACAAGGTGGTTTTCCACTATGACACCGCCATCTTTTTTTTAGATGAGACAAAATGAGATTTTGAATGTTTGGAGGCCGTTAAAAATTCCTGTGAGATTGCTTGCAAGAATGCGGTCAATGTTCTGTCGAGATTCCAGTGGGAGCAATTATTAGATTTGGGTAAATTTTACTTGTGTTTCTGTACATCTAGCTTGTGCCTATACCCATTTTGAGTTCTAATTTTCTGGACAATTGCATGATTAATTCTGTAGTTACGCCTATATGTAGTTATGTCATGCAGGCCTGCATAAGCCATTACTATTGCTTAAAAAGAGCAGTCCCATTCTTTCCCTAGCCCTTACTGTTCATTCCCACCCACATGCTACCTTCTGATAGTTCATGCTGGTATGAATATGGCTGTGTGGGTTGGGAAACTGGTCTGGATTTAAGCCAGCAAAGAAGCAACCCACCAAAATGTTAGTGGTAACCTAGGTCATTTCCCTGATTTGGTTCCTTGTACAACAACCAAAAGAGTGGCGTACCAGGAAATGGTACAAGAAATGAGCAGGAGCAAGCTGGCTGGACCGATTCTTTTAGCAACATCAACTGTTTATACCATCTTTAAGTGTTCATGGACCTATGTTATAAACAATATTGCTGAATTCCTGTGGGAAGAAGATTTAAAATTTGCTCTGGAAATGTTTGCAGTTCTGAAAATTTAGACTATGATTCACCAATGCAGTAGGACTTCTGCTTGATCAAAAATGCTGCAGCCACATGAGGCACTGGTCCAGTAAAACTTCCCTTTGTTAGTTCAAAATTTGACATTTATATGAGGAAGCATGCGTGAGGTTCACACATTGTTTTCCTTTGATCTCCCTGAAGCAGGCATAAAACTCTCTATGGCATGTACCATCTAGGCTGACATAACTATATCATGTGACCAGGCCTGATCAGTTAGTGCGCTGATCTGGTGCTAAAGATAATAGAGCCACAGCTTCCTTGTGAGTTTGGCAGTGTCAAAGTTGAAAACTCAGAGATAAAGAAGAATAGAGGAGGGGAATTAAATAATAAGAAAGAAAAGTTGTGCATGTTATGTTTGTGTTTCTTTCTGCCTGCGATGTAAGAAGTGGTATAGCCTCAGTACTGTCTTCAAATAAGAACTTGCATTTTATTGATTGGATTTTTCCCATGAAAATTAAGGCATTTTTGTTACGTCTCTCTGGAAGATAATGTTTTCCATGATCTTCATGCTTTCAAGAAACTCTCTGTGATTCTACTTTGCTTGGGGGATGTAAAAGTAGCAGACATGGTGACAGTTGCAGTGTAGATCTTGAAAGCTGAAAGATCCTTGAAAGCTTTTCTCTCTCGAAAAATAGCTTAAAAGGGGAGAGCAACAAAAGCGAATGAGGTAGTCAAAGGACTAGACCAATGACCTCTGAAAGAGATATAATTCCACCGGATGTGAAGTTGCTTCTTTCAGAAGTGAAACGTTTAAAAGATGTGATAAAAATTTGACGCTATACTTATATTCATGTTTAAGAACTGGGACTACTCACATGCGTAAATTCTTGTTGCATTGTTCCCTTAGCCTAACAGTGCTGTCCTTGTATTCATGAATATAATATATACAGCTATATTCTAGCCATGTAGCTCCAACTGTTTTAGCCAAGGAGAAAATGAAGGCTGTTTTAATGTAAACCTAACACAGTAAAGTTTTTAAACAATTTTCCTTTCTTTTGGTTAAATCATGTGATGTCTTTTTCTAAAAAAGTCCATAGTCATGAATAGAAAATCAATAAGGATGATGGGTACCTCCTCTGAAATGCAAAGAAAGAATTTGAGTCTGTGGCTTGAAACTGCCTAATCTAGAAGTATTTTTCTTTAATCGTAGTATTGACATTTCAGTTGCTTATCTTGGAAATGTGGTGGAAACACAAATGCTTTCTCTGTGGAACTGAATTGCAGCCATATTCAGTTTCCTTCCTAACCTGCACAGGTGGAACAAGTAAGGCAACAAGGAGTAAATACTTCTGTGTAGTTACTCAAGGCATTGGAGTATAGTTTGACAACAATGTTAACTGAATGCTTTGTGCAGTTACACAGTGAGGTAATTACTTGTAGTTAGTGAAGAGTGGTTAGTGTATAAACATAAAAAGTTTGTAGAGATGGCCTTTGGATACATATAAAAAGTTTTAGTCTTTGTAATAATGACTCATCTCTTGCAACCATCTCTATATGAAACAGAAATCAGTCTTCATCAAAGGGAGGATGTCATGTGCTTGAGATATGTGCTTAATTTCTTCTTATTTTAGAAGGCTTCTTTAAGTTTAAATCCTTTAATTTTTCTGATGTACCTAGATATGATCATATAAGAAATCCATATGTATGTTTAAAATATTAACATAATCTTCCTAACATCAAAGGAATGATAACTGATAGTGAATGTGTGATAGCTAAGAGAAAGTTAGATTCTTCAAGTTAAATCAATAGATTTTTAATTTCATTCAGGATACAATAATTCAGTGCAAACTTTATCTTTGATTTTATTGGTAGCTTGGTCATACCCTTCCATCACTATGCTATGCTCTAAAAGAAGCCCAGTATTGCACAATCCTGATGTGTAAATATAATGAGATTGGCTTGAAATGATGAGATTATTTTAAAATGTAATAAAATAGTTTCCACTAGCTTTCAATCTGAGAGTCTTGAGGGTTACATCACCTTTACTTTTTCTTTAGTTCAAATTAAATTCAGAATTTTTAATACAAATTATTTCAACAGAAAGGGCTTTTAAAAATAGCATACCGCTCACCAATAAAATAATCAAAGCTTGGCAAAACTGAGGTGTGATAAAAATACTTCTTTTAACTTGGCTATAGAGAGAGATACATTTTCATTGTATATAATACATTTCATTTTAATTTTATATGTTAGCCCTGTTATCCTCATAAACTGGGAAACAGCTATTTAGTGAGTAGGAACAGATTTTTTTCCCTTTATGTATATTTTTATCCAGCTGTGTATAACTTATTTAATTGTTTAGCAAATGCCAGGATATGAACAGCAATCATCTCTGTATTTCAGATGTGGTAAAATAGCATCCCAGTAATTGTTATTGATTTGTATTAATTGCCTAAGGTCCAAGCAGCGATCTCCCATTGTATTAGGTGCTGTACAAAGAGTATAAAAACAAAGTCTCTGCCATCTTTGCTCCAACACCAGTATTAAGGTTGCTGCTTGAAACTGTACAATAAATGATGTGATTTGCTTTACCTCAAATTAAAAATACCTAAATTTCCAACATGGTGCTTGTGGTTTGACCTCAACTTTTAGAAAATGGAAGAGTTGGGCAATAAATATATTATTTTCTATGCAGAACAATATTGATTCACTCTGCATTCCTCCAAATAGCTGAATTCTGTCACCCAGTAATATAATGCTATTCCTGTCATTCTAAAATGATCCCAAATAGACATAGAAAATCATCTATGAACCCATCCTTGCTTCATTTATATTCTTTAATAAGCTAATATTGGTCTTCAGTCAGTACTCACTCAGATTCATGTGCGTGTTCTTTTTAAAGCACTTTCAAATTCCACAGATACATCTCTGTTTGAGCTGACAGCATATGCATTGTGCAAAACCAGCCTCCACCACATTCCAAAGGCAGAGCAACTAAAACAGCACATTTCCCTTAGCCCTTCCTCCTCCTCATGGCCATATGTGTGTGCTGTGAAGGTGATGGAAAATGAACAGTCTGCTCAACATAGAACAATTGCATTAAACAATATTGACCTTCTTTCAAAAATGGATTTTTTTGGTATGCTGAATGCTTTCCTATCCTTCCAAACCATGTGTGGCAGGGCAACTTGTTTGTCCTTGCAGACAAAAAAGAGTTCTGTGCTAATGAAGACTAAGTAGCATTTTAGCTCTGGTAAGAGAAAAACCTTCATGTGCAGTTGTCGTGGCCGTGGAAGACAGTCGCTATGGCTTTTGGAAAATCTGTTTGCATCAGAATGCATCCACGTGGGTGGTTCAGAGTTAATTTTAGCCATTGGTGAGGCCCTGAAAGCTTTAAAAATTTTTTCTCCTTAGGGATGCCCAAGGTTCTCTTGCTTTACAGTTCCAGTTCTTCCTCTGTGAAATTGAGACATGTGCATGTGACAGTCAGTTTTCATGAAGACAGATCACTGTCTGTGCAAGGTCAAACCTCCTCAAGTCCATGAGTTTTGTCAGACACATCACTCAGAAATGGCAACAGACAATCACCTCTCAGTCCCTTGGCTGTCTGTCTTGTCATTTAGAGCATTTTTCTAATGTGTATGTGAAATAATTTAGCATGTGAGCAAATACAAAACAACATTTAACTGCTTAGAGAGATCATAAGGAACACAAATTATTTTGAAGCTCCTTTGTTGAAGAATGTGACTGAGAAATGGATATTAAAAGCATGTTTTATCATTTTCCAGTGATGAATGAATATAGGATATCCAGAATAAAACTGAGTTAGGCCTGTTATTCATAGATGCTGAGAACCTGCTGTTCCTGTGGACTTGAACATGAGCTGTAGAGGCTCAGCACCTCTGAAAGGATCCATGAAAAATAGATTTTGAAGATCCAAAGCCTGATTTTGAAGCATTTGTAGTCAGAGACAGAATTCTTAAAGATCTTAACTCCCACTAGGGCACGTATATGAGGACAAGATTTTCACATACGACCACCAGCAAACAGTTCCCATTGTGACATCTATGACAAGAGTTTTTAGAGACCTTGGCACTCTGCATGCTTAGTTTTGTTGGAAATCCAGCTTTAACTGTGTAGATGTAACAGAACTTCTTTTCTTTGAAGCATAAATATCTAAACCCAAGAATGAAGGAAATGTCATAAGGCATTTTCCTCAGACTTTTTTCTTTTGGGGGTGAAATCATTCTCCCATTCTTCTTTTGATATTATCTCCCTCACATGGAGGTGCCTGAAAGTATGAAGAAATTTTTGTGAGCACTAGGATAAATAGGATTAAAGAAGATTGTGTAGAAATTATTATGCATCCATCTATTTTAGGTATAATAGGGCGATTACAGACCTCATTCTGTAGTTTCTGCTCAACTGTTTATGTTGCTTTCATTAATGTCAAAGTAAAAGCATCTATGAAATTAATGAGACTAGGTTACTGCCAGTAGAATTTTTACCAGAAAAAGGTGCTAGTTTATTCATGGTTCAATGAAAATCTTGTTTCTGAAGCTGCTGATTGACTATATAAATAACATATTTACTGGGGAGTTTAAAATTTTTTCACTAAAATAAATGTTACAGTTTTTGTTAAGCTTTTAAATAAAAACATGAAACCAGGAAATAACTGTCTTATCAATAGTTTCCTCCCTCCCATAGGAAATATCAAATAAAATGATTAAAAGAGCATGTACTCTCAAGGAAAAAAAAAGTCAAGAGGAAACTTTCAACTGAAGAAACTTCCTGTATTTCTTCATTTGCAAAATGTATCCTAAAACTTGGAGAATGTGGAGTGTCTTAAGTGGAAAAAAGGACATTAAAATCTTCATTTTCAATGGCACACTGGAAAAAAAATACATGGAATTAGCATTAACTTTTTAAACACAGGCTTGGCAGATTAGAAAGTAATAACTCAATACATTTAAAAATTTTTAATAGTTCTTGAATGTTAACTACAACTCATATTAAAGAATGCCCTAAGTGTGCAAATATAATTAGTCTGGCTGTTATGAACCAAATCCTTCATAATCCTACTACATACAGGAACTGAAGGATCTGATCTGTTTGTCTTTGTGACTTCTGAAATAGAGCTAATTTGTAACGGTTACACTAATTTGGTTTATCTGGAAAATGAATGCGTTACAAGTACTGTTTTATAGTTTAATATGCTGTGATTAATTTATGGTTAGAGTTAATTTAAAGACTCAGAAGCTAATTGGTTATTACACACGTGTGCGCGCACACACACCCACTCAGTGTAACTGGCATAAAGCACAGTTCTGTAAAACCTTGGGGCAAAAAGATAGATCAGACAACCTCTTGCAACCTCTGCTGCTCCTTATGTAATGATAATATGAGCAACATGTATTGTAAAGGTTTAACAAAAAGTAAAAGTATTGGTAAATGTGTTGTCGGAATAGAAGTCTGACTTGCTGCATATCTTTGCTTCATTAGGTCAAAAATGTTAGTCTATCTCCAGCTATAAATATAAGGTTAAAGACAACGCTTTAGTTCCTGAGATAGTTTTCTTTGTTGTGGCTGTGTAGGAGATCTGTTTTATTTTTTTTTCCCCTGGTATTACATTGTTACTGAGTTGAATTAATTCTATGAAGAAAATAACTTCAGCCATCAAAATGAAAAACAATGGAATTAATACTAATATGGCAAATGCGCTCCTCGAATATAATCAGACATTGCCACCTATAATTGAATATGCAAATATCTACTTGCACATTAACATGGCAGTTTCCAGTGTGTTAACATCTATGCGCTAGGGGAGGCAATTTTCATATAGTTGAATTCAGGCAACTCCAACTGTTTAACTGTGGCACAGTTTTGCGAAATGCCTGTGGAAGGTTGCTGGACACTTGCATGTATAACCACATTCTGGAGATATCTGAAATTGCTCGCAATTTTCTTAAGGTAGTAGATGAAAAAACCTTTCAAAAACCTTTAAAAGATTCAAAGTAGATGATATAAATTCTTCATTATTTTAAAGATGAAGAGAACTGTCACTATTTTATTTGACAGCAGTATTCGTTAGAAAGAACTGATTTCATGGCAAATAAGTCATTGTCTGAACATTTGCATTTGTTTTTACAGCCAGCATAGGTCACTACTAAAACACTGTGTCACTGACAGGTTTATAATTTTGCTGACACAGGTTGGCAGATAGACGAGCATCTCCCATGGAATATAAACATAAATTTCAATGAATAAATAGAACAGGGTCTGTTAGCGCAGTCATCAAAAGAGAAAAGCCCCATAAGAAAATAACAGAAGGCTTTTGACCCTTTAAATTATACCTCACTAGCTCACTGCTACCATGAGCTGAGCTCCTTAGCATCAGTGGTACTTTGACTGCCTGCTGACGTCTGCTCATATGATATTCACATTAAAATCCAAATGAAAGGTCAAATTGCTCCCAAAATTAAGTAGATGATAGACTGCCTGGCTAGCCCAGGTTCTAGGTCAGAAATAGTTTTTTATTCTGCCCTGCCAGACTCTAGTTAGTTTATTTTTAGCCAGTTATAGGAAAAAAGAAGATGCATTTGCATATTTCTCTGAGTGATTTCTGTTTAATTTTTATGATTGTAAGATAAACCTTGAAGAGATTAGTTAGAATGAGTAATCTGAACAAACATTAAAGGAGGGAGGTGCCATAATGTTATTACTTAGCACTCACCCATTTCACAAGCATGGGCCTAGAACGTGGTCCTACGACTTTGTCAGGAGGTAAATTAGATAGAGACAGCCAGATTAGCTGCTGGTATGACTTTATTGACCTTACTAGAATTTTTCCAAAGGGAAACATTGTCCCATTAGCTAACTATTAACACATCTTTGAGCCCACATATGCTTTATGCTCATTTTATAAAATAAGAAAAAGATGATCAATACCAAGTGGTTAGGTATATTAAAGTTGGTGGAGTTGATCCTGCCTGTGCCATTTGTGGATTTAATCCATCAACACTAATGTAACATTCTCCTTGCCATAGAAAATCTCTGTTAGAGCTAAGACTGAATTCAGCAGTTCTTCAAGACAATATTTTTATAGAGCAGAAAGATAATGAAAATTGTTTATCAAGCTAAGTCACTGTGCCTTGTTTACATTTATGCAGAATATATTTGTATATGTAGCTACATATACATATAAAATATGTATATCTGTATATGTATACATATAAAATATATATCTGTATAGCTAAATAATGCAGACACCAAACATGGACATGAAGTGATTGCAGCTGCCTGCAAATGCAAGAGGGTCGATTTCAGAGTCTGAGGGTGAAATCCTGACCTCGTTGAGGACATAATTGCCATAGCTTTATTTATTAGAGTCAGGCTTTGGTACTTGGTCCATATCCAGATCTTGGCCTGTTTTGGGACTCTGAGGCCAGTACCACCCTGTGACAGCTACATTCACTTATGATATTATGATTAGTCATAATGACATTAAAATTTACTGGCACCCTTTCAGGCAACATGTCTTACAGTTGAGGTGTGTAGTTGTAAACAAAACTAATTTTAAACTAAGTAGTTTTAAGCTAGCTAGTTATGGTATTGATATGAATGAACCTATCAAATGTAGGAATCAGGAACCAGGCTGTCCCAGTCTAACGGTGACTCTGCCTTTCTCCCTTGTAGCTGTGGCCCAGGCTGAGCTAGCTGGATTAGAGCTAGTAAAGGCATGTTCACTAGTGCTGCAAACATATCTCCCTTTAGGGGATGTTTTTACTTTCATTGGCAATTCCTTTATTGCTTGTACCTACACCCATTCCTCCTGTTCATCATTTTCATACCTATTATTTCCATTACAACCATTACTATCTTTGAAACTTCAGTGAAAGAGTCATCTATCTATATTATCATAATGGCAGACCTGGGAATTACCATAGTGAAAGACCCTTTTGTGAATCAGCCAGATTTGACTATTTACAATAAGTGTCTTAAAAGCTAAGTAGAGGAAGGAGGTGTGGAGGTTTTTCCTCTTACAGAAATTCAGTATAATTCTCAATGTTTGTAGTGGCTGCAGAGACTGGGACTATTAGAACTTTCAGAATTGATTCAATAATGTATGTGGAAAAAAAAATTTGTAGTAATTTTAAAGTCTGCTTCTTGGAACGGAGTATGCAGTGGCTAACACTGTCATTTCCTGGCTTTTTTTGGTGTAGTGTTTGTGAAGCAAACTTGACAGCTTTGTAAGGAATTTTGTTTGTATCAATAAGACAGGGCCTGAGGTACAGCTGCTGTGGGTGTAGTTGCATAGATCTAGTCAATTATCTCTAGACTAATTTCTAATAACCTTTGTAATTGATGAATAGCATAGTAAAATATTTGCAGATTGAAATCATGTTGATAGGTTTGGGATCTAGAGATGGGGATGGATTTACTGGTGAATCCTGTAGTCTTCATTGAAACAAAATTTTTATTGCCTTCTGTGAGTTAATGGAAGTGAGATATTTTGGTTGACATTTAAATGACTGGTTTTAGTGTTTAAATATCTTAGTTTTTATTTTCTCTCTTCTATTGTTCCTCCAAACACATACTTACATTACGGTTTTGCATTTAATGAAAGATAATTTCTTGACCTTTTTGAAGAGTAAAATTGCTTTACTGCATAAATATCATATTTCAAAATAGGTGCACTTTAGGAGTCTGTTTGAAGGTATAACAGATGTGCAGTTGAAAATGAAAGGCTCATCTTTTAGGACAAGAGGCAATGGGCACAGACTGGGACACAAGAAGTTCTGTTTGAACATAAGGAAAAACTTTTTACTCTCAGGGTGACTGAGCAGTGGAACAGGTTGCCCAGAGAGGTTGTGGAGTCTCCATCCTTGGAGATGTTCAAAAGCCATCTGGACAGGGTCTAGGGCCACCTACTCAAGGTGACCCTGCTTGAATAGGGAGGTTGGACTAGATGATCTCTAAAGGTCCCTTCCAACCTCAACTGTTGTGTGATCCTGTGAAATCCAATTTACACGGAGGTCAATAGTAAGGAGATCAGATAGAGGAGAAATGAGATGAATCCATCGTACTTCCTGACTGGAGCTTTTCTTACAGTATGTAAGCATTAGGGGTTAAAAACAAATAAAAAAAGACTTTTGGAGAACAACTTGAGGTATCCACCAGACTTCAGAATATGTGAAATAATTCCAAGCTGTACTGTGCACTGCCAAAGTAGGATGTATTTTTGAACTCACTAGTTTCATTTTTTTCAATTTAACATAATGCAACCTTCCCCCTGTCTTTTTATGGAGTATCACTGCCTTGTCTGCTTGAAAAGTTTCAAAAGCTCTTCTCATTTTTCATTGACGGTGTATAATCAGGGCATGCTATTTTCTGTTCAGAACTTTAATTACACAGTTCACATTTCTGATGTAGTGGTATTGTGCAGATAACTTCTGTTTGAAGGAAGAAACTCTATTTTCATGCCTGGCCACCCTGACTAAGTGGTAAGACCTCATTTTTAATTCCATGATACAGGACTCAGGAGTGTTGCGATTTCCCATGCATAAATGCATTACTGTTCTTAGCAGTAACTTCCAGACCCGCAGTGGTCAAGAAGTAAACTGAATCTAAGCAAACATGTTATGTTTCAGTAATAGGATACAATAAGGTGTAGGATTATTTTACAGTAGTTACACCCACAGATCTGCAGCAAGGTGAATAATGAGACATGAAAAACAAATGCTTTCAAAAGCCTTACAAGGGTGGTTAACATATAATATTTTTTCACTCTGAAATGCTTTATTACCATCAGGAATGAGATCAAATCTGTGTTGCAACATACCATGACTTGTGAGTAAATAACACCAAAACTAAACATGCTCCTGTTTCGTGAGCCCTGAGAAATTCTGGAAGCTCAAATTTAAACATAGAATTCTGCTCACCCCTGCTATGACCATACCTTGCCAAGTTGCTGCTTAGCTTAAGGCCTTCTTTCTACTTGTGTAAAACTCGCTGTATAATAGCAATATCTAATATGATTTCCTCAGCTAAATATAAAGCACTGATTAGAAATGACTATAGGCCTGATTCAAATCTCATTAATTTCTCATTGGATAAAGTAAATTGCAAGAAATGTACATAACTTACTGTGGAAAACAAGAATATTCTGACATTACAGATTTAGGTCTTTTACAAGGGCCAACGCTTTCCTCTCAAGCATTCGATAATAGCTATAGTTAGAATTAAGAGAGATGGGATTTCATGCTGAAATTTGTATCCCACCAAAATCGTTGTAAAACATATTTTGACCTGAAGGAAACAGGGAATAGGTCTTCCATCCATTCTGGAAGGAGAAATCCCTAGTTCTGACCCTGATGATCGTGTGCGTAAAATAACATGTGATCTGTGCAAAAACACATAAGCATTATTATTACTTCATAACTTTCCCATTAGCTACTGCAGTTTGCAGTTTGCATGGAACAATAATTACAGTCTCACTGGGGAAAGGCACAATGCCTTGTATGCTTGTTTGTCTAGTACAATAGTGGTCATGACCCTTAACTTGAAGTTTTTAGATTCTAACCTGGCAGAAATAAAGAGAAATAATAATGACTGGCTTTTGACTTCTGCACCTGATTTTCACCAAATGATAAATAGAAAATCCTACTAAATCTAAATGTGATTATTTAACACTGTAGCTTTTACTAAGATAATTTCCCCAAATTATGATAGATATTAAGAGATGTGATTTCATTTTGTATTTTTGATTTTGTTGTTCTGGAGAACAAGAGATTTATTTAATGTGCTGGTCTGGGAATCTGCTGATCTGAGATTAGTTTCTGGTATGCTCTCAACGACTTACATGACAATAGATGTTATTACCTCATCTGTAAAACTAAGCTTTAAAACATTTTATTCCTTCCTCCATTGGTCTGACTTGTATTTTTACTGTAAATGTATATGTGCAGTGCTTAGTATATCTATTCTCTGAGGGGAAAATGGTGAAACTATACTACTGTAGATTACATGGTTCTGTTATAATTGAAATGCTTCACAGTGAGGTCTATTTTATTCATGATTTTCATATCCAAGAAAGGAATAAGAAAGTTTGCAAATTGCTGGCATGGGAATTTCCAAATTTTGTTTTGAATTTGCTTTTAATTTTAATCTTTTATTCTAATGTAAAGCAAAATAAAAAAATCAAAACCTTTCATTTTCACAGAATCACAGAGCCATAGAATGGTTGAGGTTGGAAGTGACCTCTGGGGATCATCTAGTCCAATCCCCTTGCTCAAGCAGGGTCACCTAGAGCAGGTTGCACAAGATCATGTCCAGGTGGGTTTTGAATATCTCCAAGGAAGGAGACTCCACAACCTCTCTGGGCAGGCTGTTCTAGTGCTCTGTCACCCTCACAGGAAAAATGTTTTTCCTCATGTTCAGATGGAACTTCTTGTGTTTCAGTTTGTGCCTGTTGCCTCTCGTCCTGTGGCTGGGCACCACTGAAAAGAGTCTGGCCCCATCCTCTTGACACCCTCCATTCAGATACTTATACACATTGATAAGATCCCCCCTCAGTCTTCTCTTCTTCAGGCTGAACAGGCCCAGCTCTCTCAGCCTTTCCTCAAAGGAGAGATGCTCCAGTCCCTTAATCATCTTAGTAGCCCTTTGCTGGACTCACTCCAGTAGCTCCACGTCTCTCTTGTACTGGGGAGCCCAGCACTGGACACAGCACTCCAGATGCAGCCTCACCAGGGCTGAGTAGAGGGGGAGGATCACCTCCCTTGACCTGCTGGCAATGCTCTTCCTAATGCAGCCCAGGACACCATTGGCCTTCTTGGCCTCAAGGGCACACTGCTGGCTCATGGTTAACTTGTTGTCCACCAGGACCCCCAGGTCCTTCTCCGCAGAGCTGCTTTCCAGCAGGTCAGCCCCCAGCCTGTACTGGTGCCTGGGGTTACTCCTCCCTAGGTGCAGGACCCTGCACTTCCCTTTGTTGAACTTCATGAGGTTCCTCTCCGCCCATCTCTCCAGCCTGTCCAGGTCCCTCTGCATGGCAGCACAGCCCTCTGGGGTATCAGGCACTCCTCCCAGGTTTGTATCATCAGCAAACTTGCTGAGGGTGCACTCTGTCCCTTCATCCAGGTCACTGATGACTAAGTTGAACAATACTGGACCCAGTACTGACCCCTGGGGACACCACTAGCTACAGGCCTCCAACCAGACTGCACCATTGATCATAACCTTCTGAGCTCTGCCTTTCAGCCAGTTCTCAATCCACTTCACAGTCTGCTCAACTATCCTGCACTTCCTGAGCCTGCCTATGAGGATGTTACGGGAGACAGTGTCAAAAGCCTTACTGAAGTCAAGGTAGACAATATTCACTGCTCTCCCCTCACCTACTCAGCTACTCATCCCATCGTAGGAGGCTATCAGATTGGTTAAGCATAATTTCCCCTTTGTGAATCCATGCTGACTACTCCTGATCACCTTCTTATCCTTCACATGCTTAGAGATGACATCCAGGATGAGCTCTTCCATCACTTTTCCAGGGACTGAAGTGAGGCTGGCTGGTCTGTAGTTTCCTCGGTTCTCCTTGCCCTTTTTGAAGACAGGAGTGACTGTAGCCTTCTTCCAGTCCTCAGGCACCTCTCCTGTTCTCCATGTCCTTTCAAAGATGATTGAGAGTGGCCTAGCAATGACATCTGCCAGCTCCCTCAGTAAAGATTTTTTCAGAAATGTTTTGGGGTGGAGAACTCTAGTAATTTTCAGCTTTTATTCTGATTTCATGAAGCAAAACTTTCATCCTCCCCATACCTCTAATGTCCAGCAAGCACTAGAAGTACTCCAGCCACTTCTTTGTAAGGCAGAAGTTTTCTGGGATATGGTCCAACTGGACCATTTTGTAGACAGAACACTGCATCTTTCAACTCTGCTTTCATCACACAGTTGCACTGACAGCAAGTTTTTTCTAAAAACCTTGAGAAGAATTAGCACAAATACTGATCTGAAAATTCTCATGAGAAGTCTTGCTCAGAATGCTGAAATGAGATAGAGTCAAAATAAATTGTATATTTCATGAGAAATAGGAGATTTGATTCTTCATTTTAGCATTTCATCTACAGTGGTGTAGAACTGCTGTGACAGAGATCAGAATCTGACATACATGTTGGAGTAGGCCATAAAATAAAATACCACTCAGAGTGGGCACATTCAAAAACACAATACTCTGATAAATAAAGCATGTTTGAAATGTAATGGGAAGTTGTGTTTCATCAGACTGTTTGTGCAACAGAAAACATTATTGGAAATGCTAATTTGTAACAGTCATGCCAAAACAACGTGGACTTTGACGTACAAAATCCAAAATATGAATTCTTTGACTTACAAAATCTTTCTGTAAAATACATTCTAAATTATTTTAAGATCTATTTTATTCTGATCCTATTTATTACCAAGTAGCAAGCAGATGGAGCAAATTTTCCCAGAGCAGTTTGAAAGAGATACATTGCTGTTCCACGTACTGCAACTGCACTGATTTATAGCTTCCACAGCTTAGGAAGCATCTCCGGATATGCCTCTGTTGTTCTAGTCAATAAAAGTGAAAAGGGTTTTCAGTGCAACGTCACTTTTACAACGTAACTTCTAAATGAACACATTACACAGTGAAACTGTGCCAGAATCATTAACATATACTCAAATTTAAATGTTCAGATATTGCAGTTTTACAGATACTATACTTTTAAAGATTTTTTCACCATATCTTTAAATATAATCTAACCTGAGTGAATGAGAGTTTTTCAAACTGCCACCCCTAAACAAAAGAATTCTGATAAATTAATATATAGCCTTTATACAGTATTTTAGATATTCAGATATTTAGATATTCAGATATTCTAGGCACTAAGTGTTTCACAAGCACTAATTACTCAGTCACCATAAGCAAATTATCACACAGCAAGATGTGAAGGATGAAGTCTCCTGCAGGAGAAGCATGAGGTCCTTTTTTCTAAGATAAAAGCAGTAAAAGAGTGAAAATCAGGAATTTTCAAATTCTAAAGCCAGTGAAAATGGACGAATAGAAATGAAATTCCAAAATATACATCAAATCTGAATTATTGTTATTTGAAAGTCACATTTCTTGTTTTATGAGGCAAATATTTGCAAGTGACATTTCAAGAACAAGAGAGACTGAAAAGCTATTTTGATTATATATATCTAAAACTTCTTTGGTCAGGTCAAGTAGGTAAATTTTTTTTTTTTTTTGTAGCTTATACTTTCCTGTGGCTTTGCAAGCACCCTTTCATCTAGCTCTTGATTCCTACTCCATAGCTTAAACACAGCGTGATGCGACAAGAAATGTAAATTTTTGGGGAATCTGTGGATCTATGGGCCTAGTCTGGCCCAAACGAAATAAAAGCATTTTTATTTATGATACGGGATAAACTCTTGCCTTGTTATAATGGTGACGGGAAAGAGAAGGAATGAATCGCAAGATGTTTGATGCATCATCTGGCTGACCAGAAAAAGGGCCATTTATTTGGTAACAAGCACTTCCTGATTGCCTACTGACGCATGTCTTTACCATGAACTTGAGTGTCCTCTAGCAGGGTAGGTAGCTATAAATGCATATCTGGTTCCTAGTGGACCATGTCTGATATTGTCTGTGATTTTTCCAACAAACTTAGAGGATTGTGGGCAAACCTGCTTTGGCCACATGAAACATAATGCAGATGAATACTGGTTAACAGAATGAGCCAAGATGGAGTAAAAGAAATTAAGTTGTTAGTTGTTAGAATGAGAAACAAGGGCTGAACATATCCAAGAATATAATTTGGTGAAATATTGGAAAGAAATAGTACTTCATGAAACTGAAGAACAGAGGACGGAAAGAAAAAGAAGAAAAGACCAACTGTATAATAGTGGAATCACCTATTGCAACAAAATGTTATTGCCTAAAATCAGTTTGTGCTCTCCTGCCAATCCCATCTAATTTGCATTGAGAGAGGTTAAAAGAAGATGACAGCTGTGCACAGTATATCAGTGCATAAGAGAGAGAGAGTACATTTTGCAATACATTTTGTCAAACTGCAGTGTAGTGCTGGCACTGGTCCAGAAGTATAAAACATACTGGCCTGATTTGGTAAGAAAGTATTAATTAAATTGTGAAAGGTAAAGAAATGAATGGTACAATCATTGGTTCTATAACTGGTAATAGCCTTTGTATTGTTATCATTATTGTTGTTGCTTTTGTCGTTATTGTGTATTAACAGCCCTGAGTACCTGAGGGCTGATTATGACAGATGCTGCACATGTACATGCATAAATACACTTATACACAAACACATATGCACATACAATAGTGAGAAGATCTTTGGCTTAAAGAGCTATGCAAATTTGATGTAGGCACACAACATGTAGGAAGTGTTATGAGGTATGGAGTAGTATATAAGGAGTAAAAAGTGGCTGTAGTACCAAAAAAGTAGTGAATGGAACAGAAGAGAAAAAATAAAGACAATAGAATGATTAAAAGTAGAGGGAGAGTGATGGTTAAGGAAGAAAACAGAATCTGAAAGGCACTGGCAATTGGTTTGATACAGAATATTTCAGAGTAGAGGGGAGTAAGTAGGAGAAAAATAGAAATTCCAGCTATCCTGTAGATTCTAATCCCACATTATTGGGAACAACATTATAGACTTCAATAAGCATAGATTGCAGCCTTGACAGGATTAAACCTAGAATAAAAATGAAATCTTGATTCAGTTTCTTCATTCACTTCAATTTCTGTAGTCACCAGAAGATACTTCAATGATTGTCTTCTGAGTGAGCTGATTTTTGGGGTTGTCCAGTATAAAATGAGAATGCAATGGAAATACTGAGGTAGGAACTATGTTTCCTCAACCACTTGTGTCTACATTATAAAACAACTTTAAAATCCTCATACTTTGAAGCCCAGGGAGAGCACACAGCCCAAAGTCACATCTGAAGCTAATTCTTAACTTCTTTTTGCAGCTGCCTACTCTCCCCTTTATTCATGTTGACTTTGCTGAAGCAGCACTGCCTTCTGTCAGTCTTGTAGGCTGGGAGGACTACATGTAGAAGAGCAGGTTGACTCAGCAAGTGTAAGAAAGACCAGCAGGCTGGTGGCAGCCAATTTCAGCAGGAGGATTTGAAAGTTATATAACTTGCTCTGCAACCTGTTCAGCAAAACAGATGGAGAGTAGAGACCAGATGCAAGGGCAAAAAGGAGTAAGAATACAAAGGTAGCAGGACAAAGAGGGGAACGTCAAAAAGGAACAAATAAAGGAGAAGGGGAGAGGAAGATCTAAAAAGGGAGGAGAGTTCATAGAAAACTCTTAGAATATCTGGAAGAAATATAATTGTTATATATATATGTTGTAGCTTTTCATATGGCATGGGGTAAGCTAACCAATAAAGAAGAGTAAATTTGGCTTATTCATGCTTATTCTGTTGTCCAGGTCCATACTAGTCACGCATTTCTAGCTAATGATCTGTAACATTGCCTGGATAATATAGTGAGAGTTTGATCAACTTTTTACACCAGAGTTGTTTCAAGGTCAGAGAAAGATGACATTAAAAGCACACCACTAAGAAGAAATAATAATCTAATTTTACCTCAGATTAATAAAATTAGCTGTCATTTGACAGTTGCAAGCATGTATAGCATTTGGTATCTTAAAACTGTCTTTGAGGACGCAGGAAGCAGTCATGAAACTGCCTGTATACCAGTTTAAAACTTTTCTCTTAAAGGGCTTTACACATGAGTAAGTGCTAAATAATAATAATAAGCAGAGACTGAAACAAACTACTGTTATCTGAAGGGTGTCAATGCAGTCAAGATAAAGAACTGGGAGCTCTTCAAGTGAGTCAGGGTGTGACAAAATCTGTACTGATGAATGCTGACACTCTGAATAAAATCACTACATGACTTCACGTAGGTCAAGAAACTACATTGTTTTCCTGAGCCACAATGACAGCAGGGTGACAGAGATTAATAGCTTTGTATTGACTGAGCAACTTCCAGTTCCTTATCTTTGTCAAGTCAAGGCTCTGTCCAAGAGCTGAAATTGTTATTAGACTTATAATTGCAAAGACATTTAAAGGGTTTCCCCTTAAGGGACTATGAAATCCAATAAACCTTTCATAAAACCTCAAGCATTCAAGTGCAAAACGCGTGTCTCAGAGACAGGCACACTCACAGCCATAACAGGGGAAACCTTGAAGCCTCATACATTGAATAATGTTTGATTTATGAAGTTGGTTTTGAATTTGTATCAGTTGTTTTATTAAAAATATATGAAAGAATGTTTTAAATATGAGTGAGCTGTGTTCACTTCTGTCTTGATCAAGTACTCTATGTGTCTGAGCTGGAGGTCTTTCTTCACCTGTCACTTAGATTCATGAGAGCTGAGGAATACTGAATTTGTATTGCTAATTTAAGGCATTTAATTCAATTTGGATGAGATTAAATCTCAATTCCTCACTGAAGTTTCAAAATAAAAGCTTTAGGATCAAGCTTAGGTTTCTATATTACTGTTGATTTGTAAGGAAATGTTTGCAGCGTGTAAAGAGTTTTCAGTGCTATATGTCAGATGTATTTAATGAACCTCTTTGAATGGGAAAATACAGTGTTTTAAAGGAGTAGATTTAACACTTACCTCTGTGGCTTACTTACAGTCTGTTCCAGTATAACATAGTGTAAACTGAGAGATTGCATTGGCCTCAGGAGATACCAAATTCTTTCTTTTGTTGAGCTTAAGCTTTGCTAGGAAGATATTGTGGCTAGTCAATAACCCATATTATGCTAAATTTTCAGTTACTCCGCTTATTTACTTACTCTAGAGCTTAAAGGGCTTGAATTGGTGTCAGTCATAATAGTGGTCATTACAGTCATTTTACAGTGGAGCAAATGATATCACATGGTGCAAAATAATGTAGAATCTTTAAAAAGGGAAAATCTCATAAAACTGTACTGTGATGCATTTAAAAATTTCTAAACTTTATTGATTTATTTGCTGAGCCACTGTTAAGAAATCAACAGTTCACAGAATTAAAAACTATCTCCATAATAATGATAATCAGATTTAATAGCCATACTGAATTCAGGCAAATACCTTTCCATATACCATACTTATTCCAGTTATATCAGTGCTATGCCAACTCCCACAGTTATAAGCCATATTCTAATGCCATCATAACAAGATATAGATGTTATACTTGACCTTCCATTTTGCTCAGAAGACAGTTTGAGTTTCTGAAAAAAAAAAGTGTATTGGTTTTATGGACCAATAAAATCTGAGTATTGAAGTGACTGTAACATCCACACATATCTACTGAATTATAAGAATGCTTATCTCTTGTTTGTAACACATCCACTTTATCCACCTGCCAGTATTAGGCTAATGCCACCATTATCAGGTTTTCACCTTTTTCCTGTTTGCAGAATAAAAAACCTCATAAAAATCAGGCAGTGTTAAATATTGCTGTGAGGCTCCTGTCTATACTTACAGAGTAGAATATCTAGCCACACACATAAAACCTAACAGTGGTATTGTAAAACTGATTTTTCTACCTTGTCTTCAGATACATCCAAAGATTTGTTGGGCTACACTGTTGAGTGGAATAAAGAAAAATAAGAAACAGTTTCAACTGCCATGAATTATAGTCAATATAAGGACTAAAATCAGCACAGATAAAACTAGTTAGTCTTCATGACACAGAAGAACCATAAGTTATAGGATTAGGAAGAGTCTCTGGACAGGTCAATCTGTTTGGAAGCATTTACAAATACAATACTAAACTACCGTAGCTTGTTTTAGAGGCAGGCTTTTACACAAGACTTTCCTTTTTTTTTCCCCTTTTTTTTTCTTTACGCATTCATGCATTCACCTTTAAATATTACAAATCTTTGATTTAAATTAAAAATGAATCAGGCTTTTCTTTTCAGCCTTCTGTTTCTGAAGCCTTCTCTGACAGTTTTACTTGTTTGATGATTTAATGTAGGAAAAGTAGAATGCAGGAATAGGGAGGATTGTAACTGATATACTTCAGATTTCTGAATGAGCTGGTGTTCATTAACTCCAAACCTTTTTGACTTGAACTCTACATAAATAGTAAGTAATCTTTTCATTGCCAGATATACTTTTTATTTTCCAATTTTTAAACTTTTCTTCCTTTAAGAACTTTCCAGCAGTTACTATCTAATTAAAATGAACAAATCGAATTAGTCCTTTTGTTTTGTATATATGTTTGTGTGTACATGTATACAGAAGCATGTGGATATATATTATGAAGAAGCTCTATTTCAATTTCAGGGCCCTGAAATTTGCTTTTGATAATGATCATATCATTATCTCATACATAATACATTAAATAGTTACAAGAGAAATTTTAAGCTATTATTGAAGTTATAAACTCCTATAACTTGATTTAACCCTGCCAGGAAAATAGCTTTAAAAAATAGTTTGGTGCATCAAGTTTTATTACATAAAAATGGAAGATCAGTAAAAGACCAACATTAATTGGAACTTGTTTCATGTGTCTCATACATATCTCTTTCTTATCTGCAGAACATCAAGATGATCAGAACAAATCAGAAAAGAATTAAAAAAAGAAAAAAGTAGCTGACATGCCATCTTAGCATGTGCTAGGAAGTTGTCGTATATCCAGACCTCTTCTTTTTCTGCCTAGAAACATTGCCGAAAAGAATTTCAGGAATTTTGCCATGTATCTGGCAAGTTTAGTTAGAATAAAATCTTAGATAAATTGCAACTGGACATATGCGTGTCAATCCTACCACAGAAGTGCAGAGATCTGATGCACACTGCATGTCCAGTAAATTCTGTATATCTAGAACCATTAAGATTCACTGTACATGTGACAAAGCACAACACACACCATTCTCTCCAGGAAATCCTGGAAAGAAATAACGTAGTCTTGATCTGACAAGGCTGACTCACCAGTCCTCTAATGTGATAAACATAAGCAGCTTTTCCACTGGCTTATCTTCCATTGTGGTTTATTATTGCTTACAAATGTAAGATTTTGCTTTCATAGGGATATTTTCCCCAGCATGGCTTTCTCAACCTGGCCACTGAAATGTGGCAGAGTAAGACAGCTGCAATTTTAAAGCAGTCATTTTAGAAGTAGTTACTACTTGTGCTTTACGCTTTTCTCTCCTATCTGGAAACTCTTTTTTTTTTTTTTTTTTTTTTTTTGACAATCAAGAAAGTAGGATATTGAGAGAACTCAATCAGTTACAAATATGTTGTTTTATAATATAGCTTTACATGTGTATTAGCAAAAGCAGATAAGCACTGGATCTTGTTTCATGCAGTGGTAGGAGCCTGATCGCTGAGAGTAATTCATAGCAGGAGTTCAGTGTAAAGTAACACAATCCCTCAGGCACCTTAGTCATATTGAATATAAGGACATAGTATTTTACCTGCTGCCTACACCATTTCCTACAGGGAAAAATGCCCAAAGAGTAAACAGGAAGGATGTAACAGGATCTGGGATTGACACAGACTAGGAAAAGTAGTTATTAGAAAGGCTGAGATAAAAGGTGAGGCCTGAAGTAAGGCAGTGTTTCTATTTGGTGTTTGGGAGTGCATTGCAAAAGGAATAAGGTTAATCCTTCTGAGTATTTCTGTAAATATTTGATTTTTCATATGATGTCTTTTCCTTCAATGTTTCATATATTAACATCATTGCTAATTTTTAAGTATAGTGCCACAAATTAGCTTGCTTTCATTACTCAGCATATGACATAAAAATTGAATGGTATAAACATGACTTATTAGAGAAAACTATAATTAGTTAATTTAACCACAGTCTGTTGGCAGAAAATGAGCAGTCTAGCCATTTCTTCTCTTATTTAATGTTTTTCATTCATTTTTATACCCTTATAAATTATTTTGTGTGTCTTGTTCTTAAGTATAGGAAATAAGAACTCCCTGGATTCTTATTGCATATAATTATATGATAGATTTTCTGTTCATAACTATGAAAGAACAAAATAAAGAAAAAGATTAATACGTATGTTCTATGAAAGAAGTAGATCCTAGGCTCTTTCATAATTTGCTTATCCTAATTATTGTCTGTGAACACAGCAGGTCAAAAAGCCAAAGAGCTGGTAGCCTATTAATCGGTTACAAAGAATAATGGAGTGAATGGACTAGTCCAATGTTTGTAAAGTACAGTTCAAAATTTAATTCAAACAGAGCAAAATTTGAATCCTGAGGTGATAATTTATTTATGTGATGAATAGAATAAAAATTACAAGATGATTACTTCATTGCTATCAGAGTGAAGGAGCAATTGGCAGCTGTCATCTCATTATTCATCTAAAACTCAAAGACTAGCTGAGTCTGGTAAAAAAAAATTTCTTTCCAGAGCTGACAGTTGTATGTTGGGCCATCTGAATAATGATGTTTTATAGCTGGGATTATGTTTATTTATTTATGGGAATAAACTATGTGAATGCTAACAGCATCTTTTACACACTAGTAATCAGTCCACTATTAAATTAAGATTTTACCACCTATATTTTGTTTTATGTGTGCAATGACCAATTTTAAAAATCATTCATTTCTAGGAAATGCTGGAGTAATAACAAATGTTTCAAACCTTATAGATGTTTTGTTATACCTATAGAGGGGAACTGGTCAATACAGTTTCTGTTCAGCCATGAGCTTCATGCATGTCTGTGGGAAAGTCATATAATTTCTAACTTGTTCTATTATCTGAAATAGGGTTAATAACTCTATCTGTGAAATGTAGTTATTACATTTGTAAAATACCTTGAAATCCCTGTGTAGCAGGTTCAGTGGCCACTCAAGATTTCATATGGTGATTTTCCAACATATCCTTATTTTTTGACGAATAAATAGATAACAGTAATGTGACAAATAGATAATTGGCTGTCTCTTTGGCAAGTATTTCCCATAGATTCACACTAAAGCTTATGGATAGTTACACATTGCAAGAAGAAAAGTTTTATATCGTGAAAAATAATTTGTTGCAAGAATGTTAGGATCCTTTCTATGTTAGTACTTTTGTCAGTTGTGGTAGGAGTCACTTGCAATGGTCATTTGGTTGCCATTTGATCATTTTTTCCAACAGATGATTTATTGTGAATCATTTTGCTGCAAGTCAGTGAGATAGCTAAATCATTGACAATAGCCAGACATTCCCTAAACACATCCTGCTGAAAAACCAGCATAGTATGAACAAAGCTTAGGTGATCTCACGTAAATCACACTATTACTTTCCCTCTCTGGTTCTATCTTGTTTTCATAGCCAAAAGGTATCTTAACAGCATAGTAAAGGCCTATGATCTTATGAAATGTTAATAAAACTATTAAACAGAGCAATCACTACTTATGGGCTCTTAGTACTGTACTCAGTGGGTATCCTACCATAGCAACCACTAAAAAACTTTCTATTAGTTGTTACATGGTAGGAGCTGCAAAAAAACACTGTTTTCCCTCCACTCAGGAGAGTATTCAGGAAGTATTCACACTAACTATGCAGTTAGCAGTTGTGCAGTAAATTTTGATAGAAGTCTAATTTTTATAGTTTCCTCTACGTTTCTTTGGGATTTGAAATCATCATCACTAGAAAGGTGAAAAAAACAATGGATTAACTTGCTGCATCAGATAAATAGCATTGGCAATTTGGTTAGTGGATGATAAGTAAATAACTTCAGTGACCTTTTCTGAAGTATGTTCAAGCAAGCACTGGTTGCTGAAAACTCAATGGTGCTATACAAGAAAGACCATTCTGCGAATACTTATGGTTTTCTCATGTTACTTGTTTATCCTGAGGTAGGTTTTAGTAAAGTAGCTGAGGGCAAATGAGCTTTGCCAATTTTCCTTTTTAAGTTCCAGAAGGAGCTACAAAACTGTTTTCCTCGGTTCATAACACTATTAATCCAACTGTACATCTACAGGAGACAAGAAAGGATAGAATAGAATTCATTATATTTTTACACAGGAAAACATGATATTTTTTCAAAAAGTGTGGATGCAAGTGCAAACAGAT
Source organism: Dromaius novaehollandiae (assembly GCF_036370855.1). Lineage (NCBI taxonomy): Eukaryota > Metazoa > Chordata > Aves > Casuariiformes > Dromaiidae > Dromaius > Dromaius novaehollandiae. Next base: position 9,633,670 of record NC_088110.1, on the reverse strand, counting down.
TAAAAGATGTAAAGAGGGTATTCTTCCTTCCTGTTCCTTTTTCTTCAGGATTGCATTTAAATAAAGAAGATTTAAAGGTTAGCAATTAATGAGCTAAGTAGAGTCCTTGGTCTGTTATAGTAACAAAAAGAGTTTCCTTTTCTTCTTAATTTTGGTAGTAAAACAGTTGAAAGATTGCAGAAAATAAAATCTTTGTGGCAATTGAGGGACTTATTTAGTACTTAAACACAAAACTATAAAATAATTGCTGTTATTGATTATTAATGTTAATATTTATTTCAGTACAACTGAAGCCTCATTTAGAACTGTATATCTACTGAATAAGTGTGATACATTTATCAGATGTATCATCAGAGATGATTCCCACAAGAAGACTTTCCTACCAGTTACATACATAAATATAAATCACACATAGGCAATGTGGTTTAAATATACCCTACACCCAGGATTTAAAGTGCAGTAGGTGATAGGAGTGCTTTACTGAATCAGGGCCTTATTTAAAATGGGTACCATAATGACAAGTAATAAACCTTAGGAGGGAAAGAAAATTTAGTTAACTTTTGCAAATACATGTAGTCATATGTGTCACCAATGTGCATGACTCTGTAGTTTAAATTCAAGTGAATTGCAAAGTCACATGAAGGCGTGAATATTACAGCCTTCTAATGCTAGCTCTCCTTCCAAAGAAAAAGACAAACTGCTTTGAGAACATTTTGTGAAGAGAAACTTTTGACCTCTCTATTGATTGTTAGTTTTTTTTAATGTGGAAAATGAGAAATAATTTATTTTCAGAAACTATTGACTTTAAGGATCTTAGGTCTGGGAGAAGAATCTTTATTAGTTCATATGATCAAAAGTTGAAAATATTTCAGTTTCTCTTGCTCTGTAGCCTTAGTTCTGTTTCTTTCTTAAAAGTAATAAACGCTGTACACAGGAGTATTGCTAAAGTAGAGTTCTGGTAGCAACCTGAGGTGTTGAATAAAGTTACATTGCTGTGGGAAAAAAAAAAAAAAACGCTGGTGTTTTTATGAGTATTTCTGTAGATGGAAATGCTTGGGAGAGAATGGGGGGGAAGAGAATCGTATGTGAGCTATCTTCTCACAAATCTACCATTTTTAAATTCTTTGAATTTGTGGCATTGTTCATCACAGGTTGCTTAGGTAAGCAGAATATTTTTTAATATTCTGTATTTACCCAAATTTTCTTGCTAGATGCTCAAAATAGGCCGGTTGTTTCTGTGTGTGGAGAACTTCAAGCCATATAACTTCCCTTCTTCTCCAGCTTCCCCTTTACTCTGTATTTGGGCATGTTCATTGAACAGGTACCATTGAACACATACCCCCTCAGTGGCTGACGAGGTAGTGACATGGTGGGCACACTTTCAAAACAAATGTGGTTAGTTTACAAATAAACATAGCTGGAAATAATGCGTATTGTTTTTCTGACTTCACTGCTATTGCAGTTTACACAAGCAAAAACTTTATTTCAACAGACTTTTTCTATCTCACTGTTTTGCATATTTTAGCTAAGGTTTTCAAAGTCAAAATGAGTTCTCTACAACTTGCCTATCATCAGTATTAATGAGGATGCTTCAGACCAGATGAAACTCACTATCTTCAAATAATTCCCTCAGTATCCCCATAGTCACCTCTGTGGAATAGAAAAAAGCTTTAATCCAAAGACTGTCTAAAACAAAATTCTGTTATATGTTATAGTCATACTCATGTATCTCACTTCGATTTCTTTTCTGCTTAATTGCAGGTTTTTTTGACCCTGCATTTACATTGAGGCAAATAACAGAGCAGCCCACATGCTTTATTTATTTATAATGTATGCATTTCTTTTTTATGCAATTTAGCTATATATCTATTAGCCTTTAAAAACAACTTGTTGACTAATACAGCTCTTAGTACTGTTATAATTTTATTTTGTATGTATGTCATGAATTTGTCTGGCCAATGAAAAGTCTTGGGACTAGCTGGAAAGTAGAGGCCTTCAGCTGAGTAGCACTGGAGCTAAATTAGATGACACTGAAAAGAGAAATCACTATGAAAGGAGGTAATACAGCCAAAAATGTGAGAAGTCAAATCTTGGATTAGTTCTTGCTATTGTGGTCATGCGTAACTAGCATACTGTTGAGTACTCTTTAGCAATGCTTTCCATTTAATGAGTTTTGTTCTGTGTTGGAATATATTATTTAATCTTAAGAGACCAGGGAAAGTGCACAATGTATTTCAAATACAGTAGTTATTTAGTAACATTGGTCATCAAAATATATAGGTACTGAATCAAATAAACTAGAATTTGTTAATCTGTCAAGATATTAACATTGTGGTCTATATGAAATTATCAGTGATTTTCTGAAATTCACCAGCTCTCAACTGGTAAGGAATTGTATGTTGATAACTTGATAGACTATCCGTCTATGCTTTTTGATGCATCTATGAAATATAGGATGGTACAATTTTGCTCTTTAGCATTATTTGTGCAAACAACATACCAAATTTCATTTCCTTTAACGAAAGGATAGACAGTCTAAATCAAATAAGGTTTAGTAGATATGGACTTCCCAAACAGTTTCTTTGGCAATTGCCATTGCAGAAAGAGGACAGCATTGTGTTTTGTTGGTGGTGCTAACAGCATCTCCCATTCCTGTGCTGGGCAGTGCATGTTTTCAAAAGAAGGTATTCAGCTAGTAGGCCTATAATCATTGCCAATCACAAGCCACTGCTTGTTTTCTCTGAAGAAAAAACAGCAGCTCTGCTTTTCACATACCACTTGTTAGTGTTGCAGTTCACACTTCGGGATGAAGTCTATTCTTGCAATAGACGTAGATGGTGAGAGAGAATGGTGCAGAAAAGCTCATGGCATGTAGGAGCCACAGGTGAGAAAGCTGCTGCAACAAGAGTGGTGGCTGTATCACTTCAGTTTCTATGAGGAGGCATCTGGAGGAATAACATGGATAAACAGATTACAGTTTCACAAAGAGGGTATTACAAAAATGGAGGTTGATCCTCATGAAAGAAGCAAAGCAAACTAGGTTGTAGAGAAAGACTGGTGTGGTCATTCAGTATAAACAGATGTATTTGCATTCAGGGTTATGTTCTAAAGGAAGACAAAAGAGGCAGCATTCAAAACAATGAGCAAAACAGCTTTGCCCAATACAGAGATACAAACAAGGGCGGATCTAAGCCTTCCTTTAGGCTAGTTGTTGCCTCAAGTGTACAGGAACAGAATCTTCCCCAAAGAAAATTACTACTCCTAAGGTTTAACATAATAGTTGCAACTGAATATTCAAATGTTTTCTATCAGAAACAAACAAACAAAAATTTATAAGGGCAACTTAATTAATTGTCTCATTACTGGTAAATTAAGCAATATTATTGTTAGTACTACAAGGCTAATTTTTGGTATCAGAGACTAGTACTGGTAAAAAAACTCTTGGGATTCTAGTGTGGAATTATGATCAATTCTTTTAGATAGCTGCAAATGTCCTAAAAAGGCTTCAAATTTTCGTGTATCCCTGCTGCCATATGTAGCCAATAATTCCCATCACAACACCTCTGTGGAAACTGAACAAAATGTCTTGATAGGAACAAAATTAACACAGGTCACACATCACTCCATATGGCAAGTCACTGTGCCAAGACAACTCAAGGTGCTCTGTAGTAGATGGAAGGTCACTAACAAATACCTTTCTCTGTCAAGCAGTGTTTCTGTTATCTAGAGAAAGTTTGACATCCATGTCTTCAGCCAAGATCCATCAGTGGTTTTCCATTACCTTATTACATTAGCTTAATTTGACCTAGAAGAAAATATAGATGCCTGGTTCCAGGCAGTTCTGAACTAAGCATGAGCTCTGTATCCTTGTGTACTCACCTGAACTATCGTAAAAAGGGAAAAAAACTGTCATTAGAACATTTAAAAATAATCATTATAAATTTTTCCTTGCTGTTTTGTGCTTGACCTCTATGGTATGGGATTCTCTCCCCGCTTCTTTTCCTCTACCCCCTCTCCTACCTCTTTTGCATTTCAGCTGGGAAAAAATGGGCGCTTTTCTTCCTGGATTATATGTGGGAAGTTGCTTTCAACTTTACCTGACTGTAGGAATCTTTGTTTTTGTCCTGGCTGATTCATACATATCAGGCTATGATGTGAAGGTTATATGATTTAGCTAGATCAATTCAGTCTCATATCATCACCAAAAAGAAAGCTCCCAGATGAACTTTTCCTGCCTACAGGGCCAAAATTTTCCTTGTTTACAGCTATGTCTCTCATACACAATTGTGTATGAAAGCATTATGGGTCTCTTACTGAATCTATCTTTGTATCTGGAAATATAAGAATCCATAATATTGCCTATTGCCTACCATTTTCCTCCTATTTTATGTGCAGGTTTAGAACCTGTGTTTCTCAAAATGTGTCTCATAAATAATGCATAGTTATGACACCCATATCTTGATACTTGTGCAAAATCAGGTGCAAGCATATAGTAAATGCAGCTTACTAGTTTCCGTTTTGCTGAGATCCTGTATCAGTTTTTAACTTGGTTTTCATGAGAAATCTTGATATACTTCAACTGCTCTAGCACCTCTGTGTATATAATCTGACTGTGTATTATGCTATTCCTAACTTGTGAATATATCGTTATTGCCCAGTTAACATACAGTCAAATAGAGAGAGAGCTTTTAAAGATACAGATTTGAATGGGATATTGGCAGCAGTCCTCCTAGTTTAATCAGAGGTTTGAGTGCAGTATGGTTATGTATTGCTCTGATTAGGCTACTCACAACCTGGCCTTTTGGAGACGTGGTTGCTGTAACACCTTCGTAAGGGGGTAGGTAGTGTGTATTTCTCTCTGTTTCTGGTTGTAGGTTTGTCAGCAGACGAAAGGTGTCTTGAATCTCCAATCGCCATGATTTTTGCAAGGCTGAGGGCAGTCTGGTCCTTTTGGCCAGGTTCAAGTGCCTTTGAAGTCAAAAGGAATTTTTCCATTGCCCTTAATGAAGTTGTATCAGGCACAGACTGAAAGCTTATTCTGAGCTAGAAACTAAAGGAGTTATCTGGTTTTAGCAAATCCATTTTAATTATGCTAGCAATTTTGAGGGGAGTTCTATTAGAGTGCAAATATCTTAGGTGTCTTTTTTCGTGAATAAATTGTGTCACGGGTAGAGAGCTGTATTTTCAGGTTAAATAAACTATTCAATATTGCTGGAAAGTTTGTAAGAATTTCACAACAATGGAGTTACTACAGATGATCGGGGATTGCAATTTTGTGGTAGTTTTCAGCCTTATGACTGTGTATAAATGGGTATACTCTAAACCCTGTTAGGTTTTGCAGATAAGTGCACTGAGAGCTGTTAGAGACCAATGTTTGTGAATTGAGGAACTATCAAAACAATGGAGATGAACACGTGAGGCAATGCAGAAAAATAGATTGACCTTTTAAGTTGCTTACAGTATGAGAGAGAAGGTCATTCCCTATATAATAATGACTGAAGGATTCAACGTTTGAGCTCTCTCTCTCTTTTTATGGGCTTTCATATAGTTGCACTATGGATTTCTTGATGCAATAATCTTTTTCTATGTTAGCCACTAACATTTTCTATGTTAGAAGATGCATAATCAATGGCAAAAAATAACCTCTATATTATTCTATTTACATATGTGTATATGTATATAGACATACAAAATGTCTATACAGAAAATCAGTGTTAAAGGTGGAAGTGAGACAAGCTCAAATGCAGTGTTGTAATGATAAATAATGCATTTGCCATATACATTTCATAGATACATATTTCATCCTACTAGAAGATGAGTAATGGTGGTTCTGTATCCCTTTACTTCTGCTAGCCAAATGGATGTTTTGTGAAGTGCTCAGGAGGATTAGCTTTTCCCAGAGTATACCTTCATAGTAGAATCAAGAAAGGAGGTTCCCTGTCCCAACTATTTTTTTGTCTGCTGTTGAGTGAGGACCAGACTTGACACCCATCCTCCTCCTGGTATATGAAGGTCCCATGTTCCAACTTTGTAATCTTACAATTCAATATGAGCTTCCACTGTAGGCTGCATTTGTTTGTGGGGAGTTTGCTCATAGTATTGAAGGACGGGATGATATAAACGGACCTTGCTCCCTGCCTTATCCTCATCATGCTTTGATCTTTCCTCTGCTTCCTCCGAAAAGCTTGGTACCAGAGAGAGAAAAGATTCTATCCATTAAGTGTGAATGACCTCTGGTGTTTGATGCAAGGAGAACATTTTTCCACCATGTAAATAGATTTACTCTGTGAGCTAAGCAAGTGCAGGGGGACTATTTCTTTTGTTCTGGGTTTGTACAGAGCATACAAAAACCAGTACTGACACATGATGGAAGGTCCTAAGAGTACTGTGTATTTTACTGGCTTCCATGGGAAACTGGCCCTCTGATATTTATTTAGAAGAAGAAATTACATATTATTCTTATAACATCCAAATTCCTAAGATGCTGCCTATTCATGCTCCATTCTGCAGAATTATATGTGATTTTAACTACAGCTGAGTAAACCTTCTTGTGAGGTGTTGAAAACTTCTCATCTGTTGAGAGAGCTGAAAGCTGGGGAAAGGCTCCAAATGGTGGTCTATTCATGGGCTAGGATCTTTTTTTCTCTCTTTCTTTCTCTCTTTCTCTCTCTCTCTCTCTGTCTCCCTCTCTGCCTCTCTGTCTCTCTCTCTTTTTCCCTTTCTCTTTCTCTCTTTCTCTCTCTACCTTTTTTAATCAAAAATCAAATGTGCCATTTTTCTGCATCGGAATGATAGCATTTCAACTAATTTACTCCTACAAGAAAGCTTAGTTTTAACTCAGCTGTGGCTAAAAATGTTACAGATACTGTCCTCTCTACACATTTTATTGTACATAACTTTTCACAGAGTCTTGAGCCTCCTGTGTAATATAAGGCATTAGAAACTCAGGTTATTACCAAAGTGGCAGCCTCAGGCAGGAGAGAAAATTGGCACAAAAAGACACATGCTTACTTTCCTCCTCCTCTTTTCTCCTTCCTTTACCCTCACCCGGCATACCACAAACTTTCAGAACATTTCTGAAACCTGTATATTTCTTTTATAATTTATCCCTGCTGTATTAAGTAGGAGCAGTTCAAATATGAAAAAAATGTTAAAACATCATTGCCTACATTTCTATTTCTCTGTAATTATGTCAGTCTACCAATTGTTTACCTGCAACTGTTACAGGATGCCACTTAAACAGCAATACAGTTTAACCTTCAAGCAGGCTGCCTAAGTTGCCTTTTCCTCAGGTAACTTTGCTTCTGCACACAAACAATTCTTCTCCAAACCTTCTCCCCCTGCCCCCCCACAAAAGAACATATGACTGTCTTATTCCCCTAAGGCTCCCAAGTTTTTTAGCTGCTGAAAATCAAAGGATCTCACTGACTTCAGAAAGAAATCCCATATGGCTCGTTCATAGACCAATCTAAGAACTCTTGCTAGGTAAAAGTAAAATCATGATTATCTTAAGAATTAGAACTTGACTCTTTCCTTTGGGTTTCTCAGCTGTCCAGACATTTCATGAAAAGTCCTGAGAAAATGTAATTTCTTGGCAACTAAGCCCCGCAAGCTCAAGTGCAGAAAATAGCCATCACTTTCCGTCTACATCCTTATCTGGAACAACTAGCAGGGAGTTAATAATTCTAATGAAGCCAAAATGCCCTACCTGAGGATCAGCCCTATGATCTATATGATCATTTTCTTTCAGTTTTATTCTCCTTTATCTGGCTTATCCTCTAACGATATGTTATGTTTCATCTATCAGACAGGAGTAACTAGCCATAGTACTATTTTAAGACTTCATGCAGTCTCACTTTGCATTGCATACAGCTTTCCTCATCTTCTGAACTCTTTCTCTGATTAATATCTTGTGTTTGATATATTGCACTGTGGAAACATAATGGTGTTGCACTTTTATTTAAATTCTTAGACAATGGGTTGAACAGAAGACAGCCAAGAACACCTCTGAGCCATTGCATTGCTACATGTTGCTGCTGTGAAAAATAGGGAGCTGAGTACTTTTGAATTTGCTGAAGTAGTTGTGTGGAGTTACTCACAGGTGGCTGGAATTAAATTGACTAAGTGGTTTCTCCAAGCACAGCACCTGTCATATCTTGTCTCCTTTTCATAACTTCAAAGATATGAAAGTCATAAAACCAAGCCCAGAAAGGGTCAGAAGTCACCAGCTTCTTTGATTGATGTTTTGTCATATTTTGGCTCATTACTTCACTAGAAATCTTCTCTTCTAAATTTCAGAATTTATGAGCTCCCACAAAATAAATATTAATAAAAACTAAGCAAGAGGGTCAGAGTGAATCTAAACAACATGCATGAATCAAACCCTTATGCCTCCAGGATGCACTCAGAATAAAAAGATACAATAGAGATTACATTCAGTGTATCTGTTACCTATTTCTTTGACCTTACAGTGGCTGAACCGTTGTTCAAGGAAATATTTTTGCTGCTGTGTACAGAAGATTCTTTTTAATGAACACCACAAGGTTTACTGATCGCTCTTAATGAGTTACGAACAAGTGTCCTGCAGGTAAATTGTCACATATCTTTAGAAATAAGCCAATCAATGAAGGTGGTGTATAGAATGATCGAGTTATATGTCCTTCTCCAAAAGAGAAAACAAATATATCAATATCCTTAATGTTTTATATAAAAGACACTTAAGGAGCTAGTGTTTCAGATCTTAAGGAACAATAACAGCAGTTAAGTTGAGATTTAAAGACTCTTACAAATAGTAGCAGTAACAACACTCAAAGAAACTAAAGGTTTTCGTGGGGAAAACATCTCTGCTTTTGTCAGTCTTTTGGTACTCTTTTTCAAGAGGTATATATTAAAAGAAATAGCCATCTCTGAATGTTACTGTAATATACTCTGTTTTATGAGATAAGCTAACTGGTATGATTTAACAATGACTTTGACTACTTTGACTAGTAGAAATCTGCTATTCTGCTAGAATTCAACCAAGGACACAAAAATGATAAATTTTTTGAACAGATATATTTATTTCTGAGTATTTAGATGAGGACCTACTATTTATGACATTACTACATTCTGCAGTTGGATTTGTTTATATGCTTATGCTCATATGCTGCATATGTTTTTATATAAAGATTGCTTCATTTGCTACTGAAATACAGGAGGTATTGGCAGATGGCTCGCAATGCCTAACGCACAGGAAATGGAACTTTTCTTCTAATAGAAGGGTCAACCCAGTCTGTTACGTGAAGTACCTTCTGCACATAGTCTCTCCTGTCTCTTAGCCTCAGGTTTTCAAGAGGAAATTCTCATGAGTTTCAGTGAAAAATTCTGTTTTCAGAATTTGGTGACATTATATGTACCATAACAAACCCATTGTTTGATAGACTTTTTCTTTTAATCTGAGCCCCTACTCTCAACATCTCTTTGAGAAGGATATATGTTTGAATTAACATTCATATACTTTCAACACAATTCTACATGTTTCATGTCTGATAGTTAATACATTAACTCCCTTACTACTTAGGCTTTTTACATGAAAAGTGGAAAATAATGTTATTATGCAATTCTTTAATATTTTCCTTTTTCACATACAAGCGACATTTTGCTTAATCAGCTAATAATCTGAAATTCATCTGAAAGAAGAAACAAGTTTTAGAGAGAGAAAATCAGGGTTACGTTGTTTATAAAAGTATAATGCGCTATACCCCCTCTGTATTCTAGCTGCAGGATTTTTTGATAAGCTTGAACACATGATTTCTTATGTCTTTAAATAAGCATTCTGACGTTGTTGCTTCTATCAAATGGCATTAAGCAATTTACAGTAGCTAACATAAAAAACAAACCCGAAATATAATACCCAAGTATAATAAATACAGAATTGCATATGATTTTGTGATTTCCCCTTACGTGTGAGTGTATCTCTGGCTTCCTGATGTTGGGATTCGTTTAACTATTTTAAGGATACTTTCTCTCAACACAAAATGTTATTGTTTTGTACTACTTTCCTGTGTTATTCAGATATGACAAAGCTTCTCAATTTTTGCTGGAAAATTTTGAAGCAATTTGTAATGGTACTTTTTTGGTTTTATTGATAGAAAATGTTTTTCTTTTCCATTAAGATTATTTATAAACTCCTTTAAAAAAATTGCCTTTTTCTTTTTTCTTTTCCTGTGACTATAAGAATATGGGGGATATTGAGAATTTAGTGTGCCTTTCCTCCTCCCTTTCCTTTTCCTGTTTTCATTATTATTCTTCAACAAAGGAAAAATTTGAATGGAAAAAGGGAAAAAGAAATCGACTGCCACATACACTTCTCTGAGCTGGCACTTTTGAAAAGTTGACAAATCTGGTGTAGGAGAAAAAGAGAAAGATAGGACTGGAGATCTGTTGTAATGTTCTTGTTATGGTACTTGCTAGGACAATGGAAGAAAAAAGGGCTTGGACTTTGTGTGATTACCTTCCATTTCTTGACCATTAATCTGCATTGCTGGCTGTCTAACTTTTTTCTTTAGAACAGTGGTGACAAAGCTTTTTTTGTCTGGTGCAAAATTTATTTTGGAAAGTACCAAAATGCATGGTTGGTAAGTTCAAATTGGCGTTGGTAAAAAACTCAGGGGTAATACCAGTTGTTTACCATCATGGCAGTAGAACATACTAAATCGCCTCTTCTTTCTCCCATTTTAACCAACAGCAAATGTCCTGGTATCAGTAATTTAAGAACAGATTTCTGTACTTGGTTAAGAGCTACATTAATTTACGTAAAAATAAGAATTGGCCTTAAATATTTATGTATGTTATTTATCTGAAACTGTTGCACTAGAAGGAACAGACTTCTTTTGTGTTGTTACCAACCAGTCAATTTTTTCTGACCTGAGTGTAATTCTTGAACAACTGTGCTTGAAATTGTCACCTTATATGAGACATTCCAAGAAATGACAACACTATTTTGAAGTGTAAGTGAAGAGCACATGCTGGTCCTATTCCATGATCTCAGAACATCTTTTAGATACTTATAGTTTTGTTTTCTTGACTGGTTCATTTCACGAATTAAATTCTCATGGGAGAGTTTTTAATTTTATTGTCAGTTATGTATATTTAAGAACTTTCTTATTGTTAAGATATTCTCTTAGTACACTTCTGTGATTGCTAGATTTCTGCTTCTGAGTGAGTCATTCCTAGTCTGCTGTAAATCGGATGTTCATCCAACAACATTAGCTACCTTGTTACCTGGAGAGAAGCAATATGGAAAATGTTATTTAAGGAAAAATGTGCGCTGCATGAAAAAGCCCTCACAGTTTTATAACAGCAGGGACTAGAGAGGCAGACCACTTTTAATGACAGATTTGGGTATGTTTTTATAGATAATATTTTTGAATGTTCTTTAATTCAGCTTTCTGAATCTACTCCTCTGTGGAAAAGGCTTCAAATTTCTGTTGAGTTTTGCTGATTTGATTGTAACTTTGTTGGCTAGCAGAATATCAATTATCATTATTTTTACCATTATTTTTAATCTGTGCTTTTTTATACTTGCATTTTAAAAGTGATTTCACTGTGGAAGCACTCATTTGAAGTGCAGGAAGTAAAATATAAAATTCATGAATGCATCTATGAATGTTGTTCTGAAAAAACTAAGAGAGGTATTGATACATACTTGCACATTTTCTTTCACAATCGATTAATGGGTTATTTTGCATAGCATGACAGTGTGATTTTACTTGTATGTACTCAGTCATTTTTCTTGAGTATGCTTAATGGTATATTTCAATTTCAATTTTCAAATTCTAATCTATTTACCCACCTAATTTTTCTAAAGCCAATGGAAAAGTATGGGTTCAATTTAGAAGAGAAGTTGGCCCCTGTCTACAATCAAGGTTAATCTCTTTGTTTTTTTTTAATTTTACATCGTATTTAAAAATTAATTTTTAGGCCCATTCTTGAAGATCCCTCTTCAGATAATTAGATTAACTGTATCAATAGCAGTTTATTTGATACTACCATTTGTGAAAGCTGATTTCGCTTCTGGGAACAAAAATTTTGCAGACTCAAACTTAATTCTAACCAAAAAACTTCAGAAAGACAACAGTAGTCCATTGATTAAGCTGGGACCATGACAGGATATGAGATACGAATCTTGGCTAATGTTTGAACTGTACTGAATTTTTTATAGGATCTGAACTAGTGATTCACAGTCCTTGAAAATTTGGTAATTTATAATATGCTGAACCTCAGCATTTGCTCTGGAGCTTTTTCTGATGTGTTTGTTTAGGAATATCAAGATAGTCTGATTATTAAAGCAGTCTGAAATAGTTTGAGAGGACAGATGTGAAACTCATATACAGCATTAAACTGTACTTCGACTAGCTGGAGGTACAGAGAACATGGCAAAATAATATTTTCCATATTAAGACTGTCACTTAGACTCATCAGCATTGAGAAGGTACTCTTTTTTAACTTTTCAGTTTGTCTTGAAAGATGACCTAAGTAAGATTTTATTTTTATGCAGTATGCTTTCTTTTCTCTAAAGAAACTAAGTTGCAACAGTTCTAATTGTAGCTGGTGTTTCAGTTTGATCTGTTGGTTCAGATATGCCATGTTACCTCAAGGAACTCTTGATTTATTTCCAGATCTGTTGAGGACGGATCTGCCAAGCAAAGAATTTTCTTACAATTCTTTAGATCATTGTTGGCATTTTGTATTTAGTGAGAAAAATACAATAGATTACATTTTTATTAACATTCCTAAATGTGTGCGTATTATACTGTATGCACCTACACACAAAATCAATATTTGTTTAAGCTTGTTAAGATGACTGACAGACTGGTTATTGCTTCTGCCCTCAAGTGACTGTCCTTCAGATGCATATTCTTAGTCATTCACAATCAGTGGCTGATTTTGGCTTAAAAATGAACCTCCTTGAAACTGATCCATAGGTTCATAGACTGTGTTTTATTCCCTCAAATTACTGGTGTACAGATTCTTTTACTATCAAAACAGTATTCATTTTATAATTAAGGCACATATGTATACTGGATTAGAGCTTTGTTTACTTAAATTATGCTCAGAAAAATTAAGTTTGTATTAACAGTTCTGACCAGCAGCAGTGTAAAACAGCAATGCTTGAAATCTGTCAACAGCTTTTCTTTTTCTAAATCACCATGTGGGAATGAAACTAGAGAATTTATTAAGAAGGTTTAAAAGCTATTTGAAATCATCAGTACAATAATAGATTACAAAATTTCTTTTAATCGTGCTACTGTTTGCTGAGTGTTGGGTAGGGAAGTAGAGAAGTATGAAAATCATATTAAAATACTGATTGGCAAATTGAACAAAATGTTTTTCTTTTGGAAAGGCCAGACCTATAAATAATGTTATTTACATACACTAGAACAAAATCAATCAAGTAATTTTATTTTCTGTTTTGTTCCTCTGCTATATGCATGTGCAATAAGTCATCTTGACTGGCCAAGCAAAGAGTGATCCTGGAGGCCATGAGTTTCTCTCTTTATTTCCCAAACCGTACATGTAACAGCTCAAGAACAAACTCTTTTTCTCTATTTGCTTCCTGCAATCCCTTTTAGTTTTATGCTGAATAGCTATTTTTCAAAAAATATAAATGATACTTTTTTGAGAAGCCCTTTTGCACAGCAGTTTCTGAATCCCTCTCTGTTAGACTCCGTAGATAGTACTGACATTGGCATCTCACCTTCTGATCACTGTTAAACATTGCCAATGGTGCTGACAAGCAGAGTATACTTAAACTGCCAAAAGCTGTGGCTGAGTCCTTTTGTGTGCATTTAGAACTGTTCTTAGATCTAGAGAAAAGGAGGCCATGCCCTTTATGCAGGTGTCACAAATCTGTCCATCAAATAAGTAAGTGGGAGGTCAGATCTCTTTTAGCAAGTCTTGCATTTTGTTAATCAGTGGTGTTTGTAAGATGTTAGTTTGCTTTTTTTGCAAAAATGTTTTTGTTAAATCTTAACCTGAAATTAGAAGAGAATTTGTGAATAAAAAATCATTCTTTTGATCTGTGTTGCCGTCCTCAGAGAGTCAGAAAACACCAAGAATGCACCCATTAAATGACCACCTCACAGTCTGATGGATTTTGCTCTTCCTTTGACTGTAGAGCTCTAGGATATTTTCCCCTGTTTTTTTGTCTTCTCTGAATAATGTCATAGTTTACCATTTTAATTGACAGCTTTCAAGCATCAAACTGCTTTAGAATTCTACCTATGGAGTGGGAAATGAGCATGTTTTAAAGAAGAGATGTCTTGCCATTGTTATGCTTTTCAAATTTGGAAACAAATTTATGGCAAAGGATATTAAGTTAGAATTCATCCTCAGTACATGGAATTCAGAAATAAGCCCTCTGAATTCATATGTAAAAGAAGCAGTACTTTGAGTTAATCCTGGTTTTACAAACATCCCTGGACAAGAAGTTGTGCAAAAACTGCACTTTCCTATGATAAACTGCAGGATGTGTCATTCCTGTGATGCCCCTCTCTGAATCTGCTATGGGAAATTACATAAGGAACTCCAGTGGTATCTATGAAATATGTTTCTGTTCTCCAGTCAAATTTTAGTGGGCAGATATCCAAATCACAGAAGCTGTGAGTATATTTGACTCTAATTGCCACCCTGACAAATCAGAGTTTTTACACTTGCACTGCTATTAGTTTCAGTGGAACAAATGCTTCTTGCAGAACTGCTGTGGAAAGTGAGTCTCAGAATAAAAATGAAGCACATCTTTTGTGCTGAATTTCAGGTTCTTTGTGGATAATCTGTCATATTAAATCATGCTATTTTTATTATATTTGTTTAAACATGTTCCTTCCCCATTTGCAGGATTGTAACTTTGCCAGGTATCAAGCAGGAGGAGAAAGGCGTTCCAAAAAAGAGAGAACCTTTATTCAAAACAAATATGTGCAACAATGGCAAAATGAATACAGAATATTAATCAATCTAAATTTCACTTTGCATAAATAGTCTCTTCTAAACTCTGTAAAAGTTGATCTTTAATGTAAATATATGCACAGGAGTGCAGCACTAAATATCACTCAGACTTTGTAGGATATTTTTCAACCTAGGACCCCGATCAAATCTTGACTGAAAGGCAGAAGAGATGTCAGTCCCAGTGAATTTCTGCAAAAATAGATTTTGGCGCATTTCCCAGTTAACCAATTACATAAAATTGAATATTTACAGAATTGGTAAGTTCTGAACAGAGAGGCTATTTTTAGATGCATCGTTCATTTCTTGAATCAAACTGGAGATGGATGCATGTAAGAAATCAGTAGTATTCCATTTAATACTAACACCTAGTCCACTACAGCACTTCTTATCATTCTTAAAGAACATTCATAATACATGGAAAGTAAGGCACAAGAACAGGTACTGAACCTGATCTTCCTTAGCGTTGACAAGAAGCAACTGAAAAAATATAGTATTGCATGGGTAGGTAAATTTATATGCAATGGGTCAGTGATGCTGAATGAGATCATGCAGCTTTCCCATCTATATTCATCATGTGCCAGTTCACTACAGGGAGTAACTATTTCAAAGGCCTAGTTCTATATTCCCATTAAGGCAGAGAAAGATTTTGATGAAGTCACTGGAAATAAAGGGCTGTGCTTTTCCCACTGACATGGTCTATGTGCTACAGGATACTTCAGTATCTTAACAGCACATAGCATATCTTCTATGATCTGCTCCCTTCAGCATGTATTTTACGATCTACTACCTTCTTGTGTTCCAGTGTTAAAAGTGCAGAGTTTGGTCCTGTCTCTGTTTTTTTCTGAAAAAGAATCTTGTTCACATAAGATGGTTTTGAACAGATGTATTATTTTGGATTTTTGCATTTTTTTCAGATCAGTTTTACTGACTGTTGCAAACCACAGCATATAGACCTAGTACAAAGCTTTTCCTTTTCTGCAGGAGCCATACCTACATTTTGTACACAGTAAGTATTCTTTCTTTGGATCAGAAGTAACGATTGCCACTGTGTGCCCTCCTCAGTACACCGAGCATGGTGTGTATTAGGGCTTCTCCTGTAGCATTAGTTTCAATTTTAACTGTGGATTGAGTGGCTAATTACTCCTCCATAATTTTGTATAAATAATAAATCCACAGCAGGCCTCAACTAAAAAGAGATTTTCACCTGACTTCATCAGTATCATTCTTGAAGAGTTGGAGCCCTAACTCAGCTCTCAAGGCTATGTAAAGGAACTGAGTTATTGTCAATGCTTTGCTTTTCTTATGTTACCATTTTTTTTCTTTGAAACTTAACATCTTGAACAGAATTTGAAGTGCAGCAAGCAAACAGGCTGAGATCAAAGCCCTTACTCAAATACCACTGTTTTTTGAGGAATCCAAATTTGTATGTAGCTCTAGAATGGACTGGACACAAAATCCTTGTAATGAAAGGTAAACTTCTTGAGTTTTGAGTCTGAATATTGGTCTTAGGTCTGTTGGTGTTTTGTCACAGGTTTCTGGCTAGCAGGACAGACAAAAATAGGCCTTTAGTGCTGATGAAAATCTTTTTAATTTCATATGCAGAAGACATAGATTAGCTTTCTCTCTCTCTCTCTCTCTCTAAGATTATAGAAGAAGTTTAGTAAAAGGAAATCTTGCTAAGTTGGTCTAAAGGGTCCATATTAATTCAAGGCTAATTGATCTTATTTAGTTTTTTCAAAAAGGGAGTGCTGTCAATATAATCTGAAAATAAAAAGTCATGTTTTGAAAATGGATCTTGGATTAAAAAAATGCATGGTTTTGAATAGTCTTTCCCAGTTATGTATACTTTCATTAGTGATCTAAATCTTTCAGTGACTGAATAAAGGATTTGTAAGATAGAAGACTGCTGCCTTTGCAATATTGCCCTCCTTTGTAAACTGATTACAAAATAAATTCAGCAAAATATCTTGCAACACAGTAAAGCTTGAACATAAAAATAATGAAAAGCTGGCATCATCATTCCTTTCATAGCTCTTTGAAGCCTTGCTCTAAAAGATTGCAAACTGCTAAAATATATAAGCTGTGCCAAGTAAAATATCCTGTATTTCTGAATTACTTGCTAATATTAAGAATTGGAGTTTCCCTCTACTTATGGTTGCCAGGGAAGGACCTGTTTCATGTGGGTAGCTGAAAAAAAAATGCAAAGTAATATCTTTATAAACTCATGGCACAGTAAGAAGTTTTAAATTTCAGTCAGGTTAAATTGGTAGAACAACACTGGACAGTTTCACTAAAGAAGACCATGTGCTGTTACAAAGCACATGCATGGATGTATGATCGCTTCCATTTGTACGGTACACTCACAACATAAACACTGTGCTGCAATTATGGCAGTTTACATTTTTGTTTTAAACATTTCCCTTTCTCCAAAGATGTGGAGAATCTACCTTTTCTCAATGGAGAGCTCTGGCTGTTTCAGTACTCGTGATGTCCTATTTTGAGAATTGAAAGAGTGCCTTTGTCCCATACTTGAGTTTTTCAAAAGGGCAAATCTTCACTCACTGTGAATCTGTGTCCCTGAAGCTATGCATCTTTTACTAGTATCACAACTAGCGGTTTCTGGACTAGTTTATGCATGTGTGACTGTGTTTCCTCAATGTAACTTTCATTATCATTGTTATCTCGGTCTAAGTGGACTGACATGACTAGAGAGGCAGACAGTAACAAGGTTGACACTTTCATAATGACTTTTTCAAGTTATCAATAGCTGAACTTTGCTGATATCCTGCATGGCTTCGGTTTATTTTTTGCCATGTGAATCCGATGAAGTTGCCCATTGTGCTCTGTCAGACATTTTAGTTATTCTGCAGTCTATGAACCCTTCCAAACCTCTATTCTGTCAGTATTTATGAATGAGTATTATTTTCTTTTATATATGTATTTGATTTACTGAGAGGGCACACAAGCACATATTGCCTGCTCCACTTGCTCTGCCACGTCTGTTTTCCTAAAACCAAGCAATCGTTGAAAATCTGGAGTTAAAACAGGCCCCACTCTTAGACCTCCTGCTTGTTACTGAATATAGTCTGTTTATTTATGAGGAGTTGCTCAAGATTGTTCCTACAAAGGAAGAGAAGTAGTCAGTTTTGGATGTTATATATAGCAAGCATTGTAGAGAGAGGAAAAAAAAAAAAAGCTTGTGTGACCTGTTTCAAAAACCTTTAGCAGAGAATTAGTCTCTGAAATTGATG
Source organism: Dromaius novaehollandiae (assembly GCF_036370855.1). Taxonomy (NCBI): domain Eukaryota; kingdom Metazoa; phylum Chordata; class Aves; order Casuariiformes; family Dromaiidae; genus Dromaius; species Dromaius novaehollandiae. The sequence goes on along the minus strand of NC_088110.1, from coordinate 9,615,434 downwards.
TGCTTTTGGTTGGAAATGAGGAAGATCAAATGATGCAAACGCATCTCTGACTTTAGACCCTTCATTTCTAGTTTAACAAATTTGAGACATAGGAAATTTGGTGTTTTGGGTTTTTTCTTAGGCCAGTGGCTTCAAGTGGATTTTTTGGATGCTCAAAACTTCTATAAATCAGACTCCTGCTGTCTCAAATGGAGTAATAGCTCACTTTATAACTTTTTTGTCTGACAAAAGGGTGTAACGGAGATGAGTCACACAGCAATTCTGGGATGCTCAGAGACTGAGCATCTTTTTATGGTTGATAAGAGCAGGAGATGCCAATATGAGGATGTGCTTATTAGCTTAACTGATTATTTCCTTAGTAACCAGGAATGTTATTTAGTATTTACTAAAACAGTAGCTATCCTAGTGAACCACTGTAGATTTCAAGGACTAATTGCAATGAAATATGCCATTTGCCCCTTTATGTCAAGTATCACAGCTCCTTTTTAGTCTGCAATGTTGAAGAGGTAGTCAAGTAATAAAACTGTGCTGAAGTTTCTCACCTAGAGTGTAAGCATTTTTAGTTCTGTTTTGCAGAGAAAAAAATGAAGCAGAGGTATGAGACGCAATTTAAAGTGAAATTCCTTACAAAATACTTTTGTGATTCTCTCCAGTTGAACCATTATTATGACACTTTCAATTTTCCTACTGCTTTCTAGCGCTGATGAGCACAACTTGATGAAGGTACAAGTTACCCAGCTGAATGCTTCTCTGCTTGTAGTGAAGTTAGAACAAGTCACTGGCTAGTAAATATGCTTTATGCGTTTAGGATACAATGGATTAATGTAAACTACTCTTCTCCAGAAGATGCATTCTATTATAATAGGAAAAGAAGTTTCCTTCCCAGTGAAGAACAAAGCATATCATATTCAGTTTAACTTCTTATAGACAAACCCTTGCAGCACCTTTAAAAGATTCTTGTAGAATGAATCATAGAATCACAGAATATCTGAAGTTGGAAGGGACCTCTGAAGATCATCTAGCCCAATCCCCCTGCTCAAGGCAGGGTCAACTAAAGCAGGTTGCTCAGGACAGTGTCCAGTCGGGTTTTGAATTTCTCCAGGGATGACTCCCTAACCTTCCTGGGCAACCTCTTCCAGTGTTCAATCACCTTCACGGTGAAAAATTCTTCCTTATGTTTAAATGGAATTCCTTGTATTTCAGTTTGTGCCCATTGCCTCTCGTCCTTTCACCGGATACTGCTTAGAAGAGTCTGGCTCCATCTTCTTTACTTCCTCCCATCATGTATTTATAAATATTGACAAGATCCCCCCCGACCCTGCTCTTCTCAGGGCTGAACAATCCCAGCTCTCTCAGCCTCTCCTCACATGTCAACTCCAAGCCGTTAACCATCTTTGAAGCCCTTTGCTGGACTTGCTCCAATATGTCCATCTCTCTCTGATACTGGAGAGCTCAGCACTGGACAAACCACTTCAGATGTGGCCTCACCAGTGCTGAGTGGAGGGGAAGAATCACCTGCCTCAACCTGCTGGTGACAGTCTCCCTAATGCAGCCCAGGATGCAGCTGGCCTTCTTAATGCTTCAAGTGTGCATTGATGGCTCATGTTCAACTTGTTGTCCACCAACACCCCCAGGTCCTTTTCTGCAAAGCTGCTTTCCAACTGGTCATCCCCCAGCCTGTACTGGTAAATGGGGTTATTCCTCCCCAGGTGCAGCACTTTGCATTTCCCTTTGTTGAACTTAATGAGGTTCCTGCCAGTGCCTTTCTCCAGCCTGTCGAGGTCCCTCTGAATGGCAACACGACTGTCTGAGCTATCAGCCACTCCTCCCAGTTCTGTATCATCTGCAAATTTGCTGAGAGTGCACTCTGTCCCATCATTCCCCTTTGCATTCTTTGTATTCTGCATTAGCGTGTCACCAAAGTTACCTTTCCTTGTCACATGCTGAGGCCTCATCTATGTGTTTCTAGTTCCCACTTGTTAGAATTTCTTCAATCAGGGTTGCATACTTGTTGGCATTATCATTGCAACATTTTTTGACTATTTTTAACATATCTTGAAATTAGGGATAATACTGAGAAACCTGTGTATTACTTCTGAAAGTAATGCAAAGCTCAGAAAGAGGGCCAAAATCCGGCTGGAACAATCAGAATCATAGCACAGTTTTAAGTTGGATGAGATTGCCAGAAGTCATCTAGTCCAATCCTCTGTTCAAAGCAAAGCTAACTTCAAAGTTAAATCAAGTTACTCTGGACTTTGTCCTGTCAAGTTTTGCATTTCTCCAAGGATGGAGATTCACTAGTCTGTCTAACAACAGATTTAACCACCCTTGTGAGGAATTTTTTCTTTGTATCTAAGTGGTATTTCCCTTGATGCACCTGATGTCCACTGCCTCTCATCCTTTTGCTGTGCGCCCCCACCTTTTATATAACCACCATTACTATTCTTCTCAATAACCACTACAAACTCAGCTACCTTAGTCTCTTCTTGTACATCACGTGCTCCAGCTGCCTAACCATCTTAGTGCCCCTCTACTGGACTAGTTCCTGTTTATCAGTGTTTTTCTTATACTGGTGGACCCAAAGTACTCCACAGGCAAGGTAAGAAGTGCTGGCTGCTTTCTTAATAGTTTACCCCCCCTTTCCATTGAGCTCAGTGTATCAGTGGTCTTTATTTCCACAGACTATAATGAGCATACTTTCTGTATAAAGGGTGTACTTTCTGTGAGGCATAAAATACATATCTGATTTCTAATTATTCTTGCTAATGTTAACAGAAGTTTTGTAAGTGGACTTTGAACAACATCAATTGTACTGTAAAGTTTATTATAAAATTATGGAAGGCTCTTGATGTAGCAATGTCCTTTTCTCTTAATAGCAAGAGAAAACATTTGCAGAGCACTGATACATTAGAAATTATTAATTGTGATTTTTTAATCTAATTCCCTAAGAAATGGTTTCCTTAATATCTCGCCCCTGGTGTGTATTTCCTAAATAACAATTGAACTTGTTAGACATTTTTATATAAATTTGGCAGAGGATAGAAATCTCAGTTATTAAATACCTACATATTTCATCAAAGTGAGCTTTAGATATTGAAAAGAGAGAACCATGTTTGTGTCCCTAATCAGGGAAAACAACAACTAACTAATCTTTTATTAGGCATCCGAGACTCCACAAGAAAACTCAGGCTTGAGATATAAATCTCAACTAGATATTGGGCTTTGCTAGTTTTGAAGATCACAGAATACTTGGCTGGGATTTTTTTCTTTCCCAGCCAAAAAGAGCATCCATGTACTTCGAATCTGAATAACTTCAGACATTTTTTTTTAAAAAAGAAAAATATTGCAATTAGAGCTTTGATGAGAGCACTCAGAATAGATCTCATTTGTAGCAACCTGAAATGAATACATAATGGCTCAGCAAATAGCAGAGCACTTAAAAATTAAAGGGGAGGCATGCAGAAAGTACATATTTACACAGTTCAGAAGACTGATTGGGTAAAGATGGGGATTTGCTACCACTATTTCAGTTGTTGTCACTTCATCACCTAGGAGAGGAAAGAGATAAGGACTTTCAGTGTAGTTTGGAGTTTAAGGAAAACTGAACGTATGATTTTTCATCCCTGAGTTACCATAGCATCCGGTTTCCCTGGTTACGGTTGACCAAGGAAGGGGCTCTAGGGAAGCTGGGGCTTGATTATTTTTTTAAGGGGAAAAAAAAGAGAGAGAGGTCAGAGAAGTTTTCTTTCAGGTTTTTTTTTTTTTTTTTTTTTTTTTTTTTTTTTTTTTTTAGTGAGAACGCAGAATGTGAGAATAGTGCTGGAGGATAACAGTCGGGAACAGATTTTCTCTGAAATGGAATTTATAGATTTCTCTCCAGTGCAGAGAGCTAAAGTAGCTGAAAGAAAAGGATTGGTTTTGTGAAACAAATTCTGATAAGAATGAGCAAAAAGCAGAGATGTAAAGCTGTCTTATAAGAGGCTGGAAATAAGAAATGAGCTGTGTCAATACATGTGATACAACGATACAACTTTTCCAGGGATTTTTGCTTTGGCTTTATTTTTATTCCAAAACAACTATTCCAGGTTTTTAAAACATGACTTGTGTAGGTGCGTTTTCTATGAGTTGTCAGGTACAGTGCACCTAACTTACTGATATTCATAAAGATCTGTGTTTTCAGTCCAAATTACTTAATTTACTTCAGTAAAACTTCAGGGCTGTGACCATGAACTGGTCCTTTCTGTGCTAGGTCCTTTACAAACAGGAAACCAAAAAGATTTACTTGTGTTCTTCTGTCCTATCCTGTTTCTTGGTAATCCAAAGGATTCCATTGGTATTCCAAAGATGGGACTGCTGACCAGTTCCCAGAAAGGAAAATTAGAGAAAGGAGATCCTTTCAGCCTTTCCTCATGGCCTGCTGTACTGCAGAACTGCAAATAGAAAAATAAATGTGGCAGACTATAACAAGGAGGGCTTCCAGTGAGTTGTTTGGTTTTTTTTTTTTTTTTTTTTTGGATAAGAATATTGTTGGGTTTCCTTTTTGCTTTCAGACTTAACTATTTCATATCCAAAAAGCTCATACTATTCAGCACTTTAATAGAAACCCAATACAGCAATCATTCCTCCCTAGCCTTCAGTTTGGTAATTAGTGGAAAGCAAAGGAAGGCAATATCTGCTTTCATCCTTTAGATTGGCTGGCACCTAATCAGTGCTGCAGGACTGGTGAATTTTTGACACTTTTACATTAGTAAAATATTTTTTGGACATTTTAATGTTGTTTTACCATCAAGATCTGCTCACCCTGGAGAAACTCTTAACAGTGAATTCTCACAAATGCAAGCTTAGTTTTGCTGCCCCAATTCTCGTGTCAGAGACAGCTTAAATGGAAACATGTTTCTGCTTTCTGCTAGTGTTTTTAACTATGATGCATGCGTTCATTTGATTCCTTCATTTCTATGGCCAATTACAGATATTTGATTGGCCCAGCTCCTCCCTATTCCTAAATCAAGACTAACTAAAGGCTTAAATATAAGAATACTAAACTTAATTCTGTGTAAACTCTAGTATGTAGCTGAAATTGTAAATCACAGTCTTTAATATGCTCTTGTATTTCTTTTCATGGGGGCCAGATGGTAGGAAGCGGGTGATTTTGCTAGGCAGAGAAATTTAAGCATGTGATTGCAATGTTACTAGTAAATGCATTGTTTTGCCGTATTTCATTGATGGACTTTTTGTTGGTCTGTTTTGTTGGTCATTTCATTAAATAAGTTTTGTTTTCAAAAGGTTTATTTCATAATTTTATTTTCAAAGTTATTTAACATGGTAAAAAGACATTTAGTTTCATGTCTTCTAAGGCAGAGGTTTTTTACAGAAAAGAGAAAGAAAGGAAAAGTAATGTGCTGTATCTGGGCACATTAACTGAAATGGTCTCTGTATTTCACTCTTAAGTTCAAGGTTGCAGACTATTGACAGCAATGGTATGAAGATTTTAATAGCCAGAGCATTTCACTAGCCTACAGAATAGCTTAATGCATAAGAGAAAAGTGCATCTGTAGCACTGTAATACTACCCTAACTGGGCTTATTGGTAGCTAATAAGTTACTAACTGATATTAACTTCGATTAGTAATTGCAGTGACTTCAGGAGATTTATTTTTGATTTTTAGTGGAGTTTATGAAGGTAGAACGAGGTTTTACATTTTGACTCTTCGATTTTATTGTGCTCATATTCTGCTTTATATGCCAATATATTTTAAAATAATTTTATTTTTCTTGAAAATATGAGTTTGGATTCCCAAATCCTCTCTCAGTTTTTCTTATTATGAAATTTTTTCCCCGTGCTTTTGAAAGGGTGCTTCCATTTCTGGTTTGAGCCTGATTTGCATGAGCACAATGTCAAATTTACATATGCAGATTGGGTGTTTACATCTGCACATGGCCACGCATGCAGTCACTTTTTGCATTTGCAGAGAAGGCATAGCTAAAGTGCAAGTACGAAGTAGGTAGTCCAGCAGGCTCGGTATTGCCAAGATTCTTGTTGACATGACAGCAAAGGAGAATTTTATAGATGGACTGGAAGAAAGTGTTTAAGGGGAGCCCTCCCAGCTTTGGGGGCAGCATGCACCAATGCACCAATGTGTTTGCTTGAAAATCTAAGAGCTTGGAGGCTGACAACATGGGTTGATGAAAGGAAAGAATCTTTTGGTCACATTCATGTTCGTATGATTCTCAAAACGCGTTTTGTGTGCAGGAATAATTTGGCTTCTTGTAGACACTGCTGTCTTCAATGGTATTTTTTTTCTGTACTTGTGGCATGAGCCAGGTTTTCCAGACAACGCACCTCTCTGCAAATTCTACATTTTGGATCCCATAATCAGAGTTCAGTTCAGTGCTTCCCAGCTTAGCAGCCTTAAGAAAGCTAAGTGACATTTGCAAGCCTCAAAAGTATCTTTGGCAAAGAAAAACATGGCAGTTGCTTCAGATACCAAGGCCACTGCTTAGGTGACCCTAGGTTCATGAAGTAGCCCAGGGAGCTACTCTCATAGCAGTACAAATTAAAGTGTAGTCTCAGGCATTGATGGCCAAACTGGACCTGTCCAGCACTGAATAAGAGAGGGGCAAGCCACTGCCCTCACATTCTCCCTACAGTCGTGTGCACCAAGTCCTCAGCTACTGAACAGAATGGGAACTTCTAATGATCCTTCTTTGACAGAGGCTGATCCTTTAAAATTGTCATCTTTAGTATCCAGGTGGCATATAAACTTATAAGACCTAGTGAGGTTTTCAGAAATGAGATTATTTTCTTGCCTTTGGAGGTGGTAAGATTTCTGTTTCCTCAGGCACTCAAGTCTGATTTTATTGATAGAGACCAGTTAGCTTTCGTTTAGTTTGTTAACTAGATGTTGTAAATAGTTCTTTTTCAAATATATAGCCATTCTTTTCACAGTCTTTTTCTGATACTGCTATTTTGCTAAATATCATTCTTCTCATGCTGCTGAAAAATATTCTTTTCAAAATGTGATTTATTTAACAGGTAATATGTCCAGTTTCCTCAGTGGGAACTGAATTTTTTCCCTTCATTTCTCTTTCAATGTCCAGAGGAGAGTAAAAAGTCATAATTACCTCCCTCTGAGACAAACAGAATAAGCAATTTTGTAGGAAGTCTGCCATTAAAAGAATGCAGCATGTATTTGACAGGACAGTCTTTTAGAATTCAATCAAAAAGTTGCCAATGTACATATTTTGCCACTTGTGCATAAACAGTAATTTAATTTTCTGCTCTGTTTTGCTGACACATTCCAAAAATGTCAATCAGAAGAGAGTGCTGTATTGACCTTACCAGTTACTTGCTAAATTTTACAAGCATCCCATTAGTCAATTCCCTTGAAAAGGATACTGTTGCCAGTATTTATTATTGATAGGTGTAACCCCAAATGTCCCATATATGGCAATAAAGTTTACCGTGTTCTAAAAAGAGGAGCCAGTGCATCTGAAAACCATAGTTTAGCACAGGCAGGGAACATTTATGTAAAAATAAATAAATAACATTCTGCAGCTTGTTAGATATATAAATGCCTGATGAACACACAAAAATCACCAGAAGCATCCAATGTTGCTGTAGGAGATGTGAATTTGCTCTTAAGATGTGCAAGTAGAGCCAATCAAAAAGATGAAGCAGTAGCTGAAAACTAAGGTATTTGAAGAAGTTTGGAAGGAAACAGGCCACTAACCTTCCATTAATATAGCACTTTTCACCCAGAAGATCTCTAATTGCTCTACAAAATTTCTCCAGGAATTTAGAAGGTGTTAGTAATTGGTAAAATGGCATTAATTTATTTTCTGGTATGCAGTGCCTTCTGGGTGAGAAATAGCTGTTATTTAACAGAAATGAAAATTAACTAAAAAGTGGTGGGACAGGGAGGGAAAGATTCCAGGTAAGCAAGATGTAACAACATATCCACAGTTTTCTGTACAAATGGGCAAGAAAGCTATATTAAAAATCTTTTAAAAATATTTTAATGTCTCATGCTATGCATTGTCCCCTTGTGAAGTACAGTTTCTGCTGTGTCCCAGGAGGCTGCAGATTGGGGGTATGTCAGTACCATCTCACACCAATCACTAGTCATACAGATGTGGGAAAAGGCACTCCTTGTTATTAGTACTTTACAATAAAAAGAATGTTGGTTTCACTATAGTTTACCCTTTCACTGTGTGGAAAGTTGAAGAGGTTTTACTATTTTTTCAGAAATTTCCTGAATGCTTTTATAGCAGTTTGAATATTACTGTGATTCATGGAAAGGATTTACAGTGGGAAGAATGGGAACTCTGTGTAAGTACAAAAAGTTCAGAAAAAGATTCTTTTTTTAATACTTAAGGTTTCCTAAATCTGATTTAGGCAACCTGTTAAGAGTGATGAAGATCTGCAAATTAGGATTGAATTTGTGAGCTTCTTATATGTAATGGAGTAGTTAAGCTATAATTTTTATTTAGTTGATGGGAATAAATATTTCATATGAACTGTGCAATATTTCACATAAGACATTTATCTCTTAGCAACTGGTGGCCTAAGAATGCTACTTGCATTAAAGGTAATAGCAGTTTCTATTTGTTTAAAGCCATCTTTTGTTTGCATATTTCTTTACTCCTAAAAGATGATGAGTTTTGTAAAATTTAGTAGAGATATTATTGAATGAAGGTGGAAGGCTCCACAACTCTGTTGTTTTGTTAGTATCTTCAGAGCTGCTTTGTTTTATGCTTTCTTTCCTGAGGAGATCAATAATGAATGGTTGACATCATTCCTTCACCACTCAGAAATGAGAAAGTTTAAATGCATTTCTTTAGGTCAGGCATGTTTTTCATTCTGAGCTGAAAACCCTGTAATTGAGTGAAGTTTATAAGTGTGATTGGTGTGTTCCAGTTTGATGTGCCTGTGAAAGGTTCCCCTGGCATTTACCTGGCTCTTAGGAATGTTGACCTCATCTCCCAGACTGGCCAGCATGTGAAATACCTCTGCTGAGAGGTGCATATACAGAATGATGCTAATTCTCAGGAGCTTTTAGACTCAGTGTGACATGTGATCACAGTCGTAACTTTCTCAAAGCTTGAAGGTTGCACAATGTTAGCACTTAATGAACCTAATTTTTATTTAAAGAAGAAACAAAGCAAAGCAAAGAACAAATGTCCATTGCTATGCAATGTTGACTTATACTTTTACATGCTTAGTGAAGTGAATAGAAAGTCTATGTCAAGTTTGCCATCAGTAAGAACATGGGAAAACTGGATGGCTTATTTGACAGGACTGTTCTGCTATGCAAGGGTCTAGAAAGTGAGCAGCAATGGGTACCACTGAAAGGATGTGTCAGTATAAACGTGTTTATTTTTTGGGACAGTGACTAATTAAAGAACAGTTACTATTACTTGTCAATACCAGTAGCATTTAAGTCTCCTTTCATTAATATAAATGTAAGTGTACTCAAATGAAAGACGCAGGGACAAAGCATGCAGTATAGACAATGATGGGTTCAGTGTGAATGCAAAGTCATCTTTGTGTCTCAGATCCCTCTCTTGTACAAGCTGTCCTTTTGCTACTCTAAATATCTTACTGTATCCCAGTAAGCAAACTCTGGCACAGTAGGTCTTTGATGTTGCCAGGATGCAGATTGTTTTACCTACCAAAAGGACACTGAAAATGGCAAGAACAAGTTCCAGAGCCAGATAGTCTGTCAGCTCTGTCACTCCTGCCTGAGTTGATTTTATTTTACCTTTTGGAATTCTTTCTATGATACCTGTTTGCAACATATATCTCCAGAATGCTTCATGTATAATATGCTGGCCCATGGTGAGGGTCAGGCTGACTTACCTGATGTTGAAGATTTTGTCCTATCTGTTCATTTTGCTCATCTTTTTAATCCTCTTGATGAATACTGACTAATATTCTGCCTTCCATCACACGCATCACAGAAGTTTTTTGAAAACTGGAAAAATTCTGTTATTTAATTTATTATTGTTTTCACCTACTAATTTGGAAGGAAATAGATAAGACAAACTGGCTTGCAGTGTATATGAAACCACACTGGAATATCAAATACAGAAGTGCTGGGGTATGATAGCTGTGTATTTGGATTCTGATAGCTGTATATTTGGATTCTGAACAGCAATAATGATAGCAGCAAGAATGAGTCCGTCTTCAGTACCAGAAGAGCTGAAAATACAGAATTTCTGTTACTTCCCTCAAGTTGAAACCTCCTGAACCGTAGCTGACCCTCCTCTCCCCCAACCAACCAAACAACAGCAAACCCCACGAGTGAGTATTTTGACAGCTGAAGCACCCTTCTACGGTGAAGGGAAGCAGCTGCATTCACATGGAAGACAGGGAGAGACTGAAAAACTGAGGGATAATCAGTGGAAATACTGCAAAACATTCCTTTACAAAACTGCCTTGCCATGAAAAGAATGGCTCTCAGATCAACTGACTAAATCAAAAAAAAGAAATTAATAGTGCTGAGAAAAAAATAAATGCAGTCTAAAACTGGAAGTAGAGCGGGTTTTGCTGTTTGTTTTGGGAAAGGAAGAAGCAGCCAAAATTCTGTGAGGCACCTCGGGAATCTTGGTTGTGACTTTATGTGAAGGGCGTTTATGTGACGTCATGGTGATTGTCCATATGGCTAAGAAAGATGGTTGTCCAGCACAAAATGAGGTGGAAGGTCACATGTACACTGTAAGAATGGAAGACTGTTTTGCAGTCAGTATCAAAATGTATATCTGTGGTTGGAAGTGATGTTTCGCCATTAGTTGTATATATAGAACTTTATCACCAAAAGTAAAATAAACCCCTAAATACTGTAAATCAGCACCTTTTTTGAAATCCAACATTTGTCTTCCTTGCTATATGAATTCAGTTCTATAAGAAGCAGTATTCCTATGTTTGTCTTGTACATAGTGAAAGTAAGTGCTAGTTCCCTTACACATAAATATGCCATCTTTTTGTGGATTGAGTTTCAAACTCTTTTATCAGCACTGATTGCTGCTCAGGGAAATGACTTCAATATATCAAAGCATGAAAGAAAAGAAGGCCAAGAATGGCTGGATATTTCAAAGTGGAATAAAAATTGAGCATTAGAATTCATGACAAATAAAAGCAATTTGTAGTACAGAGGTAGGCGTTGTATTAGATAAATGTATTTAAAATATTGCATGTAAATGAAATAGATATCTGTGTTTAAGAAGAAAGAACAGTGCAATGCATCAGCATTTAATAAGGTATTTGAAGGTAGTAAGAGACTTGTTTGAAAATAAAATTACCTATAATTCACTCTGGCTGCTTCAAAATTAATTTAATTTTTCCTGGGTAAGAATCGGTCCCATTTTCTCCTACTGAATAGTATTTTACTTTTAAAGTAGGCTTCTTCATTTAACTTTACTTTCAACATAAAATACTATTCAGTATTAGAAACAGTGGGAGAAGAGTCCTAGGAGCAAGCTTTTTAAAGACAGCACTTTCACTTCCTTCATTAGGGGGAGACAAGGGTAGTTTACCAGAAAAGGTGAAAAACACTTCAGGTGTCCAAAAGGGGTGACATTCACCATTTAATTTTTTTTCTCAAACATTTGTCTTCAGCTTATGAGTAGATCTAGTAGATATTTTCCTGTTTTCCAATGGAGATGTACCACTGCTTTGGCAAAACAATTTCTAAACAAAAGCAAGCTTATTCCTCAGTGACAACTAAGTAACTTTGGAAGCACATATGTTTTGTCACATTTGATGATATAACAGCTAGAAATGAAGCAAAATACAGAGAAGTAATCTTTTATAAAATAAATGACAAGACTGTATTGCTTACACAAATTTAGCATGTGACTAGATTTCATTGATATGGATTATTTGCAGTTTGGGTCTACAGAAGGACAGGCACTAGTCTGATTGTTTTAACAACATACTGCTAAATAGGTGTTCATTTACAAGGAAAATATTACTTGTCTTGTAGTGTTTTTAGGATGTTTTCATTTTTAAGATGTTAATTACTGATTGGTTTTACAAAACAGAAACACTCTGCACCATGATGTGAATGTCATTTGGGAGATGTTCACCATTTTCATTAGATACTAGTGAACTTTTTCTATTTGACTGAGAGCCCTGGGCTCTGGGCTTACTTAATGAAATATAAAATATATGTATGTCTGTGTGTGTGCAAGATTGAAATGGCAGCCCTTTCCCCTTTTCAAACAAGGAACATACATTACAGAAATGTAGACTATAGCATTCAGTACTTGTTTCCAGGGTTCAAACCTCTATATGTGATTGGCCTACACATGAGAACTTGACATTTACAGAGAGCATTATTGAAATATCCAATTTCATGTTTTCATAAACTCTCATCAGATTGCTCAAAAAGCACACCTGGGAAATCTGGACATATCCTTATACATTCCATGATAACTCTGTCCTGCTATCTCATCATCACAGGACTTCTTTTAAAAAAAGGGACCCATGATCACAATAGCCCAGAACTGATCTATCAGATTTTCTTACTTCATCCATCATTAAATTCTTTTGTCATTATATTTGGCTCAGCTGTATACAACACATTTTTCCCCTTTCTGTGACCTTCTTGTAAATTCTGATCTAGTTACCAGACATCTGAATCTCATTCTGTGCCAGGTGTCACTAGTTTTATGATTTCAGGACAATTACTAGTAATACAGGAAGTAAAATTTCCCTTAATGATTTGGCATGGGTGTCCTGTGCTATGGTGCAGGGAGATGGTTTGTTACTGTCAGCTGGATCTGCCCTTGCTGCCTCAGTATGTTCTGAAAGACACTGAGGCAGGCAGTGTGCTCAAATTTTTTTTAAAAGGAGGTTGCTTAGTAGTGATACTTTTGGCTAGTTGAAAAACAATAGAGCCTGCTAAGAATCTTTCAAATCTCACTGGTTTTTCATTTCAAAATTTCTTGTTTTTATGGTGGCAAAAGATTTTGAAGCAGAAACTCTCTTGTACTTTGGGGATGTTTCCTGGTCATCCCTAGATACCAGCTCTGAATATATCTTTTCTAGGCTGTAAGGAAAGTCACAAGCCTGTTCTGAAGCAAAGGACTTGACAATTCTTTACTGAGGGAGATTATAAGAGCACCTCTACAGCTTTACAGCCAGGCAACCCAATCTGAAATGTACTACTGCTAAAATGGCTTGTAAATTAATTTCAGTTGGTTTTAATCTGCATCACACACCTTTGACTTTCTTTCATATCATTCTGAGTTAGCTATGCTTAATTGCAGCAAATAACTTTATTTTCTGAAAGTTTTTATTTTAACTGTTTAGAAGGACTCATGGCTTAAACAACTGCCTTGGAAGTATGGCTGAAATAGGACTTCAGTTTGCCTTACTTCAGTCTAAGTGGTGGTTATCTTGTGGACTTCAATGTTACTGTTTAATGCATAATAATACAAATAAACTGATTGAACAGGAACACAATTTTTTCTTTGTGTTAATAACTTAGATATGAAATAAGTCTGTTGTTCAAATATGTAAGTGTAGTGACACTACACCTTCAATGACTATGCAGTGTGTCTTAGGGACCCTGTTGTACCAGTCCCATATCATTTAATGCTTGAGCTGTAAAGCAGACAGCATTCGGTATCTTATTTTGATCATCATTTGACACTCAGTGGCTCTTATAAACATACCTAGCCAGCTCATCATTTACCTGGACTTTAAATTTATAATTTTGACTTGTTTCAATCTACTGCACGATTGTTACATGTGGCTTTCTTCTATGAATATTCTTTTTCAGTAGAACAGCGAGTTGGCAACAGATCTGCTGTGAAAGTTGTGATCCTTTAAAGGACATATAATCTGCTGTGCTTTTCAAAACTCCAAAATAGGTAAGATACAATCAGATTTTATAGTAGATTGTGCTTTGCTAGTCAGGCACCATTATGGTTTGACAGGTATGATGTGAGACAATGAAACATGAATGACAGAACCCAGTGTGACATAACTGATAGGCCAACCTAGAAATTTAATAAAGAGTTCTAATAAGTTTGCTGTACTCCCCTCATCATTGTCCCCAACCATTCCCCCCTGTTATGTCAACGTTTGGGTCAGGTATTTGGTCTGAAATGGATCAGAAAATGCGATGGTTTGTTTATTCATGCAAAATGTGATAAGCATGTCCATGTATTCTTTCTGTGTATTCCAGATATGAATGGTGTTGTGACTGTTTAATCATTAGCGGTTTAGGTACCTGGAAATTATCTTGGTTGTAGATGGGCCAGTAGAGTAGCTACTGAATATATGGAATCATTTGGCCTACTTACATATAAAGCGCATGACTCTGATAAACTGTATTGTGGCTACCTATGACATGACTGGCTTCTTTCTGAAGTTCTTAGGTTTAAAAAAAAAAAGTTAAAGACATTATCCCAGTTTTTTCCCCTGTAACTCATCATGACTGTGGCTTATTCAAAAAATTACAAAGAAAATGTTTCCTTGTATACCCCTTCTGATTTACCTTCTTGCTACCATGAAGGTTCTCTCCTGGTTCAAGAAAAAACATTTTGGGAGGGGTTGGGAAGGGGCTTTCAATGAATGAGAGACTTTATTGCTGCTTATAGCTTTATATATGGGTATGGGCACCCCCACTGCCCATGAGGTGCCTGTATGTTGGCACGGTAGACATCTGCGTGCCCTGGTGGCAGGCAATATTAAAGCCTGGAACATGTGATAGTGCAGAAAGGATAGTGAATATGACTGGTGACGGTGACTGTGTTAGGCATAATATACTCACTCGTCTACATTGCAAACTGTGGTATGGCTGAGCCTACAGTAAGGAGCAGCACTCTTTCCTTGTCTCCCTGGAGTCATCTGAAGCTTGCCACAATGCAGACTTAGAGGTGAATTTTGCCTGGAATTTAGGTTCTAGCCTATATTCAAAGTACAGTATGCATATACCCAGTTGTTCCCTAAAAATAAAAAACTATTATCTCCACATGACTCCAATTTGAAGGTACGTTATGCCTTCATAATGAGGGAGTCCACAGATTTACTCTGAATACATATTTCACTTTAAATTCATGCCCTCCTTTATTCTGGATAACTTCACTGATGAAGGGCATTCAGGTAACTCTTGAGTCCTGAAATGTACTGGTTAAAGGCAGGAATAAACTGTCTGTTGCCTACGTATAGTAGAAAGACTGTAACTGTTCAGCCCCGCAAGCCTGACATATCTGGAATGTCAAGCCTCCATGCTCTTCCCTGCAAAGGGTGGGGGCAACAGAGGTGATGACTGTAACTATTTTGCAAGTAGCCAGATGGTCCTGTTCATTTCATTCACCTGCAGAGATAATAGGTAGCTCAGGAAAGAAGTCCTTATTGTCAGCTGAGATGTAAATGCTTCTGGACACAGAATATTGCCATTTAAACCTGATCTTATTGTCTCAGTCTCTGTCTGAAGTAATTTTCTTAGGCATGCTAGATTATGCAAACTAAATGTAAATAAAAATATTAAATGGTACTGAATTATGAGAACAGTAATATTCTGTCTAGCTTTTTAGGAAATAAGCCTCAGATACAAATGTTGTGATCAGATATTATATTGAATGTGGGTATTTGTCATCATAATGTATTTCTAGGGTATTTTTCTTGTAAAGCAAGCTATAGAATATATTTCATTAAATTTGACATATATATTTCTAGGGAAGAGGAGGTAAAAGAATGCAGCTAACTTTGGGCTCCAAAAGACATTTGGGGGTGATATGGTGCTAATGAATACAAATCTTTGTAGGTTATATTGAATGGTTGCATTCAGCAAGTCCAAAAATGTTTTCCTCTGAAATCTTTAACTCCATTCATTTGTATCAAAAGTCTCTAGCTGTGTTTTTGTCCATTTTCTAACCCTGCCTCCTATCTTGTACTTGTGTCTTTGTGGCTTTTCCCACAAGGATATCCAGAGGTAGGATCAAGGCAAATACCACAGCAGACTTCCCTGAAGCCTCTACCAGCTCACTGATGCACGCTTGTTTTAATTTCCTCTCTCTGTTCTTTTTCCTTTCCTCCCACCTCTCAAAGGTCATATGCTTCAACAGGCAATCCAGAGATGCCTTGCTAATTATCACATAGTAGTTGAGTTTGCTGACTACCATCAAAACCAAAAAAAGTGGTTTTCACCAAAGATAAAAAGAAGTTACAGAGGCACAATGGGATTTAAACAATGAAAAAAGGGCCAGATTCACCCCTAAAGTAACTCGTAAACTTGGCCATGTGTCTGAATTGTTTAGTTCACAGTTTCCTCTTTACCCATAGAAACAGGCATTTTTGAAACCTGGTGTTGCACAACCTATTTTTTGGCTAATGTCAAGCTTCTTGGCAACACTATTAAGGTAATATACTGCAGTAAGATAGTTAATGTTATGCATATGGTAATGCAATACATAACAGTTAAATGCTGCTTTTGAAGGTCAGTGAACCTTGAGGTGTATTATATGGTGCTCTGTATGGAAGAAGACATTCTATGAGAGAGATGCTCACTGACTGGGTTGAGGGGAGAATTGCACGATGCTATGATTCCAAAACAAATCCATTTTTAGTCACTGCTAACAAGAGACTTGGGAAACTTAAGTGAAAAATGGCTAGTTTGACAACATTCCAAGCTTAGGTTTGTGCTTATATAGCTTAAGCACCTTCCTGGTATATTCTTTCTCCTTTCTCATTGAAAAGAAAAATACCATGTATGGCTCTGATGAGAAAAGTATTTCCTGCTACTTGCCTTCTCTCTGTTCTTTGAAATAGTCAGTGAAAATGACAATAGATTAAACCTTTCCAGGTTACTAATGAACAACATCATCTTTTCTGGATTTCCTAGGAGTCTGTCAATGTCTGATAAATTTGCCCCACTGATTATGTTTGTGTGTACCTCTGGAGGAAAAGGTATTAGCCACTAAAGGTGCTTTACACCATTACAAAATTCATTTCCCCTTGGCCCATATCCCCAAGATATACCTTGGTTCTTCATCAGAGTCTGTCATTGTTGCAAGTCTCATCTTCAAGTGTGTTTGCAAACAGTTTAACTACTTTGGTATACCTGTAACATGGAGCTACCTCTTTTCCCCCTGCCCAGCCTCCATATAGACAGTCTAATTTATGAATGGGATAGTTAACTATACATTACAAATCATTAAATATTCTTAATTCTGATGTGGGGACAAATGAAATTTGTCATTAACAATTGAGTTTTAGGGTGAATGTGTGTGGGTGCATGGGAATATGTATGCTAGAAGAAATACATGCAGATTAAATCCAGTAGCAATTTTCTGTGCACCTTGTTAAGCAAAATACCGTATCCCACATAGCTCTTCTGATGCTCCCATTAGACAGTTTAAACTATACTATTCCATACTATCAAACAAAAGAAATTCCCTGGTGTAATGTTCCACAACTGAATTCTCAAAATCTACAGATGCCATGCTAACACCTTGGACTAGTCACATTTTCTCACTATACTGGATCATTGCTCAGTTTGCCAAGAGACAGGCTGCAACTATAAAGGGGATGTCTGGAAAATAAGTATATTTGCTACTTGTCACAGAGCAGTCCTGACTCTCTGGCAACATAACTGGCCTAAAGCACATGTAAAGCATGTGTGCAGCTGTGCATCAGGTGCTGAAAATACTTCTTGATGAAAATTGTTGAAAATGTTGCCTTGTTGCTCTTTTTGTCAGAAAATGCAGACTCATCAGACACTGAAGTCTTCTGTGGGAAGATGTCATCTTTGCTAGACTTTATAGTGGAATCCTTCCAGGGATCCATGATGGAGTGGCTGGTGTGGCTACATCTGTGACAAGGGCCATAGTTTCACAGTTCGTTTAAGCCAGCATAAGCTGACTTGACTGCTTAAACAAATGTTCCTTAAACAAATGTTCCCACCCTCCCTTAGTGCCAGCAGCTCATTCCTGTCTTCCCTTATGAGAGCTTAGGTTGGCACATGAATGGGCAACAAAGTGGGACTGACTGGCTTAAAATTAACCTGGCAGAATAAGACTGGATTTGTTTTGATATAGTTTGCTGATGTGGTTCACCATCTGGCCTTGCAAAAATACTTTTGTTGGTGCAAAAGAAGGGAGGACAATACAGATTGAGGTTAAATAGAGAGCGAGAGCACAGAACTGCTTCTTTCAGTGGTAATATTGGTTTATGGAAGTTTAAAGGCTTTATGATACTGTGACAATAATGTGACCAGTAATTCAAAGGAAGGTCTATGATCCAAAGTCAAACACAAGTAGGTGGAAAGCCTTAAAGAGGGTTTGACTGCAAGAACCTGTCATTATTTTTGCATGTGAAAGGGAAGAACAGTTATTCCCCTTCTCTATCCATTCATACACAACAAGAAAAGATGAAAAAGAAAGTACAGGCTAAAGTAAGTTATAATTTAATCAGTCCATATGGAGGTAAAATCCAGAAGTGTGGAGACTTTATTCCTTTCTCCCTCTGCTACTTGACTGCTCTCCCTGTTTTCCAGACTGGAATGTGCCAAAAATAGTTTCATTTCCATGCCCCAAAGTGTTGTGTCTAATTCCAGCTCATGCAGCCTGGAAACAAAGCAATCTATTAACAAGGGGACAGCAGGGAGAGAGGAATGATTCTCAGTTGAGTACTCAGGGTTGAGGTCAAGTTAACTTTTCTTTCTTATTGATGAGTGAAGACACAGTAGAGTCAGAGAACACTAACAAAGGCATTTTGTTTCTCTCTGTTTACAATATAGGGCAGTATTTTACTTTTAAACTAGGTTAATAGTATTCTTAGCTTCTGTCCTCTCCTTCCTTCTTGCAGATGCCAAAGCATGTTGAGTTTCTGTTTCTACCTCACACTGGAAGCAGCAGTGTATAAAAGAATAGATGAATTCTTGCAGTGTCACATGTAATGTCCTTTGCTGCCTTTGAACATTTGTCATTTTGATCATTACACACAGTACAGTTTGAACAAAGTAACTAATCAATCCCTTCTCATTGTGTCCTTCACATACTCTCTGGTACCAGCTTTGTTCATTTCCTTTTTTTTTTTTTTTTTTTTTTTTTTTCCCCCAAAATTGTGCAGTAAACAGTACCGTAGGTCTGCTCAGCATTAGGGGATGGCCTGCCATTCTGCTGTGCAAGAAGGAGTGTTGCTGTCAGTAGCTGTCACCTCACTCAGTCAATCAGGAATGCTGCCGAGATTCATGAGGATAAGTGGCTTCCCGAGGGAAATATTTTGTACCTTATTTTACTTTCTGTAGTGAGGTGCACCCCACACACTGAGAAGATTTCTGGAGCACTAGAAGGACTCCCTGAACATTATTTCCTCCACTGAAAGCTGGCCCAGCCTGGCATATATGAAAGGGGCCAAGTAGAAGCTTATTGCTCCATGTTTTCATTGGCTTTATGTAGACTTGTGGGGGTTGTCCTGACGAGACTGGGACAGTCCTAACTGTGTCTGGACAAAGTGTAAGCAATTTTTGTGGATAAGCCATCTGGAAATCCCAGCCTCAGCCTTCACTGACCCCAGCCCCTCATGAGAGAAAAGGGGTTACTGGCTGCTTCTGCAGTGTGAATTGCCGAGGCATGGCCTGGGGCTCTCAAAGAAGTCATGGACCCTCTGGGACAACCTCAAGAACTGGGTGTAGCTCGGAAAAGAGAAAATCTGGTAAAGTTTCTAACTTTTTCCTTGAGTCACCTGGCAACCCGAATGGGGTCAGATGCTTGCTCAGCTGTTGTAAGCACTGTAGTTCCCCTGGCTCACAGAAGGAAGGGGATTGTCTCAGTGAGAGAGCTGCTGGCATGTGAGTGCCTGCCTGTAGCCGTGGGTGAGCTCATAGCACAGAGCTGGGCCCTGACTAGCATTGGGTTTGAAGGAGGAGGGTGAAAAAAAGAGGGGGGAGAAGAAGTAATCTCATTTTTTACGTCAGGATTGCCTTTTCTCCTGGACCATAACCCATTCCAAATCCCTTTGTTAAACCATGAATACATTGTATGCTAACCAAATAATTTCTCCTATTATACTTTACATGCAATAAAATTCCTCAAATTCAAAGGTCACCAGCCAGACATGTAAAATGACTTCATGAATGACTTCAGCTCATTAATCATGCCTCAGTGTAGCAGTGGCTCTCCCCTGTTCATTAGAATAACATTTTTTTGCACTTTATGGCAAACCATCATTATAATGCAGAACAAGGACAACAGAGTGTGAAAGACTTTTTTAATGAGACTTCATAGCTGCTCATGGTGGGACTTCCCATCCTCCTTGCTCTTGAAAGAGCTGTCTGACAAAGGTTCAGAAGGATTTTACCTGATGAACAGAGCCAGGAAGAGAGTTTCACAGGGAAAACTGTCAGTGAGCTTACAGAAAGCTGCGTAAACCTGGCTGCCCTGTTGGCTGAGCTGTCAGTCTTCAAACAAATACAGAGAGAAAATCTTTAATTGTACTCACCACACATGTGACCTTTTATGCTGTATTATTGTCATTTGCAGCAGTTCTTAACTCACTCACAGAGAAAAAGCAGCAGTTCAGGATTTCCAGGATCTTGAGTGGACTCCACACTTAAAAAGGACAGACTCTGTAGTTTAATAGTAATTACTGAGGAAAATAACCTCTTCACCAGAACCTCTAAAACTCAGCTGTATCATCAATGTTCTGTTAGTCTAATATTAATTTAGTCCAAACCTTGAATATACCAAAAAAATGGAATTGTTCCAATAGTGCTGGACTAGACAGCTAATTTAAATCTCCCTTAATAAATATTTTAAGGAGTGTTAATAATATTATAGTATCTTTCTTCTTTAGCTGAAATAATGAAATTGCAAAAATGACTTGTAAAGTTTTGGGGATGTTCATTTTTAATTAAAATGTTCTCCTTCTCTGTTTTCCCTCCGGAGTGTTGCGACTTTGTTAAACACTAGAAAAGATAGCAAAGTTTCTCACAAAAATAAGTACCAGTCTGACTACTGAGCTCATGATTCTGTAACTTTTTCATTTCTTGTCTGTGATGCCAGTATAAGATCTCCCCCCAGATAAATACTTAAAAAGCCAGGGCCTAATCTTGTTCTCCTGCTCAACTTTAAACTCCCTTTGAAGGCAAATCAAGTTTTAATTCATATGGATGCAAAACGTTCTGCATTATGCTGATAGAGAAGTAACAACAATTATGAGACAGGAAGTAGCTAATGGAAGCTGCAGTACCTTGTGGTATTGCCAGTCTCAAGAGGTAAAATAAAATGTTATACCTGATGAAATCATAAGCTATTTTTAAAAGAGTATAGTGCTCTTTTGGCCTGCCATCTGATTGCTCTCCATTTTCGATCTCCAGTGTTTGTGATAGTGACTGCTATAGATATTTTTCTCTCCCCACACCTCTCATCTCCTATGGAGTAATTAATTTCTACATCTAGTTTCTTAATCAATTCTTTTCTTCATCCTTGAATCTGTTCCAAACCTGTAATCTCTGTATGTGCCCCTAGTCACTAAATCCTCAAATGAACTCTGCCCTAGTAGTATTCAGCAGACGTCTTCCCAGCTTTGCCTGTGCTCGTCGGAGGTTCTGCACATCCCACTTTTTCTTGCTCACCGTCTCTTTCCGTGTGAGCACTGGGCGGGCCTGGGGCAGAAAAGTGTCGTCTTTCAAGCTTGGAGCTATGGAGAGGCAGTGTGCTTTTCCACTCCCCCAAGTACTCCCATCAACATTGTGACAGGCAAAAGAGGTACTGAAATAGAAGAAGCGGTTCAAAGTATAAGTCGTGGTTACTAGGATGTTCATGAGTTCCTTTCTTCAGCTGCTGTCTTGCCCAAATCATCAGACTACCTCTTGCAGCTTCTATTGGTCTATTTTCCATCTTTCTCTCCAATCGGCCAAGAAAAGACCCTTTTTTTTTCTTGTGATCTCTACTCCTCTTCCCCTGGTATTGCTCTGATCTGCTTTGTCAAGTGATCAAAGCCCCTGTTCAGGTGAGCTGTTGCTTAGTTACCAGCTGCTTGGAATTCACTCTTGAAAAATTGCTTTGTCTTGAGAAGTAGTCATATCTTTGTTCCTGGGTGCTCCATTTAAATGGATGATCAAAGTTTATCAGCCCTCTCTATTAGCACTGTGTCAGGTGAAAAAAATTTCTCTTGTCACCTTCACTGGATTTTAGGTCAATTTGGAGAAGAGAGACCAGAGAAAAGGCAAGAATGTTCTACAGTTTAGAAAGGAGTTTGTCAGAAAGGAGTCTGATAGGGAAACACACGGATGGTCTCCAACACCAAACAGAACTGTACGTAAGCAGACCTCCTAAATAGTTACAGGAATTTCTCAGTGTTTGTTTTTCTTCTTTTTGATTAATGCCTCTAGAATTGTATTTTTCCATAGACATTGGGGAGAAGCTTAATTTCATTTTTCTAAACTAAAATAGCTCACAATGATAACATAAATAGAAGAAAACATGCAACAATCTGAAACTTAAATCTTTTTGCACCAAATAAGCAGACCTGACTAAAGAGGAGCATCTGTACTACTGACTGCTGCTGTTGTCCTTCCTCTTTTCCAAACTTCCTCCTGGAGGCAGTGCAAAAGTTGTGTATGCACTTCTCAGTGACGTGGTGCCAGTGTACTGCCTTAACTTCACATTTCCTCTTCAAGCGCACAAATGAGAAGACAGCAAATCAAGTGCTGAGGTTCTTTTGCCAGCTATGCATTAAGCAAGAGGCCCACTGATGTGTAGAGTGGTGTTCAGACCAGACTGGAGATCAGGCACTTTCAGCAGCATGCACATACAACAACAGGATCAAAAGCAAAGGCAGACTTTAGGTGAGAAATATGGCCATAAGCCTATACAACATCTAGCAGCATCAGCAGACGCATAGGACCAGTCATCACCAGGATCCTATGAAATATGCAGAAAATTATTGATGTGTGTGTGCTTTATGCTATATGCAGGTAGAAGACTGCAAACAATCCACAAACTGTAAAATAAGACATCTTCTTATCAAAGTTGGCAGTGACAGAAATAGCAACATCTGCCAGCTTTGTTCCTGGTAAGGAACCCATCCCAGCATTGTAAATGAATGACTGATGTATTTTTTTGTGATCTTCAGTGGACTTGTGGGTGAAAAGGAAGCTTAAACTTCATGTTGGTGAAGGTTTTCCATCAAATAATGAAAAACTCCTGATAATTCAGTGGACGGTGAGATTCTTTGGGCTATCTAAGCATCCAGAAATTTCCTTCAGCTTCAGGAATAGTTCAAACTAGATTTGGTTTTTTAAATTCATTAGACTTTCTTTAGTGACACTGGAAACCTGTGGCCTTGTTATAAAACAACCCTCCTTCCTCCATGAATGTACAATGGTATTAGAAAAAAATAGATGTGTTACTTTTCTCTCCCTGACGCATTCTTCAGTATCTACTGAGTTAAACTTGGATATCACTATCTGAATTTACTCAGACTACCTGTGTACTGGTACATTTGGATTAGCTGGATGAATAATAGGTGTACAGAAGAGGTAGACTAGGTTTCTCAGATCTTTTGAAAGGCAGAATGTAAGTTATCTGAGCAAAATAAAAAAAAAATACTGATGACTGGGTGTTTGCACGTCTCAGTTTTCAGGGCATATAGATAGGAAATTTACTGAAATATTCTGTGTACACATTGAAGCTGCTAGAGATTTTTTTATGTGACCCAGCTAATAACTTGATAATACTGGCAAATCTCTTATGTTAATGACTGCTCTTGTCATGAACCTGACTGGATGTCTTGAAATGACTTGATTTACTATGTCCGGACTCACCTGAGCCAGAAGGTGCTGAGATTAGCTATAATTAAAATACTCCTTACCTTTTGAGTACTCAGGTGGGATGTCAAGTCAAGTTCAACCCCTGTTCTTACCACTGATACAAATCCAAGACAAAATCAGTGAAGGCAATGTTGCCACTCCAGAATCTCACTGTTGTAGAAGCAAGCTTTGGTCCCAACATGTCCAATTGACTTCCTATCCAAATGTAATAACGAAAGAGCAGAATATTGGCATGTTCTACGTGGGAACTCAGTGACAATGACAATTTGCTGCTATTGTTATGTGATGACATCCTCTATAAGCAAATTTTGGCTTCATATCATGAAAAACAAGTAACTAAGTTTCACTTTGTCATGGAAATGTTTAAAGGTGATAGGACAAGAACACTGCTGAAGCCTAGGAGTGGTAGTAACTTTGTGTGGTCTTCAGACTCAAATTCCAAGCATGACAGTAAAAAAAAAAAAAAAAAAAAAAAAGAGTACTTTTATGATATGATGAAGTGTTTCCACAATTAGAGATTGAAAAATGTGGTAATGGTCAGTTCTGGGCAAGTATTTTTTCTCTGCAGTCTTTAACTGGGTGCTCCGTCCATTGCGAGAAGGTTAAGCAAGCTTCAGAATGCATTGCAGCAGATTGGGGGGTAGGGGTGTTTAAGCCTATTAAACTGAGGTAATAGCCAATTTGGAAAAAAAAAAAAAAAGGTGAACAGGGAGCAGAAAGAGCAGAGGATAACTTTCTGGTTATTTTAATTCCAAAATACATTTCTTATCATTTTGCCTTTCTGTCAATAAAGTAGCTGTCTAATGTTAATATAGTATTCTATACCTATACAGCATCTTCTACCTATTGATCGCATCAAAACAGTTCTTCAGCATACCTGCAGTTTCAGACTGTCTTTCTGGTTATGCCAGTTCTTTTTCCTAACTAACTTGTTTCACCTATTTTAATGAATTAAGTTTCATAACACTGTGGAGAGTTAGGTACACTGGGCCGTCATTTGTAGGATTCATTCAAACTTCATTTTAGAGGGTTGGAATACATTTACAGTTAATCTTATCGGATTTGTACAAAAGGGAGTAGTGATATTGTGTGTAGATGGCTTTTTGAAAAATTTCATCTTTGATGGAGATTCTACAGCACAATGCACCTCATGCAGGTGCAAAAATTTGATGGTTGCTGAGGAGTGTCACGAGAGATGCTGGGGAACCAGACAGAGGATGGGGAGGGGAAGAGAGAGGAGCTGGTTCTTTAGTGTTCCTATAGGTTCTGTGCTTCTCTGCTTTGATCTCATCCCTGCTACTCTTGGAAGCTATCTGCCATCAGGCAAGGTTGAGGACCGCATATACTTTCTGTGACTCCAGCTTGCCCCAAAAATACAGCTTTCATATTATGCACAACTTCAGGAGGAAGAGAACAAGCTCACTCCTCTGGTATATCAACTTAAATGCATGTCTGCATATTTCTCTGGCCCAGTGGCTCAATTTTTACACTTTTTTTTTCCAATTTTCCCTTTGTCCTATGTCTCTTCTTTTTTAGGTTTGGTAGATATAATCCTGACTTGTGCCTTGAAGTCTTCTGTGTTTCCTATATCATATTTTGGAATCTGTGAAAAAAGCAGAATGGAGTGGAACAGACTAATGCACCAGACCTGCACGCTCTATTCTTCCTCTCTTCAAGCTCAGGGGAAGGAGGTGCATTGGCATCCTCCCTTCCAGCTTTTGGCAACTATATACTTTGCAGTCTCTCACACTATTCCTTTCTTTTCCGTCTCAAAAGACTGTCCGAGAATGGATATTCCCTTCTTTCTTTCTCCCACTTTGTGTATTTTTTCCGTCATGAATATTTGCTTTGATTTTGCATCTTCCTGCAAACCTTTCTTTCTAAGCTGCTTATGGGTCCTTTATTCTGGCAGCGCTGTACAGGCTGAAGCAGGGGCCTGCCGACTGGCAGTGGTTCTGTCGCTGCATGGGATTTCTTCTGAGAAGCTCAGCAGCTTGGAGGAAGGGAATGAGGCAGGCCTGGAGTAGGAATTGGCAAGTGGTAGTAAAAAGAAAAAGCTATATTCTTCCAAGGTGCCAGGTCTACAGCTTAGGTCTACTGTGATGCTGCTGGTGCCGGGTCTGCAGTTTGAGAAAGTTTTCTTCTAAGTCAATAAGTTCAATTCTACAAAATAAGTAACATTTTAAAATGTTGATTTGTTTTCAGATAGAGCAGCCAGGAGGTTTCTTTTCTTTACAAGTGAAAACAGGCTGAGTTCTTGTTTCAGTTCACCCCCTCCCCATTTTTTCAATTAAAAACAAAGCTGTAAATAACATCAAGAGTTCCTGGAAACCAGCAAGAAGCAAATTTTCACTGGTCTATTGATTGAGTGCTGAGCTATATTTTCACAATATGAAAATATAAATGTTGATTTCTGTGACTAACAAAGTAACCTGACATCTGAATATGGAATATATTCTTCTTCTGAGCTTTTCTTTTAGAATAGAACTATATTATGGGAGGATGAGCAATTTCCTGAAGTAGTACTTAAGTAAATGTTAGCACCAGCTAACACATGCCATAATGCCAAGTGAGTTCTGATACTCTTTTTGTTTGTCTAAGGCTGGTTTTATCTTGGTTACAACCTTTCCAATTCTTGCTAGATAGCAATTGCTATAATTAGTAACTTACTGCTAGAGTCACAGAGTAGTTGAGGGGCCTCTGGAGGTCAACTAGTCTAACCCCCCTGTTCAAAGCAGGGTCAGCTAGAGCAGGTTGCTCAGGACTATGTCCAGTCAGGTTTGAATATCTTCAAGGATGGAGACTCCCTAACCTCTCTGGCCAATCTGTTCCAGTCTTTGACTACCCTCACAGTAAAAAAGTTTTTTCTTATGTTTAAGGAGAATTTCATATATTTTAATTTGTGCCCATTGGGTCTCATCCTGTCTTTGGGTACCACTGAGAAGAGCCTGGCTCCATCTTTTTTACTTCCTCCCAACAGGTATTTACACATACTGATGAACTGTGCATAAATTACAAAATATGGAAATCAAGATGACGATTCCCAGTGACAACAAAATGGGCTGTGGATATAGCAATATCCAGTTTCTACAAGAAACAGCTTGCAGTATGGGAAACAAAAGAAGAAACAAGATAGAAAAAAGTGGCTGAGGTTGATGCTTTGACCAATTTGGGTGCAACTGATTCAGGTGCAACAGAGCCAGATTCTTTCTTTCTTTGCTGTCTAGTTGAATTGTATTAGGAAAAAGGGATCATAGAACTATCACATACTACAGGATTACTATTTATAGCTTGTGTTGTTCACCACCAATTAACATCCATTTTACTGCAATAGGAAATTATGCTAATGATGAGACAGTAGTAGGTATTTTTATTTTATTATTAATTCTTTTGGACAGGTACAATGTCAGCACAAAAGCAGCTACTGCTCAGATCAAAACTGGGAAAGATCAAACATTGTGAACATATTTTATCTGTGACAATTTGTCAAAAATTGCTAGGGTTTGTTTCATTTAGAGGTGTTACAGAATGGGGAAGAACAAACAGTTTTGAAAAATGCAGATCAAAAGAGATTTAAGTCAAAAGCAAGAATGTTGATCTCAGATACAAGATTACTCATATGCAAGGTTACAAAGCAGGTAAATAGGAAAATAAAAATAAAACCAGTCTATGAAACTGAATTACATGGGAGTTGAGAGGGAGGATCTGGTCCCAATCCTGTACCAAGCTCCAAATAATGTCAGTACTACTGATCTAAAAAGCACGTTGAAGAATCGGACCCTGTGTTGCTTAAAATAATATGTGAAACTATATTTTACTCTATAGTGCTGTTTCTCTCTCTCTCTCTCCCTTGCAAACGGTACCTACTGGCATAGTACTCTAGCCTTGTACGGGAACTCTAAGAACAAGTGTTATACAAATTATAAATAATTGTTAGTAAAGGTTAACCTAAAGCAGGCTTTTATGTTGACAGTGTTTCTTTCATATTTTAAATTTAGTTTTCATGAAGTAGCTAGATTCTATTTGGATTCCATATCTCATAATATTGAAAAGTTTTGTTAATTGCTAGATTATAAATCCCCTGACTAACAAACTCAGCTACTTTTATCTCCAACTGAGAGCTTAAATGACAATAGCAGGAAGCCACTTTTTGGCTCCTGTTATTTGAGCTCCTAATAGCTTAGAGCCTTGCAAAGTTTTAAAATATCAAGCCTTAAACAGCTTTAAGGCTGCTTACTGGCCTTAAAAGAGGCTGTAACAGAGGATTCTCTGTTGAAGAATTTCTAAGGCATGCAATACCTTTGCCAGCTGATGTTTGCTAGATTTAAAAATAACAAGAGCAACAAGAAAACTTCCAACCTTGAAATCAATTACAAATTTGGAAAGCACTTTTTATAATCTTGAGGTTCCTATGATATTTTTCATGATATCTGAATGAATAGTGGACTAGAATAGTGAATTTAACTAAAGAAAATATTTTCAACTTCTATCACCAAGTATAAAATCTCCTTTTCTGAATCTTAATGAGCTTACAATTTGTGAAGGATTAGGGCCTTAACATTTTGTGCAGGTGGAGCTCTGACTGGAGCTGCTCTGAAGACAGTTGTGCTGGACCTGAGCACAAAATCCAACTTCAGTGAAACGTGTGTATTGTTGAAGAGTTTCTTGGGTAAGATTTCTTGTTCTTTGGGGATCAGGGGAAGGTGGCACCACATTGGCATCCTCCCTTCAGTGATTTGTTGGCCTACTGTAATATGTAATAGGATCATCATGGGTTAGTGCACCAGTTTTGCTTGCCATTTTGGCAATACTAGTTGGTGGTACCTGAAGTGGAATTATATAATGTTTTAATTTTGCCCTGATCAGAGGGGTTTGTAATGAGAGACAAATCAAAGAAGTGAAGTGAGGACTCTTGCCCAAATAGCTAGAGAACAGCAATTTTCTTTGGTATGGATGTGTTTCGTCTTATTTTGTGCAGATTAAGGTCTGTGAGACATTCAATTTTTCCCAGCTTTCTTTCTGGCTTAGATATATAGGTGGACAAGATCTATGTCTATTTAAATGTATGAAATCTAACAGAGAGATCCTCTCAGAATGGAAGGACGTTCAACAGAGCAAAAAGTCTGATGATTAACTGACCTTGTCTGCAGACATTTACATCTGATGGCAAAGTGGGGAGCCTTTGCTTTACTGTTTTTCGTACCTACTTTCTACAAGGTAATCACATCCCCAAAGAAGTCTGGGTGTGGTAGATAAGGTACAAGACCTCTAGTTTCCCACTGGAGTTTGAAAAAGGAGGACTTTTAAAATCATACTTGGCCACCAGGTTCCTGTACTTGCAGATGTATTGATTTATAGAAATAAAGGTGGTGTTTGTGCTCAAGGACTAGGTGGGGACAGCACAAAGATATTTTTATGAAGCTGCAGTGACAGAAATTCATTAGAGATGTCTCCTAACATTTGGACTGTTCATGCCAACAGTTTCAAAGCAAAGAAGATATTTTAGTTTGAACTGTGTCTCTATCTGAGTGTTATAAGAATTATTTCATGAATTATTTCATATATTGTATTACACATTCTGATTTAGCAAATAAGAGAAAGAGAAGCTGCAGATAAGGCATGTTTTGTATGCACACTGGGGCTATACCTCTGAATATCGGATTATACATAGAAATCCAGCTCTTTGTGTATATATTAATTCCAGTGATGCATGAGATAGCAGAGTAGGAAAACTTGAATTTTTAAGGGCTGACGTATAACACAAAATATCGTCAGTATGTTTAAAAAAAATTTTTTTAGCAAACACCTCAATATTTGAATGATTTTTAGGAGAAGATTTAAGAATATATTTCACCCAAGTATTGAGTATTAAAAGTAATATTTTGTAGGCAGTTAGTTCTTATAGCAGGCTATGCCCTTTTGGTATTTTGAATATATAAAAGCCAACAACAGTTTCAAAGCAAAGAAGATATTTTAGTTTGAACTGCGTCTCTGTCTGAGTGTTATAATAATTATTTCATGAATTATTTCATATATTGTATTTCACATTCTGATCTAGCAGATAAGAGAAAGAGAAGCTGCAGATAATGCATGTTTTGTATGCACATTGGGGCTATACCTCTGAGTATCGGATTATACATAGAAATCCAACTCTTTGTATATATATTAATTCCAGTGATGCATACACTCGTATCAGGTCTGCTACTTCCTTCTTCCCAGAAGCAGCACATAGACTCATACCTTTTGTCTTACAAAGTCAGGGCTGATTATTGTACATTAGGCTATACTTGCAAGAGTAATTTGCAGAGGCAGAGTCATAAATGCAAGATCCTCAGAATTTCTGAGCAAAGTTTTTGTTACAAGATCTACACAAAACAGAGGTGAGAACTTCTCTTGGAGAAATTATTATGACTTTTTATTCTGAAGCTGTGGCTGCTCCAGTCTCAGTACAAGTTAGAGAAGTCCTAGTTGAGCTGAGAATTGATAAAGGAAAATAAAACACTTATCTGCTTTACCCACTATCTCCTCTCCTTGGCGGGCTCTGCAGTTGGTGGAGGTGTGAGCTCTTGCATTTGTAGACCAATTGAAAGCTTTCCTTCCTCAGGGAGTGGAGGAAATCTGTATGACTATATTTTGGCTTTTCACACTGCTCAAGGGCACAATTTCTAATACAAGAGAATGCTGCTTGCCTTTATTAAGAGTAGTCAAAATTGTCTGGATTGACATTTCTTTATCCACACAGGTGTTGAAATCTTGACATAAAACCAAGAGAAGATTTCTAACACTTCTGCATTCTGACACTTCTCTATAACTAGGAGAGTTAGTATGAATGAATGTACAGATCTATAGTCTCATTTTTAGAAAGCCTAATAATAGGGCAAAATGAAGTGTTGATCACCTGATACAGAGTTTCAGTGTATTAAACTTTGGAGAATCTCTGATTTTTTTCTGAAGAAGGCTCATAACAATAATCTCTTAGCGCCTATATTCTGCACATAAAAAATTATCAAGCAGTTATCAAGCATGGAATAATCCATCTATGGCCCACAACTGCACTGGCCTTAAGTTTTGAAACAGAACATATACATAACCAACAGACTGATGGCCCTACAGACCAGCTTTTATTCTGTTGAAATGTAGGAACAGGAGAGGCTATGGAAGTATAGACTTTCTCCTTCTGCTCCATCTGTAATTTTTTTCATTCCTAGTCTGGAGGGGATTGCAGTGTGAGACAGTACAGTTCAGTCTCAGACCTACTGTCCTCTCAGGTTCTAGTAACGTAGATCCCAATTAATGCCAGCTCTGAGCATGACTTTTAACATGTTGCCGCTTTTCCACCCAAAACTGGATTGAATGTAGCATTAAATTCTTTCATATGGGTCACTTAAACAGCTGTTGAATTGTAGAAGCTTCCAACCACTACTGATCTGAGTCAGGTTTGAACTGATGACCTGCTGATGAAAAGCCGGAGTCAGATTTCA
The DNA here is from genome assembly GCF_036370855.1 of Dromaius novaehollandiae. Taxonomy (NCBI): domain Eukaryota; kingdom Metazoa; phylum Chordata; class Aves; order Casuariiformes; family Dromaiidae; genus Dromaius; species Dromaius novaehollandiae. The sequence continues at coordinate 9,584,165 of NC_088110.1, read as the reverse complement.
GTCCCCTGAGCTATTTAGACAGCCTGCAAATGCATAATTAACATTTAAGATGCAAGTCTTTTTTTAGTAGCATGAGATGAGGGAAGAAGGTAGCCAGTGTTTAAAAATCTGAAACATCCTGGTAAAATATTTTAAAGGGAATATCTATGCAGCTGTGAAGTGTGAAGTCTGATATCACAAAGGAAACATAATGAGTTACAAGTCAATCAGCATTTCACTGAAATAAACGGCTACACTTCTATTGCTTTGATGGATCAAGGATTGTGAGGGAGGGAGAGAGCAGCGTAGTAGTTAAGGCACTCACCTGAAGTTCAAGTCTGTTGTCTCAGTCAAGTCTCCCACATCATAGGAAAGGCCATGTAAACTGATATATTCTGTGTAGGAGGTGTCTATTTGCAGAAGATTTTTGAGCTCATCCTGGTGCAGAACGGTCCTTTTGGTTTTAATTCCATGTTTTTTGCATGAGAACAGCCTCTCTTTCAACCAGTCTGTTTAGCAGGAAAGATGTATTGCAGTGAGTTTGCCCATTTCCTTCCAAAATAGGGATATTCTCTGAGTTAAGCCAAGTTTAGTTTTGCATTTGCCAGCAATGGAATTTCCATAGATCTCCTGGGAGTGCTAGTTCGATGTGCAGATATCAATGTTATTGGGTTTTTCATGATAGACACCATAACTATTTCTTCTCTTAATATTATCCCATGACTCCTAATTAAACACATTCAATCTTTTGTAAATTACCCTGTTTTCCTTTGGTGCATTTACTCAGTTTTGTATCTGCAGATTTTCATCATAGGCAAACCACAGTTAGGGCCACCAACAGTGGCAGAAACAGGAAGGTAATTTTAAGCCAGTTTTACACAGAAAGAAGTTTGTAGAAACATAGGAACACAAATGAGAGAGGTAGTTTCTTGGCAGTATTTCTGTATCTGTGAAAGCCGTACTGTTACACTGTCCAAGACAAACAAGCAAAACCCCCCAAAACAACCCCCCTTTCCCAGCTTATTTCAGGATTTTTCAGGTAGAAGTTGTAATTAAATTGGGACGTTCCACCTAGAGTGATGAATGTTTCTGAGTGAAGAGCAGGCCATCCAGCAGTGGTTCTCTGCTGGTATGGCTCCGGTACAGGGCAGAACATGTGCAAATAACTCTGCTGGTTCTTACTTTGTAAAGGGCCAGGCTTTATGTGTCTGTACCATGTTGCTGAATTGATAGTGCTAGGATATGTACTGTAGTGACATTTGTATGCTCCTGGATGGAGTCAGATGAGATTATTGTACTTGTTGCAAGTGACAGCTGGCAGCAGAGTTGCTGTTAGTAGAATGGAAATATCTGCTACCCAGAAAAGAGGATAAGAAGAAATAGGAGTTCCAGGATGGGGTAGAAATGAAAAGCTGGATCTACTGGGACATCAGCATTGTCTGAAAGTTTGTGAACTTATCTCTATAAGGTTGTCTTGAAGGTCAGCCCTTCTCCTAAGATGATAATACTTAACTCGCTTGTGCAAGGCCTTGCCTAAATGACAAACTACTTCCTGGTTATATGTGATAAATAAAATAGAAAATACGAATTAGAACATCACTAGAATATATGGCTGGAAGGGATTTCATCACTGCTTTTATTATTTAAAAGCTCTTTTCTAATTTTTGGCCTGAATTTTTTCATGTTCTGTTTACTTCCATCTGGTCTTATGGCATCATCATTCAACAGCTTAAGAAATGCTCTTCCCTCAGTGATGCTTACCTCCCCTCCTGTGTTTACAGACAGCCATCAGATTGTCCCTTAGCCTTCATTTTGCTAGACCAAGTAAGCCAAGTTCTTTTCAAGCTCTCCTTGCACCTTCTCAGTCTGCACCTTCCCTTTCTGATGCTTGTCCGGGTTGAGTTCATCTTTTAAACAAAGGCCATCATCAGCATTATAGATGGTATTCCAGATCAGATTTTATTTTCCCTCTTCTCACAAAAAATATTCAAGTTATAGTCTGACTAAGAATGTCAGGATTTTACATAGGTTAGAGAGAAATCTCCTTCCCTATTAGAGCTTTGTATCTTTTCCCTTTCACTTTGTTTCATGATTTCAATTACTTTTGATAATGTGCATGAAGTATTTTTCATTTACAGGAACAAAAGTCAACATAGAAATATGATTTTATTTTTGTTAAGCTTATTTGTGAAGGTTCTTTTTTCCCCACCTTTTATCCCAAATGCTATGCTAAATTAAAAATGGACATGTAGCAATGTTCTTTTTGTAACAGAACTGTGTATTAAGTAGCCATCAAAGATCAGTAAATAAGCAAGTTGCAGAAATAAGCACTTAATAAACATTTTTTAAGAATTTTAAAGTTTTAAACATATAGTGCAAAAGTGTTGGATATAGAATGGATGGAATGTTAAGTTTGCACAAGTTATCTTTGGTAAAATAATTATAATAAAACTACTTCTGAGACCTATCTAGTTTATGTACTTGGAATTAAGAACACTGCTTTTAAGAGCATGTTATTTAAGTTTCATTATTTAAATTTCACAATTTGTTATGAAAGACCAAGAAATGCAGCACCATACTTTGTATTTCATTATGTGCCACACTGTGATACTCTTTATTGTGTGGAAGTGAATCTGACAAAAGTAACTCAATGAAGTTATTAGAATTGCTTGTGTTTTAAGATACTGCTCCCTGAGTGAAGTCCTATGTCCATCAAAATCTGAGATTTTTCCACTGACTTGATTAGAGTAGATTTTCAACTTAAGTGTATCGTAATACAGTCTTACGACTGTTTGTGTCTAAAGCAAAGTCACTACATATTTAATTTGTTTACCATATGTTAAAAACAAATACCTTTCCCTCATTTAAATGTCTGACCAAGAAAAGTCAAGATTTACATGAAGTAGATGTGAATGAAGGATGAATACATTAGTTAGGAGAGCAGTCCCACCAGGTAGCATATACAAAAATGCTGAATTGTAAAGTAAAATTGCAATTCTCTGAATAACTAACTGATTTAATTTTTACTTCCACAGTAAGAAAGTCTGCAATAATAATAATAATTGGAAAAGCTTCCAGAGGGATTGGTTAATGAATTACTAACTACTCACAACAGCAGTGAAATATTTTTAATATGTCTGCCTGGGAGAAGTCAGCCCCCAGTCAGACCAGCACTATGTCTCTGCCTCACTTACACCCTCAAAAAATGGATTTTGGCAATACCTTGCATTGGCATTCCTTAGAGAAGAGATGGAGAAGCATGGAGAGTTATTTGCCAGAGTCACTAACAATCTGTGCTGCTTAAGATCTTACTATAAAGTGGTGAGCATGGTTGGTTCTCACTGAAGTCAGCAGGAGCTTGAGAATACTTGAGAATAGGTTGTGGAAGAGAAATGCTGACATTTACTTGAGAAATTGTTTTTAAAACAGTATTTACTCAAATACAAATATTAATTAGCCTTCTGTTAACAAATACCTGCCTGAAATACGAAGTTGCATACACCCATAATGAGTTGGAGTTTATCTGCTAGTTATCTTTGTCATACCAAATTTCATATTCTATTAAATGGCAAAATGCAATACTATATTATTTGCTGCAAGATCAAATTGCCATAATTTCTTAGCTTCTTTCTGGATGAAAAATATAGACATCTGGTCCAAAAGATTTTTCGAGGAAATAGTAAATAGTCAAATCATTTCAGTTTTTCTCTTTTTATTGTAATTGCACCATAGTATGGTCAGATTGCTACAGGAAGAAAAACAGCTCATAATATAATTACATCTTCCTTTTATTTTTGAATGGATCTATATAATTTCTAATCTTTGTTCATAATAAACTTTACATTGGACACACTAGGTTCACTGTCGTTCACTTGTCATCCAGTCCTGCCTTGCCACGTAATCTTGGTAATGACAGTGCTTGAGACCACTTGGCCACTTCAGATTGAATTGATCTTCAGGAAATACAGAAATATAGGACCAGCAAATGTTAGTTTTATTCATGTTTCAGACATCCATAACATCCATAAGCAGGAAAGGAATTTAGGATTATACTGGTAGTCTGGAAGGTCTACTTCTGTGAGAGTAGTGATACTTGATTCTGTCTCATCACAGTCAGGACAATAAGAACGAAAACACGTTCTCCTTTATTTTTCCTCTTATAGTGCTTTTCTTTTTTCTCATAATTATACCACATTTCATTATACATTATGTTCGTGATGGAGGGTTCTGGATGGTAAGCAATTTCAATGGGAAAAATTTGAGGTCCCATAGAATCAATTTAAGCTCAATTTAAAATGTCCCATTAGTACTATATAGTTTCAGGACAGTTTTCACATTATATCAACCATTGCTGAGAAGGATAAAATAAAGTGATTTCAGGAGCCTTCGCAACTGCATTCTTCTTTGTTGCCAACCAGTCTTATGATCAATCTAGATAATCTCTGAGTTGAAGACAAAAACAGAGCAGAGAGGTACCCTTCTGCTCTTTCTTTGCACTGAGGTTATCCTTTTTCTCAAAAGAAAGGCATCTGGGAATCTTTAATACTCACTAATAGGAAAAATATTGAAGATACTCTTCACATTTGCATACTGTCTTTAGTGAAAAAGGTTGCACCTGAATTGCAGAACTGACACTGGATAATTCACTATAAACCGCTGTATACTGCTGTGCTTGAAAACTGCAGTATTTACTTCAATTGAAGAGAAAAAATAGTGCTGGTGAGAAAAAGAAGAGATCAGTAAGTAGTGTCTTCAGTTTGTTCTTTTCTCTTTTATTGCTGAATGTATTCCCCACCCTCCTCCTTTTACAAATAGCAGTAGGAAGAAATGTGTAGAAGAACACTAACATCATGTCCCTTCCAGATTACACCTAAATATTTTTGAACAAGAGACAATTAACAGAGAGGGAGGGATCATTTTCATTTTCACTAGTGTAACTTCATTTGAAATGAAGCTGCCCTGTATGAACGGAAGCTTACCTTATATTTGAGAGTCATCTCTCCTAGAAATAAAAATATGTCTGGGTAATAGGTCATATTAAAGTACTTTTAGCTAAATACAATCACTGCTAAGGAATTTCAGACAAAGAATTGTACTAGATACATTATTTGAAAGTGTGTAGTATGATCTTTACTAAGTCAAGAAAGAAATGGAAAAAAGAGTATCAAAAAGTATCCGATAAATCCGATAGTTTAAAGCAAACTCTCTGCCAAATTTCCTGCCAAAATTGTTACAGCCAGTGCAATACCACTAGCTTCAGCAGTGATGAAATGCTAGTGTTGACTGAGTCGTCTAAATTGCTTTGCAGGAGTGATAGGAAACATGCTGATTAAAACCTTAGTGGCTTTCAACATTGGCATTGCTGTTATTGTTAGTATTAATGGATACAACTGGTTGTAGAAAACACAGTCTGGTGCAGTTTTTCAGTGTTGTTAAAGAAATCTTGGTCAAGGTAAACAGTGGTTTCGAGGTAAGAATTTTGTTTAATTCACTGATCATGCCAGCTGACCAAGAGTCAAAAAATAATGAGTTTTGAGGCCTCAAGAGGATTTATTTTCAAATTATAGGTGGCTTCAGGTGAGATTAAAAGGGAAAAACATTTTTTTTCAATGAATAAAATGCGAATGATGGTACAAGGACACACAGGAAACTCATTAGTTTAAATTAATGTCACTTGAACCGCAAGGTAACAAAAAATAGAAAATGGAATAAGTTGGACTGCATGTTGGTCAAGCTAATCTAACTGCTTCTTAAGCAAGTGTCTAGTTTAGTCAACTAGAAGCATCTCACTTGATGCTGAAAGAAAGCATTTATATTTATAAAAGAGATGCTTAAATAAAAATATCAGTGTCATAAAATCATTATCCTGTCTGCTGAAGAAGTGCAGTAAATGTTGAAAGTTACAGTTAAAATCATGACAAGGAGTAGATTTCTCAACCTCTGTCACCACAAGAGATGGACACGTGAAGGACAGCACCTAAGCTGAAACCTTGTATTCTGGATGTTCTGCAATATGCTACATCAGTGGATAAAGAGCAGAGTCCAAGCAAAATGTCATAGTCTGATCATCTCCTGAACAGCAAAGGATGTGCACAGGAAATGTGTGCTATCAGTAAGCTATTCTGAATACAGTCAGCAAAAGAATTGCTAAACAACTTTTCAACACAAAATAACTAGGGTCTTGGAAATATTAACAAGTAAGAGTTTGTCGTGTGATTTTTGTCTTGTGCACACAGTTGTTAAAAGTGCTAGATAATCTTGTTAAATGGCATAGAAAACAAGGACCACTTGGGGAAGATGGGGAATAGCTGTAGTGCACTCCAAACAGTGTAAATTAAAGTTAAACCATGCAGATGCCCATGTAGTACTAGAGACAAGAGCACAGAAGAGGCATACAGACAACCTGACTTTTACTGGCAAGTTGCAAGACTGCATCTAGTTAGTGGCCAAGATTGCCATCCAAATTTAATAGCAAATGCCAGTTTGATTCCAGAGCTGACATACAAGTTGAACATATTTGCATGGATTTCACAATTGGGTTGATAAAAGGCAAATTTTATGTTTGAAAGTTGATTACACTCTTAACTTTAGGTGCTATTGTCACAGCCATTTATTTCATCTGCTGGCTTCCTATGAGATTTTATTCAGTTTACATTTCATATTTGCTGTCAAGATCTATTTGAGGGAAAAATTGTTTAAAAGGTGTAAATTTGAAATACTTCAAAACAATCTTGTAAACAGGCAGGTGTTTAAAATGTGATAAAAATATGACATAACCTTAGATTGTCTATCTTCTCTGCTTTTATTCTTCACCTGAGTATTATAGTTTCATTTATATTTCTCTTCTACAATCTAGGTATACATAGATTGGATTAGATTATTAGATAATTATTTCTTATATGAAAGCTCAGTAGATGTAGGGGAGTGCTCTACCTTTTAAGCCATATGACCTCTATGTGATGAAAATGCAATAATGGCAAGATGCTACACTCTTCATTGCCTCATCTTCCATGGTGATGTTCTTCCCTAATGCCATTTTATGCCTTGCTCTTTCCTACATGAAAAGTGCTTTCAGGCATTTGTATATCCTTGAAACATTTTTATATTTTCTGTGATGTCTGTGGCTTGCCAAGTGCTGGCAGAGTTATAACTGGTCATTCTGGATGACAGAAGTGGTTTTGTATCTTCTTCCCTCTGCTCTTTTTTTTACTCCCCACTTAAGTGTCAATGAACAAAGCTAAGTGTAAGGTTGCACAAAGCACTTAATATGACAGTGCTATTCCAAAAGAGGGACCTAGTATGGCTAAGGTTATTTCTTTAGGGTTGAGCAGCCTAAATACCCAAACTCGTACTTGCTTGCCACCTCCCCCAAATGAAGCAGTCTGAACAGTCTGACCAATTGATGAGTAGGCAGAGTGCCACCTGAACACACGGGCATGCGTTTGGACAGCAAAGAAGCTCTGTCTGAGCACCAAATGTGTTTGCTGGATCCTGCCTGCAGAGCCTGGAATCCCAAACAGCTGTCCATGCTGAAGTTACGCATCAGTGGACAGGCGAATGTGAAAATGTTAATCTAGCTTTTGGCTGGATTGATTTAGAAAATGCCTGTTTATCTGCATAGAGAGTTTGGCTCTGTTATATTAATCATGGTGGTGTATGGAGGGATGTTAGCGAACCCCAGAGAACGCTTCATTATTTATCAGACTGAGAAAAATTAGCATATCTAGCCAAAATAGTAGCAGTTGCCTTTCTACTGAGATGCCAGAAATGTATTGGCTGTTGTATAAGTGATAACAGTGACTTCAGCCATTTCAAAGGTGCCTCATTTCACTTCTGTAAAACTATTACCAATGCCCTGTCCTACTCAAAGGACGCAAGACAAAGCATGCCTTTGCATATCTAGTTGTAGATCTTCTACCATGGCATCAAGACAAGTACAGTATCTCCTTCCAGAAGCAGTGGGCAATATTTGTGTACTGAAAGAAGAAAAAGTTCTGACTTTTTGAGACCTCTAAAATATATTTGTCAGTATAGCTGTAAAATTTGTATTTATTAAAAATCTTAATCAAATTTACTTGAATACCAAAGAGGCTTCTCCAGAACTGTGCCCTGAACCTTTGTATTCAAGTCTCTAATGCAAGAATGGAAGATGGCATTTTCCAGCAGCTTGGCTCCTCACTTCTCATGTATAGGATGCACATTTATGAGACAATATCCCATCCTGAGGCCTGTAGCCACAAATGGCTGAGGAGAAGAGTGATTTCTCAGTAATATCTTGTAACATTACACATGGAGTAGAAATTGAACCCCAGTGAACCTCTGTATGGGCATCTTCAGCTTTGTGTAGGGAGTTGTACCAGTGAGGCACTGAATTCAGTAGTTTCCAATGCAAAACAAAACAAAAAGCTTAGCAACTGCTTGCATGTAGTTCTTTCAGTGAATCAGGAGACATGTTTGCCACGTGTGCCTGGCTGTCAGCATCTTCACCCAAGGCAGTTCCACAATCCAAACCCCTACCACTATTCACAGCAAATAGGGAATAATTCCAATGTAAGCAGGAAAAAGAACTGCGTGATAGGAAAGCTGTTTGTCTAGAACCCTCTCTGTGTTGCCCTGATTTCTTTTGCTGCTTCTTCTATGGCCTTCCTCAACTTCTTTCACTCACCATATTTAGAAAGACAGCAAGCCATGGCAAGGCAAGGTGCACTGGTGGTCTCTCCAGGGAGCTTCAAGAAGACAGTGTTTGATCAAGGAAGACTGTAAATTTTATTTTCCTATGCAGAGTGAAGGAAAGAGACTCAAAAAATTGTTGTAAATTAAATGAGATGGTACAATTTTTATGTGTGCCCAGCATAGTACCACTTCATTTGCAGAAATAGATTTTAATTTCTTTAAACTTCTTTTAGCCAGGTGAATTAGTGTAACTTTCAAAGCAGAGATCTAGGCCGTACTTCAATTGCTTTTTTACTGAATACAGCACAGAAGAATTATTGGTACCTAGATATTGTGTATTCTGGAAACAGTGCATCTTGACTGTTCGATTCCTTAATGAAAAAGCAGGGTAGGCTTTGAAATGAAGAAAATGAAAGCAACTTAACTTGGGTGTCTTCTCCACTAGGCTTAGTAAAACTTTGTTCTGTAAGCATTTTTCTATATTTATACCAAATTGTAGTTACATATTCTATTGATATACTTCTAAATACTACTTTGAAGTCATTTGGCATTTGCTGAATTTATTTTTTGTGCTGTTAAAATTATTCTGTTTAGTTAATGGATTATATGGTCACCTTTAATGCAGAATTCTTTAAAATGTTATAGAGGAAACTTGCCTGGATAAATGCTAAATAAGTAAACTAACCAAGCCTTCAAAGTAATTCAGTCCTATTGAAAATTGGTTTCTCAGTTTGTAAAATGTCAGAAGCTTATAGTCTCCTCTAATTTCACTTACCATTCACAGGTATCAGGAGGACCAGGGAAACTATGAGCTTATGGCTTATTTTCTGCTAGTAAACTTAACAAATAATTAAAAAGTAGATAGTAAATACATTTATGGGTAAATTATTGGAATTTATGTCACTGCCGTTCGTTTGTTGAAGCATTGTTTCTGAACATCAAATGATTCTTAAACAGAATACATCTCTAGTCAAATCCCAATGTTTATTATATCATGTAAAAAATGTGTCAACAAATCAGGGAATAGAGACAGTACTAATGACTAATCTATTTCACACTATACACTTTCAAATATGTACTACTGAATAGTTGTAACAAGCAATTTATCTATAGTCTGGAAATTATCTGTCTGAAGCTATTTGGAAAAGACTTGCATAGAGCAAATACAGGAAATTCATAATGGTTTCATATAATTCATTGCAAATCAAATTCATGCCATTTTTCATTTAAAAACAGTGTTTTGTCAACACTTTTATAAATACTAATTACATCTGTGTATTCTTGCAGTGAGAATGCAGATCACATGGCTGGTGACTGCTACACATTGTATCTTCTAAAGAACACTTTGTTATTTTTTCCCCAGTAAAATGTTAACCTGGTTTTGTGTCATATTTATCTGTTCCCTTGCTGGCTGAAAGTGCATAGTTCTTGTGTAATACCATTTTCTTCAAGCTTTTATATACTGTTTGCTATTCATATCATGTGGTAAATACAAAAACAAGCAAACTCATTTTTTCAATGTTAATATGCTTTTGTGAGCTCCAAGCTTCCCAGGGTATTCTGAAGCCAGAGAGAGGCTGAAAGTGGACTGGAGTCAACAATCTGATAATGACAGGCATCCCTACAGCTCAGAGCTAACATCAACATCCTTTCCCCCTTGAAACTTGAATATCAAGCTTTCAAAATTCAATTTCATTCCAGAGAGATTTTCATTTTGCTAGTAATCTACTGTGCTCCTTTAATTCATGTGGTGTGTTGGAATCTACATGATATTGCCACATCCTCCATATGTGCTTATTGTGCAGAGAATAGATTTGCACTGTTTGAGCAAGGAGACACCTGGTCAGTTGAGTTTAGATAGGATATATGTGTTGTTTCCTATATGTACATAACATTTAGGATGGGATTTGTCTTAACACATTTTAGAAGTGTTAAAATTAATTATCTAAGCTATAGCTTCTCTCTGTAGTCAGTGAAGAGAGGTGAGCTTTTAGAAAGTAATTAATTCCATTTTAACATAAATGTCTAAATGTCTAAGGCAGGTGGGATGCATGACTCTCTGGAGGTCTCTCCCTCTCTCTCTCCACTTCCCTCCCCATTAAGTTTAGAGGTAACTACAAGACTAGCTTAGATCAGTTTCCTAACTTTTAGACAGATTAAATTAGGTGACATATAGATTAGAGATTTAACTAACAGTGTATTGTTATGGTGGACTTTGTATTTGATATGTACATCATCCATCATTCCTTGGGTTGTTGTCACTGTGTCTTGGGGATCATCTGAACAGAAATCTTTACTTTTTCCTGAAGTTAAGTCAGGTTTTTGGCACAATTTGTAAGTATTCCTTTCTCCCTTGAGCATCTCCTTTTATTTAAGATTGCCCACCACGTTGCTAATTGGACAATATTTCATTTGATTAGCTTATTCTGGCATGGACATATTGACATCAACAGCATTTGCTCCACTCTTCAAATTTGCATAATGATGCATGCATGAGATTTGTAAGGCTATTATGCAATAATAAGCTATGTATTTCCATAATTATGTCATAAGCAATTCTGCTATGAGTAGTGTCAGTGAAGTCAAATAGAAAAGACATTACAGTCATAAAAACATCAGAAAAACACTTGTCTGCAATAATATTAGCAATGACCTTACAGCTTCTGGTGCCCCAAGTGAAACTAGATCATTGCAAACCACACAGTTTGATAGACGAGTATATTTGTAAGAGGGATCTTGTTTAGTAAAATGGAAGCTTTTGAATGCAACTACCCCATCGAAACAGTGCCAACAAGGACTCATCCTTTCTTTGTAGGCAGTATCAAAAGAATTCAGAAACAGAAGGAGCTAGTTCAATGGCTGGAGGGGCCAGGGTAATGCTTCTGTGATATTAAAATCAGAGAAGACCTAAATTTCTATTAGACCAGACTGCAGTATCTTGAACAGTTGCAGAGAAGATGGGGTGAGAATTCAAATCTCAAAGTGAATTTTTTGGTTGAATTTCATCTCTATAACTGGCATATGAAAACAGTACCTGTCTCTCTTCCACTTCCCTTTTTGAACTCTTGGTTCTTTTAAGGAAGGACATTTAGATAATGGGGCTTGAATTTTCTGATACAGACCCATCTGTAGTTAAAAAGTTATGCATCCCTTACATACAGCCAGGCTGTATATATTTTTCCTTTCTTGGATTTCTGGGGTGCTCTCTTCATGTTTTTCTGACTTTAGCTCAAAGGTGGGCTTTAATGAGACAAATCAGAATGTCAGTTTTGCTCTTTTTCCTCTATGGTTTTCTTATTAAATCTTCATTATAAATGTCAGTAAGAGATTAGTAATGACTGAAGTAAGAAAATTATGTATACATTATTTTTAAAAATAGCAATAAAGGAGCTCTGCCAGCAGTCAGCACTTTTTAGAGAGTGAAACTGTAGGGAGTAGCAAGTTTTTAACAAGACTAAATGAACACTGAAGTGACCTACACATGTGACTGCTGCTTCCACACAGGTAATGCAAACAGTTGGTTGTTTCAGACATTGTTACCATATTACATTGCTATCCGTGTCAGCATATTTTATGATTTTATTTTTCATTTTTGTTTTTGTATAGTGTTTTGATTATGATTCTGTACTTTATTTTGATGTTCACAAAGAATAATAATTTGTAGTCATGAAGTGGTAGTATTTTTGGATCATTTAAAAATATTAAAATATATATAATGCAGCTAGCTAGAAAAAAAAAGTAGCTAAGATTGCCTGAACTGTATATGTTCATTTACTTGGCTGTAAATAATTAGCCTAGTTTTGACCCCTGTGCTTTATTATGCAAACATAACATTCATCCATGCAGAGAACACTGCACTGAAAAATTTTGCAATATATGTTTAAAACTTTAAAACTCTTTAAAAATATTTCTTTAACAAGTGCTTATTTCTGTTAAATTGATTCTTTATTAATCTGTGATGACTACTTAATACACAGTTTTATTACAAAAAGGACTTTGTCACATGTCTATTTTTAATTTATCATAGCATTTGGGATAAAAGATAGGAAAAAAAACGATCCTTCACAAACAAACATAACAAAAACAAAATCATGTTTAATGTACCATTTTGCATTGGAAGGCTGGGTTGAAGGGGTCCTGTGTGGGATCTGGTTTCCATTAGTTCATTTAAAGTACATGTTACCTGAAATTTTGTTCTTATTTCTTATGGTTTTATCAAATGATCACTTAAATATTACGACAATGAGCTTCCCAGATTGTTGCCATGAAAAGCAAATGTGATAGAACATGCTAGTCTGGCATTACTGAAAAAGTCAGTCGTGTTGACGCTGCTTATAAAAGGAGAAGTTTATGTTTAAAACGTTAAAAAGTCTTAGTAAAATCTGATCAGATTTATTGTCGAGTACTTTTAATTTATTCTAAACAAGAGTATCCAGGCAGGGCCAGAATAGTCCTTCTGAGACTGTAAATGCACATGCTTAGAGAGGTGCACATTGGAAAGTCATCAGAGCTGACTTGTCCGTTTAGGAGACAAATCTCGGTGTGGATATTTAGTCTGAAGGGAAACCAAATCTTTAACAGAACTGATCATGCAAATTTTATCCTATTGTGGCCATTTATTATTACACACCAAACTTGTTCTACTGATTGAGCAAAAGCAATTCAGCCGCCCACCTCCGTCTCTGTTGACTGTGATTCTGCTTGTAAGGAGCAAACCACATATATAAAGAAACTACAGATTGAAACTAAGTGCACATCTCTCTCAATCTTCCAATAAAAGCTTTTTGAACCAAGGGCACAGACTGCCTGACCAGTGAGCCATGTGATAAAGCACAAACAGTGCAGGAAATGAAAACCCTAGGAGTAGCAGATGATGTGGGCAGGAGGCACAGGTATTTCACTCAACTCTATCTGGTTCACTCCCCAGGCTCTCAAAGAAAACTTAAACATTATTTACTCAACCATGTGCTAGTTAAAACCAATATCTCTGGACCATCTGTTCAGGAAGATGACCTCATGCAACTTTCTGCCCCAACATTACGTCAGTGTGATTCTAGCTAATCGATCTCTGCTTGATCACATTCGCTTAGAGCTTTCCTCGCCTATAGGAAAGAAAAAGGTAGGCTTAGATTTTGTTGGATGTTTCAGCATCATCTTAAGAAACAAAGTAAGATCTTTATTTGTTATAAAACAGCTTAGGTCTGTGTGAATTTCTCTGATATATGCCAGATGAAGGGCTGGCTTGTGTATTTTTAATATATCAGTCCTATAATTATATTGTACTGTCTGTTCACAATGAAATGTGTTCCTATTCAGGACACTTTGCAAAGGGATCGTTTTGACTGGATCTCCAGGCTTTTCTCATCTCTAGCTATTGTCATCCAGTTCAGGTACTCATGTTAAAATAAGATTGCTTTTATAAGTAAATATCACGGTGCAGTAAAATGGCTAAAATAATTCCTGACATGGATAACCTTTTGGAGTGAAGTGCAGTTGTGCATCACAAACCTTATATGCTAAAATGGCTTGGTTATAGCAAAAGAATCTTGCAAATAAATAAATAAAGCAGAAAGTAGAAGGACAATTCTGTGTCTCAGCAGAGAAGTTTCCAAATGAGAAGTGTAAAGAATGAACAATGATCTTTCAAATTAAGCACATGAATTTCCATTTCTGTGCAATTCCATGCAATTTATCACCAAAAGGGGTGCCTGATGACCACCAAGAGCTGAGTCAGGAGTTTTAACCAATTCTACTGCATTCTGTTCAAGACAGTGTTGGATATTTAATCCATATGCTCACTGAGCATCCAAAGAGATGAGAATACCTTTTTTTGAATGTTGCTTGCTCTCTAGATTTTATATTGTGCTTGTTTAGTCAAATCCAGTTTACATACCTTAACCCCACGTTAACTGGGAGCAGAATTTGGTCTAACTTTCCCCTTGAAATGCTATGAAAGCATAGTCAGACATTCTGGCATTGAATTTGGTCCTACGTGGCATTTTCACATATCACTGTCACTTCTGTTTATTCATTCACACCTTTGCTGCTTTTTGATATGGTTCCTGTTTGTTGCCAGGCAACAACAGCTGTATTATGCAGGGTTCTGCAGTACAACCAGAACTAAATTGCAGTGCATAGTAAAGTAGTAACTGATGTTATGCTGTACTTTTTTTTATCACACCATACATTCGCTTTCAGACTGGTTGTTTCAAGTGGTGTTCGAAGGTTGCAAAACTTTCCAACTATATAATCAACAGAAAAATAAGATTGATCAGGAATGCAGTGAAATGGAAAAAAACAGGCAGAAAGGCATTTTTATAAATCTTTTGAAACACCTTTGGGATGTGCCATGGTTCTTTTGAGGCATCATGTGGTATCATGTTCCTCAGGTTAAGCATGTTGCGTCAGAGAGCTAACAGGCATCAGCACTATCCAGAAACAGGCAGAAATACTGGGCGGTTGATTAATCTCATTTTATTTAGATGGTTGTAAAACCTCCAGGCACAAAGAGATTCTGTGTGTGTGTGTGTGTGTGTGTGTGTGTGTGTGTGTGTGTGTATGGTTTTTATAGCACAGTGATATGTGGAGCTGGGGGCAACTGCTGTTCTATCCATTAGAGCTATAAACTTCTTTAATGAATCTGGACAAGAGATGATAGGGAAAACATTTAGTATAAGATCCTGCAAAATCTCTCTAAAAAGACAAATAAGGAAGGAAATTTACAATTGCGGTGAATGAATACATGTCTACTGCCTAGGAGGATAAATCTCACACAGGGAATTCATTTACATGCTATTAAAGTTGACATGTTAATATCAAAGCATTAAAATATGTAAATAGCATAAGCATGCACAAAATCCTAATTACTGCTTTACATTATCAACTCGTTTACTCTTTATGGTATTTTATGACTGTTCAGCTGTGTCAGTGAGCACTTATAAAAACCTCCTACAACTTGATGATAATGCATTTTTGTGCATCTCCTTTTCTTTCTGGAGACCATTCTTCCAGTTCTAAAAGAAAATTATGTTGAAAAGGTGCATGTTGCTGAATGTCCTTTTTGGATGAACAGCATATGCTTTTGGTTTCTAGTGGTTCACTGGTCTTTTTTTTATTCTGCTTACCAAAAAAGGCAGATTTATACGCAGGCTAATGAGAGCTGACATTTCTTACACTAACTGCTACAGTTACAGTACAGATTTAATACATTGCAGGTGTTATATCATTACAAAATAAGCTAGAGGCATATGAGCATTGAGGAAAAACTTAACAGTTATCATAGAAAAAGATGCTTCATTTTATGAAGCATTGTACCTTTTCAGTCATAAAGTCTTTATAGCAGGTAAGAAATTTGTCATAAAATCTGTACTGCCAACCTGTAATAAGACAGCCTCTTTTTTTCCCCCAGTAACTTCAAACAGTTACTGAAATCAGAAAGCAGTGATGCGATATTTCTTGATTTCACTAAAAATGTCTGAATTTTGATCATGTTTTATTCATCTCTAACAGTTACTTTAAATTAAATGGAAATTTCTTTTGCGATGTGACACTGCTTTTGTGGTGAGTCTCTTGATTTATGACAAGAAACATTTCATGTCAGTTACAGCAACCTGAGACGTATCAGATCATGTTATGTCAGTGTCTTAAGCATCCACAAAGAGCAGCTGTACTGAAGAACAAAATGTGGGGGCAGTTCCTAGAATATTTGTATAGTCAACATTTCTGCTAAAGTCTGGGTTAAAGACTGTGATGAACCCTTAGACTGAAAAAATAACTTTGATTTTTATTTTATTTGAAAAATGCATAATTTTAAAAGAAAGCTATCCTGGAATGATTGTAATTATTACGTGCTCGTAGAGGATTAGGTCCTCTGGAAACTGTTTAGTACCTTTCATTCTTCTATAAGTAAACATGAAGGGAGTCAAATCCTGGAGGATCAGGGCTGTAATCTGAGCCTATGCTGTTGCTGAGGAACTGATGGTGAAAGGAGAATAAGAGAAACTAGGAGATTGACAGAAACAATTTCTGTTGAAGAGGAAGTTGGAGACAAAAGGCATACACAAAACTATTTAAAGCTGAGGGCAGATGACACAAGACTCAGAATTTAATGAGCCTTAAATGCCATAGAATGTGCCAGATGTACGGTTACAGCATCAAGGCTCTGCACAGTTGCATACTTTTCCAAATCAGTTTTAGAACACCCCTGAAAACTCACACACTTAGAAATTCAATCATAAGATGCTCAGAGATGTAGCCCAAAACCATTTCAGATGGTCGCTGTAATCTATTCCAGATTAGATTTAATTTAAACTGTGAGAGTTCATAGCTCAGTTTGCCTGATGCCATAGATCCTTTCCACAGAAGCATCATTTCGCATCCTCTCTCTGCCCACCTGTGTCATAAGATGGATGTAACTTGTTAAGAGGCACTCTGCGGTAGGCTGAGTCCCTGTGCATGCTGCAAAAGTGCTTCTTTCTCACGTGTCTTAGAAATTTAAGTTCCAGTGTGCTCCTGCTTGTTGCCAGTGCTCTCTTTCTTTGCCCTTCCTAACTTTCTAGCTTGCTGTTCAGAGATTTTGATCAATCACAGTTTCCACTGATATCTTTATTTGGTTCCTACGCATGTGTTTAGGGCTGTATTCACATCTCCTCTAGGTAAGTTATATGCAAGTTTGTGCATAAGTGCAAGGAAGTTAATTGATTTAGACTACTTGTTATCAGGTATGTGAGACCTTGCATGCCTGTGCAGACGATGGAGAGAAATGGGTACCATCTTCAGATTGTTGTTTTTGCCCGCTTATCTCAGTTAGTGTCTGAATTGTTCTTTTAAATTTGGGTGGTGCAGGAGACACCAATATCCATTCTGTGTCTGCGGGCAGTACTCCAAAGGGCCCTTAACAGATAGACCATCTGAAAGTACTGGCTTTGAGGTACCATGTATAGGTGGCAAAATTATTTCTATGAACAATAATTTTTCCCAAGGATGCTATTTTAGTGGCATGAAATAATTTGTTTTTGACTGCAGGCTGAGCATGACAAGCCATTTCAGCTGCAATGAAAAAGGAAACAAAAATCAGAAATACTGAAAGCTTCTTTCAATATTTTCAGAATAGTTTGACTTTAAAATTCAAAATTACTTTTTCATTTCAAAATTGATCCAATTTACAAAAAAGATGAAATAAAAGGAAAACAAAAAGCCATTTCACTTTAGCTAAAGGATTTCAGATAGATCAGAATTTTATTTTATATCTTGCGCTTCAGCTACCAAACCAAAATGTACATCATCTGCCCAGCTTTTATACGCTTCTATTTTCAAACATTTTGCCCTGTATTGGTACCCTGAAGTGTTCTAGTTGGAGCAGGTAAAGTAGCCAGATAAAATGATTGCCTACCTCCGTGACATAATATGAATAACAGTAATAGTTAGGGTTCTGCTTTCACTAGCTGTGTTGGACTAAGGGGTTCCTAATTACATCAGACTACAAAAATGTCTTACAGGACAGGCTGGCTCAGTGTTGCTGGAGACTGCATGCTCAGTGGTGTCTCTACTTACGCTGCAAAAAGGAGCAGCGAATGCTCCCTCGGTGCCATATGGCAGCATGTGCACGGAAGGAGCCACGGGGCCTGAGGAGGCCCAGTGCCAGCTGGCCAAGTCCTGCTAGAGTAATGGACCACTGCTGGTCGTGTTGGCTTGGCTGCAGCCTTGCTGCTAGATCTGTATCTTGCATCCCTTTTGCATGCGCAGCAGGGAGAAAATACTCGCCATCCTGTCTCTCTCTCTCTCTGTGCTATACCAGTGTGCATGTTAGAGACAAAGCAGAGTGTAGCCTCTGTATATAAGCTATTCAGAATGAACATAATGTTTCTGTTGAAGTTTTTATCATAATTTTTCTTGTTGTACTTCCAGAGTGGAGTAGAAGCACATTAATAAAGCATCCAAAATTAGGGGAAGTCTTTGCAAACGTGTACAAGCATAATTCTGGGGAAGGCATAGCTCATGGGCTATACCTTAAAGCACTATATAAATACAATGATTGTCCACACAGATCTCAGTTCGCATTTCAGACCCTAACAAAGAAACAGTGTGGGTGTAGAGAGGGAGGGGGAAAAAATTGATGCTAAGGCAGAAAGATGGATCATTTTATGCTCTAAAGCTGTTTCATTTTGCAATGCTTAGTCTACATACATCAAAACCAATGAAAATATCAAGAGTGTAACGTAAGTGTGTAGGAAGAACAAACCTGGAACATATTGTACAGAATGGAGAAAGAAAAGAGAAATCAGGAGTCCGTCACTTGCCCTGCTTTAAAGATGGGGAGCATGTAGGGAGATGAGTCTGTTAGAAATACTTAGAAGAATAGTTTTCTCTACTGTTTGTATTTTTTTCACCTATGTTCTACTGATCAATATTAAATTTTGGTTATTTTACACAGACTTTCCTTTTCCTTTTCTTTTTTAACATACATTTTTTGCATGTCTCTACTTTGCCATTATTTTGTGGGGGTTTTATTTTTCTGTTGTAGTAGCCAGCTGGAAGATATGCGAATACTGCTTTAAATTAATACAAATCAAATGCTACAAAATGACAAAACCGTGGACACTGGAAAGAAAATATGACAACTTACATTCTCTGCTTAAGTCAGGCAATTATGAAAATAAAAGTTCTTCACAAATATATGAATTATGGATGGAGTTGGACTCTTCACGGGGAATTTTTTGGCTTTTCTTACTTTGTGTCCAATCTCCTATTAACTAACAACTAAAAATTTATGTATAGTTAGATGTATAAATTTAGTGAGAGTCTATACATCTCATTATACATCTATTCAGCTCTTCTGCCACACATTCCAAACTAGATACCATCTGACAGGGCAGTTTTTCCCTAAGAGCAGGCCCTGAAACTCTGTATATTTGTTGTTCAATGGGATTTCAACTCCTTTTGGGGAAAGGGAAAGCAAGTGCCCTAACTTTTTTAGTGCTTGGTATGTGCAATGCACTATGCTGATTGCAACTAATTAATCCCCAGAAGTCTTCTGGAAATTAGGTGAGGGTTACTATTCATCTTTGACGGGCACAAGGCATAAAGGAACGGACCAAGTTGCCTGAAGCTGCACAATGTTTCTATGGTGCAATAAGAATTAAATTTTCAAGGACTTCGTCTCCCAGTTCTGTAAGGAAACTTAAGCACATGCTTAACTTTAAGAATACACTTATGTTCTTCCCTATTCAGTAGGCTATAGGATTCTGTACCTGAGGGCAGCATGTACCTAATCCTACTAACTCTGTCTCTGCTAAAAATAAATCACTTCTAAAAGAAAGCCAAGGTAATAATCTTCAGACTTGTTGCCGTACCATATACATTTGAAACAAATCCTCTTCGACTTTGATTCATTTTTTGACCTTGATAGAATTTTTGCATACAACTCAAAAAGAGATGCGCTGTATTTTTGTCTTTATCTCAGAGAATATTGTCATGGATCTATCTGAATTCAGCTCAAAATTTTGATCAAAATAAATTGCAACACTAATAAAAGCAATTCAATAAAAAAATGAAGTTCATCTTTAGTAGTAAATTAGCCTCTTGACCTGATATTAGTGGTTGAAGCATTGGCATATAAGTTAGTACACAGTGTTTATTAGGAGAAAGTGAAAATAATTTCTGCATCACATATCTAATTCTAGCTATATATTTCTGTGTTGGAGCAGGTTATTGTTCCATTTTGCTACTTGGAGGCAAAATAGAAAATGAGTTGATGAAATTCACTTCATCAGAATTGAATAAAGAAATGGAATAGATATTCTTAATTTCTAAAATATCAAAATACATGATTAAAAAAGATCTGTAATATATTAATAGTGAGGGTGGTTGAGTTGTTCCAACAAGTGGACTGAAATTAGACTGCTTAGTTATGTCAAGGTATGCCCAGAGATTTTGAAGGCAATTCTCCATTGATTTCCTGATATTTGTTTAGTGATATTACCATGTGCTTGAGAAGAGTGACAAATACAAGAGGGATTTTAATATGTGTATGACTTAGGCTTACTCTGTGGTGTTTATCTTTTCATTTTAAGTTTGAGATGCTGAAAAAATGTCTCTTGTTGTTGTGGTTTGGAGTCCTGCCAGAGCTCAGACATTGGCAGTGGGATGTTACCTTGGCTACTTCCGAATGGCTGCTGACATTAATCCGTTGCCAAGTATGTGTAAAAATCTCCTTACTGATAAAACAGATCAGGCAATATGAGCAAGGATGCAGATAACATATCAGCAGGTGAAAATATGAATAAAAAATTAAGCAGACTGAGTTCATGTCCTCAGCTGAGTATTTTGTATGTTGTCTGTCTGTTCTGGGAACAATTTAGTAGTTTGTTACTGCAGCAAATATGTGAAGAATGGACCGAAGTGTGAATGCAGTGCTACTATTGAGAGGCACTTTGTACTTTACTGGGTAAAATGTATGTTTAATTACCTATAACTGGCCAGATTCTCAGCTCAGTATAAATCTGTATGACTTCATGATCTTCAGTAGTCTAAGTGATCAATCAAGTATTTTAGCTGTTATTGTCACTTATCCTTCCACATGTAATAAATTGTGTATCAGAACTTTGCATTTTGATGCACCATTTTTTGATTTGTAAATCAAAATAACCACCAGAACTTGAGTACAAAATGTTGAACAATTCTCGCAAGAGAACAAACATGGCTGACAGAACATGCTCATATAATAGTATCCAGTAATAATAGATTGAAGGAAAAATATATATAATCTGCTCATCCTGTGAAGAGGAGAAAAAAATGCAAATAAATTATTCATTGTTACCATATTTTCACATACATAAACAAATAGCTATCTGCTTTAAAAGATAGGACCTCAGCAAACACTCTGATTCAGCAGTAATATCCGTTATACCCATGTGTGGGATATTTACTCCACATGCATCTATAACAGATTCCCTGCAAACTCTTCCTCTCCCATTGATAACCCTTCTCTTCTTAATCCCTCATCCCCTGCTCTTTTTGTCCCAGGAACACTTCTGCAGCTAATTGCACTCTGCCTCTGATTCTCTGGGGACTAGTTAACCCAAGACCTCTTTTCTAGTAGTCGTACTTTAAAGTGGTGCAGGCAATGTAAATGTAAGTTTGGTAGTTATGTAGTTGACCCTGATTCTACAAAATTTGTACAAGTGCCAGACAACAAGCTTTAGAATGACACTATTGTTCTCAGTGCAGTGGCTAAATGGAGACATGTATGTATGTCATTGTCTACCACACTAGGGATTAAATCTCACACTCACATGATTTCATAATATAACTTAACCCTTATTAATAAAAAAACCTCTCTGCTTGTCGTATTAAAAACTTTCCTCTTGTTATCACAGAAAAGCTGTTTATTTTCTTGGAATTATCCCTAGCAAGATATCATATCAGCTTTTCCCTTGATTGGGTTGGAACATAGCAAGTATGGTACCTTCTCAAGCGGAAGACCTTCAGATCTTCCAGTGAAGTAGGTTTGAATAAGATTCTGTTTTATTCTGTTCCTCAAGCTAACTGAAACTCTTCAAAATGGTAAAGTAAATATCGATTTTTAGAAATTTCATAAGAAATCACTGAAAAAATTTTGGAATGTGCTCCCTCCAAATTTTCTGTGTTAAGCTTTAGTAAGATTTATACTCACAAAATCATAATCAGTGTTTGTGAAAACTCACACAGACCTACAGTGTAATGAACTTATCCTGTTCTAAATTTCTTTCTCCCACACTTCTTCATTTGTTTCAATTCAAAAAGAACTGAATTGCAAAGAACATCCTCTAAGAACTACCCTAAAGGGTAGTGTGTTTATGGCTGCAGTACAGAATTTTTTCTCTTCTGTTGATTTTCCCCCAAGCAATAGAATCCTGAATGTTAGATGTCATCACTGCTAAGAGGCAGGATTTCTGATTTACAGATGCCACATCAATAATATTATCACTCCATTGGTATGAATGAAAACAAGCTATTAAACCTGACTTTATCATATTCTGTAGCCTGTTTTTTTTTACAGTCTGCTCAGCTTTTAGTCATGTACCAACTATAAATGTTGCATATCTGTCCCATATTTACTACAGTAAAAATGCCCAAACACCATTTTTTACAAAACCCTGTGGCCTGATTGCTCATAGCCTCCATCCAGTTTAGCTGTCTGATGTGTGAGCATCAAACTGGACTGCCTTGGGAGCCAAGTCCTCAGTCTCCCTTCTGCCCTCTGTATCTCCATCCTGTGGCAAGCAAAGCATCGGGCTGGTGCATGCCTGATTTTTTGAATGAGCATGGCAAAAGGATTTCCGTTTCTGGGAGCCTGCAAATATTCTTAAATTCACCAACTTAGAAATAGCCAGAAGCACCTACTACTTTTGATTATCTGTGGCTTTAACTAGATCTGAGGGTGCTCAGAGCTTCTTACAAACAAATTTGGAGTTTTGCATATCAGGTTTCGCTTAACTGTGGCTACCGGTTGCTGTATTGCTGAAAAAGCAATGTTTTTTGAAACACTGATACTTGCAAGCAACAGCAGCAACATTTAAATAAATGCAGTCAGACATGATTATTGTTAACAGGTCTGTTTTGCCACTGGTCTTAGGACAGCACTGTGTATAAAAGCTTAGTCTACACTTACTAGCAAAGAATAAACATGTCTATGGTGAAAAGCCAAAGAATCTAGAAAAACTTTTCAGTTTAACGGAGCTGTGACAAATGCTGGCAATATTTGTGATGTGCTCTTTGAATTCTGCATTTGAATATTCAGATGTTATGCATTATTATTACTTGTCGCACTATAATTGGTTGAATAATCTTGATTAGTGTGGGCTGTGTTTTCTGTTTTAAAAATCGACCTGGAAAATCTGTTATCTAAATGTGTAAGTAATCCTTTTTTGATAGAAAATGTTATTTTAAATCACCCAATAAAACAAAATAAAAAAAATAGAAAGCAGTTTTACTGACTTACACTTTCCTAATCTCGGTATACTTGTATACCTCAGCTGGGTCTTTTGTACCATTCCTTTTCACTGTTTCAACGGATCTTCCTTATTTGCAGATTTAGTTAGGACAGCCTTGATGATTATAGGACTATATACCTCTGGACAAGTCGTAAATGACCTAACTTAGTAAATACGCAGTGGGAAAAAGGTCTGGGGCTCTCCAAGTACTTGTTTAATACTCTATTGGTGTCCTGCCTATTGACTGGTGCTACAAGCAGCTTGCCAAGAGCTGAAGGTGCTGATCGTTTACTAATTTTTGCACAAATTTTTCATAAAGCTCATCTCAAATTATTAGTAAAACAAGAAAAATTGTTGATATTTAAATAAGTCATGAGAAATAGTATAACATAAAGAAAGTTAGAAAACATTAAAATTCTTGATAGAGAAGAAAAATGTTTTCCTTTGATTTACTATAGAAGCATGAACAGATGTGGTAGTCCTAATGGCCTTCTGTAGAGCATAAAAACTAAAGTATCTTTTGTTTTGACAGTTTTTAAAGTAATCTAAACTGGAGATACCAAGAAGCAGATAAATGAACCAACTAGAGGTGGTTTAGAGAATAACTCAAACAGAAATGGGTACTGTCTTACATTATTTATTATAAAAGTTTACTGACTTGATTAGTTCACGATTAAATATCATGTATTCATGTTTGTGTTCTCCAGTGACTGAATAGTGTTCGCTTGTGTCAGTGTGTATTTCAACATACAATATGTGATAGTCTGAGGACACAATCTGGAGTACCTCAGGCAGAGTACTGCGGAACAGACAAGTCAGGAATGTGTCAGATAGAAGGAGAAGAGCATTTTGATTGGAGTCCTCTAAAAATGCACCAAACATCAGTAAGAAGTTTGTCTTATGTCTGTATGACTCTAGTTGCAGGGCTTACCGAAGGACCAGGAGAATGCATAGTGGAAAGGCCAGGTGCAGGTCCTTCCTTAGATTCAACAAAGAAATCCCAACGTCTACAATAGTAACAATAAGGTAAAGGCCTAGAAGATATAGCTGGCTCTCTTGCTCAGTTTTCTGAAGAACTGGAGTTTCAATTCCCTATTCTTACTCCTTGTTTTGCCTGGAACTTCCGCTATAAAATAGTGCTGATCATTAATGCTGTTTAAATTAAATAAAAATGATCATCTTGCCTGGGTGCAACTCAGAATAAATATGCTAGCCCTTCTAACTAGGCATGCACTTAATCATGTTGCAATAATTTGGACCAAACTGCTTCTGGAAGACACTGAACTGTTCTGTTTTGGGCTCAAGTTGTGCACCTGAATGCTCTTAAGGAACAAGGCTACAGAAGTGTTTTTTCTCTGGTTCCTCTGGGGCATTTCCTGAATGCTCTGTCTGCTCCTCGTTTGTGGAAATGATGCCCTAAAATTTCTGAAGCCCAAAATGTTCTTTCGGATTATTCAGTAACTTAAAGACAGCTTCTCTCAGATATGTGACTATATGGACACTCTGATTTATAGTTTATCTTTTCAAGGCCATATGACAGGTAAAATGTGTTAATCACATTTCATTTTTGTCTATCTCTGTAAATGTCTTGGGCTCCCCAAACAACATGCAATTTGTCTATGGACTGTGCGGCAGAAGCAAATTACTGTTTACTTTGAAAGCTTAAAATAAATGCGGATATAGACAAAAGCAGTATACAATTTGTATATTCCTGGGGAATCCTCATCGCTCTAGGGAGTCCCTCGGACTTTGGGAACTCTGAGAGATCTCCACCTCTGGCAGGCAGCTTGTGTCCTGAGGCATGGAAGTGCTCTCTACTTCCCTACTCCAACTTTTCTTTAAGCCTGATTTCATCATGACTTAAATCTTCCTGCCCTCTTTCCCCAACTATCATCTCATTCCCCACTGATGACTGCCATTACCCACAGCTTACTCTAAGCCTGACCTATACAATTTGTATTGCTTTAAAGACTAGCATCAAGGCCATCTGAAGATGTCTTTCTTCTGAATTAAAAATGATTTCCAGTGTCCAAACTCTGAAGTCCCAAAGGATAGCAACTCTGATTTTTCAACTGGCTCTGTTAACTCATGCTGCCTTTTTAAGTAAACAAGTAAAAGTTGTGGTTGTGTGGTAATACTTCGCTTACATGCCTTATGAATTTCCTGAGAGCTGGTATGATACGAACCTACTGTTTTTTATTCTGGTTTTTGTTTTGGAAAGAAGAGTTCATTTCACAGGGCCAACTTTCAGTCTATAGACTGTTTCAGCCAGGAAGTAGCCATGCTTTTTCAGACATGAATTTATGCTTTTGTGAGCATTTGTTAGCTTTGCCTTGGAAGTTACAGCAGAATGCTCTTTAGCTCAAACACAGTTTAGTAAAAGAAAAAAACTCGTTAATGGAAAGAAGAAAGAAAAAGAGAGAAGAAAGGCATGGCTGGTGTCCTTATATTCAAACAGTGTTGTCAGCTTGGAGCAGTAGTTCACTGTCACTTGGCACCTAAACTGCAGTGCCTTGATGAAGGGAGGGTGGCTTTCCTACACTACACAAAGACCCATCTTAATTTATTTCTTCATACTGCAAAGCAAACTCTTTGTTTACAGTGGTGTCCCAGGAATGTATTTGTCTGTTCACAAAGTATAGTCCTGACACCTTTACTTAGTTAGGTGATGGATTTGAATGGAATCACACAAAACTGAAACAGAATCTTTCTCAGTTTTATTTATTTAACACCATATGGTATCACTGTAGTCGTTCTTTCTTTTTCTCTACCACAGTAAACCTGTAGACAATACTCTACAGGAAACTTTTATATACAGTGAAAGGGCTTTTATTTTTAGAAGACTATAGTTCTCCAATTGGTGGTCTGCCTGATAAAGGAAAGAGTTATTTGAGTTTAGAACACAGTTCAAATCAATCCATTACATACTGGCTAATGTCATTCTTGATTCTGGGGCAACTAATTTCTGCAATCTAATCTGCTCTATGACACTGAGAAAATATTTTATTATAATTCTTCTGCTAAACATAATGGTAAATAAACCTATCATTTCTATATGGCAATTCAGCAACAGGTATGTAGCTGGGTCTGAGCAGGCATAAGTAAGTCTGCATGTCTTTTGCAGGCAGGTATGAACTCATCCTCCCCATGTTCTTATCTCAGTGGAAGCTATGACACACATAAGATAGCAGAGAATCCAAAATAAATATTTCTCCAGAGATGTATGGCATCATTTCATCACTGTTTTAGTGTGGTCATGAAAGCTGTGGTCTGCTGAAATGGGAGAGGAGAGGATTGCATATGCATGTGAAAGACTGTGCAGACATACTCAGAAGTGGTGGACCAAAGATGAACTTTATAGAAGGAGAATGCCTTGACACTTAAAACAAGGAAAAGCCATTAAGACAAATGCAAATTCATTGTGTAAATCCTTCAAGCACAGAATTGCCACTGTTTTAACTACACATTGAGAACACAGAGGGTCCTGGGTGTCAGTTTTAGCTGACTGGTCAGGAGAGACAGCAAAGCATGTGGAATAAAGGTCTATCGTGGCTTTACCCACCCTGCAATCACACAACAATCAGTGTTAAATAATTAATTTTTCTTGCTTGTAATGAGGGGAGCCGTGGGAAGAGAGACAGGAAGACCCACCTATTGTATCTCCATACTGTAAGACTGACAGGAAGACCTCACTTTGGGGAAGTGAATGTTGCTTTCAGCTGGACAACCAGCTAGCAGTACTGCTTCATATGCCTAGTCCTTTGGAGAATATCTGTCCTCTTAAAGGAAGAAAATATGGAATGGACATTGGTTACTCTGACCACTAAAACTGCAATTTTACTCTAACCTAATGTAGCCTGTACAATCTCATATGCCCCTTCAATTGGCTAAGATAAAATCTGTGCCAACTGAAGCCAGTCTTATTGTGTTCTGACAACATTAAAAAATCTGGATGTTTAAAATGGTTATGCAACAACTCAAAAGGGACATATTTCCTTAATTTTAAAAGGGAATTGTATTTTGTGTCACAATCTGAAAGATCTTAGATTCTGTCTTTCAGAATAGTTTTTCATTTACTATATAGGTATTTTTTGTATATAATCACTTCCAGAAGAAAGGATGTCTAATAGAATAGTTATAATATTTCTGGCTTATATTTCATTACCAAAATTTTATATACTAATTCTAATGTTGTGTCTATAAACTGCAGATTAGCTTAGCCAAACAAATGTGCTATAATTATTTTTAATCTCTCTCTGGGTTGCACATTGTGTTCATGCAGTAGAATATTATTATATATGTAATATATACTTATTAGATACATATAATAAGTGCCATTTTATAGTTATGTATATCTGTGAATTCCTAATATGATGCTCCAAAGTATTAGGACAACAGCAATATTTCTTTTTGTTTCATTGCAAAACTGCAATCCAAATCCATAATTCCTAATCTCATTTCTGCATTTTGCTGTCTAGTCAGTAAGAGACAGTATATTATGGATTCAAGATGGGCTTCTTGGTAGTGTGAAATTATGGATTTGAGTGATGTCTATCTCTATAAAAGGATAATATCCTTTGATATGAGGGTATGATCCAGTGTTTTAAATAAGC
The DNA here is from genome assembly GCF_036370855.1 of Dromaius novaehollandiae. Classification (NCBI taxonomy): domain Eukaryota; kingdom Metazoa; phylum Chordata; class Aves; order Casuariiformes; family Dromaiidae; genus Dromaius; species Dromaius novaehollandiae. Next base: position 9,555,928 of record NC_088110.1, on the reverse strand, counting down.
AGTTAAGAAAACATGCTTCTATTGTTGAAAGGAAGATTGTGCATGGTATTTTACTGCAGCTCAGTGTCACTGATAATAATTTATGTGGAGTCAAGATAAAATACTTCCATGGGTATATTTTAGGCTGCTTTTTTATACCACCTGTATGTTCTCTGTCTTATGTCATATTGTAATACATACTTGCATTGTTTTTTCTGTCACACCCATAGTATCCAGTCTCATGTTTCTCTTTCAGATACAAGGGATTATGTGGTGTGCAAAGCAATGCAGCACTGGTCACTGGAAAATTTTTTCAAAATAATTGCTTACACCAGCATCAGAGGGTAGGAGGAAGATATAGGTCTGAAAAATGAAAAGGTCCTTTTCTGGAATTGATTATGCAGAGAGGTGGATCTAGCATGGTTCATTGCACTGAACACCCCTTTGGTTAAAAGGCCAGACCTCTGAACATTGCCATTTCGGGACGAAAAATAATGACCTTCCATAAACACCTGCCAACCACAGTAAGCAAAAGGGAGTTTTCCAAGAATTTGTTCTCTTTGATGGCATTTTGTCAAAGTGTCTATAATTCAGGTTGTGGTATTAAATGTTAAAATATTTACATCAAAACTATTCTACTTTATGCCTTTATCCTCCTGAATTTTACTAAATCAAATACATGAATATTTAATATTCCTAATGTTTCTGCAAAGCCTGTAGCCAGTTTCAGGGAAAATTCAATTTGCCTCTGGCTCACACTGAATAAGAGCTTTCTTTTGAAACAACTATTCTTAGAAAACAGTGCTATACAGCACTGAGCAATAGAATTGCTATGCATAATGTTAGGGCAATTTCTTTTTGCCTTTAGGTGATTTGACCAGCTGACATTTCAGCAAAAAAATCCTTCAAAGCAATATAGAGAATACGATGTGACAGCATCTCTGAATCAACCGCTGAACTTAAAAAGTATTCATTATATATACAACATATGTACTAGCCTCTGTAATCAGAGAGTTTTCTCTGTCATGTTTCCATATGTAGTTGTCTCCTCTTTTCTTGTTCTCATTTTCATTTTGACTGAAGCATATTTAAATGATCCCACTTCACTCCCCACTCCTCCACCTTGCAGTAGTCTGCTTTATGCATGACCATCGCTGGTTCCCCACCTCTTATGTTTCGGTCAGATCGCTTCTTCCGCCAGGAAAGTCAGTTGAGGGACTATTGTAAGTGCAGGAGAGCTAGCTGCTCCTTACTGCTGAGAGGGCAAGAGCAGCAAATGTCAGGATCTGTCCTCATCAGTTTGGATTAAAGCTGGATGGGATATTTGGCAAGTGCATTAAAGACGAAGCAGAGGCCCATATTGGAAAACGGCAGTTTGAACAGTTAAATTGCCAAAGAAACTGGCAAACAAGTTTTTAAGAAGAAAAGTATTAGGCAACATTAACTACAGGGTGTTGTTGGTTACACACAAAATAAAAATAAATGACATAAAAAATTCTATATTTTCTGTGGAAAAGCTCTCTATCTAATATTCCTGAAGAGTGAGAATGAAAGGATGTATTCTTCAGGATGCTGAGTGCCAAAATTTCTGTTGCAATGGGTGAGGTTGAGACAGGTCACTTCACAACAATAACTTGCCCTGTGGCTGGCTTGAGGTCACGGTTTGCTACTTTCAAGGTCCTTTGTGGTTTATAGAAGAAGCTTGATGGGCTCATCTGCTCTCCTAGAGCAAATAATCTCCTTTCTGACTGTTGGAGGGCAGAAAAGAAGCAAGCCAACAGAAGTTATTGCATTATGGATTTTTCTTTGTAGTTTGACAGTTTGTATTCTGGGAAACACTCCATTATCTGGGGGAGAAAGGGCCCCTCAGTGAATGGACTGGATGGCCTCCTTCTCCGTCTATGAAAAATAGTGAATGTCCAAGATCAGGTATACCAAAGCAGCATACCAGTGACTTGAAGTGACAGTCTCTGTAGCAGAACTTACAACTGCTGCAACCTTCTGGGCAGCTCCAAATGGGTCACTGCTTCTCTTTGATTTTGGTGTTATTCATTTCCTGTGTTAAATAGTTTATAGGTTATTTATGTGTCACACTGTAATAAAGTCATAGCTTTTTGATGTCTAAGGTGGGTGTTGCTGCCTTTTGTAGAAGCAGAAAGTCTAAAGGTCATAAATCATTATTATCCTTACCAATCCTTTGCTATACAGATGTTTTACAACAAACCAAGGTGACAGGGAATTCTGTAAAATTTAATGGCATATCACTTAACACATCACATAATTATAAGGTGTATCTTAGAATAAAAATTATACCTTTGCAGGTTAACTAAAGAATCACTAATAAAACTGTAACAGACATGCATTATACAGCATGGGGTTCATAATGAATAATTGCTGGGTTATTAGTGCTTAACAGATTAAGGGTACTTCCATTTATTACTGTGCTCCACTAAGGATGAGCATTAATTTTTTTTTCAAAGGAAATTCACTGGAAAGAGACAGTTTAAAATTTATGCTTGTAATGATTGCTACATGGTCCATTAAGACCACCTCTAAGTGAGCTTAATTTGTAGCAGATAAATGTACATGTCTACGTATTTTTCAACATAGTTTATGGTGCATCCTGCACAGCTGTGCCCAACTGATTAAATCCTCACAAAATTTAAATAGGAAACCCATTACATAGACAGTATTATATCCATTTATCATACACACATTTTCAGTTTAACTCTCTAAGCTTTTGTGCTGGATATTTTCAGTGATTCATTAAATATGTATAGCAAGGCCATTTTCTCCTCTTGTTTGGTTTGCCCTTTTGTTTTCTGGGTTTGTTTGGTTCATTCTTTTCAGTTCTGTCATCCAGTAATTAAGAACTTGAGCAGTCTGAACATCTTCTACAACAATCATTTCAGTAATAATTCTAGACATGACTGTCCCTTGTAAAATCCTAGATCTAGAGAGCATTGTATCTAGGCAAAAGAAGCAGGGCTATAACCAGTAGATGAGAAGAAGTGATTGGCACTTACACCTTTGTTTGCCCTCCGGAGAGGATTCTGGACTCTGGATTTGTAATGGACACAAAGACATGACAGATGCTGAGAAAGGCTGGGATTGCAGATCTTCCCTTTGCTTTAGCACTTCCCATTGGCTAGCTCTGGGCACGTCCTGGTTTGGTTGGAATGCTTCCTAGGATCCCATACTGAACTGTCCAGCTTTATCTCTGCTTTATATGAGACTCAAGGCACCTAAACAATGGTTCTGGATTCTAAAAGTAGAATTAGAAGCATTCATCCAATTTAAGAGATGAAATCTAGATGCTCTGAATTATTATCTGAGACCTCCTACCTTCATTGATTATAGAATAAATTTAAGCTCTTAACTTCACATGTCTTGAACCCTATTTAATGAGTGTATATACATGTCAGCCCAAGGCTGCCCTACTTGGTTCAACACCATAGATCTTTCTTTAGATTTAGTGTTATGGTAAAAAAATCTTGAAAAGAGTCTGATCAAGATCTCAGATCTGCTACTGTAAGCCTCTACAACTGTGCATAGCCTTACTAAGCTCAGTAGAGCTTGAGAGGAACAGGAGTCTGTGCTAACAGAACACATTGCAAAATAAAGGGCAACTTTTGCTAAATTTGTAAGACATCCTTTTTTATTGTAGAGTAACAAAAGGGAAACAAGATTTTAAAAGCATAAGAATAATTAACTATTGTTCATTCATTTTCGTGTTCTTCTAATTAAGTGCAAAGAACAGGTTCTGAATCTTCTTAGGGGCTGCAGCAAAAGTAAGGTGTCCCTCATTTGTGGGGACAGGTGACAGAGGCAAGCGCTTTTAAAACACTGAGCAATTCTTTTGTTCTGTACACTCAAGAGATGTGGTGGTAGTCTTCATACCTACTGTTAGTGCTGCTGGCTGAGTATTTCAGTTTTCCTTAGACAATAAACATTCTTACCCTAAACTTTCTCTCAGGGTATTCTTGAGACCTAAACCCTTAAACAGACACTTGGAGAACCAAATGTTTGTTAGAAAAGTATATATTCGAATAATATAATGTGATGTTACAGATGGACTTACTAGTTTAGACGATTTGGTTAAATCCTTAGGAATACAGATAGTCAAATCATACTGAAAAACAGTCCTGGACATTCATACCAGTTCACAGCATCACCCAAAAATAGAGGCTAGCCAAACTGGACAGGTTGTAAAAAACCCATAGGTGAGGTCATAGGCCTCTCTGAGAATTTGGACGTCAAGATCTGTGTCTCAGTTCATTCAGAGACATCTGTTTCAGTCTTCGTTTTTCTAGTGATCACTGCCAGTAGGAATCAGTTGTGACTAGTAAAGTGCTGGCTCCAGGGTCCTGACAGTTGGTGGATTCTTCAAAGTGTGAAAACAACACGTTTCTGTCATCACAAGTGTGAAAAAAATATTGGAACTGTGTATTATATTATTTCCAGATTTCAGGGAGAGAATGTTTCAATGGATGGAGAATTATGCGTAATGTGTTGGCTGCAAGTCTAAAGCTATGGTATTGTAAAAATACTCATTGCTTTGTTTTGTTTCAGAAGTGGGATAACTAGTCACAAGGACTAATAGTAACTATCTAGTAGTTAGTGATATACTTTTTCATGGAAACATAGAACAATATCTTTCAGCTTTTCTCAAGTTTTTGGAGGCTTGTTTGTGATATCAAGAAATTGTTGACTGTGAGATTCTAGTGTGTGTATAGCTTCATCTGTATAAAAGCAATGCTTGTGCTTGTGATGAAACTGTTCTTTGTGTGTTTAGTGGATAAACATTTTAACAGAAGTGTTTATTTAAGAAGGCATAACCGTGCAAATATATGAACCTGAGGAGGTTTGTGTCACAATCTGTTATCTTGAAACCTTACCAAGACAAACTTACTTCAGGGGAGTCTGTAGCATTTTGCTTTGGCAGAAAGCTCATTATTTGCAGAATAATTATATAGAGAGCTGATTGCTCATTAGAAAAAATAGACTATCCTCTGAAGATATACATCATGTTTTCAGAGAATTTTTTTTCACCTGTTTTAATTTTGAAGGAATAGTTAATGCAATATTATTGTTATATCTGCATTTAAGTATTTAATTAAATTAAATATTTAGCAAATTATAGGCATATAAGAATTTGTCAGCTCTTCAGTTTAGTGTTAACTTTTTTTCAGTAAATAGATGTATGAAAGAGACATTCTTAAATTCCCTACCTATCAGACAATAGAAGACTGTATAATGATCTCTGGAATATTTCCAGGCAAAAAAAAAAAAAAAAAAAAGAAAGAAAGAAAGGGAACAGGATTACTAGAAGAAAAATGACCCTTAATTTATTCAGGTTTTTGAAAGTTAAAAAAAAATGGGTTCCAAATTATACTAGGTACTTAAACATTTCAGTTCTTGAGAGCCTTGCTGAATCGTAGCCCTTATTCCATCTGATCGCAGGCTTAATAGTGTAAATAAATTTATCAAAGTATGGCCAATTCAGAAGACAAATTAAGGAGAGACTATATTGTCCCAGCAGAGTGATAGGTAGGATCTTGCCCTAAAGCTGAGCTAATTCAGTGAACAAAGCCAAATCTGTATGTAAATTAAAATAAATATGGAAAACCATCTCTTCATGAGACAGCGGTAAATGCAGACAACAGTAGTTCTCAATAAATTTTTTCGAGTGAGATATTTCTCATCCTCCAAATGATAGCAAATTAGAATTTGTTCATGACAGAAGTTGACCTTAGTGAAAATGTGTTTTGTCCTTAGTTGAAGGAGGTTTGACTATCATATAGTTACCACTGCACATGGAAAATACCTGCTTGGAAAGCAGAAGCAATCATGTCTAATTAAAATTTGTTGTTTTGTCTCAACTGAGTTGACTTGCGGTCAAACTGGAAAGCACCTCCACAGTTTAACTAAAAAATGAATCTTCAAACAATAGAAACATATAAATATAGCACCACATATTTCCTTGAAATAAACTGCTGTAGAGATGTTCTGTAAAAGCTGTGAATAAGACTATTAGAGGTTTTAGTCCCTGTGCTCTACCTTACGGTGTTTGAAAATGTTTGTGGTTTACATCTCGTTGCATAAACTGGCAGTGTTATAAACTCTATTCTTTTTTGTATTCCCCTTTGTGCCATAAGATTTACTCCTGAATTTTTTCTACAATATTTTTTTTCCTCTCAAAGTATATATATACACACACATATATATATAAAAAAATCATAACTCTGATGTTATATGCCAAAACATTTCAAGTGCTGTTCAAATTTGGAGAAAATATGAAATGTTTTCAAATAACTTCATACAGTGATATTAAACAGATTTAACACAAACATATATTTAATACAAACATAATAAAAACAACTTCCTCAAAAACTGACCTCTCTTTAGAACATGCATTATTCTTATTTAGGTTTAGAACAGCCGCCAGCTTTTCTATGTTGCCAGACTGTTCTTCCCTGTTTGCTTCCAAATCTTTCTTTAGATTCCTTGTTGGCCCGTTGTCCTGTAAATTGTATGTGCCTGGAAGGGTAACTGAGCTCTTTGGAATGAATAACCAAGTCTTTTTTTTAGGTGCTCTGTGCTATTATGTGCCTTCTATTCTGCACCCAGTCTTGGTTGTGTGCAAAAAGTGCAATCCGGAAAGCACTTGAGAGATATCCTATGCATATACACAGTGCATAAAAAGTAGATGATTGGACTGAAGATGGTGATCCATAATATCCCATGTGTCAAGCAGTGAACTTCCTAACTCAGCAGTTTTGTGACTCGAGTTTTGCTGTGCTCTGGCATATAAGTTTTTCATTGCTCTTAAGATTTCTTGGTCTGGAATGAATGCCCAGAGCTAGTGAGTCCATGGAAATGAAGGGAGAGAAGAAACCAAAAGAATGGAAGAGGGAGGAGAAGGAAAAGCTGGATGAGTGAAAGTAGAAGGAAAGACGCTTACAGGTCTTAAACTTGCAAATTCCTTAAATCTGGGGGGAAAATACACCTTTGTGTTATAGGGCTGGATTCAGTATTGTCCTTGGAATTATCAGCTCCCTTTTCCTCGTTTTCAGTGGCTCTGTCTGTTATGTGCCCTGGAAGTTCGTGCACCTATATATGGCTGCTTATATACCCCAGTGGCTTCTGGGCAAGTGCCAGCTGCTGGGTGTTCTCAATAATTCGTTCAGTGCAATGAAGCAACGCAGAGTAGCTGGCATAGGCTGTTTCAGTGGTGCGGGCACATCCAGGTACATTCTCTGAGCCAAAAAAATGTTCACTGTTGAAGCCCCTTGTGGCCACTGCGATCTCCTGAAAGACTCCTCAAAAGAAGCATATCCTTACCAACAACCCTTTGGCAATATGGACATTTTTTTCTGCTATATTCTGTGGATCATCACTTGAATCATCCTGCAAGGATATGCTGTGGGCATATTGCACTATTAACTTTTATTCTGAAATAGATGATTTAAGAAGATCAGATTGTCTCTAAATATGCTTTATATTAATTGTTCAAAAAATAATAAATTCTGTTCATATTAAAAACAGAATTTTACAGCCTTTGCAAAGTAACCTTGAAATGTCAAAGCTCTTTTAAAGGCCTTGCAGAACCTTCATGATAGACTGAAGGTTTATTGTTCTTGTTAAAGAATAAAATCAGAGGAACTGCTGAATTTTTCTTTGAGCGCTAATGTCTTAATCCTACCTGTGCCTCAGATCCATAGTTTTGGTGGCATTCAAGTAAGAACTTGCAGAAGAAGCCTAATTGCAGTATTCCTAATTCTATAAGTCTTTTAAAAGTCCTCTGTAAAAAGATAATTTTATTTGTAAATTTGAAAGGATTCCACCCAGTTATGTGCCTTTTTTTTCCTCAGTTCCTTTTTATATATGTGTATTGTGAATTTAGTGAGGAGGGAGAGAGGAGGGATGACACAGAAGTTGTTGGCCCTCATCCTTCATTAGCATTGGCTGGGGGACCTGGTATTTCTGCATCCTGTGACAGCTGTAACCTGGAAGCTGTGCAGACTCTTTTTAAATTAGGTCTCTGTCCATCCATTATTTATGTCTGTCTTTGGTTGTATGTAAATATATAATATAATAAATATACAGTGTATATATCTATATTTATATACTTCAGAAATATCAGTGTGTCACAGAATCTAATTAGCTGTTTCTGTAAATTTTGCCTGGTTAGTTTCACTTTTTTTTGTTTTGAATTTATTGTTTTCTCTGATTAACTTTGCAGTGTAAGTGTTACGGTCTGGTGTAGTTTGGATGAATAAGCCTGAATAAATAAGTCGGATGTGGGAGGTCATCATCATTCTTAGTCAGGCCCTAAGTCTGAGTGGGCACGGGGCTGTTCGGTTTGTGTTCCTCTCTGTAATTTCCTACTTTTAAAATGAGGATAAGTAATAACCACTGACCAGAGACCCACTTCCTTTCCCATTGAAAACAACGGAAATGCTTCTGTTGGAATATTAAAGCTCTTTCCTAGGAATGTTTTGAAGCTTAATTGGGTGGCTTCTGAGCCTTACTTTGACTATTTAAAATGTCATTTAGCTACTTAATATTACATAGAAATTAGAGAAAACTGTGGAAGCAAATCTACAGCTAGTGTTCAGAATGTACATAAGTTAAAATATTGGCTATTTATTTTTCAACTAAACTCATATCTGTATATATTGTTTTAGACTTATCCCCTTGAACTTCTTTGCAAGAGTTAAAAGACAAAGTGGCAGAAGAATGCTTTCGGACTTCCAAATTAAAAGTTGTCGCATGAAGTTGGTATCCGAGCTGAGAGATGGTGGGTATGTATAAATACAGAAGACTATTTTGGCTTTTAAATGGCAGATTGAGACCAAAAAAAAATCTTTACATTTTATTGCTAATTTCTCATTGGAGCTTAGCTGTGCTACGTTCCAGTATATGTGGGGTTTCGTAGATTGGAAGAGAACCTGATGAGGCAATCTGAGTAGCATCTTCATGCATTTATCTTGAGTGGTCCTTAAAGAGAGGTGGTCAGCCAGCAAGCAGTTTCCTTTCAATAATATGGGCCAAACAATTGTCCAGACCTAAAGAAGAAATTGTGCCTCAGATACTGATTTCAGCCAGAGAGATTTAGGCAGGGAACCACTTTCCTTATTGCTAGCAACTTAATAATACAAATTGTTTTCTTCAAAGGCTGCACAGGGTTCACTGTCTACCAAATATGTATATATATACATATATGTCTCTTTCATCTGGTGACTCCTTGTGTGCTGCTACTGTGAGTGGTCCCCTTACATACCTGATTCATACTCCGTTCAGTGGAATTACATGTTTAACTGACAGAAGGCATGCTCATGGGTGCCCAAAGACAGGCTGAGAAGACTGTGGCTGTGTCATTTCTGCTCCCCAGCATAGCACGTGCTCTGTTTTGTATGAGTGTGTGATGGAGGAGAGGCTGTACAAATGCTGTCATCAGAATTGCTGCTCTCTCTAGACCTGTTCATGGTTTATGTTTTTATGTTCTCTTTCATTATGGAAAATTTAAAGGGCTTTTTTATCTACTGAATGAGCATGGCCAAGAATAAATCAGAAGCTCTAATCTTACTCCTTAAAATGCTCCTGAATTTCAGCTGTGATCTGGAAGATGCAGTCTTTGTTCTAGGTGGGAAAGACAAACACAGGCCTGTTTCCTGTGTCCTGTTCAGATGGCACCCAAGATAGCAAAAAGCTGATGAGAGCACCCAAAATCTTGTGAGAATAGATCAAATGAATTTGTGCTGACATGTAAGAACTTGAACTGCCCAAGGGCAGCATTAATCCTTCAGCTCAAGTCTTAGTTTAATTCAGATAGAAATCCACACACATCACACTCCATTGCTTGTGGACCTCTCTGAGAAAGAGGCATTGCTCTCCGTTCACTTTTGTCTAGGTATATGCGAAGCATTCCTTGCCTTGCTACCAAGCACAGATTCAGCCTGTTGTAACACCTTCCCTGAGCAGTCATGGTGTACCACCAAAATACATCTTCTGATTCAAAGCATAACACAGTGCTTCTACTATTGTAGTTATTATGTTGCTATGAAAACTGTTGGTGAGTACTTAGCTGGAATTACTGAAGGACTTGACCTTCATCTGTGAAGTATTAGTGAAATTACTGAGTTCTCTTCTAATAGTGTTTTTGTTATCTCTGCCCTTGTAAGTCCCTTCATCCAAATGTTATAGCTTATTAGTTTATATGCTGTTTTCATTGCAATTATAGCTAGTGCAGGAATGTTTTGTTACCTTTTTAACACATTGTCACCATGCATCATTTTTAGATCCTCATTGTTCCTTATTAGAGGTTATTTAAGCTCCCAGCTCTAACTGGATAATGAAGCATACTGATGATACAAACTAGCAAAAACTTGTCTGAAGATTTTGTTGCACTGGTGACAGAAGTTGTGGTGTTTTGTTTGGGGTTTTCTGGGTTGTTTGTTTGTGTCATCACTTAGGTTAGTTAAATGTAGCAGAAATGTCAAAATGTCAGACAACTGGTGCAGCCTCTGCTTGGACGACTTCATGCATGTACCAGAAACTAATGCAAGATCTCTGCATGCTCCACCTAAACTGCGGTATGGTGCCACATTCTTCTGGTCTGTTTGTTTTCTTCCACTGACACAGATCAAATGGAATAGAATACAGCGTGTGAGATGAATGGCTTTGGGTGTCTGAGGAAAACCTCGGGCTCCTGAAAAAAAAGCTACTGGAAGATAGAGTAAGGCAGATGAAAAATATTGATGTGGCCCTGAGATAGAATATTACACTAAAGAAATTGTATGTTTTTCCTCCTTTATTTCAATTATCATTTGGTTACATTTTTGTGTGGTGGTTGTGTGGTCCCACTGTTTTGTTACCTGAGCATGTCATAAAGTGAAGTGTATTTATTACTTCTCACAACATCGCTGCAGTATACAGAAGCATTATTATTTTTCTTATCCCCATTAATTGGAGAGGTTTGAGGCATACAACCAGGGGAGTACAGAGATACTCCACTAGTGGTGACCATGCTAAGATGGGAATTGGGAACAGCATATTTGTGGTGGCACAGTGCCTGAGTTAAGCCCTGTCTCTCATCAGTGCTTATGAATGCAGAAAAATTACCATACAAGCCTACTGTTGCCAGAGGGACTGCTTATGGGTCAGAGCTAGTATCCTGCACAGTCCATGATGTGTACTGCACCATGTAGCACTACTACTTTAAGGCAGCAATAGCATAAATGCACTAGTACATGAACATTTGGCATCTAAGGTCATTTGATGTATATTTTCAAACTGAACACGTTTCTTGAATCCTGCACTAATGCCCTAGACCATTCTTCTTCTTATGTCTACATCTAACCTGGTTTCAGTTTGGTTTTCACCTGTCAGGGATTTATAAGCCTTTTAAGGCCTTTCTGTTCAAAGCCTTTCCTTTCTCTCAATCACAAAAGTTTGTTATCCTGGTTTTTCATTACACACTTTATATTTTGTGGATATTTTCTTCCCCTACAGTATTATAGGGCTCACACTGTGCTGCTTCCTAAACCAACTCTCATCTTTACTTCCACCACTGAAGTGTATTGGCAGAACAGCAACCTGTCCCTTCAATGGCCAGCCTCTGCTTAGCTCCCTCCACGTTTATGTCTCCTGCTAGTAAAACCAAAATGGCCATTTCATTGCTGAGGGGAGGAGAACGCCATGGCTGAGACACTGAAGAGTCTCCTGAGGACGTGCTCTGTGTAGATGCAGCATGATGCCAGCATCTAATCCCAGACAATGGTTCCCTTTTGGCCTTTAAAAGCTGGGGGGAGCCACAGAATGATTTCTGGCCATTTGTTTATAATGATTAAGATCATGAATCTTCAGTGTTCTTCCCTTCCCTATTCAGGAGCAAGTCTGTACTATGGATATGGACTGAATTGTTTGGTTGCTGGAATATATCTTTTTCTGAAGGCAAAACTGCAGAATGAACAGGGGACTAAGGCACTGTAATTCCACGAAGTTTTTAGTAAAAGTCCCAAGTAAAACATGGAAGCTAGCCGGCAGTTCTTGCCTGCAGTGGTTTTGGTAGGTAGGAACCTCAGCAGAGCAGTTAAGATTAATTGAAATAACACTGACTGACCAGAGAGTATACCTGCCTACGCAAAATATTGACAGATAAGCTAGTCTATACAGGTGCATCAGGTGTTTTAGTCTGAGAGAAGGGCATATGGTTTAAAAATATATACCCAACCATTATGGGAGACAGAGAGGCCAAAGTATAATCTTTCAGAGCATGTTGGAGGGTCTGCAATAGAAAACCAAGTTTGTATACTATGCCATAGTATTCAATAAAAAAATATTGCTATAGTGGTAGTTTTCTTTACACTTTAGAACAGTTACAAATTTTAGAAATATTATCATATTTAAATTTTAAAAGAATTCCTACAAAAACTAACTATTATTGCTCTGAGTCAATTCTGTCTGACCTTCCTTTAAAAAAGTGATTGCAGGCCAAACTATGCTTTCTCTATCATTGTTAATTGTCCGAGATGTCAGTGGAATTACAGATATATAACTAAAAGCAAAATGTGGCTACTTACTTCCTCAGGCTGTAATAATAATAGCAAACTCTGCAGCGTATATATTTGGGATTATGGGTAGTTGATTTTTCCTTTTAAATTGGATTTATAGGCTATTGTTAGTAGCACTGTTTCTTTTTTTCATTGCATCCTTGAGAGTGGGTGTTTACAGATGCACTATTACTAGAGCTACTTATTGTAATATCCTTTTTGAGTACAGTCAGGCAGCCTGTGCTAATTGCTGTTCAGAGACACTCCACGATATAATATAGAATGTCACTTAAGCCCTGTTCATAAAGACCTGAGTTGTCAAATGTTCAGTGCATAACAATGAGTTTTGGTTTAGGCTAAATTGCACTATTGATTTTTTTTTGTAATTAGGTTTTAATGAATTGTATTCACTCAATTGTAGGTTTGTCAAGGGACTCCAAAGATTGGATTGTGATCATTTTATTCACTTTATTTATTTATTTTTAATGTGTCTAATAGTAGAGAGCTCTTGGCAATTTTTTCTAGATATCGGCTTAAATAATTTTGATTTTTTGGTTCGATTGATGGCTTCTTTGAAGTCCAGCACCTACTGTTCTGTATTATAGTATTAATGAAACATATAAACTTTAGGAATTTGGTTTGCCTAAAAATTGTTGAAATAATCTAGCTCTTAGAGATTTCTGTTTTCTTACTCTTGCTCCTCTAACCCATTTGTGTTAAACTGCTTGACTGAAATTGGCCAATAATGGGTTTTTTTTGGATTTTGTCTCTGTTATGGTTGCTTACATTTGCTTTATCCTTTTGCTTTAGTCTTTATCACTGGGCACTAGACAGCAGCTGCTTTTCCTGTCCATGCTTAATCAAAGATCATGGTAGCAGACAATACTTTGTTCTGATTTAGTAATAGGCAACTTGTACTTTTCTATGAGCTTTTCTTTTACCATTTTATCAAATAATGTGCTTTAAAAGGAGAAATGCATGCCCTACATCAGCCTCCAAAATACTGATTAAATGATGCTTCTATAACTTACTTACTCTTGAAGGACAAGGGGTACCTGCTGTAGCCTTGTAATTAGGACTGCATTCTACTCTTCTGATGGAAAATCACCTCTTTACCTGAAGTAGTTAAACCCTTTAAAAATTCCTATCTTTAATTAGTGATTTCTGTATTTATGTGCAAGCTTTTCCTTTTTCATCACCTTTGCTAATATACTGGACTTTCCACTGTGCTGGACAGCAATCATGAATAATTTTTGCTGAGCAGAGTCCTGGGTCAGCATGGTTTTCTGAGCTGAACTGTGAGCTTCTGGCCTCCCGTCAGTAACCCCTTCAGGGCAGGACAGAAACCAGCCGCTCCCCGTCTGCTCCTGCTCCGGCTGGGTGCTTGTCTCTTACATGTGAAATGCTGAACACTTCACTGTACCTGGGTGGGTCATATCTTCCTTTATGTGATTACAGCTAATTTCACTAGCAAACACACCTTGATTAACTTGTCCTTCCAGTTACAAGAGTCCTCCAGGTTTCTCCCTCCTTGAGATACAGTCTTCAATGAATACCTGTATGCTTAGATACAGTGCTGGTCCCTGTCTCAAAGCAGTGGTGGACCTCTGCTGGGAGTCTTTCCAGTCCAGAAGCAGCATAGCAGCCTTAGGAAAGTATGAACCCACACAAAAGCATCCCAGAAAGACGTGACATATTAGCTTGATTTAGCTCCATGGCTTTTGGATTGGAATTTTTTGATGTCTAGGTGGTTTGTAATGCAGAAAAATAGATGTACAACTGCCTGCCCCTGGCTGGATAGATGTACCTTCAGATTATTTTCTTTGATGCTCACCTACTCTATAACTTTGAGCAAATAAGTCATTGAATCTTTCTGTATTTTGTTCTTCCTACATGTCTGTATTCTGCTGATTCTATTCAAACAGTAATGATGAGGCTTTTTATACTGAAAAAGCAATTTTTTTCTAATATATTTTATCATTTTTGTCATTGCAAAGAAGGATCACAGAATGTGTTTTAACCTATATAATTTACACTTGCTTAGGTAAGAACTAGTCAATTCAGACACAAAAGCATATGCAATAATTCAAGCTTGCTAATATTTTACCATAAGATTTCAATAAACATGTTCATCTAGATGACTTGTGTCTTTAAAACTACACATTAGACATAACTTTAGTTCCCTGTTAGGTTTAATCAGCAGCCTGATGAATTTATGCTCCTTCCTTTAACTGTGAATCTGCTGGCCCTTCTGGAATTATTTGGGCATGAGAGCTTGTATTGAACTAGAAGAGCTATTACAGCTGTGCCTGTACACATAGAAATATGCACTTTGCACATGTGGCTTTGCAGTTAAAAGCCAACAATTTAGGTTTATGATATGAACACACCTGCATGTAAGACTTGATTTTAAAATTTGGTCATGCAGAACTTTGCTTTCTAATAAGGTTTTCTTGTTTTCTTTTGAACAAAAATGTGCATATGCATATATTTGCATATTTTGTGTGTATTTTTAGAAAAGGTCACTGTAAATTGAACTTACAGAATGGCAAAACACAGCTTGAGTATACCAAAGTATGTAACTTATGTAAATGTAAACAAGAACATATATCCTAAAGTGAAGAATTCAGAATGTCTGGCCAAAATGTGGAAAGTATCTTTTCTCTTTGGCTAAGGAAGATAAGAAATTTAGGACCATGAAAATGTGTTCTCCAGACTTCCTCATGTATTCCTCTGAAAAGCTTATTCTTTGCTTTGGATTACAGTTGATTTTGTTATTACTGTCAGTATACTTAATATAGCATAATTTATTTATTATTTATATATTTTTTATTTTTTATTAATTTATATTTTATATTTAATCTAGTAATATCCATTTTCGCTCTTTCTGGTTATGTTGTTTATCAATAGTATTGGTTGTAATCATAGTATAAGAGATGTAATTTATCTTAGTCATTTGTGCAAAGTAGCGATAAGCTTCTTTTCATTGGGATACTACTAGCTATTTACGGGCAGTGCTAATAGCGATGATATTTATTGCTTTAGAATATTGTAGTACAGCATTAATAATCGTATGTATGAGCTTCTGGAGCAGGACATGGAGAGAGAGTAAATGTTTGGAGCCAAAGGCAGATATTTTCTGATGAACAGCTTTCCTATTGCTTCCTCTTAGAAATATATCCTACCTTTCCATTTAGTTTCACCTATGGATTCCTTTCCTCATGACAGCCTCCTTCAGTTTAAATCCATGCAGTCTAGCAGTATAATACCAATTAGCTAAAGTAAGGTGAATAGGATATTTAGTAAAATAAATAAATATTACACATAAGTGACTGATTCTGCTCAGTTGCACCAGGTGACTTTCCAAAAAGGCTGAACTTCAGTTTGGATTCACATGCATTTTAACTTTTCCTCCCTAAAGCTGTACAACTCTGCTGTGTTCCAATGAAGAGAAACATTTCAGAACAAAATTGAAGAGAGAATGAAAATGTTAGGAAAACAGTGCAACAGAAATGAGTAAATATACAGGAAGTCATCATTTCTAGCAGATGAAAACTAGAATTCATAGGATTGCAAAAGTTATAAAGAAATAAGATTTGCCTATATCATTATCTTGTCTGTCCCTGTGTCAGTATAGAATAGTTCTTTTCAGTAAATTTCCAAGTGTTTCATCCGTTTTAAAATATCTTAAATAACAGGGTTTTGACAAACTCTCTTGGAGGATTGCTCCATGGTCAGATACATCTAATTGTTAGCATTTCTTTTCCAAGTTCAGCCTTTGCTCTGTTTCATCCCGTAATTCCCTTTTGAGCCATGTTAAACAGTTTTTTCCTAATCTTGGTATTTATGCCCTTCAGATGCTTAAGGATGCTTATCATTGATTGCTGGTTAGAGAGAGAAAAAAATGATAGAGTAGTACAAGATGCAGGGGACAGAGGGATTTTTAACAATTGATTATATCTTTCTTAATCAACTGTGTTACAAACTACTTGCAAAATGTAAGAGGAATTAATGTATGTATTATTTTTTCCTTAATTCTTGAGTTACAGTGGAACTTTTGATCTATTTGATTTTTTCAATTAACATGTGTTACAATGTTTGGAACCGAGTGGGGACTTTGAATCATCCAAAACATAAAACCTATCCTGCCCTGGGGGTCAAATACCCCCTTAATTGCTTGCTTCCTTCTGCCTGATCCCATGTTGCCCAGGGACCAGACACACCTCGTTTCCAAGCAGCAAACACTGAAGTGGTTTTCTACTGGAAGTGCTGTGCTTAGTTACAGCACATGTATGCTGCTTTGCGGAACGTATAATTGTTTCCTGCGACAGTGATTCTTCTGTCTTGTTCTGCCTCCTACTTATCAGTATTGTTGTTTGTGTTGGAATCACAGATGTTCTATAAAAGGAAATTTGGTTTTGTCAAGGTAAGTGGACAAAAGCCTATTAGATTACAAACATCCTTGTGTTAGGAACGTTGCTTTCATGTTTGGCACTTTTTAGTGCTTTTGTCTGCTTGCATATGTATGCTCCACGGAGAAATTACTCAGCTAAAGGGAGAACAAAATAGTAAACAGTGCTGTTTGTCTAACAGACCACTTTCAGAAAGGAAATGGATCACATCTCGCAGCAAACATTTCTCCAAGATCTCACAACCTAAACTGAGACAAAAACAAACTATATAGCTTTCTGAAATAGTGCTAGATAATGTTATACCTAGCACAAAAGCTGAACACTGATGATTTTGTATATAAACTCTGTTAAAGGTATCTCTTGCTTTTTGTCTTCTCGTAGCTCCTTCAAGTCTGATTCTGAATTTTTATTTCTGTTTCATTCCTGTTTTCATTCTTTCATTCTTCTTGTGCCGTGAAATGGGACATCATACTGTTAGAGTACAGATTAATAACAAGGAAAAGAATTAAAGTGATTTAAATAAATAATGTTGTCTCCAAATCAGCTGATTTTGTTTAATTTTTTTCTTGTGTTAATTTTGTTTCTGAATGTCTATGTGTTCATTATGATTATCTCTTGTTATGTCATTCAGATAGCTGATGCCTTCTTTTGCATGTTTTCTCCACCTGTATAGTTATTAACACTGGGAGCATGTGATACTCATCATTAAGAATGGAAACTGTATTCATTAGTTATAATGGGTTCAGTTCTGGTTCAGGCCAGTACTGGCTCATCAATAGGCTTGATAGCGCTGAACTTGGGCCAGTGGAAAGGGCGATATTGTGGCAAGGCCTCAAGGATCCCTCTCTACCTCTTAGCTCCTACCAGCTGTGTTCCCAGCATGGCTATTTTTCAGCTTCCTAAATCTGGCACGGGGAGCTGAGGAACTAGAGAGAAGTTGTGGTGCTGTTATTGTAGCACAACTAATGCCAGAAGAGGCTGAAGCATGCTTAGGGTACTATCTCCTGAAGAATTCACACCTACAGAAAGGGAGTGCAGAAGGTGCTGCAATGAACTGCATTGGGAAGGGAAGTTCAGATAATAAGGCCCATCAGCTGGTTGCCAGACACTCTTAGGAGCAATAACAAAGTTCTGTACCAGAGAAGAACAGGAATTTAGTTCTCTCACATTGGGATATTTTAAACTGGAAAAAACAGTGTCATGACAGAAGCAAGGGATCATGCTGAGATATTAGTGAATGATGAAGCAGGGAGAGAAGGGAAGGAGATGGAGGATGGAGAGACTGTGAGATAGCATTGGTCTAGAGTTTAAAAGATGAAAACAGTGAACTTGAAGAGATCTACTGTAGATAGCTCTTGTCCTGAACCTGCTACTAGTAGTGCTATTTTTTTGTTTAGTTCTGTTTCAAGTTACAGTAAAGACATCTGTTCCTAACAGAGAAAATAATAGTTTGGTCAGTGTTTTGGTGGGACTTCTTGACTTCCTAAATAAGTCACAGATAGTAAAATCCTGACCTATACCTGTAAATGAAAGTTTTGCAGTTGACTTCAGCAAGACCAGTTTCCTCTTTGATATCATTACTGTTCTCTGATTATATGATCATAGTGTTTGCAATCAGAAGGAAGATTTAAGGAAGCAATTGAAACCTCACCTTTTTTAGAGAAAAGAGCATAATAGTATAGGATATTTAGAAAAATTTAACTGGAATGAGTCACCTAAATATTACTGGCATTATATCTGGAAACATGAATTCTAATAATCACCACTATTCTAATAATTACTAATAAAGTCTAATAATTACTGCCCAGACATGGCTTGTATTGAATGTGTGTGTTGTATTTGCATACATCAAGCACATGCATAGAAACTTTAGAATCATCCCTGTCAGATTTCGTGAGTCTATGAAGTTTGGTAGACACCTGCAGCCACTGCAAAATGTGCACTTAGTCAAGCAAGTTATGAGGACCACATAAAAACTGTTTCTCACAGCCCTCCCCGCTTAACTGTGCCAGGACACAAAATACCACAAAGCAAGGAATCATTGCTGAGTCTACCTTGAATGTGTTATATCCAGAAAAGCGATGTAGCAGAAAAACAGCTATAATGGTCTTAAATACTTGGGATAAGGCTGACTGTTTATAGACTATATTAACATTATCATTGTCAAATACAGTTTTGTCATCAATAAAATATATATGGGTGTTGCACGAAACATTGTCATCCTGGCAATAAAAACCAGTGGCTGTCCAAAGCTGTCTGCAAAAGGCTTATGCTTCAGTGCTGACCAGTTTTAATCTTAATAAAATTATTTGATGATTGGTGATTGTTAATGATTTTCATAGCCCCTACTATCAACTGGAGCTAAAATACCATGATGAACGTAGGGAAGTTGTAAAAGTTATGATATCTTCAAAATCAAAAAGTTATGAAATCTTTAAATAGAAATGAAATGATATTTCATTTCAGATGCTCTTCACCTGAGCCTAACCACAATCCCCATCTTTTTTGTTGTTCAAAATTAGCTGGGGATTCAATCCATCTGTTTGTGATCTACATTTTTGGGCAGCGCAACAAAGCAGTTAAAAACCCTCTCCTATAGTTACGACAGGGCCTACAGATAGGAGCAGGCAAAACACAAGTTGGAGTGTGTTTTTCTTTCCGTTATAATCTCAAAATGGTTTTAAGCAAAAACTTGAAATACTTGATGCTCTAATGGTAAAAACTGAGGAGTTGTCAGAATGAAAGTTTTGCCTTAACAATGTGCATTTTTACTAACAAGCACATTCTATGAAGCTGCAGATTTAACTATGTAGGAAAGATGGGTACAGGCAAAGAATTTGAACACTATGCTGAATAACAGTTCCTCATGCACTGCTAGATCCTTGGACAAACTAATGCGAACTCTTTATGCAGGCTTGCTAAGCTTTCCTCAGCAGACACATGGATAGTAGTTGCAAGACAGTATATTGATGACATAGTGAAAGCATGCATCTCAGGTGTACCCCAGCCAGTCATTTTGACACAAACTCTGCTGCCCATGAGGGTCCTGTAGTCCCAAAAGAAATGCTTAAAAAGCTTCTTTGTTGTATTGGAAGTCCGTAGGGATCCCTGAATCAGCAGGCCTGGGAGTGTCCCCCTGCCAAGGGATCGGCTATAAACATTGACATGGCCAAGCGTGCTTTCCTGGAAATGGAGGAATAGACTGACCAAGCTGCTTACATTGGGATTGTCTTCAGACTTTGCTGGAAAAACACTAGCATGATTTTTTTTTCCTCCTGCTTCTAACATTCCTGGTATGGAGGCTGCAGGTAGGTCTGTGACTGGGAAAACAACCCAGGATAGAGCGAGATGTTTTGGGAAATACGTTCCTCTCCAGGGCCATCTGTGTTTCAGCCCATTATGTGTATACTGAATATATGCATTGTTTTTAATGTTACATATCTGGATAAGCACAGCTGTACTAACTTCTCTGTGACTATCATAACCAGCAATAACTTAACACAGATCTGATAATGTACAATGATAACATACTGTAGTTTCTCTGGTTTCGCCTCTGGATGATACAGAAAACAAACAGTGAAAACAATTTGTAATGGGTATCTGTTCAATCATGTTTGTATGCCTTTTTGAAAACAATGATTTAGCTCAACCACAAGCTATAGGCTTGATGATAGAATAACTTGATAAAATCTGGGGCTTGTGCTTTGTAGGTCCAATTAGATGATTATAACACCCCTCTGGATTTATATTTGATAGAAGAATGCCAGTGTAACAAAGGACAGTGCTTCATCATTCAGTCACTCTAGGTCATTATATGATTTTCAGATATTGTTTTCAAATGTATTCAGTCTCTCCATTTAATTTGTTTTCTTTTTGTTTAATACTTTGAGTTACTATACATGCCTTGACATCAATTCTGCTCTACACTTCCTGGTGTGGCAGTATCATTGTCATTTGAACTGCTCTTGCTATTTGAATTGCTGTTGCTGCTTACGTGGAGAGATCATGGACATGTGCATGTTTCATTGGTTCAACATCTGTAAGAATTTCACATGAAAATAGTCTCAAAGTTATCAGTAGAGTGTGATTGTGACAAACAATAGAGCTTTAATGATAATCAATCAGCAAATTAAAGATAAGAGTTCAAAAACTTATTTTGGTAAATATAGAATGTAGATGACAGAAAAAGCAAATACTTTTGCAAATCATATTCCATTTATATGAATATGACAGCTATAACCCTTTTTTTCTGATGGGGTTTCTGAACTACGAAATGATGTATATGTTTTCTCTCTTTTATTTATCAGCAAAGATGGTCAACTTCCTTCCTCTCATCTCCTCCTCATTTATGTCTTTTTGGCGGTGATCACATTTTATAGTTTGCACTTCTCGTACTTCCTTGCTAGCCTATAAAAGGCCAAAAGAAAGATTCAAATGAGTCTGGAAATGAGTACTCAGCTCATCTAATTTATCTCCTTTATGCTGACTTTTGTTCATCAGTTGATCTGCTGCTCTATAGACAAGACAGTCTAATTAGGTTCAGAGAACACCATCCAGGAGTCTGCCTAGAGTAAGATACCATACTTCAATTTTAATAAAATATTGTGGTAGTCTCAGTTCTAGATACTTCATTTGCCACAATTAGGACCAAAAAAAAAAAAAAAAAAAGAGGTAGGGCAACAAACGGATTATCTGAATCAACATTTTAGGAAGGTTTTTTCTAAGAAACAAAACTGTAATGTGCAATGTGTAGACAATTAGTAGCCAGAATATTTTAAAATGAGCGAAATCCATTGTCTTTACCTCCTTGCTAGAGAAGAAAGTGATACTGAAGATGAAAGACCCACAGCTACTGCTGTGAAAGGAAGGAAAATGTTCCCAAAGAGCTTTATTTTGCCATATCTGCTAGAATGTTTTAAAATCTGTTGGAAATTTCCAAAAACACCATTTGCACCAAAATAAAATTAACTGGTTTTGGTACAAAAAACATCTTGAGAAAAAAATAGAAAATCAAAGAACATTTCAAATGGAACCATGTCTACCCACTGAATACTACTTTCTTAACACTGGAAATACTTCTATTTTGCTTCTATTAGAACTGTATGTGAACTACTGGAGCTGTCATTTGTGTTTTCTTTCTGTAAAATCAATTAGATGTTGTTAATTGATCCTAGTTCTGAAGGTGACATTTTTCTCCTTTTCCCATAATATTTGCAAAATTCAAAGCAATGGCATCATCACCCAAGGGGAATAAAATAAGGAGTGTTTAATTATATAGACTGAAATTTAATCTCATGCACTGCTTTATTTTTGTGTTACAAATCTTCACCTATCTGCTTTTGATTTTATTTAAAATTGCCACTTTGAAAATTGCTGTTTCACATCTCTAAAATTCATTTAAGAGGATAAAAAGGCAAATTCAAAGCCTCACTAGAGTGTATAATTTTGGGCTTTACCTGAAGCTCATGAAGGCCTTATTGCCTCATCCAAAAGGAAGATGTTTAAAATACGTCAGATAAATTGCCCTCCATAAATGCCTCTTTCTTTCAACTGACTGTAAAGAGATCCCAGGCAACTAGCTCAGATACAGATGTCTGTGTTGTAGAGTCAGAAACTTAGTGGAAAAGTGGAAGTTCCCCCTCCTTTCTTGCCCATCACCCTCCCTATGTCTTTCCCTTGACTTCAAGGACTTAGATCTAATCTTTTATCCTCAATTAATGCAGGAATGAAAGGATGATTTTCGTTTGTTTTCCACTTCTATTTTAAGAAAGAAAACAATGGTTTCGAGGGAAATCTGGTGATGGTTTATGTTAGTGCTCCATTATGCATTATTTAGACAGGGGTAAATATTAGGATTTGAGAATGCAGTACAACAGTAATAGATTTTTCTTTCTTTAAGGAAAATAGCCTATTTGCTTAACTGCCAAGCATTGACTGTTTCAATATGTTCACGCCTAGAAGGCTGAAAACAACGACACAGATGTGATTCACATAGGGCTCACCAGCATGGTGCCTCAGTCTTCTGGCTCATTGGAAAGCTTCCAAGGGACTTAGGAAAAGTACACACTAAAGAAATGCAAACCATTAGTTAGCCAATTAGTTAGGAAAATGTGCTTTTTCGGCATGATCAAATTTAGCTTTGTTAATTTTTATCTGTTCTCATCAAAATTTCCCCTCTCACAACAAAATATTTAGTCATAGAGTTCTTACCCCTAGTTAAAATGGTTATCTATCAACTATAGCAAGTTTTAAAATATCCTGTTCATAAAAGGTCTAGCATATCTCCTAGGTGATTGTAGGAACAAAGTGGAAGCATACTGCATAACAACAAGGCAAATCCATTATTGTTAGACTAATGTAGTATTGCACCACGTGAAGCCTAGGTCATGTTTTATGTTTTGTACATGGAATTTATTTATTTATGTAAAAGCTGTAAATCCTAATTATTATATCTGTAGTATTAGATTCTTCTTTCTTGGAACAGGGATTGTCAATGTATTGTGTTTGGGGGGCAGGGGAAGAAACTGTAGGTGAAAGCCCCTAAGTGATGCTATTCGCCTTGCAAAATAGCCTTAAAGACTGGTGCAACTGAAAGACTGACCAATGTGTGGCCATTTTTAAAGTTATCTTGTTTTATGTGAGATTAAGACATATTAAGGTTTTCTCAGTCTTTAAATAAATTTACTGTAGATGCAAAAATTTGCAGATCAGAATCAAAAGTAGTTTTACAGGCAGGACCTTCAAGGCTTTCAACACAGTAATGAAATATGATATAAAGCAGCACAATGTCAATAAATCTACAGGATAAAGGTCAGGTTTACATCGATGGACAGGGCTGGCAAATACATTTGTTCCTGCAATGTCTGTGTTTTAAATGCCACCCTCCGATGAACCTAGTGTAGAAATACACTTTGGGGTTTGATGAGATGTCAGTTTTGTTCAGTGCTGATCAAATAAGATGAATGAAAGTGAAACAAGAACAAAAATATTATTTCTGTCATTTATTTTTTATGCATTTCAGGAAGTGGGTCAGTTCAGGAGATTTCTCTAAAAAAATAGCAATCACTGCACAATATCACCCATTGATCTATTTCACAGCAGGCAACAGCCTTTTTGTCAGAAAGGACACAGAATTCAAATACCACAGAAGACATGGAAAGGCCCATGACAGATTTAAAAAGTATCGTCCCCTCCCCTTCCTTGCCAAGCCATCGTTTTCCACAAATCAACCTAGGCTGCAAAGGAAGGGCACAGCAAAAATGCTTCCAGACCTATAGTGAAGATAGGTATTAAAAAAAACTGTAATATAAATATTGTTGAATGTAAAGGAAATTCAGCATTTAACAAAACATGTTTTTTCTATAATAAAAACATGAGAAGGTACCTGGCAGGTTGGCAATTGCATAAGCCAAACTGTCATTTTGTGTAGCTGTAGCAATCTGAAGGCACTATAGCTAGCTTGAATGATGTATCCCATCATTAATTCACCTTCTTCAGAAAATGTTACAAACCTTAGAGTCCATGTATCCTATAGGATTGTAAATGTCGGTTTTAAATAAGAAAGTATTTTTCTGGGTAAACTGTTCTGAAAATATGACGCTTGCCTCTTACACTTAATTTGCCTGTGAAATTATTTTAAAGCATTTATATGCAATATCCTGCTTCCAGTGAGTCTAAGCAACTTTCATGTGTCTGAAATGAGGCAGATAAATTCAAATAGAAGCATCTAAATAAGCACCTTGAGTTCCTGACCTCTTCACACTTTGCCAGCATTTGTGACTTGCATGGAGGTAAATGTTTCCACTTTACCACCTTCATGTCAACACAGCTAAAAAGCAATACTAGAAATGCTCCAATAGTATTTTACAGTCAAATATGGAGTGTCTGCTTTATAAGAGTTTCTTATTCAAATAACTAAATTACTTCACTTTGCTTGACAAGTTTCTTAGGTGATTATAAAATTCACAGATTATATTTCTGCTGAAGACACGTATATTTTAATTCAGTGGGACCCATACATTAGTGCTACCAGTACAGTTTTGATTTATTTAATTCAAAAGATTTTATCTACTGCTTTGGCAGGTTATTTTTGGAGGTCAAACAACATAACTCTAAATTATAATGAGTGTCTGAATTAAAATAAACTTTTTCTAGTAATGAACTGAGATGAGAAGAAATACTGAGAATCTCTCATGTCCAACTGAAGTCTGGGTTTACAGGTGGCCTGTAATCTTCATTTTATTATTTTCCTTTCTACAGGCAAGAATAGGCCTCCTTTTCCCCCAAAAGTGGGGAGGGAAATAAAGGCACTCTTGAAAGGAAATGTTTGTTATAAGAGCAAGCTAAACTGAGGATAAAGAGACCTACATTAATGTGGCAGATTTTGCTCCTGCTCTGTCCACTTGTTGGGTTATATACAAATATTTGAGTATTTACCATACAGTATAAAAGACTGTAGATCTTAATCGTGGTAACCACTGTATCACTTGCTGTTTAGTATACCTGTGTTACCCATGCAATGCCGAGAAAGGCCATTAAAAGAAAAGAAGAGAGTATATGTAAGGCTTCAAAAGTGTTTATATTATATAAGGTTTTAAAGAAAAACAAATCTATATATACTACAGTTTATATTCTTAATAGTTCTCCAGCTTTCAGAATCTTTTAAAAATATGAACAGACTGTAATTACAAGGGAGAATTTGAGAAACATTCTCATAGCATGGTAAATCTCTTGCTTTCTCTTCTACCATTTTGTCTCCATTGCACTGTAAGAACACACTGTCGTACATAATCATCATATAATCTATAAAAGTTAGGCAATATTGGGATTTGGGGATCTTAGCTATGCTTTCCATTATGAGCAGTCTAATGTGACACTGTATACTTTGTTTACTTAAGTGTTGCAGCAATATGCAATGGGACTGTTAATAGAAATAAATGCATGACATTTTAAGGCAATATTATATGTATGATTATACACACTTGCATTGAACATTGATCCTAACAAGATGCGACTAAGCCCGGATTCTTTTAAAGCCTAGGGATTTTACCCTAAAGATTTAATGCAAAATTCTCTTTTTATACTGCTCTTGGTGTGGAGGGCCAAGAAAGATTCTCTTTGCATTTGTCCAACCCTTGAGCTACCAATCTGTTAGTGCTCCCCAAAAGTCAGGAAAGGGTTTTGTGGTGACCTTGTGTACAAGCCCTTGTTTGGCACATATGTATGGAGTTTAGATATCAAGGCCCTGAGCACATTGGTCCCACCTGGGGGCCCGGCTGCCCGGGCTCTGAGCCAGCCGAGGTAACGGTGCAGGTGTGCAGCCTTGCAGAGCGCTGCTGGAGCTCCGCTAAGCTTCCTTGGCAGGACATCACCACCCTCTCTTGGGAGCAGCTTTTAAGATGAGTGTTGGTCCTAGCCTGAGCTATGAAGCAGCTGCATCACAGCCATGCTGGTGTCCTGGCTGTGTACCCTGCTCATCTGGGCCCTGCCCTGCAAACTTGGCTTCCTGGCCTGACTTTGGACCTGCCTTGCTGCTGTGGACCTGTCTGGTGATCTGGACTCTTGGCTGAACCCATTTACCTTCCCCAGCTTGGCTCTGCTCACCTTGCTCAGGTACAGCCCTTCTGGCAGCGAGGCCCCTGCCTCTGCCTGCTGTGCTGTCACAGCCAGCCCTGGCCCCGCTTTGCCCTGTGAAGCGGGTCCTGTCCCTGCTGCTCCCTGGCCTGAGGCAAGTGCCACAGAGCTGCCATCGGCCCCAAGCTGCCGAGTGAAGGGGACAAAGCAAAGCTGAGGGAGAGCCAGGGACTTGCCTTGCTCAGGGACTTGGAAGAGCTGCTTCGCTGCAGCTCTGCCTTTACCCCTAAGGCTGGGTTAGGTAGCTACTGGGGGATGTAAACTGCACCCGAGGAAGGAAAATGGTGTCTGCTCCCTATCTGGGGGGAACTGGATGCTTCCTGACTCTCTGGAAGAACAGAACGAAGTAAAGCATATGTATTATACATGAATAACTCACAAGCTTACTTCTACTGATTTCAAACCAACTTTTCTGCAGCTGCAGACTGTATGGTGTTCTTCCAGATACGTATCAGACCTCCTGAAGCAATATCCTTCACACGAAAGGAGGATCAGCACTGAAACTATCTGCTGACTCCCTTACTGTTACCTCTCAAATCTCTTTTAAATCACTGCTCCATATAAAGCATCTTCCTTGCTATTGTTAGCATGCGTAATTGACCTTTTCCGTAGTGAGAGCGAGCGAGGGGGAGTGTGAGGGGAGTGCCGTATACCCGCCAGCCTGCCCTTTGGCTGGGTCCGCTTTCGCACCCGCGGAGGAGCTGCAAGTGCTCCACTGCCAATGTGTTTAGTGGCCGGCTTCAGGGGAAATTAATATTTCTTTGAATATTTTGTGTGATAAGCATGCAGTGAGCTATCCCATGGAACCGTTCTAGCAGTGGCAAACAATACGACTCACTTTTGCTGACTAAGCACTTGTTCTCATATATGGTTTCCAGTTGCACTTTATAAATGACTTTAATTTACAGCACATTACATGGCTATGCCTCTAAATCCCCGTGCAATAATTTGTATCCTTTCCCTTGGTAGCTTAACTGCCTGTAATCTCTTATTTCTTTTTTCTTTTTCTTTTCTTTTTTTTCTGATAACTTCTTGATAATCCAATCCAACAACTTTTTTCCCTTGCTTCTGAATAATAAATACTTGGGTACTGTTTATTCACACTACCCAACGTACTTATTTTATGACTTTTTCTAATTTGGGTGACACAAACACTGTTATTCTTACTCTTCCTTGGAAGAAAATGCTCTGCGTAAACTTATTTCTTTATGTAAGTACAAAGCAATTAGGTTTGCCAGTGTAACTGCATGTGCTGTAAACAGGGAATATTGTGTGCGCTTGCAGTTCAGTCAGAACTTTATGGTATCTTAAAGATCTGTGTAAAGAAAGTTTTAGTTACAGAAAATAAAGCGTCATCTTAATCAAATGCTCCCAAGAATTTATAGTGTTCTAAAAACCACAATATAATCCCTTGGGCTCTTAATTCAGGGGAAAATATTTGTACAATGCAAATGACTTACTAGATGGCTTTGGGGGCAGGGAAGAAGGGGGGAGGAAGAATAGATGCTTAAATACTCTTAAAAATCTTGCCTGAAGTCCTTCTGCAATTTCTTCATGAAGGATCACTTTAGCTTGTGAAATAAAATATCTGTACTTTCTTTGTCTGTCAATGGGATAGGAAAGAGAATTTTGGTAAGACAGTCCTGGTGGTTTCTGAGATAGCGAGGCTTGTGTTTTCATACTGGCGGTCCCTTTTGTTAAACTCTGACAGTTGGTTCATGAAATCTTCTTATAACTAATTTTCCATGTCTGATTCTTATGTCATTTCCCCTCACCTCAAAGATGAGATAGTTTGTGCATCTAGTAGATGCCTTCACCCACTAGCTAATCAAAAAAAAAAAAAAGTTTTTTTTTTTTATGACAATATTCAGCAATACATATTAAATGCTTTCTAGTTACTGAGGTGATGGAAACTTTTATGATTACCTGGGAAAAATCTATGTTGCTTGAGAAGAAATATAAAAATTCTGAATTTATCATTCTGCTCACTAAAAATTCTGAATTTTGCAGTGTACTTATGTATCTGGCCTGCAGACCAATTCTCTCATTCTCCACTTCAAGCTTTATGAAATGAAACTAGTGTTTTGCATCGTGCCCGAATACCAGATTCCTTAATCTCGTGCTGCATCTTAAATCTTTCATTAAAATCTCTGCAAAGCTGTAAAATGAAATTAATACAACAAAAATTAGTAAGCATAATCTAATCAATTGAATTTGGCCTTCTTAACCCATGTAAATAGAAACTAGCTGAATAAACTACATAATGGATTATAAAACCTAGTTGGTGAGTGTAACCTGTGATTCCCTCCTCCAAATGGTTGTCTTGTTCTGTCTTCAACTGCTTTCTTTTATTGGCATAGTTTTGTTTCTTTTCCACATTCAAGCCATCATTGAAATATGAGGTTTCTACTTGAATTACTGTCTTCTAAGCATGTTATCCTGAGTGCAGATGTTTGTGTCTTTATCAGCACAGGCAGAAATCAAGGAGAAGTTTAGTCTGCTTCCATAAGCAAGGTCATCAGTACAGCAAAGTTCAAAGCAGGTGTCTTAATAAGCATGGCAGAATTTAATAAAGAGGATAGCTTTCCTGGTTCTTCCTGGTCCTCTGGAAGTGTGTGTGGCTTTTTTTTAGTGCCTAGCATCCCAAAGTTCATGTAAGGCCTATTAATTCTGTAAAATAAAAATACTCAGGATTTTTTTTCTTGATTAAATTTGGTAGCTCTGCAGCCTATGAATGTGTCATACTTCCAGATTTTAGGATGTGAAGGAGGTAGACCTGTTATATGATCAGCTGTAAACTGCAACCTGACCATGACTTTGTAGATTATGGGCAGTAGAGAATACAAAATTAATCACTGGAAAACTTGTTTCACCATTTATAGACCCTATATGTCTAGTCATCACAAGTAAGCAGAGAGCAGGAGGAAAAAGTATGGAGAAAGGTAATTAAAACTTACTGTGTCAGTAAGATTCAAATAAAATTAAGATTGCTATTTAAAAAAAAGTTCTTAGGATAGAAATATCTCCTAAGTTTCTTGCAGTACCTTTTCCCTGACTTTTTTCCTCTATTTCTTTCCTATGCCCTTATCTTTGATAACATTTCCTTACATACTTTCTAATTAGTAATTACTTTCTTAAAGAAAAAAATCCTGACTTACTATAAATACATATTATTCATGAGAGATAACTGAACTGCCAAAAAGTTAGCTTAGCTCCCCTCACTTCAGTTTTTCAGACAACTTTCTCCTTATCCTTGGGAGAAGATGCAGGACCTTACTGGCTATAGCCCTGATTCTGCAAATACACATTGGGACAACTTTTTACATTTTTCAGTGCTTTTTACATTCCTCACATAAATACAGTTACATGTAGGCATGTGTGCTTCCAATATTGAGTCTAACTGAGATGAAATAACAAAGGAAAAATACTAGTTCAGGTAGGATCTGGCTTTTCTCCGCTAATGTCACATCACTTCAAACTAGGTTAGTGACCCTGGGAATCGGAAAGAAAAGTTCAGGATGCAGCTGCTTTCTCTTCTGAGTCTACTGAAAGTGCTCTCCAAGCAATGTGGAAATTCTCTCTGGTAAGTTCATCAGAAGTAGCTGACTTGGAAATCATAAAATAGCTAACCTACATTCACTTGTAAGAAGCACAGGCACATCATACTCATTGTTTAATTAGTTTAATTGTTACAAGTTTATTGCAGCAATAAAACATGATATGGCTGTAGCATGTCAATTCTAAAACACTATTCTGTCTTCATAAGAGGGCTATCCAGAGTTTATCAAACCACTGTTCAAGAAATCAGATGACTCTGTGTTGGTCTCAAACAGATTAAGAGTGTTCATATGCAATTGCAGAACTGATTCTGGAAAAAACTGATTTGATAGGTGACTGTGCTTATCTACATTTTAAGTTAAAAATGAAATTAGAGTCCTGCTTCACTGAAATTTCACTTTGAATTACTGCTAGAACATATATAGTTGATGTCAGTAGTCATTTTTGAGCACTGTGGAAGCTAAAGCAGGGGCAAGATCTTAATGTTTAGTGGGAAATTACTAAAGTAACCCTTGTGGGCACAGCTGAGAAAGTTAGTAATGAGGAACTGGATCCAGAATGAAAACAGTTGTCAGGCAAAGTGTTTATGACTACTGAGGAGAGAAGGGAAGTCCAAAGGAAAAATTAAATAAACAAATTCCAAATTGGACATATGAAGTCAGGAAGAAATCAAGAGAGCAGGCTGGAATTAGAAGATGGCAGCAAAGAGTAGTAGCTCGGGAGGGATGTCTGAAGAACAATATTATTGATAGGAGATTTTGCACTGCCAGCTAAGGTTATTAAATCAGCAATTAGAGAAATCCTGAGAGAAGAAAAGCAAAAGATTGATATGAGCAAGAATGCTTTGAAGAGGATAAAACATTGTTAAATAATATTGATTGGGTAGGTGGAAGAAAACTACCTCCATTAAAATCTGAAGTACCATCTCCCATTGAAAGGGTCAAGAAAAAGCCTTTCAGGTGTGGATGATATATCAGTTTAAGTTAAATTGGATGAGGACGCAGGGTAGAAAACTGGACAGTGACCTACTGATTGGGTGAGACTGACACTGTATGAAGGAAAGGTGAGTGGAAGGAATGTACAAATTACTGAAGAGTTTCTGTAGTGCTGCATGCGAGCATGTTAAAAGCCACCCTGGAAAGGATTTAAAGGAAATGGAAGGTGAATAGGTAGGGCAAGGCCTGAAAGGGTCTTGAAAGAGCAGCTGACAAACTATAAGATCATGATTAATAACAGTGGGATAGTCCAGGCAATAATTTTACTGATTTTGGAGATACTTAAATTGGTGGCTAAAATTAAGTTAAAGCTTATGATGAAGATGCTCAAGATGGGGCTTCTACCAGAAGCAGAAAAGAGTTGTTTAGCTATCACAATCCAAAACTGTTATAAAATTGGCAGGAGTAATGCTGGAGTGAAATGTAGAATGGATGGGTGATGCTTTAGAAAATATCTTATAGGAGTGCAATTCTGTGTTTAGAGAAGGCAATCCTTTTCTAGACTTGGAAAAGGAGATCAGGAGAAGGCAAGTACATATGGAAAAGAGAGTGGAAAATTGCAGAGAGGAGTGGACAGAGATGAAAATTAAACAAGATTACCAGTGAATAGACAAATGTAGAAACTTGTGGTTATCATGTAAACATTTGGGGAGGAAAAAGTGATGATGATGAGGAGGAGGAGGATGGTGGTGGTATTCATAGTGGACTATTGCAAAGAAATTATCTATGCAAAAAATTTAGAAGGCACTTTGGAATAACTACTGTGGAATCAGGCAGAAAAGCTGGAATACCTCATGCCTAGTCATCAGTATTCCTGTTCAGCATGTCAGTATTTTCTGAATGGGAAGGTTTTTTGAAAGTACAAGAGAGAGACAGTGAATTCAGTCTCCATCGAATATTAATTAAATTTGGTACAAAACTTCTATTTCTACTTTTGAATGTTTTCTTTAGTTCCCTTTGGCGTGAAACAAAAGGAATCATGTTACATATGCTATTTATGCGAAATGGTCAAAAGCTTTAAAAAGAGTAGAAATCAACAATTCAAAAATTGCTTTAACTATTTCTCACTATAAATAAAAATATCTTTATTTTGTTTGTTGTTAAAAGTATGTTCATGATAAAGCCCTAAGCCCTCTGTCACTTCAGTTTGGCTTATATAAACAGGGCATCTCTACTCACAGAGAACTGCGGGCTCTGTGATTTATCATCCTGTTCACTTTGTTTTACATCCTTTGTGATGACCCTTTGTTTCTCCTTTAGAGGGGTGCTCATCAAAGGAGAATTTGCTTTTATGTGTGTTTGTGTTCAATGTACAACTGTTGTCAGAGATGCAGATTATCGGAAAGATTTAAGAATATATTTGACCTGAAAACTCTAGCTTCATTCACGGTCATACAGACATATATGCATACATGCTTCTGAAGGAAAAATGACACTTGCTTGCTGTTCAGGGAATCTATTTATGAAATCTAGTAGGTGAAATCCTGTCCCCATGAAATCAGTGATATCCATCCTAATTTCAAACAAACTAGGATTTGGCCCTGTATGCTGTAGAACAGTTTCTGCAAGTGTGAACAGGTGTTTTCCAGTAGACTACAGAGGGGTTATCCAAGTGTAGGATAACATGCAACAGGTAGTTCTTGTTGGCGGTTGGAGGGGTAAGAAGTTGTCCCATTGCTTTCTTTATAAGGAGTTCATTTTAGTCAATGGTACCATAGAAGAAACAAAAATACTTCAGGACTGCTGGGTTCTCTTCTCTCCCAGCCTAAAAACACAATCTGAATTTTGTTCCAATATTCTTGAGGGGTTTAAAAAAAAAAGTCAGATTTGTTCTTCAAAAGCACTTAATTGCTTTAGGAGCTGTAGTCACATTAACATGCATTGAAACACAAGTCTGGAAGTGCACATATTCTTTCAAACAATGGGATTTTAGTGCCTTTGAAAAACTTCCCTATTCGCTTCAAATTTGAATGGAATTGAACAAGATAACCTTGTATAGTGTTTAAAGAAATTACTTTAGCAACTTTCATGTTTAGAAATATGTTCAGAAAAATAGTTGATTTTTTTCATTTACCGAAATGAAAGCACTTGATATGGTAGGACACCCAAACAGAATGTATAATGCTGTCTGGTGGATTGCACTATGTTATTTTGAACAGCAGACATTACTGAACTGTCAGAAAGTCTCATGGTATGTAACGAGGGGTATTTACTCTTCTGTCTAAATGGTTCAACTAAACAACCTACTAATTGATTCAGATTACTTTAACACTGCAAATAGTTCTCATGGAGGCTTTTCTTCACTGTGTTAAAGTGACAAAGATGTAAGCAAAAATGCCAGCTGCTAGTTTTGTGTGTTATATGAGGCGTAAGGAAATGGGTCTCTGATTCTGGTAGCTTACAATATTGGTAAGATCAAGCACATAATTCCAATCCCACTAAGATCCATTTACATTGAATGTAATTGCTATGAAATCTGGGAGACAAAGTATAGATGAGATCAGAATCAAGTCTAATCCCTGGAGTTTACATTAACATAGGATGTTATTGCCCTTCATTTTTCTCCCTCATCTCTCTCAAAATTATTTGTTTTTCTTTAACACTAATAACCCAGCTATACCTTACCTTTCTATCAAGAGATGAACAGCTCTGCTTCTGAGGTTTTGAAAATCAATTTCTGTTCCATATTGGAATAAACCCAGACTTTGGCGTATATTTGTAAAGCAGAATCACACTGAAACATTTGTTTTGAAACTGAAAGCTGGATTTGTCTTTTCAGTCCTGCCTCTCAAGAGCCTGAAGGAACATCCTCACCAGTAAAAAAAATTCAGGCAATATTGTCTTTAGTTGAAGATATTCAAAACCAGCATTAGTTACTACTCTTTCCATATTGCTTTAGTTATTCCTCCTTTAAATCCTTTGTTAGTCTTGCCCAAACAACACTTTCTTAATCTCTTTTCTTACCCTAAATCTCACTCCATCTTTCCATCCTTTTTTCTCCCATATCCACGCAACCCTACATCCTTTCTTTTTCACTCACATATTTCCTTCCAGTTCAGCAATGTTTTATTTTCATGAAGCATGTGACCTTCCCAAGCCCCTGCCGTTGTCTCCTGTTCCTTTGCAACCCACCCTTTGATACTGAGTAGAAAAGGGAGCAGAAGAAATGAGTCAGATCCATAGGGTGGTACAGGTCTGTTCTTAGATGGAAGAGTTCCTCTTGGAGATTTCTTACGGAAAATTTTGACAAGTTAAAAGACTGAATGACAGTGATACCTGACAACTTGTTGTATGCCAGTTCTCCAGTGCCATGCTGTTTTTTTTCTGTTTTTTTCTCTTCCCCACTTCCCCCCCCCCCCCCAACTTCCGCCCTCCCCCCCTGCTTTGGAGTACAGTTCTAGTACAGAGATGCTTCCAGGGATAAGATTACTGCCATACCAGATGACAATTCTTGTGTCTTTGGTACCTTTCCAAAATCTATTGTCTTAAGTTATGTGCCATGTTTTTGCTCAAAATGCTGGGCTTACCTCTAGCACAGCATGTCTGGCTAGCAAAATGCTTGTTTTTCTAGATTCATCTTCCAAAACATGCATTTTCACTCTTTCTGGGGAATGTACCTGAGCATATGTTCCACAGCTGAGTCCACATGTGCGTGTGTGTCGCGCAAGTGAGGAGGCCGACAGAACTCGTGTCAGAACCGGCATTCGGTGAAGGGAGGAAACGCACTGACTCATCTCGGGAGCTATTTTCTATGAACCGTATCCTGGTAGAGGTCTACAGAATGGCTCTCTGTGCAGCTATACTCATTTTTACTTTCTTGTATAGGTTTGTATCTGCACTGAGCGCACTCGGCGGGACCTACTTTGTTACGACATACAGATGGCTTTTTCCCTACGATACACATTTAAATGGAGAGAGTCCAGTTCCCTAAAACTCTGTTAATAGGAAAGATCTGTTTAATCATCCCTCTGGCATCTTAGTGCTAGTTTCCTCTTAAGGGAAAAACATTGCCTACTCTCCCTACATGGTATGATCACTTTTACTTGGTAGATTTTTAGAATTACTTCTGTCTCTCCTCATCTAACTTCTCCAGCTGCTCATATTGTGCAAGTATATTTGATCACCTCTCTAATTTATTCTATGAATACAGTCCCCCTCCAACTTAAATATGATTTTATTCCTTTAATACTATACTTCCTTCTTATTTTATGAAAAATATTAACTTATTTCATTATGCTCTGCTATTGTGTTCCTGGCCACACCTGAACTTTTCTTTATTCTATTTTACTAATTATATGTTAGAAATTAGTTAGAATCAGGCCCAACAGAACCTTCAAAATGTCCAAAAACAGAACAGTGGAACTTTATGCTATGAATATGCTGGCTGCCTTAAACTATAAGATAGCGTACCACACAAGTGCCATGAAGCCTCAACCATTTTTAGAGCTGGACTTTGAAATTACCAAAAGAAGTTTAAGTTTTGAAGTGTTGATACATGGGGTCTTCTTTTATTTTTTTTATTTTTTTATTTCATTTCTAAATAAATGCAGAAGAACTAAAATAGCATAGGAAATCTTTTTCTGCAAGATTTCAGTTGCAGTTTTGAAAATCCAGAGACTTTTAATTCATGTTATAAATTTAAGGCACTTTTCAGTCTAGCCCTCTCTTTTTGTTTTAAGCACATTTTCCCTTACTTCCACTAATAACTTGCATTTTATTTGCCCCCCCCCCTTTTTTTTTAATATAGAGGATCTGCCCCCAAAACATATGCCTCAACCAGGCTCTGAAGCCCTGGGCCTGTAAATACTGAGAAGATTTCCATCTACATGAATCAGAACCTTTCAGAAGGATAATTCCTTCATTCCTCCTATGCTATAATTGCTTTGCTCATTAAGAGATTGCTCCATTAAATTTATATTTGTATTTTTTTTACATCTTTTATTTGAAAACATGAATGTATAATGTCTCACTGGGACTCTGCACCATTATGATGAAAAATACAAGTGCAGTCTAAGACAGACATGTTTAATTAGTGAGCAAACTTGACATTTTCAGTGTTTGGAGTAGACAGGGGAAGAGCCAAGAGCAAACTAGGATTTTTTTTTTTTTTTTTTTTTTTTTTTTAGATTGCAGACAGAAAATAATTTATTGGACTCAAATGAAAATGAAATGTCTCTACATTTGTAGTGGATAAAAAGCCATTAGAGTTTGGATTCATTACTTAATCACAAATCTAAATATTCCAAACACCTAAGTAGGAGCAAATGTTACATCATTTTTGAGTGATAACCACTCTGAAATTCTGTAGGCAGCAATGGCAGACCCACATCTTCATTAATGAAATGTTGAACTTGGACTCACCCTTTGTAGAAATCCAGAATTACCTTCTCAAATTATTTTTTTCTTTAATCAAAATTGCTGTTCTGAATAGTATTATTCATTATTTGCACCATAACAGCACAGACTTTACAGCATTGTGTAAAGCTGTTAATACTTTACATATTTCTCATTCTGTCCTCAGTCACATCCAGATCAATTCAGTGAAACATCTGGCTTGCCAAAAAAGACAGTTCTGAGTTCTCATCCTTCTGATGGCACTTAGTGAGTGTTGCACCTACTTAATTTGTGCTGAAATTTTGACGAGTTCAAATGTGTCCTCCTTCTGGATCTGAATGTATCTGGATTTGAAAGGCTGATGTAAAGTAACCTGAACCCATTCTCTAGAAGAATCTTTTTGTCCCAGATTGTAATTCCTCTGCCCAGGGACGCACTCAGTTTTCCTCTGTGTAGTGTAGCTCAGTAGACTGTGTGTACCAAGTGGTACCTGCTAACCAGGAATCAGACTTTGCCATTCCCAAACCTGCTGCAGACAACCATGCATCTTGCTTCATCCACATACACTTCTTTATGACAAACCCTTTCCTTCTCGAATGCTTGTACATATACTTCCATTTAGACCCTTTCCACCACTCCTCAAGCTGATATAAAGAAAAAGCTGGGTTAATTGTTCAGACAGGCAATCATGAGAACTATATCAATAAACCAACGTCGATAAGTAAACAGAAGGACAGGTGCCAGAGAGGAGATGTGGAAGCGGCTGGGAGTGAGGCTTGTTCTCAAAGCAGCTCCAGCTGCTCAGAGAGATGAGGGAAACGCTGTTACTGAAGTGGATCAGCTTCTGCTGGCACGCTTTACCTCCCTGGGAGTGGGTGCAGCAAGCACCACTCATCTCCCAGCTGGCAACCACACTTCTATACGTGCAGGTCCTGTCAGTATATTGGTGGTATCAAAGAATAAGAAGGTGTTTAAAGGCAAGCTTTGTATATGGCACTTTCTGGGTGAGAGAACGAATGTAACTGCAGTGCTTCCCTGACAGATTTCCACACATTACATTTACAAGAATTATGTTAGTTAACTCATGTTCCTCTGCCTCTTGTCCGGTCTTCTGTGCAAGCCGCAGAAGGAAGCAAGGGAAGAAAGGAGGCAGTATGCCCCTGAGGAGAGCTGCCTTTGGGAGAGGTGCTGTATTTCAAAGTTACTTTTTCCTAAGTCAGAGTCCTGAGTGTGGATGACTCAAGCTGTTTGGGAAAGGTGTTCAGTTGTTAGGCACGCTAGATAAATACCTAAAGAGATACCACTTTAAGTATTTTGAAATTTGTTAATATAATGAGTTCTTACATCTTATTAACTGCTAATCAGCTGCTTAATTAATGTGTTTTGGGTACCACAGGATACCCATGAACTAATACTTCTCCCTCCTTTGACTGCAGTACTTGTTGGGAGAGGACAGAAGACAAAGTAAATAAATGGAATCATCTGTGGGGGGTTGAGGTTTATTGTTGTTCTTTTTTATGAAGGTTGCCATGTCTGACCTTGTTGAACGAGATTCTCAAAACAGTTTCAAAGCCAACTTTCCCAGCGTTTAGAATCAATGATTGGACTCATTTTCAGAATTGGTCTGTGCCAAGTTAGGGACCAGGTATTCAGAAAAGAGCAACTCATCTTGTAATGCAGATGGTCAGATTTCAAAATTACCTAACATGTAATGTGCTGAGCTCTGATTGATGCTATTCCTTTTACTCCAAATTGGAGCTGAGAACATTATGCATACTATACTTAAGAACATCCATCTTTATTCTGAGGAATTCATAATAGTTTTGATGTATCAAAAGTTTCTTATTTTGCTCCTCCTTGATTTTTTTATCTACTGTAAAATATTTATCAAAAATGTTCTTTACAGATTTCTTGGGAAAACTACAATAATGGGACAGATGTAGCCTTGGCTTAACTAGCAAAAGATAGTGGCAAGGAGGGAAAGAGAGCATGTACCCCTGTTTGACTGTTTAATACATTATATGTTGCAGAAAACACTGGGCAGTGCTAATGGTGGAGAGGAGGCAGGAGCCTCTTAGTCTTCCAGGGACTAAAAAAATATTTTATACTGCAGATTAAAGATGACACCTCAGAGGAATTCTTAAATTTAACACAAAATGATGTTTTCCTAAATTCTGTCAAATTAGTGTAATTTTGATAGCTGTATATATATATGTATGTGTCTGTGTGAACTTCTGTTTGCTTGAGAATGTTGGGGAAAAACATGCAAGTTTTCAGTCATTTAATTAATTAGATTTATTTCTTTCAAGCCAGTTGGACTATCTTTTACTTAGCTTTAAATCTTTCACCCCCAGCTTTCATATGTCATCTTGCTATATCCTTTTAAACACATGAACTAAGAACCTTTATTTTTTTTTCATTGTAGCTTTTTAGAAAAATGATGATCTCAATCTGGATCAACAAGAAAAGTGTAAGAGGCAAATAGTGTCTCAGTTCATGTTCCAAGAAATTCTAAAAACGGGCTTAAATATATGGCTTTGTGTTTTTGATTCAGAGTAGCAAAAGCTAAGTTCAGCTAAGTGCTCTGTGGCCTGTAAAAGTAACTCACTGCCCCACAGTAAGAATCAGTGAAGTTAGTCCTGCAATATATTGGGAAAGACGTTTTGGTGAGGTCTAAAGGCAGCATAAAACATTCGTCTGACATTTAACAACCTGCTGAAATAGCAAATGTAACAAGTAAGACTATCAAATTCATAGCAGTGGTATATTACTTATTCGATAACAAAGGCACACTGTATTATGGTGTGGTGTAAATCAATGAGATATTGGTTGAACTTTTCAAATAGAACGCATTTTCAAACTAATATACCTGTATGGTGAAATTGTTTGATCAAATTTCAAAAAATTGTACCTGTTTGTTAAAACCAAATAAAACTGGGAAATCCCTTAGGTTAAGAAAGATATTGGTATATAGATCCCTTGGTAATCCCTTTGTGGTCTTTCTCAGATGCTACAGGGCTTCAAAACAGGACAGTCCTGAAATTAGATCTCTCTGCTTCCAGGACACTTGTTCAAATCTGGCCAACGTTATTTGGGTATAGTCATTACTACCTGAAAATTAGTGATAGTGGGCTAACCTCATTTTTTTCGTTTGAGGCAGATCATCATATCTCAGATACAATCAGTGCAATTGTTTCTGACCTCGACATTATTCACTGGCTATCAGTAGAGAAGTTAGAAGCTGAATGAATAAAAATACTGTCCATTCATTACTATCAATGAGTGATAATAAAGGAATGTAAGACTGGGTAATGTTAGCCCTGTTTTTCCTAATTTAATGTATGTTTAGTCCAAGATTTATTTAAATATTTCTAATTTGTCACAAGAAGTATCCAAGCATACACAGTAGAAGGTTATTTGTAATGAAAGAAAGCCTTATCCTCCTGAATTTCCTTTGTTTACTACCCGTCTTTTTCCACTTTCTTATTCCATAAGGCTCTCTATCCTCATCTTATCTCTCTTTGCTACATTAAAGGCCTTGTGCTGTGGATTTAATTTATACCATCACAAAATCTTATAGATTCAGATCCATAGGATTTTGTACTCCCTTCAGTGTTGTAAATGACTGAGTAACATAGAATACAAACCATTTGGGCTGGCAGATAGAATGTATGTATTTGTGTCTACTGTTACTAGTTCTATGTAACATTAGTTAGTAGGTCACTAATGTGGGCATAGTTAATTTTTGGGTTTGATTGCTGTGGACATTTTCTTCTCAACTGTCCACAGAATTTTCATTCTGTGGGAATCCATCATTCTTTGATGGGTAATGAGTGATTCAGTAGAAAGAAGCAGGAATAGTTCGGTTTCCCATATACTTCTAATTCAGGTTAGTGGATGAAAGAGAAGAAGCTACAGAACCTCAGAGGAGGGCCCTTAGGAATTAGCTAAGGCCAACTTTCTTATCTGTGATGTTGTTTTTTTCATTATAGCTGACATTTTTGAGGGTGAGCTTTGTTACAGACTATTAGCCTATGGCACTGGGCTGGGAAGATGAGACTTCACTGAGATACAGAACACAAAAAAAGAGTGAAGCATTGAAATTACAGGGTTATTGGTATCTTGTCGTCAAGGTAGCTTGAGGTTGGTTTTGCACTGAGAGGAACTCAGCTTGCTTTTATGTGATACTGCAAAATGAATTCAGTGCCCAGTGTGCCCCAACACTAATTACGAAACTTTCTAAAAACAAAGAAAAAAACCCAAAACAATTCTTTCTAGCTTTCTTTCACCGTTTAACTATTGTCATGCCTCTCTGGAACCACTGTTCTGATTTACACAATTGAGGGCTTTAAATGTGATTGTTTACAGTATGTATCAGTTCTATCCTGGATTTTGTAGATTCATGGAAGGAACAGAAAAGATAGTTTTGCATCAAATCGTTACCTCAGCGATGTTACCTGGGGCATTTAAGAAGAGGCAAGTTCCACATTTTACTGATACTGACTTGGCAGGGAGTAATCCCATGTCAGAAAGGAACTAATAATTGCGTGGATAGCTGTTCGACAGCTTATGAGGTAACAAACATAAGGCAGCCATCACACATTGCCATCTTGTGAAATAAAGGGGGATCCAAGAAAGGAAATTTCTAGGAATATTTATGAAGAACCTACTGAGCAACCTTCAGGCAACTTTGTTCAGCCTTCCTCAATAAATGCATTAAGGAGATTAAGCCAGCAAGTAGATACCTGCTGTGTGGAGGAGGCCTATAGTCAATAGGAACAGGAAAGAATTCAAAATTATCTTGGCAAATATTGTATGGGAAAAAAAAATAGAATACTGCCCAGTATGAGTATATTGAAGGTATTGTGTTTAGGCAGAAACACAGGATGTGGAATAAATGGCTTGGTAGCAATTTGCATCTGAGGGTTGTAGTAAGTCATAAATTTAATGCGAGTCATCAAAAGCATTGTGTTGCAAGTGAAATAGGTGTTCTAAGGAATGTATCAGCATATGCATATCCTAGACTTATGAAATATTTTTCTGCTGTGCTTGTAGCTGCAAAAGCTTCACCTGTACTGCTATGTCCAGTTTTGGTTCCTGAGTGTTAAAAAAGTGTGAATCAATAGAAGAATTTACGCATATTTGAAGATTTGTCTAAAACCTCGTTAGTTTTCTCTCTTTGAAGTTGAATGACTCAGTTCTTCAGCCTATACTCATAGCTGTGTTTTCTAGACCTCTAACCTGTTTTTCTCCTCTGAACTAAGCTTTTACATATGCAAAAAAGTTGCTGTAAAAAGAAGGCAATAATCTACGCTCTGTGTCAATGGTGAATTGAACAGGCAATATTGGATTTATCCTGCAACAAGGAAAATTCAAACTAGTTACTACAGAAATCTTTCAGAGATAACGATAGTGATGCACTGGAATAGATTACCTGGGAGGGGTTTGGGATCCCTGTAGTTGGAAGTTTTTAAAAAGACAGTCTAGAGAAACATTTATCACGACTGATATGTTTGATCTTGCCTTGGAACAGAGGGTGGATTAAATGACCTCTTCAGGCCCCTTTCAGTCCTGTTATGAATCTATAAAATCGTGTTTAAGCTCCCGGGGAAAAAAAGAGCTGTTCAAGCATGAAGAATCTTCCACAAATGATCTTTGATATTTTCATTGATAACACTTTGGAAGAGGTATCAGTGTATGGCTAGGAATAGTGAGATAAAACTAACAGCTAACCAAACTAACATTAATCTGTAGTTTCTTAAATCATAATCCTACATAAGCACATTTCTAGGTTACTTCTAGGCACTGTGACTTAAAGCTGCTTGTAGAATACAAAATTAAGATTATGTATTTGCAGAATGAGGGTCTTAATTTGAAAAGATAAATGACATTTCTTTATCCTATTGCCACAGAACTGCTGCTAGTCTCTCTAAGATTGTAAAGAGTGTTTATTGATAAACTTGACTCAGACTGGAAAATGGTATAGATATAGAATGACTATAGTAGACTAGAGGACCATATCACTTGTATAGGAAAAAGTCAATGCCCTTATTTCTTGTCTCTACAAAGACAGCTGAAACTTGACTTGAAAAGAATTTTACTACAAAAGTGTGCTCACTAAAGGATCTCATTTCTTCTAAAGTTCTCTAGAGCAATGGTTTTCAACCTTTTGCAATGTTAAGACCCTTAAAAAAATTCAGCTGAAAATGTTGACTCTGGTATGGTGAACTTAAGCCTACTGACAGAAAGTTTAGTACTAAGGGAACTGCAATAGTAAATAAATAAATAAATAAGAGCAGGCTGGGCTCACAGCTGTCTGCATCACAGGTCAAAAACCCCTACTGTAGAGCTGTGCTATACATAGAGATGAAGTGGAATGTCTATGACTAGTCAAAGGAAAAAAGCCAAGATCTTCTCACAACAGCTGTAGGGATACTACTTTATTTACCTTGCAGATGAAAGAATCTTTTATGGGAAGAATTGTTAAATTAAAGCCAACCTCCTGCTCAAAGCAGTCAGCTATGAGGAAGTCAGACCAGGTTACTCAAGGCTTTGTCCAGTTTGGTCTTCCACATCCTCCAAGGACAAGGACTGCGCAACCTCTTTGGGGAACATGTTCCATTCCTTGACCATCATCATGGTTTTACAGGGATTTACCACCTTCACACTCTCTTTTTTTCCAAGAGTGAAATGAAATTGTTTCCTTAGGAACAACGGTGTCCATGCAACACCAGCAACTGAAGTTCTCTGTGTACTTTGGAAATATTAACCTTTGTTAACAAATGGTTGTGACTTTAGTCTTTCAACTACCTTGCCCTAATCTTTAAAAAAGAGTGACAATGCTTACTTGCTTTGAGTATTTTTAGAACCTTTGGTGAAAGCTGTATTTATGTTAATTAAGATTAATCTCTTACAAATAAGGATAAAGTCCTGATATCCCTTTTTACATTTGAAATATTAAAAACCGACAAAGTAGTAACTCAAGGACTAATTCAATAAGAAAATGCAACTCCTATTATCTCTTACTGAATTAAAGAACATTGGAACTATCAAAAAGATTCATCTACTATGTTGAAAAAGGCATTATACATTCATCCCATTGAAAAGAATTGTGCTATTGAATTTCATGGCTTTCAAATAAGTTGGTTCTGGAAATAAAATTAAGTATCAGGATATAGGAAGAAAAAGAGCTCGTTTTGTATCATCAAAATGGAAAAACAACAAAGAATTGAGTACACTCCCCACACATGTGAAAAGCTTTTTCTAAACAACTAAATTAATTCATCTCTACAAGGAAACAGAGAGATAAATGGTTCCTATATCTTCAAAGACAACAACTTTGTAATAACTAGTATTCTTGAAAGAAAATTGATTATCATTCTTTTTCAAAGAGTGTAATATAATTTTGGAGAATATTCTTTTTTCTGAGTAATTTGCATAAAATATTAATTTCAAGCAAATTACTAAAAGAATCTCTCAAATTCTGATTCAATGTTCCTATCAATCAAGAATTTAAATGAATATGCTATGAATAAACACATGCAAATCATACACATGCTGCAGAAGAGCAAAACAGTTATAGAATGGTACAGTGAGGAAAGAGTAGTACTGAGTCGATATTTAGCCTTGCACAAGTGTAAGATGCTGCCTGGTGCTCAAGTCTGCTTTTTATACTATCCTTACAACTGTATGGTGTCACAGAAAAACACAAAATGCAAAATTTAATGGATGCCAACCTGCTGAGCTTTGTCCGCACATACACCATTCATATCAAAAGGAGCTTTGCTGTTCAGCAGATTTAAGAATCAAGCTAGAAAAATAGCTTGAAAGGAAATCTATTATGTATTATAGCTCACCTGGTAGCTATGTGGACAAGCTATTCTAAGGAGCTCTTCATCTTGCCTAGGAATCAAAATCTTTTACTGAAGATGATTAAGGCTTTTAACTGCAGACATCCGTGGCCCGAAGAGTGGTTTCTCCAAACTGTTCAGGTTGCGTTAAAGATATTTTTGGTTTGGAAGAACTCTTCTAATCCCTTGTAAATCAAGCACTGATCTTCCATCTTCCTATAAAGAATAGCAGGACAAATGTCCTATTTGCTGCCAATTCTGCACTGGCAGTGTGCTCACTGCTGCACAAATGGTAAAAGACGTCTGACCTTCTTTATTCGTTAGCAACTGTTCAAAGCACAACTGTAAAGCCCCCTTGCAACACTTAACAGGGCTTTTCTATCACGTGCAACAGGTTCAGAAAGTAGCAAAAAGTTTTCTTGTTAGCTGAAACAGCTGTGATACGCTGCACTGGATTTGTTGTGCCCTAATTCTCCTGCATAAAACACGTGGAACATGCTACCTTTGATAACAATCTCACTCTTTAAAAATAGCTTAGCATATGACTTAATGTGTTATCTTCTTTGCCTCATTGCTAATGTTTGTATCCTTTTCTGGAATATATATGAGCTTTTAAATTATTTATGATAGCAAATGTTACTGAGAATGATAA
The DNA here is from genome assembly GCF_036370855.1 of Dromaius novaehollandiae. NCBI lineage: Eukaryota > Metazoa > Chordata > Aves > Casuariiformes > Dromaiidae > Dromaius > Dromaius novaehollandiae. The sequence continues at coordinate 9,510,958 of NC_088110.1, read as the reverse complement.
GAAGCACAATGGCAGACTTTGATAAATAAAATGACTATATTTTTATTGTTTTTGTCTCCTAAGAATCACATGACTAGAAATTTATGTTGTTTTGCTTATTTTGCTAGTTAGAAGATAGAGAAGTTAAATGACTTTCCCAAGGAACGCTGTATCAGAGCTACAACTAGACTGCAGTTTTGCATACACTTGCACATGTGACTAATTTTATCGTAGTAAAATGAGGCATTTGCCTAAGTATATTCAGTGTCCTTATAAAGTAAATCTTCTTTGATTTGGGCTTTTGTGTTAACTCAAACAGTAATACAAAGTAGCAGAGGGCGACCTTAAGAATCCTCTCAATCTACACTTGCATTTGCCCTTATTTTTGTCTACATCCTTGGGTCCAGTGTGAGAAAACAATCAGTCTTCAGCAGCTCTGACAAACAGAAAGCAAATGGGAAAGCACTCTTATGTCTTACAGCTCATGGGTTTTATACACTAATATTTTTTAACCTCTGTGTAAATAAGCTTTGAGATAAAGGAAAAAGAACCTTTTTTTTTTTACTTCTCTGATAATTAGATTTGGAGCCAGGGAGACTTACCTGTAGAAAATAAGAGGATAAATGAGTTTCAACCAGCATTAGGAGACTGCAGTTGAACTGGGTTGCTGATCAGGAGAATAAAGTCACTAGCTGATTTCATACTTAACGGAGAAAGTGATCCAAGGAGTCTTATTTCTTCTCTTTGCCCTGAAGTGAACTGGTGCTCCAGTCACCATGATAGAGACTACCAAAGCAACCCTCATTCAGCATCTTTGCTCATCTGGCAGAAAGGCTGATGTATGTTGGGCTAGGATTTCCCCCACCGTGACATTTCTAGGAGTGTAAAACATAACAGATCAGCTCCACGTGCTGAGACAGCTTGTGCAATCAACCTTTGTAGTCTTGATGGGTGCATGGCATTTAGCTCTATTGATCAGTGACAAAATAGCGAGGAAAAAAGGCATTAAGATACTTGTCAAAGCCCTAGAGGATTTCTTTTTTCCTTCTGATGGCAACATTTAAGGGGAGAACATCTGCAATGCAATGGAGAAAATGATGTAAAGGTATAACTTGTTTAAAAGATATTTGTGCTCTTAGGTTGCTCTAAGAAAAAGAATTTTGAAAACTTTTAACATGCCAGCAACCTGAAGTGTCATCTGTCATACTGAGTCAGGTTGAGGAAAACATCTATTTCCTGATAGCATTTCATATTTTTCTCTATACAATCTCAACAAAAACATTCTTGGCAAACATTCATATTCTGCATTGTTAAAGTGAAATTTTTGCATAACTGCAAGGCAAGCTATACATCTTTGTAATCTCAGACAATCCAGTTTCAGACATATGTCCCCAGTGAACGGCAAGCTGCCACCATCCTCCTCCTCTCTACCCCTCCCCTCAACTGCCAAACAGTAGATTCTTGCTGTATAACCAAAAATCAGGGCTGGGTGCTGTCAAACTTACTATTTCTAGTGATAAAACCAACACATATGGCAGTGGAACTTTAGACCAACTATCTATCTATTTTTTCATGCTCTTGAGGAAGTTCTGTGTTTCTGTATTTCAAACATATATATATATATTTAAATCTCTGCTCACAAACTTTATTAGGAAAAGATGCCGTCGTTCACATCACTGAGCTTCATTTTGACTTCTTAACCGGTTGGTGGGGTTGCTTGCTGCAGGCTGGTGGTACATCTGTTAGGTCATACCAATCTCACTTGGTAGGGCCGCGGACCTGATAACATAGAATGCACAGCAGTGGATAACCTTGTCCATTTTAGTAGCTGATGATTAAAGAAGTGGCTGGAAATCAAGGTGTAGGAGGAAGTATTGAAAGCTATCAAAATTGACAGCCTATGCATAACCTTAGCACAGAGCTCATAAGAAATAATCAATGCCTTCACTTTAAAGACTGTGACTACTGCTTTAAGGAACCTATCCCAAGCGGGAAGAGAGGAGGGAAAGACCCTTGCGTCCTTAGGTGAGCAGACGGGCTGAAGAGCTGATGTGCTGCCTGCATTTAGGAACACATAGATTAACACCTGGTGTAGATATTTCAGTCATTTGCCGTAAATTCTGAAATGTTGTTTGCTAAGTGATCCAGTATGTTTAGACACTAAGTATCAATTGTAACTCAGATATACCTCTGGAGCAGTTATTCTGTGTCACAAACTTAAAATGAATAGCTTAGCACTTACTGTTTTACAGATTGTGGGTGTTTTTCATGTTAAAGGTTTTATATCTAGCATGCGTGTATATGGTAATCCCTGTATCTACATAGCTTCCTGGCAGCAGTTTAAGTAGCATGATTATCATTCTCTCATCATTCCCAGACAAATTCCCAGGCAATTCCCAGGGAAATGAGGGAGGGAGAAGAACAAAATGAGACATATTTTCTTCGTCTTTATATGCTTTTTTTCTCTACTTTTACGTTTATCTGCTTTTGCAAACAAAGATCTTAGATGAGAGCAGCCAAAATGAACAAAACTCTTCTTTCTTTTTGCAGCCTAGAGCACTCGTGTTTTCTCCTCTCTTTTGCAAACATGAGACTTTCTTCACTTTATACAGTGTTTGCACAATAAAAACAACTTTTATTGTAGAACTTTAATGTGTTATGATAGCAGTTCATATTAATAGCTGCTTTGCCTGCTGTATCTCAGAGTTGCGTAAGTGTGACTCAGTAGATTTATAACTAGCCAAAATGTTCACAGTTTGGGATTTTCTTTCCTGTCTGCAGGTAATTTTTGTAATTAACTAAAGGGAGAAGTAAAGTTCTTCTTACGACTTCAGGAGAATTAAAAAAGAAAAAGATTACAATGTTCAAAGGTTTCCAGCAAACATAGTAAAGTAATGAAACTTGATATTGAAATATTCCTTGGAGAAGACTAGTTCTATTGCTTAGTCTGAAAAAAGAAATACTGAAGTTAAGGAATTTCTTTTTTATTTTGTAGGCTGCAAGAAAATAGCTCCTAAAATAACTGTGCACATCTTTCACATGCTCTGGAAATCTTGGCACTTCCCAGCTAAAATTGTTGTTCTACTTTTCTTGTTATTTATTTACTTGTTTGCTTTATTTAAAAAAAAATCCAGTGTCATTGTAACCCTGGGTGCCTTGGCAGAAGAGGGAGGATTGCAAGCATCAGAAGTGCCAGAGAATAGCAGTCATTTCTCTCCCTGGCCCTCACTAAGTGCATTCTTAGACGTGCAAGGCATTCTTAGATGGCTACCTTTTCTGCAGAGAAAATGACACACGTATAGATGAGTGTAACCTTCTGCCAGCTGTTACCCACAGCTGAATTTCTACTTCTGACTCCTGGAATCTGAAATGAGCTTGCCCTTGCCATCTTCATGGGTAGCTTTTCCACCTCTCTTCTCCACCCTTGGAGTGGCACACGTTTTATTTCTGGCAAAGAGAAAAAGCAGTCAAAAGGGATTTGGAAAGGACATTCCCATTAAATAAAAGAAACTGAATTACCAAAGACAACACAGCAGATTTTGGTGAAGGTAGCAATTTGAAATAATTATATAATTACAACAGTTAAGCACTTCCAGCTTTCACTTTCCACCCACGCATCCATCCACACATGAATATAGTAGCTTTTTGGCAGTGGGGCTGATATTGTGAAACCCGGTGAGTCCTGGCACCATGAACCTGCTATGCAGACTGCCAGTCCCACAGCTATGCTCTGTACAAGGAACAGAAGGTGCCAGTGGGGACTAGAGAAATCGGGATCCTTACACAGAATTCCAGCTTCCTGGGAAACTTTATTCTCCTAGAGCAGCCTTTGGGCTGAAGTGTAGTTGTATTCCCAAACCAAAGTCTAGCATTGTAAAGATGAGGATGATCCATTTCCTCCCTGAGGTATTCAATATAATTCTTGTACAGTATACAGTATTCTAATATTGTGTATTGATTTAATGATAAAAAAAATTACAACCTACTCAATAGGTAGAATAATGAGTACTCTCTATTAAGATATGAAAACTAGGCTTACCAGATTTGACTGCTAAAGGGTAGAATTCTCTGCTCCCGCTCTTTTGACTCTGAAGTTGCATGTGATCATGAAATCAGAAGTAGTGTTTGCTAAACATTAATTAAGATTAGGTAACTCAACAGCTTACTACTCATAAGACATGAGAGAAACAGGTGTCAGCTCTTCTCATTGTGGATAATAGCCCATTGTTTGATTGATGGCATATAAGAAATAAGTGACATATGGAGTGTAATTGCTATACACCTAAAAGGTTAGGCACTTATTGGATTTAGAGTAAAGTCTCTTGAATTGGTTTATTTGTTATCACAAAGAATGTCAGACAAATAGCAGTGTTCTTTGCTTTTTACTTCAGAGCAGATAATAGAAAAAATCTTTAAATATAACTGTCTGCTGCAGGTCTGAAATACTGTGCCTACATGAAAATGAAAACAAACACATGCAACCATGGCAATGATGAATGCACATGTTGCACTGCCCTGAAACCCAGAAATGAAAATGCACATATCGAATCAAATGATTCTAGTGTTAGCATGAACTACGCATAGGAATCATTTCCCAAATAAGGAAAACAAGGAATATTTTATTATTGTATAGGTCCATCTGACTTTGTCACTTAAAGGAATAAACCTAGGTTTATTGTAATTATATCTTCAATTGAAAATGTACCAAAGAGTTTAAAGCTCTATGCAGTTTTGATTTGAAGAAGATCATATAGTGTGCTGAATATGTTTGAATTAAACATACACCAAAGAAAACTTGATTGGTTACGTTCTAATGCTTACTGTAATCAATAAATATCAAAATGTAATTATTTCAACACATAAGTAAAAATAAATTTAGTCATATGCACATGTATACTAAATGAATATATCCAACATGACTTTAATTTTAAACTACTGTATGTTAAACATTTATCTTAATTACTACAGCAAATCCTATAATCTTACTCCTTATGAACAGTACCTTAACTTTCCAGTACATAGTTTTCTGCCCTACCATTAGCTTGTGTGACTATTCTGTTGTTAGTAGGTCCTGCTTGCTCCAGTGCTGACCCTTAGGTGCCAAAGACTAGGGAATGCCTGTGTATTGCTCAAGGCAGGACTCACAATTCAGGTTGTTCTGGAACTCCATCTTTATCTCAGCTCATTCAGAGAATTTGCAGAAAAGATTTGGATGAGAAATGACTATAGATCTGCTAGTCATGGAGAGAACATGCTTGTGTCTTGTGGCCTGCTTTATGAAAGGAACCCTAATGCAAATAGAAATTAACTTTTCTGTTTTAAAATGCATCACAGATTTCAAAGGATTAGAGCTCCAGTTCATTGTTCTTGTAACAAAACTCATGCAGAATTACCCAGTCTTGTAGATCTTTATTCACTGTGGACAATCATTCTTCTGTGTTCTACGTATGTGTGTGGGTATTCTCTCACAAAAAAAACACAGTAACTCAGCATCTCAGTTCCAAACATTTAATGTTCCTTCTACACTCCCCTTGGAGCATATGGCTCCTGGAACAATAATGACTATGTGTCTACAAATCACAGTACTGTAAAGAACTGCAGAGGATGAAAAACAAGAATTCCCAACTTGCCACTCAGCCTGTGGCCCATTTTCTCTTGCTATTTGATCACGCCTGAATAATTAATGTGTGACTGGCAAGGAAATATCTGAGGAAACAAACTCAACATAATTTAATTATGGAAAAATCATTATTCAAACATATGTTTTCTATACAAAACATGGAAAAATTGACGTTGTAGTAAGCTCAACTAATTGGTCATGGTGATGGGTTTGTGGATATTACTTCCTCCTGATATATGTTTGGGAATTTTTTGTTTTTAATCAAAAAATATGGAATTTCTCAGATTGGCTGGCCAATTGTCAATGCTTCGTTCTGTAGTTCCAAAGTATCATACAGATTAGTAAGTGCAGGGGGCTGAATATTATTCTGTCATCTTCTGCTGGCTTAAAGAGACTTGAACAGAGTCTGGCTGGCTTGAGGGACCAGCAGACTCGTATCCTTATATCCAAAGAGCACTGCTGAGACACGAGGGCAAATACAGAGCCCACTACACACAAACATGCCTTCTGGAAGAAAGTATATGCATGATTACTATGAGAGCTAAGCAATAAAAAGGCTGAGTGAAATATCGCATCACTAAAATGCATAGAGAAAGTCAGTGTGATTTTTCTGGTGCCAGGATTTCATTTTAATTCAACAGAGGTTTCTAGAATGAGAAAAAAGGTCAGATACACAAACCTGCATAAAGCATGAATATAACATATTTTAATCAAAACTTCTTTTCATTGGCCTGATTTTCCTAAAATTTAACATGGACACAACTGTGGTCCTTGTACTCAGAAAATCATGATTGAAATAAGACTTACAAAGTGTAGGTGCCTTTCTATAGCTAATCAGAAATATTTTCTGAATCTGTAAAAAATTAAGCTGAAAACTTTGTAAGAAAGCTTTTTGAAGTATTTCTAAATGATTGCCTGAAGTTGGAGGCAAAACTGTTACTTTATGAGCAGCAGTCCTGATCTTCCAGCATCAAATGGAGGTAACCAAAAAGGGCTTAAACAGACATTACCACGAGTCATTTTGCCAGCTCGTCCCTCTAACACACAGTATGAGATTGAATACTCAAGGAACAGGTAGTTACGGGTTGAATTATATCTAACATTTACTTTTCTGTAAATGAATCTCTGTGATAATGTCTGTTTTTACAGAGTTCACTGAGATGAACCTGATGTTATATTGAGGTTACATTTAGCTTAACATCATTGTCCCCTTTCCAGTCAAATGGAAAAAAATAGTAAATCTTGTCTCTCTTGTTTTAAGTCAGACAGGTAAATCATAGTTAAATAATATGCTGCAGTGTTTTTTAAACAGTAACTTCTTAGCTTTTTCATACCTATGAATAACGATGCTAAAATCATCAGGAAAATCAGTCACTTGGGGGTAGAATAAAATACCACTATCATCACATGCACTACAAAACTCCTAGGTTCTTACCAGAAAGTTATGGGATCATTCAGAGTCTTTGCATCTTTGATGGAGTAATTCAGATGTATCTGCACACAGAGGTTATGTTGACTCCATTGGGATTTGTCATATCATTTTGTAATTTTGTACTACAGCTGCAACAAACTCTAAGCTGTGGTACAAGCTCTTCAAAGCACACAAGCTGTTTGCTTATGTGGTTCTTGCTATTTATTTGGTATGAATACTTCTGATCATAAAGCCGAATGCTCCCATCAGGCATACAGTTATAAGTGAGTCTAAAATGATTCTTGCAAATGATTGCAAGAGCATGTCAGTGACTTGCCCACAGGAAAGTCAAGTCAAATTGTTCCCAAGATGGTATCCAACAGAGCTGAAGGAATTGAAATGTTCAGAGTGAGATCTACAAATCCCTATTTCATTTTCATGAGTATTATGAAGATCTGTTTGACCCTCACTGAAGTATTTCCTGAGAGCACTTTACACTGCAGAACACCTTGTGGGTGTCATCTGCTCTGATGTACAGAGCATGCTGAAAAGAACCAGTCTTCCTAATCTTAGGCTGGTGTTTTGCTAGCAGTGTCCTACTAAACACTTGCCTTCCTGCCAGAAGGAACACCACCACACCAAGATATCAGCCACCATTTTCCATAGGTGTCTGCTCATAATTTGGGTTTATGTAAAGGTACAGAGAAAAAAATTACGGGAACTCAAACACATATGTCCAAAATTACACATAAAAATTATCTTCTAGGAATAATACGTTCTTTCTTACTAGAACAACCTTAGCTGTATTTTATGATTATTTCTTCAGCAGGATGTGGAATTTTAAAAATTACCTCACACTTGTGCTCAGCAGGTGACTTTTCCAAGCTTGCACATCTCTTCCTTCAGATTTGCTTACCATAACCCTGCCAGAGTCCATCTGGAATCTTGCTATAGGAACCCTTCTCTTTTGTAAGTGAAAGAAGAGAACTTCTCAGCACTTCTCATTTTATTTTATCTTAATTCACACACAAAAAAGGATTCTGAAGGTAAAATTATGGCTTTGTACTGACACAACTTCCAATAAAGCAGGGATAACGGTGATAATGAGAAAATAAAAGGGAACAGATACTGAACAGATTCAAAAGAAAGAAAATACACAAATGTTCTAAACACCCATCAAACAACACAGGGCATACTGAATCCATCTCTCTCCCTCTCTTCTTTTTTTAAAGTCATTCTAAACCACAATCGATGACTAGCAATTCCTGTTCCACATGCCTGTTTCCCAATAATGCCCCAATTTAGCTCCCAGAAACTTAATTTTTATGGAATAATATATTGTTCTTTTTCTTTACTTACAAAATTGCAAGACGTGCCAAAGTTAAAGCATTTGATCAGTTGGAACAGAGTAATAGTAGACTCTGTTCATTGATGTTTTCTTAGAGACAAATTCTAGTGACACAGATAAAGTCACTCTAACCTCTCATTCTGTCTAATCTAATCGTCACTTTTATTTGATCACTATTGCCATGGTATTTGAGAAACAACCAAAAATCAAAAATAAGAATACTTCAGCATCTGCCCCCCTTCTGACCTTCCCAGCAGCTCTGTTGCTTAATTAAATTTCTGAAGAGCTTTCTGGGAGGAGTGACAAGAGCCATACCAAGAGAAAGGCAAGTTGCAGAGAAGATCTTGCATTTAGTTCTGAGTTTATTAAGTGTTGTTCCCATGTGCAAAGAGATCCTATAAAATTTGATTTTCCAGCAAGTAAGAGGTGTATCCCTTCGATCCTTACTTCCTAAGAAACAGCATTTTATTGGTACTACTGTATTCTGTTGTATTCAAGGGGAGTGTGTAAAGAATACAGCATTTCCCCTTTCTGTTGTTTTCTGAATAGTAAGTACAGAGCTCCTTGAAAGACTGTCTATTTGAATTCCTAAATGCTACTGTTTCCTCTTTATTAAGACTTACCTGCACTAATTTACAGCTTCAAACTGTAAGAGTTAGGCAAGACTGCAAGCAGCTTACTACAGGAGATGGTGAAATTTTCATTTTTCACATAAGCCAATATGTAAACAGTGCTGCAAAAGTCTTATTTAGGCTCCATGACATGCCAGTACTTCACACATTACTTGAACATGGACTGGAAGTACATCAGGCTTTTATAATCTCATTTCTTCAGATTTGCTTTGATTGCAACAGAATTTCCCAAGAGGAGGGTCCCTGAAGAAGCAAAATCATGTTTTAATGAAGAAACATGTGTAGAAAACTTAGGCTTTACCAGTTTGTTTTATATAAAATACTTAGGACATGGGGACTTCAGTATTCCTGTGCTGCTGTGCAAGTGGAACTCAGTGTTTGTAATGAGGTTTCCATGTGTTGGTAATACTTGTAAGATATTTGGATAAATTATTTGGACAAGGCAGTGGCTGGGGCTTCTCAGTCATCTACATATGATGTGTAGGTGATTCTGTCCACTTTCTTGAGTTTTAACATGTGAGTTTTAACACTTTGCCTCCCAAAACAGCTTGTTTTTGGTTAAACCAGCCATGCCAAGTTAGTGTCACTGTCCTCATTTTATAGGTAACTAATACAACAAGGCATGTTTTGACTGACACCACAAAATCTGTAAGAAGGCAGCTCTGCTGTAAAGCAGAGTAAACTGAATGTCAATGGGTTAACTTTAAGCAAGTGAAGTCAATTCTGAGAAGATTCTGAGAAAACAAAATAGACTTACTTTTTGTTAGGAATAGCAAACATTCAATGGTGGGGCCAAATAAAGGAGTGTGAATTACAGCACCTGCTTGAGATGCAGAAGAAGAAATTACAGGAGAGTATGGTGATATGAATTGTCCTTTGTTCTATTGCTGCTGTAAGCCATCATGTCCTATGAACACTACACCTGGACATGCAGTACAAATTCATATAGTATCGTGCAGCATTTCAAAAAGTAATAAACCTTCCAGCTGCATCTTCCAGAGGACTGACAGAATTGTCATGGTAGTGTCACCAGAGAGGAAAAGCAGATGGCAAAACCAACAAGGACGAAATGTCAAGGGTGTTGGAGGTGGTTGCTTTGCTTTGCTTATTAGAGATAACTACATTAGCAAAAGTTCTGGTATGACTTTAAAGCAGTTTGTTTAATCGATGCCAGTGACAGTACCCAGTGCATTACTTGGATGGGAAGATTTTCATTTCGTGCTGTCCCATACTTGCAATGGCATCATAAGACTATAATCTGTTAAGGCTAAGCTTCTGTCTTATCGCTGTCCTTTCACAATCAAATGATTTTAGGTAGCAATTAAGGTCTTATGGAAAAATCATAAACATTAGCATATCACTGATTTAAAAAGCAGTTACTAAATACAGGCCTATCATATAGTCCACATGTTCCACTGTGAACTTTGCTTATGTTGAGCTTGCTGTCCACATTTTTATTTCAGCTGACACAGAGAAGTCTACTCAAACACTTGCTTTCTAATCAGGTAGACTGCCAAGGATATTTAGGCATATAAATCCCCAGATTGAATAAGGTATACAGCAATCCACCTATGATCCCTAGTGATGTTACTGGGTGAATTTAGTGATCAAATGCACACGCAAAATCCTACAGAGCTAGCTAGCTATTTACATGCAGAGAGAACTAATTTCCACGTACAAGTATTGGTGCATTTCTAGGGAATGAATTGCATCTGAATCTTTGAGAAATGTGTCCCTTTAAGAAGTAATTTCAAATTTTAGGGTTTATGTTTTTAAAGCTAATTGGGGGATTTTGATATCCAATTCTCATTAAAATCCACTTACTTTTGAAAAATCTCATCTTCAGCAGCTATTGATTTTAATAGGTGAAATAAATAACTAGAGCAAACAACTACTCAATAATTTTCATGAGAGTTATGTCTACTAACTTACATTTTCTGTTAGAAATAAAACAGTATTTCTATAAGAAATCACTGGTATTTGACTAGCTATAGCTAGAAATAATTTTATCTATTAGAACTATATAGTACCCAAGATATATGTTGCTGCTTATTTTCCAGCGTAGGCTAGCATGTTAAGCTAGACATTGCTAACATTAAAGTTAATATCATGGCCAGGGGTAATATCATTTCAAAGACCCCATATAATATGATAACATTCTGGAGCCTTGCTAACATCTGTGACAAATAGCACCCTTAAGTATCCTTTTAATTTCATGTATTTAAAGGTAAACACTCAAGTTAAATACAGCAAAATTATTAATAAGCTCCTTCACAAATTCTGGAGGGCACAGAATAAAAATATATTTTAGAATCAGTTGGGTTCTGAAAGGAACACAGAATCCATATTACATGGCATGTCCTGCTGTGGCCTTACTTTGCCAAAAAAATGTAGCAAAAAGGTGCTGGTAATATCCTTTGTCTTCATTATAAGAATCTGTGTTACTACATTCTTTCCGATGTAAGGCCATTTACCTTGACTCCCAACTACATTTAATCTCATTACATTCACTGTCATTATAGCAACATCTTTATTTCGCTTGAAAGACCTTAAAGCTCTGGAGGATGATATTACAGTAAGGGCAGAATATGCTTTATTGAATAGGGTCCTGTGTAAATTCCAGATATGATCATGCCATCCATTTTTATGAGCTTGCTCACATGATTCTGGGTTAATGCAACAATTGTAACTCTTCTAGTTAAATATAGGAATGGAAAATCAGACCAGGAATAAGCATCTTAAATATTTTAATATGGAAAGGACCAAAATGATGTATTAGAAGATCTAAATATAGATCTTGACTCAAAAATGAACTTCTGTACTTTTCCTGCAAAAGCCTCTACAAAATGAAAACATGTATAAATACAAATGCTAATGTTAGAAATGAAAGTAAGTTAATTCCAAGACAGGAAATGACATCATTCTAACTTACCCTCAGCGCAGAACTCAATATTTCAAAGACCATATTGGTTTTTGTAATTTCCATAACAAATCTACAGTACTGGGTTGAATAAATTTTAGTCCTGAAGAAAAGGTCTGTATTAGGCTACCTGACAAGGGATTGGCATTAGAATGGAAATTTTCACAGACAAATGCTTAAGAAAATGATAAAGCCAGAGCAGCAAACCTGGGATTCTCAAGTGCTGCAAAGCTCATGAACAGCACACGAGACTGCTGAAGCTGTTCCTGGTAGTCCTGGGAGGCAGCTGGACTCTCAAGGGGCTGGCAGAACCCAAGGAGCTACTGTCATCTTCAGTATCTGTCCAACTCCTGTAGGCCTATAAAGCATGTTTCTGAAAAAATGTCTTCATGTTGGATTACCTCTTTCATCTCCTATATTCTTTGGATAGTTGTATAGAGTAGTACCAGGAGTGTGCTACTCATGATCTGCTTTAGATAATGAAATAAATAGCTATAAGATCATAACATCTGTGTTATGAAAAATAGCAGAAATTTCTCAGTGCATGTCTGAATAACGCATACTGCAAGTACTCAGCTTGACCGTATTGATAAATAGCCTTGTCCAGTAACTGAAGGGTAAGTTATTGGTTCTTGCCTTTGGTCGGTGAACATTGTCATATGATCTTGTCATTTATTATGGTAGATTTCATTAGGTGTGTTATTATAAGCTACCCATAAAATTTTATGTACTGGTGGAAAATAAAATTATACTTTATCAGATTATGTCTCTGCCTCTAAGTATCCCAGATGGGTCAACAGAGATTTGAAAGATATAGGGCCTGTTAATGAATACAGACCTAGAGGATGATAATGTTAAAGATAATTCTGTCTCCTCGTTAGTCATTGAAACTGCACTATCCATTTTTGATCCAGAGCCTGACCCAAGGGAAGAGTAGCAGTAGGAACAGTAAAAAGTGTTAGTCTTGTAGAACAGCAGCTAAAGATTGACTTTGCCTTGAGAATGGCTACAAAGCATGAAGACTGGGTACGGACCCCTCTCAGGCCAATATATGCAAGATATTTTTTTTTAATGGATGTCCGGGTCAAACTTCCTGCTGTATTAGCTTAAGTAAATCTTCTGTTTGCTAAACGGTTCACATAATTTAGCTAAATAGTATTTTCTGAAGAAGGCTTAAAGTGCGAGATTATCAACAGAGTAATTGCCTCTCTAGCCAGTTCCGTAACCTTTGCTATTCTTTGCTTTTTATCTCACTCACTTTACAAACCAACTTCATCAGGCCATAATAAGCATTATTCACACCAAATCTGTAAGTCTTCCTTTAAAGAGGTACATAAATTATGAAAGGGGAGACAAGACAGGCAGGAAATAGAACTCAGTGAGATTACAGATTCTTGCAGATTCTTGCAGATTTTTCTTCCAAATTGTTAGTCAATTAAAAGCTTCCCCTCTCCCTCATGCCACAGAGCCATAATTCTGTACTATATGCTCCTAGCTGATCCATGGCAGGGTATCCTCCTCACTTCTGTTGAGCTTTGGAGATCAGGCTGACACAGAGACACAGGGCTTCCTCACAAAAAGATTCATTGTTTTCACTGAATAGAGTTTTCATTACTGAGGAACACAATCTAATTTCCACTTATACAATGGATGGGGCTCACAGTTTGCAAAAATATCTAGAGGGAGAAGGTGTCTTACGATCCTCCATCTTTGGTCTCTCAGAGTACATCCTCAAATGAGTTCAACAAAATACCACTTGCATTTCCTTTTTGTATCTAATTCCATTCATGCATGTGTAGAAGTGAGATTTGTCCCAGGGTGCACAGCCGAATGTTTGTACAAGGGTTTATTCCTGATATGCAGTAACTGCACACTTCTTCAGAATGATGGGTCTCTCTGTGACTGCGTGTTGTAGTGGTCCTGAAAATTTTTGTATGAATCAGTATTATCAGTAGTGTTCATATGCATTTGTTAGTAAATTCTAAATTTTAAATACAGTTTTTCCAGTTAGATTTCATTAAACAGCCTTGTCCCCATAATTAAGCTAGTGACCTTATTGCTTTTCTCCTTTCTCATCAACTAGGAAAACAATTTCTTTTTCTTGCATCCCTACTCAGATACATTCTTCTTTTATACAAAAATTGGGACATTTGATTCCATCTCTTTCTTTTTTGTATTAGAATTAATCAGATCTAGTTTAATATGAGAAGATATCAAGTAATCCCCATTTAAAAAGTTTTCTATTCTAAAAGTGCTGCTTTTTTTTTTCTACTAGGTATCTAATAGTAACAGGTTGGCTGGTTTTGCCACTCCCTCTCCATCATGCTGGAAAGTATTTCTGCTGCAAAAGAATCAGGTACATTCTGTTGGTTTAGTAGTTTTAAAACACATATAGCTGAAAATAAATGGTTGATATAATTGGCGCTTCTGGGAAGGGAAAACCTAAAAATGGCACGTGTGCAAACCTGTAGCAGAATCCTAGCAACAGTTAAACCTACAAAAAATGCTTGACCTAACCTTATTGTTTGTTTTTATTAATAAAGAGAAACATCAGGAAGGTAATCTCTTTTTGTTTCCTGAAACAGTGTGTGAGTTTAGTTATGTAGCAGTTGAAAAAGGACTTCCTAATAAACATGCTTAGACCTACCATGACCAGCCTACAGGATTCCTAAAATGTGTAATTGTGGGGGAACATTTTTCCTGGAAAAAAATGAGGTAGATAAAACATTCTTCAGAGAAAATGTTTGTAGAATTGGAATCTGAATTACTTGCTGACACGCAATCGTTCTCACTCTCCCTCCCAATTGGATTTTAATTCAGCAATCTGAGAGATTTTACAAAACTAATCATTTGCTTTGATCCTGTGAATACATTCTCCTTGAATAGAGAAAAAATCAATAGGAGAAAACAATTGATGAGAGGTAGAAAAACCTTTTTCCTATGCTCTAAAATTGTTGCTTTCCATTGACAAATGGTAGCACATTCTGCAATTAGTTTATAGCATATCTCAAGGAGAAACATGCAGAAAAGACTTATCAGGGTCTCTTAGTGGAGCACTTCAGTGTCTGATGTTGGGGGTGATTCAAGTTCACTTTGTCCTCCATCACCTTGCCCTCAGTTTTCTTAACTTTAGCCAGCTCTGGAAAAATAGTTTCTTATTTGCATTTGATGTGTGGAAGTTAATCAACACCATTAATCTGCATTCCAGATATCTGGAAAGTGTGGTCCCTATGACTAACACCTTTTTTACCATGCATTTGGGAACATAGGGATTGGTGCAAGCAATCCATCATTACTGTCTGAGCTTTTTGATTATAGCAGACTGACTTCATCTTTACCTTGCATAGGAAATGCCTGAGCTTTTTCTAAAGGAAAGATATTGTTTAATTCAGCTACTGCCTTGAGGTTCATCTGTTCTAAATTTCCCAGAACTTCCACAGACATATTTGTATCCATACAGAACCACGTCCTAATTTATTCACAAGCTTTCAGCAAACTTTTAGATGTTTACCTTAGCAACTGTAGTGCCGATATGGATTCAGGTAAACTGAAAGATCATTTTACTTTTGTCTACAAATTTGCTAGCAGCTTCTTCTTATCACCTAGAATCTGCTGCTTTTTATAGAGTGCACTGCATTTAAAATAGCACCAGTGTGCTGTAGCAGTTTTTCAGTTGTTTCATCATAGCTACTTGTTTAATGCTTTATAATGTGGTCAGTGTAGTGTGCAGACACAGCTGTAATGTCTTTTCTTCCAAATATCTTCCAAATTCTTTCAATACTGGTATCAGCATCTTTTGTCTATAAAGTAGTAGATGCGTGAGGCCTACCAAACTGGTTTCCCAGCACAACATAAATCAGTCATATAGAAACTCTCTTTATTCTAAATATGATTAATACATACATTATCCTGGGATACACTTGCTGTTAAATAAAACTCTTCTTTTTTAAGAATCAAGCTAACAAATATCCAGGGAGCAGCTGTCTCAAAAACTGAGACCAAGGATGAAAACAAGCTCTCCCCACACTTTAATATTTCCTCTCCAAGCATCACTATCTCAGCAGTGAAGCTTCCTTATTAAAGAGCATGTCTTTTCAGAACTGACACCCAAGAAAAAGAATTTGGAAAATTGCATCTAGCAGCCTTATTTGGGCACATCTACCAGAAGAATATATTTGCAGATAAGATTTAAGTGTTAAATGGAGCTAACTATATAGAGCCCTTTGTTAATTATGGTTGGTCATCCTGGTGTACTATGGAAAATATATATATTTTTTACTTTTCATATTCATTTTGGGGTAAATGTGTCACGATGCTGGTTGATAGCACTGATTCCAAAAGGCAGACTGTTTGGCTGACTTTTTCATTGTTCTGTGTTCAGATATTCTATCATGGTAAGCACACACCTAATCCGTCTGTCTCTAAAGTCCATAAAAATTTCCACTGGAAATCTAGTTTGAGCCTTGGAACTCATTGGCAATTATGAAAATAATGTAGTCTTTCAAGAATCATATCGTATTACTGGATTCTGTAACCGGTTATTTTTTCCTCTCAAATTTGTTTTCATCCTTTAATGATTCACATTATGGATGTTGCCTTGTACTCAAATACAACATAGACAGGACAGTTAGGACTTTCTGGCCTGAAGTGAAATGGCTAGAAGTCCTAAAAAAAGGGGAGGGAAGATTGTTTTGTTTCTTTACCCTGATTTCTGACCTTTTTCTAAGTTATTAACCTCTTACTGAAGCTGAACATAATGGCTCACAGCATGCATCACGTTCTACAGTCAGCATTAGCGAGAGAGGTAAACTTGTAAGACAAGAGCTCAACTAGAGTGGATTGGGAAAAAGATACAGTTTCTTTTCTTTAGTGTCTATGTTTCATCAGATGACTGTTAGTTTTTATTCCAATGTGATTTTTATTTTAATGTGTAAAACATTTTTGCGCTGTATTTTTGTTAGGTAACAAAGGTTCTTTGCTTTACCTGTAAGTTTTGTCTGTGCTCAGATCTGGACAGAAGTACCTTCACCTCCTCTCCCCTGGGCCTGTTGCCTTTCTGAGCCGAGCACCTGCCAAGTCCGTGGCGGGGCTGTAGCTCCTCACTGCCGCGGACAGGTTCCTCTGCTGGCTCAGGCCAGAAAGGCCCTGGGAGCCGGCACGACATTCAGAGCCTTGGCAGGGATAGCGGTGTCGTGGCCTGCGTGCCAGCCAGGTGGAAGGTGGTGCGAGCCAGGACACTGTGAGTTTTCAGTGGTTGTTGAATGCCAGCTATATCTGAGAAGTCTACAGTAAACGAAGATACCCCCTGTGCCACTCAGTAGGAAGTCAGAAGTTACTTTAATGATGTCTTTCCCTAGTGGCAAACAGATGTGTATCAATTTGAGACTGCCTTAGAGGACGGAATATGAGTCCTCCCGTTCCTCATGGTCTGACAGATTGTAAAAGCTTGTGCAAAAGCATCTTCAACTTTTCCACCAGAGATCTCTTCACAAGAGAAACTGCGTGGCTAAAATCTCAGTCCTCCACAGATATATGCTGGCTTATTTCTTCTCAAAATAGAATGAAATGGTCAATTTCTCCCTTCATTTGTGTAACAAAAAGAATTTACAAGTTTTTTAAATGTTTTTCCTTTATTTTATGTTCCCACCAGAACCTTACTATTCACAAAAAGGCTGCAGATGTTTTTGCTTTCACAGTTACTTTGAGTAGGAGTCACGTGCTGCTTTTAATTACAACCTTATTCCCTACTGAGGCTTGCACAAGTATTACCTAGAGCAACATTTTATCCACTGCATTTAGAGTGAGACAAATCTAATCTTCTATGTCAAAGGTTTAGAGGACTGGTTTTATTAACACCTTCACAATATTTGGTAGTCCTTTAAAATCCTCCAGGCCAAATTCACCCTAAGTGAAGTTAAGCATAATGAATCCTAAAACTGTAGTCTAATTCTGTGACATGTGACCAGTTCTGTGGTACAATATGTAGCTACTGAAAGATGTAACTGCAAAAGAAGAAAGTAGTGGTTGTAGATACTGATGGGCACAATAATTATCCATTAACAATGACTAATGAATAAAAAAAAAATAAGCTACATAGAAAGGATCCCAAGGACCAGGAGTCAAATCAGAAAAAAGACTATGCTTTGTGTTGTAAGGTCAAGGGTAAATCTGTAATTTTTAGAGAAAGTGCTCCAAATTGTTACCCCTTTGTTTCAGAATGTAGTTTGCTTTTATGTTATATTTCATTAACTCTGTGAAATATGTGCATGAGTGTCAAGAAATTGATTCCTTCAGTTATCTTTATGTGGTGTCATTGACCTAAATAGGAACCACATAAAGTGCCATTGATCTAAGTAAGGGTCAGGTTGAAATATCCGAGGGAGGAATATGGTACTTTGGCTGTATAAAAGTAAAATACCCACTGGAATAATTCATCCGCATGCACTTTTCTAAGTGAGTCACAAACTATTCCTGCCTGTATTGAGCCTTGTGTGTTCCAATGGCACAGAGGAAGGCACACGGGTCTTGTATTTGCTGCTGTAATGAGCAATAAATTAGCAAAAGCCAATATAATATTAACCTCCTTTAATTGCAGTCTCCTTCACATTGTCTATTTGCTCAACTGTATATGTTTAGTTCCATGGTCTCCAGGTGGTGTGGTGTTTGCAGTATGATCATAAATAAATGACTGCGTAGTTCATTTTCAGGGATCAGTGATGAATTTTTATCAGCCATTAGTAATGCTTAAAGAAGAATTTGACTATTCAAGAACATTAAAGCAAATATTTAAATTGGTTCATATCTGTTATTTACACACAGACTCAGGCACTGATAAGAGGTCAGATTCAGACTACAGATTACTTATGAGATAACATGTCATTTAAGCATATTACCAAATCCAGACATGATCAGAGAAGATGATGGCGAGGGCACTGATGAAAATGCAAATGGAAATCTAGGAGTCTGATGCATGGGAAAGCTCGTGACTCAGCAGGTGGCACTTTACCAATACCCAGATGAAACTGGAGAGTCCTTGATGACTGAAAGTGGTGAATACTTGATGAAAAGCAAATTTGAGGTGCTGAAAGCTACAGTATGTGGGGGATTCCTTGAGTTTTTAACATATTCCAAATGAGGTGTTGTGTGTAAGACAGCTCATGACAACAGTAAGCATGTCAACCTTGATCAGATTGCTATGAATGTGATTCTGCTGGAAGTAATTCGTCCCATAGACTTAATTTATTTCCACTTTTTATTGCATAGTATTGCAGTACAAAATTAAATCACTGTGTATTGTGTCTAGAAGAGGGGGGGATTTTTTTGGTGACCAAAAGAATGCAGTATCTTCATGGCTGATTTTTGTGGGATTTCTTGGAGTACAATCAGGCTTGGCTGAGCCATGTCTTTCTGAAAACATTGTTTGCAAAGGTAACCTGTCAAATCCATGTGGAAAGTGATACACAGCTAAAATTAATTGCTGTGTAGCAGAGATTTTTTATAGCATTTGGCTGATCTTTAAACAAAAAGTTAGCATTTCAAAAATGCTTACTCAAACCATTAGCTTTCTTGCAGTATATTCCAGTTTAATAATTTTAATGAAGAGAAGTGATATCTTCACATTAAATTCCTAACAAGGGAAAGCATTTTTCAGTCATCTCTGACACCAGAACTTTGTTTTATTCTTTGACTTGTATTGCTCTTCAGGAAGAAGTATCCATCATTCATATACTATTTTCAATCTTAAAAAAAAAAAGATTTATATCTATTTCCAGAGGTCTTCCATCCTAGTGATATTAGTGGGAGATGAATGGAAAACAGGTTCTATTGTATTATATCACCTATTTCTTAAAGCCACAAAATAGCACAGGATTTTCTTTTACGTACGCATTACTGATTGTTATTGTCTCAGTGGATAATTATTCTCGCAGTATATATTTAACCCCTTAATACTTGAGGTTATACTGTTCTAGTGCACATCACAGTTGGCAGAACAACAGGCTATAACTGCAAGCAGGGAGGGGTTAATTGACTTTTATTGAAGCAGTTTACAGCTTGCTCTTCTCTTCATCCTTAAACACTGCTGATCCACTGTAAACTAAGATCTACTGGGACAAGATTTTTCAAGATGCTTAGTTTTCCTCTAACCTATTTTTATTTGTTTTGTTTTGGCTTTTTTCCCCCCCAAGATACTCTAGTTATAAAAAGGATAAGGTCATCGTTATTGAGTCTCTTTTTCTTAAGGTGAACACATTAAATTCTCTTGCCCATAAAGGGCAGATGTTGCATATTTTTTCTTGCAGAGGAATTTACATACACTTCAGTTTGTGGAATAGAAATTGCAGTAATTCAGGAGGTAACTACATTTGCTTAGCCTACATGAAGTGCAGTAAAAAGATCTGAGGGGAGAAATGTTACTGTTTGAAGGGATTTTTAAAATAGCAAAAATTATTTCAGTTAATTCTAATAATTTGCTACTACTAGTATTTTAGCATTATCACTGCTCAGTGTTTTTGAGCTCTATTAAAGATTTAAATGAGAGCTTTATGGGACACACCTTTTTAGAATTCAGAGGATTTTATGGATTATTATTCATAACATCTGCCACTTAGAGCAAAAAAGCCTCAAAATGCTCCTTTAGTGTGTATTTAATGTCTGTGATACAATTTTATATTAAATAAGGTTTGTTTTATTTTAGCAGTTGTGTTTGCATAGCTGTAGGAAAGATCTGTTTGCTCTATAAACCCTTAGGTCTGGGATTTATAGCTTGGCTATTAAAACTTTCATTAAGATGAAACTTGGTATTTCTCAGTTTATAACATATATTTTTTGCAAAAGATGGAAGGGTGGGAAAAGAATACAAAATAGACATTTTAATATTAATGAATACTTACTGGTAACTAAAATGGTTTTAGTAAAGGAATAATGTGGGTACTTTGTGTTTCCCTGCATTATGTTTTGGAAAATCTTTTTCCTGAAAAACAAAACTTTGCAAGAATTAGAAATAGCCACGTAAGAGATCATGGAAGATATTCTAAGGGCAGACAAATCAAGTGTAAGCCCTTCTTTATTTTTAACTGCCGGAAACTCTCATTGTTCAGTTCTGTGCTTGACATTGAACTGGGCAGGTGTGTCCACATAAGGTGCAACAGGGAGGATTTGCATGCTGGCTTGCTGAAGTGACAGAATTGTGCAAAATAACTGCAGTGGCCTGGCAAGCTTCAGGAATCAGGTGGATCTTAGGTACCTGTCTCCAAAATTACAATGTTGAAAATGCCTGCTTGCCTGCTGCCTAACTCAGGAGGCATCTACCCTTTTCCTTTTTGCACGTTATTATTCCCCAGGCTCCTCTTTTGTACATCTTGACATGGCTAGAATTGCCCCAGTCTTGACAAAGCTGAGTAGCATAACCTGTTGAGCACTTTGGGAATCAGGAAATTGTATGTATGTGAAAATGATGTACTGTGAACAGAAGAATTTGTATATGTGTATCAGGAGCTATAAATTTACATGTAAGAGAAGATGTTTATACTGAATGTTACTGAATACAGATAATGCTCTTTCAGTAGCTTTAGAAAGCCCCTTTTCCTCTTGTATTGTTCTTTTTTCACCTGCAGCTCCAAATGCTGTTGATACTGAATGAGTGTGATAGAATATGATAAAGTATCACATTGAATGGCAGCAGAGTTCATTTTTTCAGAAATAATTTTTCTTCAGGAAAAAAGTGCTGAATTGGAATATCTAGGAAATCGTGATAATTTAATCAGGGAACTTTTCTCAAATGGAGGACAAAAATTTTGCTCAGACAAGTGGAGACCAGAGATTAGACTCTGTCCCCTCAGACCATAAGGATGTGCAGTAGCACAGCAGTAGCAGGCAGTAGCAGTAGCTATTTTGAAGCGGCACGTTCTTTCTCAAAACCAGTCAATTACAAGAAGGTAATTGG
The DNA here is from genome assembly GCF_036370855.1 of Dromaius novaehollandiae. Lineage (NCBI taxonomy): Eukaryota > Metazoa > Chordata > Aves > Casuariiformes > Dromaiidae > Dromaius > Dromaius novaehollandiae. The sequence continues at coordinate 9,489,105 of NC_088110.1, read as the reverse complement.
GAACAGTCAACATGGACTTGAGAATGATAAATCATGGTTGATCAGCCTGAGAGCCACTCATTATAGAAGTCAGTGTGGAGAAGGGAGGAGCAGTGGATAACACACCTTGACTCTAGAAAAGCTTTTCACACTGTCCTCCACAGCATTCTCCTTTGGAAGCTAAGGAAGTATGGCCTGGATGAATGGACTGTTAAATGGGCTGAAGTTTGACTAGACCAGGCTCAAAGGGTAGTAATCAGTGCTATGATATGAGAGCACCCAGGGGTCAGTTCTGAGGCTGATCATGCTCAATATCTTCATCAGTGATCTGGATGATGCAAATGAATGCACAGTCAGCCAATTTGCAGATGATGCTAAATTGGGGGTGGAGCCTGCCAATTGATAGAGCTTCCAATGCAGACGAACATGGAAAAATTTGAGGATTTGACCAACAGATGCCTTATAAAGATCAACAGGACAAAGGGCAAAGTTTTGTAGTGGAATGGAATAATCCTATGCCTAGGTACAGGCCAAGCAGCAGCCAGCCCTGTTGGGAGGGACTTGGGTTTACAGGGTATGCAAGAGTGAACATGAACTAGCAGTGCCCTCTTATTGTGAATAAAGCTAATCACATACTCGGTGACATTAGGAGGACCATGGCCAGCACCTGAGGGATGGTATTATCCCTGTCTGCTTGGCGCTGGTGAGGCTGCACCTCAAACACCATGTCTAGTTTCAGGCCCTCCAGGTTAAGACAGATGTTGAGAGGCTGGAGAGGATCCATCAGAGGGCTGCCAAGATTGTTAGGGGCCTTGAGCATCAGAGCTGTGAAGAGAGGTTGAGGGAGCTGAGCTTGTTTAATCTGGCAAAGATGCTGAGGAACAATCTAATAGCAGCCAGCAGCTACTTGAAGAGGAGCAGCAAAGATGATAGAGCCAAACTCTTCTCAGTAGATGACAAAATAAGAGTCAATAGCTACAAACTGTGACTTGGGAGGTTTTAATGAAGCCTTTTTATCAAGACTGCCAATGTATATTCACAGTGTGAGTACACTTTTTGTATTCCTACATTTTTAATACTTCCCCTAATTTCAGTTGCTTTTAACACAGGATGAATTTAAACCAGGTGAAAATTTCCAGTCAGTTATCCATTCCCTCAGCTATCTCCTGTCATATCACTGTATTTAAGTCTCTTAGGGGAATATTCAGATTTCCTTTTTTTTTGCACAGTGGGAAGAATTAAAAGTAAAATATCAACTTCAGATTCCATAGGAAAGGGATTTTAGTCAGCCTTCCTAACAGGCTATAAGCAGGTTCAAAGAGGTTTTTAGTTTATGGATTTATAGCACATACACAGCATTTGCATTGACCCAGCAGACACTGACAGCTCTATCTGAGGCATTCAAGTCTGCTGAGTTAATGATCAACTAATTAAAAATTCTCAGTAGGTTTTGACATAACACACTATTATATTCTATCAAGTAAACCATACAAGATTTTTTTTAAATTGTAATTCAGATTAAGAAGAGTTAATTTTCCTAGAATATGATAGAGTTATCTGGAAAATAAAGCACTTATAGAACCACCAGAATAATTTGCTCTTTAAGCCACATGAAAGCAGCTTAAATCTCTGCTGGCAGATGAACACACACAGTAATGGTTCAAAGTGATCATTACTATTTAATCATGACACATTCATTTTGCTGGAGTAAGTAGGTACAATTCTCCAAAACGTTGCATTTCTGTTTCCTCAACTCTTTCTCTACTTTTTCTTTATGGCATATTTCAAGTGGCAAGGTTCACACTGAAATCAAATTTGTTCAAACCAGGTAGTAGAAGAATGACCATAAAATAGTTGCTTAAACTTTACCCAAACAGTGAAAAGCATTTCAAACTCTAGTTATCACTGTGTTACCATCACTGACTTGAAAATCAATGGCACATAACATAATTTTTGGTTTTAATCCATTCATTTATATTTTATTGATGTATTTCCAGATGCAGCCAGGCACTCTCCTAAAGCTGTCTCTGACATGATGACTGTTCCTTATCCTATTCCTCATGTTTGTTCTTGCTACATTACATATGCATTATTTTCTTTTTGTGGCATTCTATGGAACAAAATTTTGTTGTTGCTATTTTTAGTCTTTCAGTTCAACCCTCTTCAGCAGGAACACCTGCAGAAGGAGTCCGTGGAAAGTATGTGTGAAGTGCATTTTAAAAAATACATTAATATACTTGTGCCTCTTAATATATAGGAGGTATTTCGAAAGAGTGAATAATATCCCATAAATTATTAAAAATTATGGACAAGACTTTAAAAATGACTAGTATTTTGGATGCCCGTTGAGTCATGCCCTAGGGACACTGGAAAAGCAAGCTCTCTCCAGGTGCCTTGAATATATGCCTGATATGTTATGCCTAATATATCTCATGGAATTATTTTGAATACTATAATCAAATGCTTTGATTTTAATCATGGTAGTCATTATCTGGCCAAATCTGCTGGGACTCCTGAGGACTGCAGTGCCTAGAGCCCAGAGAAATGCCATCAAAACTTTTCAGGGTTAGAGAGATATGACTTGCCCTGGATTGCTCAGTATCACCCACAGTAATGAAATCCAATAGATGATGAAGTTGTGTAAGCTCTTATAGGCCATCAGACATCTCAGTGTTTTATTTCCTGCTTTGTCTATTTAGAGAGCCAGCACTGTTTTCCAAAGCTCTAAAAATGATATTAGATTTTTCTAGGTAATGAAAAGTATTGAGCCACTTGCAGTTAATGAAAAACAATGAATGAAAGGATCATTAGGACAATAGGATATTTAAATGCTAACCATATGTGAAACTCCAAAATTATAAAAATGTCTTATATTTAATTCATTAGGTTCTTGGTATTGATTAGTCAAGGCAATTTGCAAGTCAGTTGTTGAATGGATGGACCACCAAATAAATATTTCAGTTAGAGACATCGTCTTGTGTTATAATGGGGGAGATGGCAGTTAGTGACACCTTGCAAAGTGCCACTTTTGCCATGGAATTCTCTTTCAATGCATTCGTTGTTTGGGACACTGGTTGTTTTAGATTCTGTGCGACATGATTAGTCTTCCTTGCTGTGACAGGACTGAACCATCTCAAGCATTTCACAACCACACAGTGTTTAAAATACACATTTCTCCCTTATCTCAATGGGTTTAGAAAGAATATATGTCAAGTATGTGTGTAAGAGCAGAGCACTTCTTGATATTTCAGTAGCAGTTTCTATTTTTTGTCTCATATTAGGCTCTCCTTTCCTTGTTTTCACTGTTTCCTTTCTGCCTTTTCAAGTGTCCTTCACTGATGCACAGTCTCTGCATTGCAACTTCCCTGACTTCTGGTCAAGAGGAGATGACTTTGCTTCAGTCTGGCTTGCCTGTGATGTGACCATTTGTTCAGTAATGTCAAACACCTACTGTGGCACATTAGGTCAAGCCGTAAGAAGTAATGGCCAGGCTTCTTTTGATGATACTGTCAAACACATGGGAAATGCCTGTCCTGGGGATCATTATAGCAATTATAGCATTATAGCATCTCCCTTCAGACCAAGTATGTGATATCACATAGGGGTCTATAAGATCTTCAATGAAGAATTTTAAAAATGGTTCTAAACATGGATTTTCTACATATTATACCTTGTTTATCTCTGCTTTAAAGTTCCAGTCTATGTCTTGAAGGTACAGATGCTCGAGAAGATGTTGTTCTTGCCCTTAGGATTATAAATTATAATTTATTAACTGAAATACTGTTCTTTACCACTAGAAAAATAAAAATTTCATACAGAAACTATTTGTTAAATTCAAAAGAGCAGTTCTACCGACCTGTGATATAGCAAAGATCAGGCCAGACAGACTAAAAAGTCTTTGAGTTTTGCCGCAAGAGAGTATTTGTTGAAATATCTTGAACAATATGCCTTGACTTTAGGTTTTGTAGAATAATACTTTGGCTGAAATTTTTATTATCCCCCAAATACTACAGTAGTATGTAGTAGATTAAGGGCAGTAGTAACTGGAATAGTCTAGAGAACTATCCTGAAAAATCGAGAGACACTAATACGATGTCGTACTAAAACTGCAGTGCAAACAAAATGGGTTGATATAGCCCGAAGACAGTGAAATTAATAGAAGAACCTTTGGAGATCTTGCACTGATTTCACAGTTCTGGGAAATCTTGGAATTTCATTTGAGAGGGCGCAGGGTATTATTTTAAAGTTTATATACAGAATGAAAGCAGTGAATGTAATATTTTTAAGTCATATGGATGCATTTTATGGCTTGCCACATAGATTACAAAGGAGAGTAAAGAAAGATAGAATGAATTTACTCAGTTCAAGGATTTAAATGGCCAATAAAAATTATTTTGTTGTTTTATAAAAAAGATTCAGAATTGTAGAATGGAGAAAGAAAATTACTCTGTACAAAATCAATGAGACTGTGAGAAAAGGGAGAAAAAGATACTCAGCATGAGTTAAGGGTTAGTAGAAATAAGCCTTTAGTGTGAAATTCAATCCTGTGCTAAGTACCAATACAGACCTATCACAGAAACCAATTAAGGACCATTTAAGACTGATCTACTTTTTCATTAAGTGTCTCTTAAATGTAAAACTTGACTAGGTCCCATCAGTCAAATGTTCACTTAAAAGCAACCAGTAAAGGTAGTAGAAAAGCTATTATTTGAATTACATTTTCTTTTGACCAGAGAAAATCTTCCTGAGAAGCTTAAAAACAGTCTATAGTAGCAGGAGGTTAAAAAAGTGATCTGTAATTTTACAACTGTTTAGCTTATTTATAATTAAGCGATGCACTGAATTCTGTTCTGCAAAGCTGAAGTGCCTCATAGAACAGCTTGCGAATTAGTAAGAAAGAGTACTAATTGTTTGGTTGATCATTAATTAGCCATCCTGCCTTTCCGTACTATCGTTTAACTCCATTAAGCTTAATGTTTACACATATACCATATTAATGATCTCGTGCACAGATAGCAGTGGAAAGTATAGTGATTAGTGAAGCAATAATTACATAAAACATTATCAATTTCATCAGTATTAATGTTATTCCATCAATCTGCAGCATTACAATAGAAAACTGGAGCGCAATTGCAGATGTATTTTTAGAGATCATAAATTATTATCAGATCAAATTATTTCCAAAGGGACCAAACCCCATAAAAATAACATTGTGCCTCCATGGAGTATTCTTTAACCAAACAATAAAGCAGTTTCTAGTGAAATCAGTGTAATAACTAAAAGTCTGTAAGTTCTCATTTATTTTAGCTCTTATTCTATGATGTCATGATGATATGACAGTGATGCTTTTTCAGAATTGTGTTTCTCTTTTCCAGAACAGTTGTTCCAAATTTTGATTGAGACAACTGAAATATAGACTGGCTTCCATGAAAGCTCATATAAAGGCAACAAAGGTAGTGAGATGTACAGTAAGATTTACATATTAAAACAAAGGTAGTGAGATGTACAATAACATTTATATATAAAAGACTTCAAAGACTATAAAGATTCAAAAGGTATAAATTGACATTGCTTTGGATCATTTACCAGTTCACACCACTGAGGTTCTAATCCTCAAACGGTTTTGTTTGGAAAGAAGAAGCAGCAAAGGAAAAACGATTCAATACTGGGAATACTGATGGGGGCAATGACGTTCTAACAGTGCTTCCTTTTTTTGCATTGCACACAAGTGAAAGAAATGCCTCATGAAATTAAGGGCCAGTGCATTTAGAATGAATAAAAGAAAATATCTTATGCAGAAAATAGTTGGTCCATGGAATTTTCAATGGCATAAAGACAGATAATGTGTCTATATGTAATGGGGCTGGATAATTTATGTTCGCTAATACTATTTGTAGCTGTGATAATACAGATGATCAAATCTCATGTGTCAGAGAAATATGATGAAGAGGGAACACTTCTTTCTTTTTCTCACTGTCATTTCATAGTCAGTTAGATGTTTTATGGGTATATAAACTAGAGACATAAACCATGAGAGGAGCTGTAGAATAGTAGATGGACCCATTATGACAAATGCTGTATAAGTTGCTCTGTGAATACCCAATCCAGAATGCCCATTGCTGCCAAACTGTAGAAAATATTTCTGATTTAAGAGTTAGTTTGGACAAGCAGAGCTGACAAATGTTAGAACCAAAACAAAATTATGGAGCGGAGCTTTGTGACCCAATAAAAGCATCTTACAACTTTTTTATTCATATGACACCTAACTTCTATGGCTGTAGTTCCTATTGATTTCAATGATTCCCTGGAATTTACAGTACTATAAATGAAAGTGAGAACAATTATTGCACCACGAAGGCCTTTTCAGTGGAGATTTTTCAGTCACAGTGCTATGTTACAGAGGTTCAAGCACTATTTCCTCTTTCGTCACTTTTTGGTCAAGACGTTCTCTGTAAAAGGTTCTGTCACATTAATACTTTCTAACTGAAGGCATCATTTGCCAGATTCTATATTTAGTGTCACACACTTTAAAAGAATTGCTCTTGGCATCAAGGCCTAGTAGTATTACAAATCCTGTCAGTATTTCAATAGTGAAGTGGTAAGAGAGTTAGAAATATTAGAATGGTGCTCCATAGTCATATAGTTGGCAAAGAATAATCTCGTTCTTCTCTTGCTTATACTAGTGAAACACTGTCAATCTCAGCTACCCTGGATAACAAAAAATTTCAATTTAAGTGCTCCACAGTGTTGTAAGTAAGAAGAAGCTTGAACTCAATGTGTAAACAGATCAGTAATAAGATCACTTGTTTTGAGCTTAACAAGAAAGTAAATCACCTTAGCTAAAGATTCTTTTTGATAGATAGTAAAGCACGATTACAGCAAACTCCATACGGGCTTTCATACATCTAGTACAATCTGTCAAAAAGCCACATAAGAAAGCATCAAGCACTTTCAAATTTGACCATATCAGAATACTGACTGCAGCCTGTCTCTCACATACCTCTAACAGATAATTGGCTAAGTCGTGACGGAAAGAAGCATTTACTTAGTTCTTTCTACACATTTTCCAAAACTAAGTAAGAGAATTTCCAGGACAGCAATAGTTCTAGAAAGTTTTCAGACTTTCCTAAAAGTAAATGAACACCAGGAAATATGTAATCTCTAAACAGAAAATTACATATTTGTTCTGTTATCATTAATAGCCTTTTCTGTAATTACAAACAGATAATTCATGTTAACATGAGCTATTTCAATTACCTGGGGTAACTGTCATTCAGCTATAGCTTGTACCTCTTAATTCTCCATGGGTGTGTTCAACTCATGATCTCACCACTTTATGTGCTTTATCACTCAATTAACTCCATTGATTTTGCTGGTCTCACTGAGAACACATTCAGCTGGATATGGTGTATATACCATTTCACAGGAAATTCTCATGTTCCAGTAAAACCAAATCTGTTTAATATAAAAAAAATTGACTATGTTTTCCAAAAGAATTATTAGTAGTTTTAACCTATTATTTAATATAATTAGTTTATTCTCAATTTTAAGTCTTTAAAAAGGGTGTAAACTCTTTACAGAAAAATCTTCTATTATTATCCATTTCTGTTGCCATCCTGGTGGGATAAGAACTCCTATGCATTACTGCCATAACAGGAAATCAGTATGAACAAGTAAGCACAGCTAAGAAGAAACCTGAATATATTCAAACCATTCAATTATTTGTGATTGATTAATCTTTAACTACCTGATTTTTATTATCAGTTTCTCTAAGTAGACTATATTAAATATTTACCAAAGAAAAAAGTAAAAGCACTGATGGAAATAAAACCTTCTAAAACAGTTGCATTATGCATAAGCAATTAGTCTTCCTTTTGTAGAGCCATCAGAAAACTCACTGGCTCCCTAAGGTATCTTTAAATATTCTTTGATGAATTTTCTTGTGTCATGCTTGATTTTGTGTGTGTCACACACTTCATAGGAACACGTACAGTGTGAACAATTGCTTCTCTTGTGTAACTGTAATATGGCTTCATATATAATCACGAACAATTTACATACATACACCATACCTGTGCAAGAAAAACTACCTATCTTATACAGCCCATCAGTGAAAAGCTTCTTCTCAGTCTTCTTGCTGTGGGAAGATTATCTACCAAGGAGCATTCATTCTGAATATAACAGAAGCATAAGGTCCTTTCTTTGTTGGTATAGCATGCTGAGTGAATCAGGAAGACTAAAAACAATGTAAATATTTTAAAAGTCCCTTCTTTTTTATGTGTCCATGTGTCAACAAGTCACTAAAAGGAACCAAATGTAGTCACATGTTGGAGTCTGAGAACATCCCTGGGAATGTCCCTGAGAATGCTGGGCAGCATCCCTGCTGGTGGGAGTTGGTATAATTCTTCCTTCATTCTGCCACTGAGTTATTCATTATAGTTGACCTTATATCACTGCTACCACCTTAAGATCTTCCCTCGTCCATAGTCTTCATGTGATTTTCACTCTTCTTTCTTTCTTCCATTGTGTTGTGTCAGCATTGCAAGCCTGGCTAGCACTACACAGAACAGACATTTCTGCATCCTCTTGATTTTAGGCACCTGAAAAGGAAAGGACTTTTTGACTTTTCATTAAAGGATGTAGGAAAGAAAAGAATCTTCACTAATTATTATACTGTAGATGATTTTAATTTTGATATGTAACATATGCTGTACATATGGAAATATATGGTAATTACAGCTTGCTCTTACACTGGTGTTGCAATTCTGATGTCCTCGGGATTTGTTCTTAAGTCTGGCGTGAGCTCTGCCAGGCACGGACCGTTTCACCCATTTGGCTATGGTTGAGTCCCTCTCTCCTCTTCCCTGTGGTCTTTTTCAGTATTGATTCTTGCCCATCATTACACTGCCCTCCTCTGCCTTCATTCCAGTCTCACTCTTTTTAGTTATCCATTAGCCACAGGCTTCTCAGGAAGTGTCTATCTTCTTGACCAGTCAGCTCCAGCCTCTCCTGCACTCTGCTGCTGATTTTCAGTTTCTCTAAATTCTGTCTTCAGTCCCTAGACACCCTTTTATCCCTGTGTAATCAAATGGGGCAGCTTTTCCTTGTTCATGGAAATGGCTGAACTATGTCAGCTGAAATTTTCTAAAAACAGCCTGAGATTCCTGGAAACGGCCTGGATTTCCTGGAAACTTTCAATCCAAATAGTTCCTGTTTTGTAAAGTTAAGAGCAATTGAAAATATAACTTTATGGTGGTAATCATCAAAAGCCTTAAGAAGAGACAAATTTTAGCCCTGCCTTTTCAGCTGTGCCTGATTAGATTTTTGACTCATTAATATGCCTTATTATGCCTTTAATTCACAATATATGATTTCACTGAAATAGCCTGTTCCTGTTCCCATGAAACTTTCTGACAACATCACTGGTTGTCACTGTTAGCTATCTTCTACTGTGTTTTCAAAATATTCACAAAAAACACCTGATAACCAGAGCATTGATGTTAGACAGCTCAGTTTCAACAGTCTTATAGGCAGAGACATTGTATAAGAGGAGGACTGAGCAGGAATGACACTTTTTATTACTTCCAATATACTTCTGCTCCTTAAAAAAGGGAGGGGGAAAGTAAGTTCTTTGATGTTAATTCTGTTTTAATTAATTTTTAGGGTCATGAATTAACATTACTAGAAAGTGTGAAGACTGAAGTTTCACTTTGACGCTGTACATTAAGATTTAATGACCTAGACTTATTTACAACTAAATGAGTTTTTTAATAGTCTAATTAACAAAATGTATCAGTTCACTTCTTTAAACTAAGCCACTCTGAGGTAGTATCTTTTAGTCATTTCAAATGTTTAATAAAAGATGAAAACCTCCCATTATTTTAAGTGAGTGCTTTTCTAACAAGTTGTTTCATCTTAACACATTATGGCTGCCTCCAAAAAACTGGACTTTACATTCAGAACAGCCAGAGAAATTTCAGCATTTTGCCTATGCAAAAAACAAAGAAATGTTCAAAACTCACTAAACTTCTGCCTGAGAAATTCTAGCTCCCAGGAAGTCCTACATGCAGAGAAGGATCCTGCTTACCCTGCAAGAGGTCTAGTCTGTGAAATGAGAAGTGTGGTTTTCTCACAACTGAGCAGGAAGAGCCCTCTTGGCTGCTGAGACAGACTAGAAGTGTACTGGATAAAGCCTAATGCTATGGTTTTTATTTTCCTAGGAAATCTAATTTTGAAATATTCTTAATTGATTTTTAAGCCTTCTTTCCAGCTGTGTTATTTAGGATTCAATTTACATCAGAAGAATACAATATTATTAATTTTCTGAATGTCATTATATTTTATCTGGAGGCTTCCACGTAGTTTGTACAGATATATTTTTCCCCCTTTTTAAAAGAGCAGGAAGCTAAGATACAGAATGATTCAGGACTTGTGCAAGATCACAGGGAAAGTGAGTGACAGACCTCTTCATCCTTAGATGATTCTTAATATTGTGACACAGGTTAACATTTCTGATGCAATAATATCTTACATAAGTGACAAACTTTAAGTATAAGAGGACCCCCACTGGTTTCCATGGGGCTGCTTGTATGAATCAAGTTAAGCATTCAGTTAAGGTATTTGCAGGATTAGAGCTTTACATATGGTGGAGAATTGAGCTTTAAATAAACTTAAATAGACTTCCAATCCTTTGTGCTTCCCATTATCCTGTGTTGCCTCTCACTCTGAAATAGGGCATATCAGACAGCCAAGAGAACTGAGCCGACAACTGGAAGGGAAAAGGCTGCCTCCTATGAATTAAAAAATCTAAAGACTGACCCCCCAAATCATACGCTTCAGTTTCAATAACTTCCATGGCTTTGATATCAATCCTGTGATTCTATTTTGGTTTGTCTTCTGATTTTTGAACTCCTGGGGTTGGCTACACTGACATCATCTCTAAATTTGGTGGAGAGAGAGAAAGGCAAGCATTGTTAGGGTGAGGGAGCCTGAACAGCAGCAGCTGCTGATCTGCTCAGTCAACACAGTCTATTTTATCACACACCTTGAGATCGAAGGTTTCTCAACTATATTTTTAGCACATTAAGTAAAAGCTTATTTGTCTTTTGACTGAGGTGATTAGACACTTGGTGAGGTGCTATTGCTTGTTCTGCAAAATAATAAAGACTGTTAATCTTATAATAAACTCAGAGGTGCAAAATGAGCACTCAAACCTCTTTTATATTACCTTCCTAGTCAGAATACTCTGGAAACAGACCTGGAATTTATCAAGTCATGATTATCTCTGCCTTAATGTCCATTATATCCGTTACAAAAGCTAATAAAAAAAGTTACCTGAGTTTTCTGTTAGGGCTGGGGAACCATGCAATGTAAGTAAATAATTATGTAGAACATGGCAAGATCACCAGTATCAGAATATGAGATGCTTCTATTTATAAGCTCTACCTCAGCAACATTTTTAGTCTCTACTCCTTGGAGAAAGGCTTTGTGGCAAGAAATACAGTAGGTTAAGGGAATTCAGTGTCATCTGAATAGCCCCTGCACTGTTGCCTAATGGAGAGAGAGATCATGAAGTATTGTAGATCATGAAGTATTGTAGACCATAATTAAATCTGTGGCTTACCATCAGTAGTAATTTTGTGATAGACTGGTGAAGCTAGGCAGCTTGTGAACCCACTGCCTAAAACTTGTTCCCATACAGTTCTGCAGAAAAACCCCACAGCTACAACAGAGCTGTGGCTGTGTCTACATGGCACCATGCAATATCACACAGAAATACCAGTGGGCTGGCTCTGAGTGAGTACTAGAAGCAATCTAACAGCAATAGCACAGAGCACTGTTTGGGTTTATTAATCTGATAAGAACAATATGTCAATACTGCAGTTCTGCATTTAGTATCCAAGCTAATTCGGAAATCTCAATATATGACACTTCCTCATGCCATATAGACATGCACGTGGTGAAATAGGAACAAAGAGGGGAAATGCTGGCTCCCACTGAAATCAGTAGGAGTTCTGACATTACTTCAATGGGCTCAGGATTTCACCCATGTTTTTTTACTGGCTTGGGGTGTCTCACTACATATGCAGGTTCATCCCACAGCTGGTATCATCACAGTCTATTCATTGTATTTCTCAGTACCATCAAAGTTGGTGTTTTGCAGCAATTACGAACTGAAGAAAAAGATAAATCTCTGGCACCGTCTTGTCTGTTTAGATAGAAAGGTCTTTAGGAGCAAGGACTGCCTTTTACTGTCTGTTGCTATAGTGCCTAGCACAATGGGGGCCTGGGTCTTAGCTGGAGTCCATGTAGTATCATTGCCATACTAATAAATATTCCTGAGGAGCTAGAAAAATACAACAGCTACTCTGTAGTGCAGTCATGCACCAAAATGGCATAAAATAATTTGACATACAGAGTAGTAGTCACATTATGTGTGGAATTACACCATGCTATGCAAAAACTTCTCAGCTACTAAAAATAATCCTTCATGTAGCACTGATGATTCTGCAGTAACCTGAATGATTTTACAAACCCCAAAGCTCTCTCTCACATATACAAAGATATCGTACTCTCTAACATACCACTGAACTCAAGAGAAATGCAGCTATGCAGGAGATGAAGCACAGAAAATATTTAACAGCACAAGGGCCGCAAAACAGAATGAGAGCTAAAAAAGCTGCACTCTGTTAACATTGTGAGGTGGATTGAAATAAGGAGGAAATTATCTACCAGGACAGAATTTGGCAAGAAAACCAAACTTAACATTCCCTCATTTCATCCAAAATGTGTCCATCAGAATAATGTCCTCTCAGCTGGAAATAGGCACAAATTTTCCAGTAAGCAATCTTTCATCAGAAAATGCTGAGTTACTGAAAACAAAAATATTTCTCGGAAATTTCTCTGGCTCAATATTTTTTTGCCAGAACACAGGTAGGTTTCCCTCTTCCACTGCTCTGCAGCGGACCTTTCGCAGGGGCTTCCTCAGACTCCAAGACGCCAGGACTCCCACGCTCCTGCAGCTGAACCAGAGCTCACAGACCTTCCTCATGTCTGTGCTAAAGCAGGAAACCTTGAGTTTCGGAGGTCAAGTGGGGGCTCATGTAGCTTTGCTTCCTCTCTCCACAACAATGGAACTGGACACCTTAACGACTGCCCCCACTCCAGCCCATGGAGGGGAAAGGCTGGCAGCCACAGGAAAACTTGCTTGGTAGAGGCTCTGTGCTTTGGTGCTGCAGGCACCAAGAAGGCTGGTTAAGGTGGGGATCTCCATATTTCTGAGCTTCCTACTCTATCGACTGGTGAGAAACAAGCAACCCCAGGAGCCCTGAGCCTCTCACATCTGCTGCTTTCATAATGGGATGTTTCCCAGGCTTATCTGGGATTTGCACAGTTGGCTCCATTTGTTTCAGGCAAAATAATCAGCACCAAAATAACATAATTTTTCCAAAGTAAAACTTTCAGAATTTTAATTCCATAGGAAATTTTGAAAATTTTATTTTTTTTATTCTCATTCAGAACAGAAGCATGGAGAAGAGATCCTGAATTTGAGCCAGATGATACATTCTGTCTGGGGAATTATTCAGTGCTCACTCCTTGGACCAAGTCCTTTACACTGAGTTGCTAGTATCACTACAAACTTGTTTCCTCCTTGGAAGTTTACCACCTGAGCTTATTTGAGCTAGTCCTTTTCAGTCTGTGAAAACTGGCATATCCAGAGTGGGAGCTGACAATGTTTGGCACTTGATTCTTGGTAGTATATAGCATAGTGGTAGTATATGTGGTAGTACAACACTGGAGCTGTTATATGTTCTGTAACCTTCAGAAATCTTGCTTTTTAACCATGACCATCTCTGTTTTATAGTGTGAAGATGTGATGAGGGATATGTACAGTATGTTCAATGAGGGTGTGTGCAGAGTTCAAAGCTTTGTGACTCAGTAACACTAAATCTCCCAGTGCCTCCACAGCTATAATCGTTCCTCTTGACGGAAACACTGAAAATATTATGTAGTTGTGGATGTTAAAGATGCTGCCTGCTACCAACAGTGTTTCATTGCATCAGAGTTAATAGCTGTGGAAGGACCAAGCACTTCTGAGTAGTACTAGGAAATGGTTTGTCTTCTGTCCAGTGTGGGCATGGAAGAAAGCTAACAGCACTTTAGATCAATGTTCTCTGGCATGCATATAATTAGGATTACATTTGCTCTTGGTGTGATAAATTAGAATAATTACTATATCGAAATACAAATTTAATAAAAAATCAAGAATTGTAGTAATTCATTATAAATCAGTTATGAGTGAATTTTATTAAAAATCAAGAATAAGTATATATATATATATATATAGAGAGAGAGAGAGAGAGAGAGAGAGAGAGAGAGAGAGAGTGCGCACCTATATGCAACATCTACTTAAAAGCCAAGGCAGCCAAGGCTGCAGGTTGGTATCTTGTCCCTTGTTATGTCCCTGCACACAGACTAGGTGCAACCCTGCACTCTTGGCATGCAAAAGTTGCATTTACAGGTCATTTGTAGGAAGACAGACCTGGGATCCATGCACAAGGCACCCTTGCTCTGCAGTACCCCCGAATGCAAATGAATTTCATACTCACACATAGGAAAGAATCAGTACTGAGCATCCAGCACTAGCCTTCTGGTTGCAATAGGACCAGTCCTATATGGTAAAGAGGTTGCAGGATCTGGATCAGAGAGCATTGGCCAGGAGTAGACCCATCAATCCCTGGAATCAGAAAATTCAGAAAAGGACAGTGAAGGCCTTATTCAAGGCTGTGCAATGAAATTTCCCCACCAATTGTTTTGCAAAAATTATATTAATAAACAGTTAATCCGGGAATTATTTCAGCAGATAATGCACAAGGAGATAAAAAAAAGAAATGGTGCAAGCATCATTTTTTGTACAACGAATGAGATGTCAAGACTATGTGCAGATTTGAGCACACTGGTGCCTAACAACAGAGGAAAGGTGTATGCTGGGGGAAAGAGAGAGAAAAAAGAAAAGTTTGAGATGGTATTTGTTTAAAGCAAGAAATCCATCATACGGCTTTCCTAAATTAGGATAAAACTACTCTCTCCAGCTGCATACAAATAGGAGAGCATCTCACATATTAAAATGGAACTGGGACTTTCAAGTACTTTACTCAATATGCACAAAATGATACTGGATGTTGACAGCTTTTCTCTGAAAAGAAGACAGCTGTGGGGGTCTTTTTATTAGATTTTAAAAAAAATCCTAATGTGCAGTTTTCCCAAGTAAATAGGCAAATATTCCATAAAACAATCAAGTGCTGTTTTTATTTTGCTGTTCAGTATGAAGTTTGTTACATTTCCTGCAGATAATACAGAAAACAAATCCTTTTTTAGGACTGTGGGAAGTACTCACATATGACAAATGGTGATTGGTACATAGAAGTGCTGAGCTGGTGATGTCTGTGTTCTCCAGAGCCTATGAATCATCTGACAATGCCAGTGTGATGTTAAAATAGAACAATATTTCCCTTTTCTGTTCTGGAACTTCCTGCCTTCTGCCCTAGGATCAGGGATCCTTTGTTAAAGCTAGAGATGATGCCCCGTGTAACCACAAGCCCTATCCAGAATTCCCAAAGCCTCTCAGTCTAGTTCTCTGTGTGAACTGGACATATTGCCCTTATTCTCATATATGTGCTCTAAATAATGAACCAAATCCTGGGTTCCAACACTCAGAATTATGTGCTAGCTTCTAGCAGACTTAGAAAACAGCATTATCCCCAGGTCTCTGCAGCTGGGATCAGCCAGGGAGCTATCCCTAAAGGCGAACTCATACAGGTTTAGATGCAAAATTACTGTGATGGAAGGAGTTTGGTTCAGGAACTGTCTATTGCATGTCCTTACAGAAAATCCTAGCTAGCCGATGCTGAAAAAACTCATTTTAAAGTTGCTTTGGAGTTATTTTTGTTTGTTTCCTTGAGTCCTCTCCAAGAACAGAGCAAGATGTTTGGGAAAAGAATTCATGCTGTTGAGTGTGATGGTTATTGCTTTCACCACATATTTATGATCCTTGTATGAGAATCTGGGACACAAAACAGTTAATTTGCAAAAAAAATAAAAACAAAAAACAACCTAACTCACCAGCATATTACAGAACATCAACAAACACATACAGTATAAATATGACAGGTAATACATGCAGATGAAAATCACCCTGGCAGCTCTTAATTTCCATTTCCATTTGAAAGATTTCTTCCAATAGATGAAGTACTGCTCCAAGAAACACTTTCCCACGCTTTACCTCTCACAGAGTTAAGAAGGGCCATTGCACATCAGTGAAGGACTGCTTCTTCCCTAAAACTCTGTATATCCTCTGGCTTGCGTTTTCCTATCTTAGTAGTTTTCTGAAAACCAAAATACAAGTTTCTTTTTGTATATCTTTCTGCATTGGTTAAACACCAATTACAAGTTGGACAGTCAACAAAGTATGCCATTCCTATTTAGTTCCCCTTTTGAAGTCTTGATAACATGTTAATTGCAATGATTATTAAGATTATCACATAGATAGCCAGATGTATCAAATAGACACACTATTACACAGTTTTAAATGATTGCAATTAAAAAAAAAATGTAAAAGCACATGATGAAACTGATGTACTAAGGTGTTTTTATAAATCCCTGGAAAGACACAGGAATATATTGCCTAATGCAATGTGAGTTATGTCTAGACCTAATAACGAGGGAGTCAGGCACCCAGTTTCAAATGTAAATCCTTGCCTATTTCTGAAAATTCACCCCCTTTTGACTCTTTAAAATGTGCACTTTGTCAAGTGACAAGCCATAAAGATGATTTTAGTCTCTTATTTCTACCATTGTAGAAAGTCGAGAACAAATTCCCCTTTTGAATTCTTCCACTGTCTCATCCTTTACCTCTTGTGAAATACAAACACACTCTGTTCGACACAAAGACACTTTGAAGCCTACCCCCTTCTCCCTAACTAGCCTAAGTAGCTGACCTTTGTACTTGACCTCCATCAGCACTTAATGAAGCAGTATTCCCTAGCTTAATTAGCCAATACTGCATTTTTCTTCAAATCTCTCTTAACTTCTAAGCAAGGCCAACACAAGGGCCAGCCCCTCACCCATAGCTTGGCAAGGTGCAAACTGCAGCTGTTCTTCCCTGACTTGCCGCCTTCTAGTCTTTTTCTATATCCATGGGGCCAACAAAGGTGGGCCAATTTCTTGCCGCATTATTGACTTTTATGCTGTACTTGCACTGGGGATTCAGTGCCACCCGGGGGGGGGGGGGGTGGATTTCAGTGCTAGAACAGCACAACTATTTCAAGAAGTCAATGTAGAAAAGACAGCAGAGTTAGGTTGCCTACATATGTTAAATAATGGCACTAGAAGAAATGCTGCAAGTCACTGTAAGCTGATAGCTCATATTAACATCTCTATCCTATAATTACATGGTATACTCCATGGTTATTAGCTTTGGCACAGTAAAGATACATTAGAGTAATTATATTGTAATGACAGCAGATCATGAGTTAAAGACGTTGTGGATCCTGTTAGTATACATGTCTGCAATTGTTCGGAGCTGATGTGGGAGGTGTATCCACATGGAATTTGATAGCACTGATATTGTAATTAAAGCTGAGGAGATGGGGCTTGTACTTATTTCCTACTGCTGCCTGTGAATATTAATTAGCTCATGTAACCACCTGACCCTAGCAATAATCAGCTCTGTTAGACAGAGCAGGAGGGAAAACGTGAATTGCCCGATAAATGTTTATTAAGAAAGCTGAGATGAAAACAGACAGGTTGGCCTGGAGAACTGAGGCTCCTGGAAGCCCGTGTGCCTCCTACCAGGAGAAGCAGAGTCCTTCCAGTTTCCTCTGGCCCCTGCTTCATGGAGGACAAATACATTTCTTGCACTGCACAGAAGACAGAAAGACACCTGGCTTGGTACAAAAATGAGAAGGAGAATCACAGGTCTGAAGAGATTTTGGATTTCTGAAGAGAATGCAGATTTTTTTTTTCCTGCCTGCATTCCTGCCTGCATTCCTGCCTGCACAGGCTGTGAAAGAAGAATTGACCCTAACAGGCCAAAAATGTAGGTCTGAGCTGAAAAGTGTCCCTAAGTCTGGATATCCTTGATGGACATATCTGACTCTTTCTGAGGGCTTCAGCATGGCCCTCACAGAGGAGGGAAATGATTATTTCATCACTTGCAAAGATGGGATGAAAAAGTACATGGCGAGAAGCCACGTACTGTACTGGGAAAAGTCCCTAAGAATTAAGCTAAGTAAAACTAAAAAGTCTTGCCCTAACCAGCATGCATAATAAATGTATGAACCTAGCAAAGCAATCCTTTTCACTATGCACATTAACAGCATGAGCTTTTGGATGCCCAGAAAAATGGGTTCAAGGAAGAATTTTGAATGCATGCTTCTTAGAGATTGCAAGTTAAAGCCAAGGAAAATGAAGACTAATCTCTATTTGCAGCATTTGTAGAAGTGCCAGAATGTACTGTTGCTCTTGTGAAGTCATTTCCCCAAAGCAGAAGTAGGTAGCTCAGCTTCTCTCCCCATTAGTTCCTGGTCTTAGCTGCTGCAGTGATAGCCTTCCAAACAGTTTCCTGATAAGATTCATTACAGAGTTCATATTTTTGTCCTTCTCACAGCTCCCTAATCTCTTCTTGCCTATCACAGTCCTCTCCCCAGGCATGAGGATTCAATCACCTATAATAGATAGTCTTTGGACTCTGTGTGGAGGGGACAGGCTGTGTTAAAAAAAAAGAAAAAGAAAAAAAGAAAAGAAAAAAAAAAAGGTATGTTCCTAACTGCTTTTGGGTTGGCTAGGCAGTAATTCTCTGAAAAGGTGGTAGAGCACGATGCTGCTCTGCACTGGGGTCTGGTTGCTGCTCTGCTGGAGATCCGGGAGCAACAACAGCACTCGGAGTCCTCTTTCTTCTTTTCTGACAGCACCACAGCACCTGTATCTTAATCAGTCACTGTCAGCCAATGTCACAGGCATTGAACGCTGCTCTAAGCAAAGCACAGCACAAATACCTCCCTGCTGCTTGTAGCTTAGGTTACCATTACTAGACTAAGCTGTCCAGTATAACCATTTAATGCTCCAGACAGGCTGAAATCTTCAGATACATTGGCACCAACATTTACTGAGACCAAGAAACCCTTAACCCTGGGCTAGACACACGTTTCTATGTTCTTGTGACTCTCTCTGAGGCTACCACTGCTGCTATCTTGCTAGTAACTGCATAGACATGAGGCACAACTGCTGACAGTAACAGCAGACAAAAGGAAAAGATTGTTGTTGCGGTGCTTGATCTAATTTTAGTCACATATGTTACAGAGAATGAGGAAATTATATATATTTTATATTATAATATTGCATGCCTCTCAGGCTATCTGATTTGTAACTTTCCTAACTAACATGAGTTAAATCAAAAAAGATTAAGGGAGTAACCTACCTAAAATGAAACAGTGACACAGATAAAGAGTTCTGGAGGAAGCAATGGAATTGCTGACTATAGGGAATAACTGTAGCTCCATCAAAGTTCAAGTGGTTTACTGTTCCCAGCAGTGCATCTAGCATCAAAGGGAATCCTAAACCTGAAACCCTTGGAAAGAAATGGGTTATCAGCAGATACAAACTCATTCATGTAGAGGAAAAAAAAGAGAACATTTTGTAAGCAGGACAGCCTAATTTTTCCCAACTCATTAATGGAGCTCTTTTCCCTGAGCATGGAGAGGTTAAGCTTAGGCCTCCAGGCCTTTCACTATGTTAACACGGTTTTTCCTAAAGGTCTTGTACCTTCTAGGAATGAGTAAAGAAGACTTTATCTTTGAAAAATATTACATCAAGTTACATTTGTTCACAGAATCCTGAAGGGACATTTTCAAGCTGCTTAAACAAGTACAGCCTGTGCTGTTAACACAGTGATCTACTCTCAGAGTGTTGGATTATGGCATTCCCCTCAAAGAAATCTGCAGAAAGCACTATTTGTTATCCCTGAAGTGTATGTCGGGGAGACTACCTGGGACCTAGTGTGAGCTTGAGCTGTGGCTGTGCCATAGGTGTTAGTGTTCATTACATGGTTCTGTGTGACCTGCTCTTTGGAGCCTTCATCAGGAGGAGGAGGAGGAGGACACAGCATCTGACTCCATGGTAATCACTGGGTAACAGAACTTCCAGGCTGGCATAAGCACAGTCTCTACTAAGTCTAAGGAGAGGAGCACAACAGCTGTGGTATGGCCTTCTGTGCCACCAGCTGCACCAATGGCTCTTCCTTCTGGGCTCCCTTTCAAGCCACACCATTTCACCTCTTCCGCGGGCCAGGGTGCCTCAGTGCCCAAGGCATGTTCTCCGCAGCATGGCCCAGCACTGAGGGCAGTGTTGTACGTGTGTCTTCCTGCTAGATGATGTAATAGTCACTTTAAGATCTGTCTCCTGCAAAGCCATTTACACAAATGGATCCAGAGATCAGTGGCACTTTCCACATGCATAAGTCTATTCACCAATGTTAGCTTTTGCAGAATTGAGACCTTGCTTAGAAAGAAGATCGTCAGCAAAAATTGTATCTTCAGTTTTCATTTTTGAAATTTTATACAGATTGTAAATAATTTGGAAATGAGAGCACAAAAACACTTGGATACTGCATATTCAGAAGCCTCAGCTTTAGTAAAATCTTATGGGTTTATGAGGCTATCTTATAATTCAGTTCAGCTGTCCCAGAAGTAAAAAGACAATGGTGTTTCAGGGGTTGATTGCAGAGGTCATAACCTTCTGCACACAATATATTGAACAATTCCATCATCTCTGCCTTCAAAGTGAATTTAGACTGACATAGCAGAATAGGAGGAAAAAAAAAAACGCTTAATAAACTAAGGGTTTTATTGCACACACATAGTCTCATAGGTGTGCATTCAGCAAAGAATGGGCATGACTCCATAATGAGTACCCTAAAAGCGGCAATCTTTGTGTCAATATCCCTATTCACCAATCCGAGAGGGGGAAAAAAAAAAAAACAACAACAGACTTTTCAGTTAGCGTACTATTTATCCTGATTGGTTTTACATTTGTTTAGCTATACTAGTAATTTAGTAAAGAAACCTTGCTACGCAAAGTGATAAATATGAAATTTAAGAAAATGATTTTTTTTTTTCTGGTTAGTAATGACCACAGTGCGCTGAGCCAAGTGAGGGATTCAGAAGTCATCACTCTGGCAGGCACCGGCCTGTGCGCTTGTCCTCTGGTGAGGAGAGAAACTTTCCGTTGCGCTGCCCCTCCAGCCTCCTCAAGAGCAAGGATGGGGAGGGCTTCCAGAGGCCAGCTCATCAGCTCTGGTGCTGAATCAGCCCAAGAATTTTTAACTACAGGAGAAAAATGGATCACACTGGAGGACATTCTCCTTGAAGAGAACTTCACCCTGGCCTAATCAGAGATGCAAATTTCTGAGGTACTCTGAACATCTTTAACTGTTCTCAGCAGTTTATTACAATAAGAAATGTAAATCGTGGTCATGCACTTTTTGTCTGAGGTGTAACCGTTAGTGACCCCTTTGGTGTGACAAGCTTTGTAAGGAAAATGCCTCAGGCTCTTATCCTCTTAGAAAGATCTGTGACAAAAACATTTTGTGTGGTCTTTATCACCCTCTCCTTCACAGCACCCCATAAAGGAAGGGAAGTTTCAGTAGCCGGGGTTTCCAGATGAGATGAGTTACTAGGCGTCAGAACAAATCCACCGGGCTATCGAAACGCCTCAGAACTTTTGAGATCCTGGGCCCAAATGACTCGCCGCAAGTCACGACTAAGGACAGGAAGCAAGGACAGGAATGCAGGGCTTCTGGGCCCCACTGTCACAGGGTTCCTCACAATAAGTAGCTCTTTATTTGCATCTGTTGTTTGCTGATTGCTTTGCAATGTCACACTTTGATTATTATGTTGTATAGCCACTGTTCCCTTAGTTTTTAGCCGTATGTCATCAGTCATAGTTTTGCTTCTTGTCCTTTCAGTGTTGCTTTATTGTCAGGCTCTAAGTTGTTTGAGTCCCTGAAATGTGAAATTTTGATCTTGTTCAGTTCCGGTATGATGACTTTATCCAGCACTGCTGCTTAGATCCAGGAGCATCACATCTACCATACAGAGAGATTTATTTAGAGACTGACTGTGAATTACACTGAGGAGTCTGCATTAAACCATGACAATAAATAATGAGAGGATGTTTGCCTGGAGGACTTCTCCTAATGAGGTTTAGTCTTAAACAGGCATTCTGTTTGGAAGTCAGATACTTTTGTTTCTTGAGATTTTCAAGTTTCTCCCTGTTAAGTATGGCTTTTGTGAGATTTTTATTAATAACTGACCCCGGGGTCACTAATAGTTACTTTTCAGGTGAAAAATGAATGATCATGAGCACACCTAGGAAGTGGTGGCAGAGGGGAATAATTTTTTTATACAATACTAATTTTTGATATTTATTTACTTACTTGTTTGTAACCTAAAAAAATCTTAACAAGATAGCACCATTGTTTTGGAAGTAGATATATCCAAGTGTGCTTAAAAGGAGACTTTGGACAGTTGTTAAGTAGAAAATACTGTTACGGTCCACATTTCTTCAGTGAAGGGTTTCTGCTCTGAGGTGTACCTTTTTTACAGTGTTAGTCTTGTGTAGAACCTGCTCTCAAATGAACTACTTTTGTAACTGGCCTTCCCAGTAGTTCACCTTCCAAAACCCACACTCCTTCACGTGTGCCAACCTAGCTATTTGCTTCTTCAGTTACACAAAGGCTCTGTGCCAATATGGGGTCATGGCAGCTACATGGATGAAAATGTACCTCCAATAGTCCAGCAGTTCAAATCTTCCACCCCTGTATAAGGTACGTAAGAACAGTTTTCCAGTACTGTGTTTTGGACACTTTGTATTATAAGGAGATATATGTAATGGCAATGGAGAGACTTCAGTGGATGCATGTGCAGGAAGAAGAAAAACAGCACAGACTGATGCATGGCTTATCATGTCTGGGAGACTGTGTACAGTTGCTGAATTTTCTGCTGACTCTCCTGTAACCCCTAGTATTCTGTATCATGAGTTTCCCAGCTGTTAAAGTGAGATAATATTGCCTTGTAATTTTACTTAAAGATTGATATGAACAAGAGAGTGAAGCACTTCTTTGCTCAAGCAGAGGGAGGCATGAGTGTAATTACCTAGAGACCTTGGGTTCCTATCCAGCTCGTTTGGTCTGTAAAGTTATTTGCTTGATGCTTTTTGGACACTGCAGAATATATGGACATCCACGAAATGGGATAGGAGAGTCACCACATTCGATTTCCCTGTGGACAGACTTGGGCTAATACTAAAAGGTAGCTGGAATGTACATATGGCAGGCCACAGTTGTCAGAGGGTAGTACATATGGCAAATAGTGTTGGCTAGATCTTTCGAGCTGTATTAACCTGCTCCCTGATTTTGAGTAACAGTATCCAGGATGAAGGCTTCCTCCCTAGATGAGATATTTCACCTCTGCTCATTAGCAACTCATTCCTATACTCCCCTTCTTAAAGTGGAGAAAAAGGAAAGAATAGTATTGCGAGATTCCTAAATTAATAAAGCTCTCTCCTGATCTAAAGCAACCAACGATTCACTTACCACAGTGAGCAGCATGTCACCAAGTTACAGAGCTTCACGTCGGAAAAATCTCTCGCTTCACCTCAGCTGCACATCTGATAGCCCTTAGGCAGAAGACAAGTTTGAAAGGCATCTAACCAACAGCTGCAGAGTGTCTGGTTCTTCAGGTAGTGCAAGGTTCAGCAGCCAAGTGAAAGGAAAAAAAAAAAATCACTCTTTTCCTCCTTGCCTCAGGCAACATCTGCTTGTGTGACAAAGTGAAAGCTCAGTAGTTCTGCATTTCAAAAACTAGTTTGATGTTTGACTTATATGCAAAGTGCTCAGTAACCCTCTGCTTTGCACTCACCTGTTTTCATCTCTCACCATACGAGCAACTTGATAACATAATAATCAAGCAAAGACTGATAGAGGATGTAGCAAGCTTAACATAGCCCTCTGATTCTTCTACCAGTGAGTGATAGAGCCTTCAAAAAGAAAAGAATTCCCCTAGTGGCTTAATTGTTTTCCAGGCATCTTTCTAGATGAACTTCTCCAATCGTAAAATCATTACAAAGGAGAAATATACTCTAAGGGCTAACTTGAAAACCTAGTCTAATATTAAGAAGCTGTAATTCAGTAATGAATCCTAGAGACGAAACAGGACTTTTTGTGACCAGCTTTATAAGGTGAAGAAACTGGAGATGTTGCATTAGGAGAGCCTGAGTTATTTATGACTGCCCTATGTTTTGAGACATTACAAAAACAAGGTCTCTAAATGCTGGAATGCAAATTCTAAAACGAACCCCCCCCCCCGAACTTTTTCAAAGGTGAGTTCTCATCTGGATCTGTATTTTGAAAACAAAAAGGCAAAGCTGAGAACTCAGAAGTTTGGGTATCTCTAAAATTCAGATCTGGACTTGGATTCAAATTTTGCCTCTTGATGGCAGCTGCAGGATTTTCTGCTTCTATTCTCTCAAGGAACGTTGCAGGGTGCATAAATACCCCAGTTACATGCTGAAAGAATGTCTATGGTTATTTTATGGCTACTTAAGAAAAATGTACCTTCCCATTCATGCTGCAGCTATACCAGGCCCTCTGATTAGCAACAAAGGACACATTTAAATATACCTCCAACAGAAAAATGTACTGGGAATCTTGGCTAATATCATGCCTTCCCAGGTACACTATTTCTCTGAGATGACTTATGGGAAATCTTTAAATGAGGGAATAGAACAAAGTCAAGCCCCTCCTGTAAGAAAACTCAAAACATACTGGTGGGACATTGAGAAAAAATAAATCTTAATCAAAAAAGTTACTTTCTTTTCCATCATGGCAGAAAGTAAAATATATAGCTAAGTTATAGATCTACAGAGAGGGATTAGCAAACAGAAGTATATGGGAGCATGCAAAGTACTGGAAAATTAGAGACACTTGAAAAAAGTATCATTTGCCTTCATCCTTCTTATAAAAAGAAGCAATTACAATCAGTTATGTTGTAATTTTAATACTGGCTTATAACTATTGGTAAGGTTACTTCGGGTTTAATAATATGATATCTAAAATGAACACATAACTATCATGCTTTGTAACTGTACTTAATTACATGCTAATAAAGCCCTAATCTCTGAGAAATGGCCACTGCTTAAGTACTAAAAATTGTACTAGATAAACATCAAAGGTCATCAGAAGGCTCAAGTCTGGTTTAATACAGGAACCCTGAACTATAAGAATTTAAGGGTCATCACTGAATGGAAAATATCTCCAAATATTTGACAGAAGTGGAGTCAGTGGAAAGCAGCAGTAAGACTAGAACTCTGTCACCAAACCTACCTACTATGAAAAAGATTCCTGTGGGAAATGTCTGGGTAGTTCAGAGAGCCTCAGAGTAGGTAACGAGAGGAGAAAGTATTAAAGGTGTTAGTAAGCCATTGTGTTACCTGCAAGCAAGCAAGGGTTTGTCTACTTCCTTTAGTACCCTTTGATGCAGAAAAGAAGTAATGACTCCCTGGTATAACATCTAGCCTATTATCTACAGACTATTCCTCAAAGAACTTTTTAAAAGTTTCTCCAACTAAACATTTCTTCTTTTTTTTTTCTGCAATATATGTTACACTACTAGGAACAATATGGCTTGTGCTGATATTTTGGCAGTCTTATGAAAGAATGTCTAAAAAAAATGAAGCCAATATGAATACTGTAGGTGTCTGCTACCTATTTTGTGGGGGGAGGTGTTAGGATTTATTTGGAAAATAATTTTCACAGTTTAATTAGTAATATCAGTAGGTTCTATAGGCCCAAGCTCAGGGCTGGTGCCAGAACAGCTGGTCTGGCAAGCTTGGTTTTGAGGAATGTGTATGACTGTGTGTGAATAGGTGATGCAGAAGCTGCCTAAGTCAAAAAACCCCAGATCCTTGCCCCCCATAAGCTAGTGCTTAAAGATAAGTTGGTCTCTGAGAGATTTTTATTGTGGGTTGGTTGGTTGGTTTTTAGCACAACTCTGCCTTTACTCCCAAGTTTATGTAGTTACCATAACACTAAAGTCAGGGGTACTGCTCTTGTAAAAGCAACCAGCACCTGCTGTAAGGCTCTTGGGGGAAGGGGGGGTTCCCAGGTTAACACCTGCAACCCCCTCGCAGTAATTCAGCCACACATGGCTGAAGTGGTTGCCCAGCTTCTGCACTGTTTGTTCAGCAAGGCCCTAGCAAGGCAGTAAGCACTCCATGGCTTCGCTTGCACAGAGCAGAAAAGGGCTAATAAGGAGAAAGGGTTTTGATGTAGCAAAATTTTCCATCTGTTCTTTGGATTTATAATTACATGCAACTCATTCTCTGTGCACCTTCAGCAATCCATAATTGGGAGGCATTTGCCTCATTAATCATTCAGGTGGTGTGAGTTGCTCCATGTGCAACTACAGAAGTTATGGCCAAATTTACATATCCTCACAGTGATTTATATCATTTACCATGTGCAGTTTCTGGAGCTTCAGTTTAGTCCGAGGACATGTGCTGTTATTGTAGCTGAGGGCTTCTTAATATCATGAACTACCACAAGATGGCACTGATCCCGAGGTACCTCGGCCTGCCCAGCCTCTTCCCACTGCCTGGGCATCAGGTTTGCCACTACAGAAGCAGTTTGAGTTCCTTTGTTCATGTTTTACTAACTAGCTGGTGGCACAAACACTACTCATCTTTTGTTTCCTTTTTTGTGTGTTTTCTTAAAGCTGTGGATATGAATTAACTGATTCTATATTATGAAGCTTTGGGATTTATTTGGATATAATTTGCTTATGTCATGTGATGGCTGTTTTTTAGGCACGAGCCAAACTATACAAACACCGGCTAGGGTAAATCCACCAAGAGCTGGCCTTTGGCATTCATTGCCACATGGGGTTGCTTCTTATCAAAAGGCAGAAATCAGTATTCAGGGGGTTGGGGGGAGCAGCTCATGAACGCATGGCTGTGTGTTTATAGGAAGCACTTACCGCAGAAGCACTTGTTAGTATGCTGGTACGCAACTTTCTGTTGCGGTTGTTTCTTTCTAGAGCATCATCCTGCCATCATGCTGACGAGGCAGCATGACCATACTGCCAGCCAACATGGTCCTTCACTTTGCAATGCTTCTTCAGCACCTTCTGTACTTTTGTGTTAGATACCCACCTCTAGACTCTCCAGGTATTCCCAGTTCATTCACAACACCCATCATTTTGCTATAATAGTAAGATATTGCTCATTACTTTTGACCAAAGTAACTAAATTCTGTGACTTTTAGGCTACTCGTAGCATGCTGAACTCCGGTGGTTCATTTGATTGATGCGTTGTAATAACTGCTTTCAATCCCTTTGTCATGAAACTAGTTTTCAACTTCATCAATGTATAACAAATAGACTAACAAGCACACTGTATTATTTTATTCCTTTTTAAAGTCATGTATTACACTGCATCAGGAAACTTTCTGGATAAAACCAATTCACTTTGAGCATGGTTTATCACACTGTTCTTACATGAACTGCTCTTCTGTTAAAACCATACAAAACCTGCCCAACATTAACATAAAAACATTTTCATTTAATAAACTTCTAGTCAAATCAAATTTTAATTTTGCCTGGAAATAGAGTTAGTTTTCTTCATGGAAAGGGAAAAATTGTCTTTTACAATGCCTTCCTCATCTATGAAAAGATATAAACATTTGTCACATGCTGAAATAATACAAAAACTGTATTTCTTTAAAATAGGATGAACCCCCCACTTTTTCTGGGTTTAAATCAAACTCTTAGCCAAGGGAAAACACAGAAATAAAGAATACAGACAGTGCAGTACAAACATAGCACAAGATGCTTACAGTTAAATATATGCCATTCAGATGTTACAAAAAATTATTCAGACACCAACATATCAAAGGCATATTATTGACATATGGTGTCTGACATGCTTCCACAAATGAATAATTATGCTGGCTTTGATCACAACCATGTGATTCATATCCTTCTATATGAACAGTTTATCAGAGAAACAGTCAGATTTGTGCCTATAAAGGAACATGTATTTTGGATTTCTTCTGAAGGACAGACCATGCTTTAATCATACAGTACATGTCAAATCGGAAGAACGTGTGTTTCCTTTCAGATCCCGGGCAAGCAAGTCTGCTTGGAAGTGAGGTCAGCCTACCAGTTGTGCTGTGCAGTACTGCATTACAATTCTAAGAAACATTCCTTCTTCAGGGATAGTAATCAGGTTCAGGGAGGAGTACCCTCTGAAATAGCAGAATGGCAAATTTGAGCCAGCCACTTCAGGTAATTTTCCTCTGCCGTTAAGATTTTTTCTGGTCCTGGCAGTCCTCCAGAATTTGTAAGAGCACAAAACCCAACCAAAGTCTCCCATTAGCTGTCACAACACAGTCTTTAGTTGCTGAATTTGCTAAAACTGTTCCATTCCATGGTATTCATCTCACAAAGGGACCCCAGAAACACCACAGAACTACCACTGCTGCTGTTAAGCTGCTCTCCAAGAGGCAGGCAAACAAAAGCTGCTTCTCCAAATTAGATACACTTGGCTATTCTCGATGCTATCCTCTTAAAAAAAATGTAGCCTTCTGTTTATCATGTTACTCACTTGGGTGACAGTCACCAGGACTCTCAGCAGGGAGACTGACAATCAGATCGCTGCCTAGTACAGAGTACCACAACAGGGCATTGTTGTGAAAAAACACATTTCCAAGGGCATCTCTTCATACTCTCCAATTGTCCTTTGCTCATCTGTATCAGGGTGGACTATCACTAATTTGTGCACTTCTGCACCTGAAGGTGAGTATGTGACTATTGTGCAGAAATGTTCCAATCCAAAGAAAAGTTTTTCCTGGACTGAGCACTCCTCATTCACCACCTTATGCTGCAAACTACCTTGACAGCTAATGCAGGAGGACTGAGTAGCAAAAGGGTTTTTTTTTCAACTTTCCATTGGAATTCTGATGCTGCAGGAGGTACTATTTCATCAGATGATACTACCCTCTGAGTACTGCAGTCAAACCAAGGCACAGCTTCTTTTCTGAAATGAAGCAGTGTTGCTCAGATCTTACCAGTAACAGCTCCCATTATTGTTGCCAAACTCATTGCTATGGATCAAGAAATGGCACCTGCATTTAAAGGAAGCCTGCCTGACTCTGCCTGCCACACACTTTACAAATAAATTCCAGATTTTCTGCACAAGCATTTTCATGCTATTTAGCCTCTGCCTAATGTCTTGACAGATGACTTCTCTTCTACCCCTGCCCTGCCCCCAGCCAGTAAAGTAATTTAAATCAGCAGTAAGATCAACCCAAGTTTCCAGCATAGCATCACACCCCCAATCCTATATGCAGCATTATGATATGGCCTGCTCTTACCTTAGTGTCGTAAGCAAGAACACAGGGAGTCTTACTCAGTGTACCACTTCATAGTTGTCCTGCAGCCGCCTCATTTTCAGGGCATACAGAAGCCACCAGATGCATCGGTTTCCTCTGCAGCAGCAAGTCTGAAAGCACACATCAAATGTCAGGATACAGACTCATTTTCTATCTTGCTTCTTGCACTAGTGAATTTCAATATACTTAGCCCACAGTTTAACGGCTCTAAGAGATGGAAGGTAGGTCACTGCTGTAGACTCTGTTCCAGCAGCTAGAGCACTCTCTGACACAGGTTCAACCACCTCATGCAAAGGAAGGACTGAATTTACACTTCCCACAGAGTGCTGCCAATCCATCACAGGAAAAGCAAGTGAGGATGCAGAACAATTCCTCTTCTAGCAGCCGCGTTGTGAGGGGCTGTGGACTGCTTGATCTCCTTGGCATGTGCTAGCTAGTTCCAGACCGTGGGAGAAACAGGTGTTAAAGCCCATTGACTGGGGACGCCAGTCAGGCTGAAGCAGAGGTTAGATGCCAAGGTACTCAGCCTTGTCAAGACTAAAGCATGTTTCAGCAGGGAAAAGAAGAACTTCAGGTGCCTGGGGAGCTTTTCTGGCCAAAATCCAAGGAACCAAGTCAGGGGCTGTTGAGGGTCGACCAGAGTCAGATAAGGGCTGAGAGATGGGTCATTTAACATTTAAGCCTTAGAACTCAGTGCCTAAATTCTGTCTACATTCCCTTCTAGACAGACCTCAGGAGGCAGTTGTTCAAATCAGAGCCTGTGAAAGTGAAAATAAAAGAAGCAAAGGCCATACCGAAGTTTACACAGACACCAGCTGAGGAAGGAAATGTTGTAGAGAGAGACTTTGCTGCACCTGTGTATGTAAATAAGCAAGTAGAAAAAATGTTTAAAGCTAAATCCGCTCTATTGTCTTCCCTTCTCCAAGAGAGCCCCAGCCTTGAACACTTCATTCAAGATCCCTGGCACGACCTAATTCGTGTGTCCTAAATAAATATTTTTCTCTAATAAATAATCTATTTCTCCATCAGAACATCCTACAATCTAACAGTTCAGTCACCATTTTACACCTCAATCCCCATTCAGCTGAGGGAGGGCTTCTCACAAATGTGCTTGAATAAGATGAAAATCCAAAGTGTTATTCCTCTCTGGCCATGTTTAGAGCCTAATCCAAGACACTTGCTGCCCCCACTGACACCTGGACAAGGCTTTTGGCTCACATTCTGCCACTCCGTAGCAATGACATCCTGCTCCCTACGGACAAAAGACCCTTTGCTGCTCAGCCAAAGCTGCTGAAGATCCCCATAGGTGCGATGTTAACTGAAGTTTGGCATCAAAATGCCAAGTGAGTTGGTCTAGCCCTAAACTGCAGGTTTGATTGCAAAAGCTTTTGCCTTGAAGTTTTCTGTACTTCCAGTCTTGAGCTTTCTGTCTTTAAATAAAAATACTGTTAGTGTTTATAGAATTTCCACAGTTTATTTTATCAGCCTGTGTGTTCTCTCTGGTATACAGAAGAAAAAAAAACATGCCATATATTTTCTTCTAGTCACTAGTTGGTCCTCCTTTAAGGACCTTGTAAGACATTTTTGTGTATTGTTTCTCTGCATATGTGGGCAGCTTTACTACTTCATCCCCCTCAGGACCACTTAACAACATCAGCAAAGCAATTAAGTGTAGTTTTCAGGAAAATGCCAGAGGCATTACACTGTCTGGATGGGAGTCTCAACCCAATTATTTTCAGCTAGTTGTGAACTGTGGAAAGTGGACTTTACTTCATTATAACTTCAGTTCCCACTGATTAAAAGTCTAGTGTGTTACAGACGGTAAGGAAAAATGAAACAATTAAACTTTCCATCAATAAAATTGCTGCATATTCTTCAACATAGGGGTTTACTTCTCTCCAGAGAAGTGATTAAAATGAACTGATTGAACTATAATTTGATTGACTGAAGAGCCTCAATCCATTGCACTAAAGCTTAAATTCCATCTTATTGCTCTATTTAACTCTGAATATAAAAAATTACTGGCGATCTTGCAAAGCCCTTACGCAGTCATCCGGCTGAAATTTCTTACCGTTCACAGGCTGCAGAGGGTTCTGTTCTTTCTTTGCTGAGTATGCTTGATTCACAATGGACAGAAGTTGAAAAAGAGGAGACGATATCTGAGAAATGACACTAATACAGCTTTAAAAATTTATAAAAGGCCTGCTAAATTATCAGGTATCTTGTACCTATTACATAATCATCTAGGGACTTCTAAATACAATCACAGATAAAGTTAATCCCAGAGATTGGAGAGAGTAATTGTCAGATTATATATAGCTGCTGCAGCAAAAATTAAAAGTATTCTCCTAAGCAAGAAATCCATCCATGATGCACATCCCCACTGCAGATCTCTCTTCAGCAAGGTGCAAGGTTGCCCTATGCGTGGGTTCATGTGCGTGCATACACAGGACTCTTCCATTCTAGGAGATACTGGTCTCCAGGGTAAATTGTGCTGGTTATGATTTGGGATGCCAGGGTTCCAGTTCAAAGTGTTTCTTCAGACTTGGGGTAACTTCCTAAGGTTTGCTTTTTCTGCAGGGCATTGATCCCCACAGATGAAAAAGTGTCCTGTCAGAGTGAGGGCTTCTTAGTGCACAGTAAAGTCATACGAAAGCAAGAACGATGCTGACTGGCAGCAAGCTGAGCTGATAGTGCTGGAAGACCAAGAGATGATGGCAAATTAAGAAAAAATGAGCTGCCTGCTTCTGTCAATAGGATAATATGATGTACTGATATAGAAAATACCTAGATTAGTGTACCCCCTCTGAATATTTAACTGAAATGCCGTTTCCTATTATAGGGTGTCACTCTGTTGTATAACATCTTCTGATTTCTCTACTCCCACCACATATTTTGAAATAAAATACAGGACTTGAAAGACAACTGCACCACAGTAACATTGAATTAGCATATATTATAGAGTTAAGTTGCAGCAAGGACACATTATGTTGGCAATTAAATCAATTAGCCTGGGTAAGATATGCAGATAATGGTATGCAACACCTGGGTTAAATGCTTCATGCTCTTCCTTTAACAAGCAGCTCAAACTCCAGATGAAGTCAAAAGATGCCTCCCCATTAACATCGAGAACTGGGTCCATAGCCATTTAGACAATACAAAGGTGATGTAGTTTGCTCAGTAAACTGGGGACATGGGCTCCTTCAGCTATATTTACTGTTGAGCTCAGTTTGCTGTTGAGCTTTGTGCTTCTAGCTGTGACTAAAATAGTAAGCTAGCTTCATAGCTAATCAGGCCAGGTATGTGATATGTAATAGCTGATTCTGAACCCTGGACATTGGCAATCCCCATTTTACAGGGATTTCTGATCATAGTCAAGGGTTACTAATCCAGTAAGTTTTTGATTTCATTGTTTAAGCACAGGGCATAGCACAATTTTTCATATTTGTTAACCAAAACTACCAAGACTGTACTAGAATCACTGAGTCAATATTGATCTGATAAAACAGTCTGCATCTAATTTTGAAGGAACACAAACTATTTTTGGCAATCAATGATTGTTTTGCACTATTGGTTTTTTCTTTTGTTTCTCCTTTCATTTTCATTAGCAGGTGTTATAAATGTTATCCTTTACTACATCTCAATGTACATAACTTTGAATAAAGATGTGCCCTAACAACAGAAACAGAAGCATATAAAGGCAGACAAGGGCAAATGCAGAATCACGGATTTGTAGGTGTCTCTGGAGACTGCAGGATGTTTGCTATGTTCCCTGAGCCCAGCTTTATGTAGACCCACACCAAATGTATGTAGGGCACCAAACAGTTTAAATGACTACTAGAAGCTTTCAGTTCTTATACAGACAAATAAATTCTCTCAATTATAATAACACCTTTGTCAGCATAAAAGCTGCAGAAGAAGGTGCTGTATTTAAAATTTGTATCTTGCAGGAGAAGCTGAGGTATTAATAAGATTTGTATCTTATTTTTCTGCAGGACAAGAAATGTTCTTGCTTGACAACAAAATGAGACCCAAGCATGAAACCAGCTTTGGGTCACTTATTCCAAGTTGCTGGAACAAGTATCTGTGAAAGAAATCGAGCCCATTTCAGTAGGAATGGTCAGTTCTTAAATTAGAAAGTGGCAAGGATCTTACAGACCATATAATCATCTCTCGCAGTGTTCCTACGTCTATGGCAGCAAGCAGAGCTTCGGAAGGTTTCCTGTCATACTGACAAGCAATTTGGGGAGTGTACAAACAATGTCAAGACCAGGGTAAAGCCTTCCCAGCCCAGCCTGCGCAGGCAGATGACAAAGGAAGAATAGGCGTCTGTCGGCCCAAGCAACGACTTCGTGTGTCTCCTCAGAAAAGCATCTGTGATTGGAATTTGCCAACAGTTCCACCAAACCACGCTGGACCAGCACATCAGGGAGAAAGGGAAGAATGATTCAAGTTGGATCTACTTTCCATATTTGTGAGTCTCCTGGCAGATGCAAATGAATAACTACTTACAGCTGCCAAAAAGAACGTCACTTCTCTAGGGATGCTGCGGACCATACAGGTGACTTTTCTGTCCTTACCCTGTCAGAGAGAGGAATCAGAATTTTCTATTTTTCCACAGCAAGGGGATCTCAAAACCTGTAATTACAAAAATATATAAAAACATATAATCCAGCACATTTGTTTGAATAATACAGTCCTTTAATTACAGATATACCATAATTCTTAATTTTTTGAGAAAATGTGATTACTGCCATTTCTTCATTAGACTACAGTTTCACTGTTTAAGAAAATTTTATTTTAAAGGCATGGTATTATCCACTTACTCCACATTGATAAAAACCCCAACAAAGCATAAGCAAACACTTGAATGCTCTCTTCCTAGCAACCAAGGTCCTTCATCAGAAAAGCAGCATATCTGTTTTTTTCTGTACCTTGTATTAAGCCAAATTTCTAGTTCGCAACCCTTCCACCATTCAATAACCATCAAATTCCCAGAATATCATTTTAGGTGAAAGTCTGAGCCAGTGACTAAGCCACCACTGTTCATTTTCTAAAAGAAATTGAATTTTGTTTTCAAAAACACCACATGAGAAACATGAGCGCCCTCAGCTTTAATATTACAGCAAACCCATCTATCAAGCCGTCAAGAACAACTTTGGGCCAAAATTCTGCATTGGATACATCTAAGTCCCTATTTGAATATCTGTGTTACCACTACTTACTTGTAATACTACGGCCAAGGGGCCAGATTTGCAGAATTTTGTTTATCCTTCACTTCCACTGGCAGAAATACAAAAAGATTAATATTAGGCACTAAGCCTCTTCACGTTTACTAACTTGCTCTGCAACTTAACTCTTCAAATTACTGGCAACATTTTAAAAAGTGCTGAGCTTCTGCAGTTCCCACTACAGTGAGCAGGAAATACAGATTACTCGGTACTCCCTTGGGATTTACCTCTATCTTTACAGGCTGATATACCTGTACTGTTTCTACTGCAGAAACAGTTATTTTGGATCTCTTATTATCTCTGTGGGATGCCAGGAACTCCCCAAAAGCCCCAAAGCACAAAGAAATGTAATGTTAAATAACAATGAGTGAGCAGTGGTAGTTAAACAAAAATAATGGCAGTTTTGAAGTTTTTTCAACAAACCCTTTCTTCAGTGACATACCTCCTCTTTTCTCCCAGAAGAAAATACTGAAACTAACAGAATCTTCTCCTTCTCTACATCCTTCATTTTCTTATGTAAGGTTATTTTCCCCTTTCTTTCTTTTCTTATGTGAAGGAGACCTATGGTCTTGCTACTGACTCTTCAAGAAAAGGAGAGCAGCAACTGGGGAATCAGTCTTCTGTGGAAAAGAGGAAAAATAGGAAGTAAGAGGATGTGTCCTTCTGGACACTCGTCGTGTGGTCAAGAAGCCAGCTTTCCCCACTTTTCCCAAAAGTCTTCAGGTGAATGTCCAGAGAAGTACATTTTCTCCCCAGCCATTCTTGCCAACATCAGGGTATACTGCAGCATTCAAGACTGCTGGTGCCATGTCATTTCAGAGCCTCCAACATCAGCTTAGTATATTAAATAATGCTGTTCCCAAGGAAGGAGAAATATCTGCAAGTGGAATGGCACAGAATAATAGCGAGACATGAGGAGTAGACACACACCTAAGTATTAAATGCTTGGGAGGAGTGGGCAGCATTGGAGTGATTCTTACTTCTGTGCCAAATGTGCTTCATCACATGGAAGTCCCATCAGATTATTTGTCTGTTTACCATCGCTTAACATTTTCATAGCTTATTTTAGTATTTTTGCAGTTAGTATTAATGCATTTGCATCTAGTATTTTGCATTTTGTTTCAACTTTAATAAATTATTTATGAGTTTAGGATTACTAACAATTTGAAGCTTCATTACAAACTACCCTGGGGCCTCTCACCTGCCTTGTCCCATTAACTTATTATTCCCAAATATCTAATTTACATTTAATAAGATATCAATTGAACATTGATAAAATAATAATGAATTAATAAAATATATCTTCATAGAGGTACCACTAGCTTAAAAATGTAAGCAGACACAGTACACAGTCTGCAAGTCATTTGTCAAATCTCTCTGAGAATATTTATTAGAATCATTTAGTATTTAGAATATGATAAGCTATAACAATATGCAATTGCTATTGTCTTCAGCTAATTCTTGTAACAATCGTGAACCACACCAAATTGTGAACCTGTGACAATTTGTAAGGCAGAGTTTGGAAGTAACCAAGTGTTCTGTGTAGATAAAAATCCTGTCTCAAAAATCTACAAATGCCTAGGAGACTTCGTGTTTTCATGAAATGTAGTGCCAGAATAATTTTGATTTGAATAAATATGTATATATATTACTTTAACCTTGGTCTCTTAAACTGAAATTTTTCTGTACAGAAGGTTAAAATATATTTTTTTACTGACTGAAACTTTAGTTTGAAAATGTTAATATAGCATAGTTCAACACTGGTTTTGGGGTCTTCTGTTGTAACAAAATATCACTCCGAAAGACAAACTTTGTCAAATAGTTCTATCCAGACAGAAGTGGCATTTAAAATAACTCCTGGTGAATTTCACCAAAGGTCCTAATCCTATTCCACCTTATAGCTTTAAAACACTGTTCACTAATTTGGGACCACTTCCATGTACAATATGGCTTAGATAAATCCCTCACGAGGCTTGATGGAGGAAGAGGAAGCATAAGAATCAAAATGCTGGTTCTGGAAAAACTTTTTTCATTTCTCCTTGTTCTTATTACCTGCTTTTCTTTACAGTTAAAATGTCATCAGGGCTTGAATAAAGAAGCGATTTAAATGGAAAAGGTGACCTTGTTGGGAGTATCATGCTTTTCTGACCCAGTCCACTAAGGATCACTAACTTCTTGTTCTTCAGCATGATCCCAATGAAGTCAGTGCAACTCCCTCAACCCCTCACTTCAGTAGGATTTACATGAGGTCTTTAAATGTCCATCTGTGGAATTGAAGCCAAATGACAGTATTATCCTTCTACAGCAGTTTGGTATTTTTTTAACATTCAGTGTATCTCTTTATCCTTTTCATCCACGACACATTTGTCTTTTTTAACTGCTCATGTCCACTGTGTGGATACCTCCATTACACAATCAAGCACTTTGATAAGGCCAATTCTCCTCAAGCAAGCACAAGTGTTCATCAAACAATTACAACCCCATTCAAAGCCTTAATGCCTGTTGTGCGAGAGACGTGCGCAAGTTCACAGACGTGTGCTATTCAAACCCTAATATAGACAGATTTCAGTTTAACGTTTTAAAAAATACCAAGATCTGAAGGGACCATCACACATTCTGGTCTGACCTACTCTGTCAGAATTTCACCTGGTTACTTCTGTACCAATTCCCATAACTCATATTTGACTAAAACACATCTTCTAGAAAGACTTCCGGTCTTGATCTGTAAGTGGAAAATCTATCATCTCCTCTCAGCAGTTTACACTAGCATTTATTATCCAACATTTAAAAGCACATCTTACTTTTCAGTTGAACTTGTCAGGCTGTCACTCCCACTCCCAGACACAGATTTTCATTTCTCTCTGCTACACAGTGCTTTCGTATTCAGTATTTTTGTCCCAAGGAGGTGCTGATACACTATAATCCAGCTAGGCTGATCAGAGGTATTAGCAGCTCTACCAGTCATTCAGAAATATGTGAGCAATTTTGCATGCATACGTTCACATCTTTAGCACATCTTTTTTCCTTAAAGGAGTCTTCAAAGTCCAGAGTAAAGTATATCTCCTGTCTTCTCCTTCCCCTGAGCACATCCACATGTACATTCCTTTCTCTGGAGCATTCTCACAGGGAAATGATGAAAAGTTTAACACAGACAGAATTTTTCTGTGGCTTGGGGGGAGGGTACTAATTTTGGGTGCAATGAGCTTACCAGATTTTCCATTTCCTGTCACTTAAACACACTTCAGGTTTTGAAAGAAAAACACTACTCATCTCTCTTTTTAAAAAATATCCTCCATGGATTAGTTTCACTGCCCTCCTTCAATAAAAATACTCACTGATTTGACAGGATACTTTTCTTGAGTAAGAAAGAATAAAGCCTCCAATGTCTGGGCCTTCTTTGCAATGGATCCTGTGAAAATCAAAATAAATAATGTACAATTCACTTTTAGCTAGTGCAAAAATAGGCCCCAGAATGATAGATGTCACTTCCTCTCAAGTGAGTGCAGTATAACCTCTTCTGTAAATATGACAATGAATAATGATCAGTGTTTTATTCCTCTCTTACTCTCTTGTGTGACAGACCCTTAATTATGGCTATTATATTATTAATTGCTCCAGCGAATTCTACATGGCTAAAGCAGCATTCTCTCCCTGACATCAAAGACAGTATTAAGACCTCAGCTTAGGAAAGCTCCTCAGAAACATCTACTGATGACCATCCCAACTGAGGAACGCTGCGTTCTAGAGAGACAGCACAAGGCTGCAGCTCCCTGCCTCCTAAGCCTGCATGGTCAGGTAAAAATTGATACTGTAACTGAAACGGGAAAGATTCCCACCTGAAAACACAGAAGGAAAGAAAAGCCCACCTCTCATTAAGCTCTGAGTAACTATTCGGATCTCTGTTATCTTAGCCCGACTATTGCACCCTGCAAAGTTCACCCACCATTAATAAGTTCCTGACGACTGAGGCTTGTGACACAACACAAAAGCAGTATCTCAAATTATGACCGTGTAAAAGATGAAATTGAACTAGAAACCACCCACTAAGGCACTGAACCCTCAGCATCTATTACTGCATTACAAGCAGAGCCGTAACATTTTAATTTTATGTATCTAACATTTATGGGCATCCTTCAGGGATAAATGTAACTCTACACACTCCTACAGTCAACTAGAAAGGATAATGAGAGAATATATATACAGCTACCCCAAAGAGAGAACAACAGGGCAGAATCAAAATTCAGGTTTATATCCAGGTAACATGAATCAATTCTTAAATAGTAATTAATAGAAAATTAATGTAACTGCCTTTCAAGAAAATTATTGGAGAATACTATTCTGCAGACATGTAAAAGCAAGCTAAGTATATTTACTGGGTGATCATACATATTATGGTAACTTATTTCATTTAGATGTGCTTTGAAATTAGTTATTTATTGATAGCCAACATCTTACGACATTATCTATGAGGAAAGTAATGCCTGGTAATTCATCAACTATTAATAAAGCACTGTGCTTATAAGTATTACTGTTGCTGCTGCTCTTGATTTTGATTAACATGGCTTTTGTCTGTGCTCAGCACTGTGGCTCATCCATGTTTCCCCAGCTACCTAAGGATTTGCACTTGTAAATACAAATTCCTACTCTGTCACACTATTAAAAAAAGAATTGCATATGCAGCACTCCTCATCTGCCTCCCAGTTTGTGTGTGAAAGTAACCCAGGCTCAAACTGCAGGAAATGCACACGCGGGTCCTGAGAGCCCTGGCTCCCAGAGATTAACTGTGTCACACATCTCAATCATCAAGAGCCAGCATAAGCAACTGCATTATACAAAGACACAAGTCTCAGTTATATCCTCAGACAGCAGGTAACATTTCTTTGTGCAGACTTCCTTTTCCACGTATCTCTTACCGACACTATGGCAGAGATTCCATGAGCCCTGCTCTGCAGCCGGGGGAGCTCAGCACACTTTCATTCACTTAGTTAACTGGTACGGATTGCTAATAAGCAGGTCTGATGTGGTTTTGAGTTCATAAAAGCCTTCTAAAAAAGGACATATAAACTATTTACCAGCCATTTGAAGCTTAAATACTGCATACTATCTGTTGATGAGGCTTTGTGGCTCCACGACCTAAATGAAGGATGACTGAAAAAAATTCTGATTTGCCACAAAAAAAAAATCAATCTGTCACTGCCCAATTCCAATCATAATGAATGAGACAATTCAGAAACCTACAAGAACATGCTTTATTCATTCATTCACAAGTCACTAAAGCCTGCCTGCATTCACTCCAGTAAGAGTAGCCCCATAGCGCGTCTAGTGTACTGAACTGCAGGAGATGACAGTGACTCCACCTCTGATCTGCTGGAAGTCCAGTGAAACTGGGCATACCCAATAAATGTAAACACAGTATGCTGCTAGGTTAATGATGAATGTGTGTAGGAGAAAAAGAGACTTACATTTCCTCTTTGTTATCCCTTAGGTTGCCCCACTGCGTTATCTGTAATTTATTTACCCAGGTCACTGGGGCCCAAATGCAGTACCTGTTTTTTCACTGAGGTACTTGTTTCTCTCAATTTTGCAGATGGATTAAATAAGCCAGGAGGTGGCCAACCAACTTGTCTGAGGTCACGCAGTGAACTGTAATCTACACTGTAGTAGATGCCTGAATCCATTCAGGTTCAAGACCTAATTTGGCATAAAGCTGGTGTACAGCTGTACTGCACTGTATATTTTATAATCGTATCTTTCAATAATCTCCTATGCTTCTCATTGAAGCAATAACAAGCAGTAAGAAGAACAGCAGAGCCTACACTGGGCAAGCTTTCCTATTAAGATTCACTAATGCATCTCAATTCTGACCTGTAGTAACTAGGGTAACCTAATAAGGCTGAATGCTCCATAAGAAACCAGGATGAAACAGCATCTACCTGCAAGATATGAGAAAGTACTAGAGAGCAGCTAGATACCAAGTGAAGATACCGTCTAGCAGCCAGAACAAAACTGAACTTAAAAACCAGAAGAAAATACAGAAAGAGAAAATACATTATCAAGAATAAGAAAGTCTGCTTTACATAGTCTTTCATGTATTTTCAAGTACCATTATTTCTACATGCATTTCAAACTCAAAGCATTCTATCTTCATGTCCTGTTTAACATAATATGCTACACTCAGATTGAGTATAGTGTTTTATGGTAACTACAGTTACTAAAATTATTCCAATGCAAATACCTTGAAGTATGACACTTCGTCAGATTCAGCTAGGTTTTGCCAGAAACCCAGACAGCCTTCTGCCTTCTACCTTATGACAGAACAGGTTTTAGAGAGCCCACTTCTTCCTCTTAAAACCATTCTAATACTCTTCTTTCTTTAAATAGACTTTTAATAGGTGTACCCTGATCCAATCAACAATAATATTCTCTACTGCAAAACTTACCTGTTCATCTGTATTATAATTTCATTACCTCAGTGACATTACTACCATTCTACGTGTAAAATGGCTCCAGAAAGCAGCCTGCCACTCTCAGATATCTATTACTTGGACAAATAAAACAACAAGCAATTCGGTGGTGTCTAGAGGAATTAAAAGAACTTTTATGCTCTTTAATATTTTCCCTAATTCTAAAATCAACCAAAACTCCAGTATAAAAATCACTTTTCCTTTAGAATTGTCTCTCAGCAGGCAGTGCTCCTTGCCATGCTATCACTTTGTGCCATACTGTATGTTCAAAGTCAACAGTATTCAGTGTGCTATGAAGTGACACTGAATCCTGCAATCAGAAATAAAACCAAAAGTTTCAAAAAGATTTTAGAATTTAGATGAATATAAATAGCTGCACTGAATGCTTTGAAGATGAATAGCATTTTAGAGATTTATATTTCGGTCTGTTTTGAGTGGATAAACAGACAAAACTGTTTTGTAAAGGAACAATACAATTTCCAGTTTAACACTTTCCATAGATTGTAAGAAATATTAGGACACACAGAAAGAATTATTTATATTCATTGTACAGAAGGCATGTCTCACGTCTGCTTTATTACTTCAGCTCCTGAAAAGCATCTCATTTTCTAAAGTTAATATCTATTAATATAAACCACAAGCTTTCTGCAAATGTACATCCCCAACATCATTTATACAATCATCCTTCCCATCCAACTCACTGCAAAGATCCAAAACCTTGTTCATCATCATTTAGTCAAGAGTTTGGGAAGTTTTATCAAAGGTTGTCTTTCCCAGTGAAAGACAAAACTAACGTTGCCAAAACATTCATACAAGTTTAGAATTAAAAACATTGAGGAAACAGTTGTGAAAGGAAAATTAATTGGAAAGATGCACTCTACAATGCCGCTTCCTATCACTTCACTTCTAATGACTTAAATGCTTTCATAGTTCCCTTAGTGCTAGGTGATTTGTTTGATTTCACGATCCCCTGATACGCTCTGTGACAAACCTCCAGGGTGTTTCCAGTCTGTAAAGGTCTGAGTTGGAGAAGATGGGGATGAGATATGCAGAAGACAAGT
Organism: Dromaius novaehollandiae; assembly: GCF_036370855.1. NCBI lineage: Eukaryota > Metazoa > Chordata > Aves > Casuariiformes > Dromaiidae > Dromaius > Dromaius novaehollandiae. The sequence continues at coordinate 9,446,867 of NC_088110.1, read as the reverse complement.
CCCAGAATTTCTTGCTTCAAATCCATCACTGACACAGACAACAGGGTCAGTGAATCACAATGGATAATTTCTTGAAGGAAATTATGGTGGGAACCTCTTAAAGATCCTCAAATAGCTGCCAGCAGAATCCAAATGACAGTCTCGAAATTGAAGGAAGATGGCTTTCCCAGAGGCCTTCTGCATGGAAATCATACAGGCTTCCAAATTTCCTGAATTTCTTAAACAAAAATCTTGCATTGGGAAGCCCACACAATGTGGCTTGTATGTCTGGCTCATGTGTAACACTTGGAATTTAGGAAAATCCTCCTCTGCTATGTTCCTGGACCCCTTCCCACCCCCCACTCTGAAGACATCTCTCCTCAGCCAGCTCCTTCACTGCCCTCTTGCCAGCCTCCAAATTCCAGACAAGATGCTGTGGTTTTGGCCAAGACATTGTATGTTCTCCCGTATGCTGGCTGGCTCAGTTACTCTTACAGAAGAGCCAACCAATCTCAATCTTTGGGTTCCCTAACAACCTTTTTCTTGCATTTATTGGTTAATTAACATAATCACTTCTTAACAAGCAACTGTAATACTAGTTAGTAGAACAGGTTTCATAACTCTGGTATGAAGTCTATAATGAGAGAAATCAATATCCCACCAGGTGTATGTAAAGGATGTACCTTCCAACACTACAAATTCCTTTGGGGGACCAAAAAGAATCCTCTGATGGTTTTGCATGATGTGCTTCAGTTTTACCTTATTTACTATTGTCTGCTTAATCAAGTCCTTCTTTAGTATAAACGTGATCAGCACTATGCTAATCTCTGCACTAGACATGCAAATATATAAACATTTGCATGCCAAATATTAAGTTTTTGTCTATAATGTTATGCCCCTATTTACTACCTATATTTTATGTCTTATGGATTTCTAAACACTTAAATTTATATCAGTGCTGTCACATATCTGCAAGCAAAGACAGTTTTATGAGCACTAAAAAAGCTGCAACACACAGCCACTAAATACTAATGACATAAATGGTATCCACTAATGGTCTCTATTTTTATTACTATTCAAAACTTCAATATATTGCAATTATCATTGCTCTCAGACTGAACCATACATACTGTACAATGCTAGCTTCCACTTCTGTAGCATAAAATGGCATTATTTGTTGTATACGGTTCTGATCTGTATTGCAGATGTTGACTGAATGCTCAAGTCAGCACTTGTAACTACAATTCGCTCTATTTACAGAATCTTACTGTTAACTAATACCCTAAATTGTCAGATATGCCAATGCATTAGACATTTTTCAAAACCTACTGCACTAACAGCATGTAAGCATAGCACATCTTGTCGTACCTGTCAACAGCCCAGTAACTTTGCAAAGGTAAAACATGTCAAAAAAGGAAATTATCTTCTTATGCTTTTCCATTAAAAAATCTTTAAGTGAGAATTTTTTTCCTAAAATTTTGCAATATGAAAGTGCATATGACAAAACTTTTTCTCTCATAAATGAGTTTCTGTTTTACCTTTTAATGTTAAATTTTAAACTCTTCACTTATAATTACAGCAGTCTCTCTTTTTACTTCAATTATCAGAGATAAAAACTTGCTCTTAAAGAAACTTTGATGTTGCTCAGAAGAAAGATGTATATGGCAAAAATCTCTCATATCTGAATTGGGGGGAGTAATTTCATTTCCCAAAAATAAACTGGAATCTATGCATTTTACTTGCTAGAAACTTTCATCAAAAGAACAGTGACAAGTTCACCTTTCAGACTTTCTCACAGCTGCATTATCTCGCGTAAAACAACCCCAGGTGTTCGTGTTCATTGACTTCAACTGAGAATAACCTCCAGAAAGCTGAAAGTTTTGTTTGAAACGGGAGGTACTTCTGTTTCTGTGCAGCTGGGCAGTCATTTACACAAAGAAAACACTGGAGACAAAGTAGGTGTCAGACTTGGTAGCATTTTACATGCATTTTATGACACAAGGCAGACAACAGAAACGTGCACACAAACTATTTCCCCTTCAAGGGCTGGCTAGTGACAAGAGTGAAAGCTCATAAAAGACATTAGTGCAATTATTCCAGAGTTATCATGCAGCTTCAAATACTACTTGCCATTAAAAATATAATGCAATTATGACCCTTACCTTTTAGCATGGAAAACCACTTCACCTAAAAATAGCACTTTTGTTCAATGTTTTCACTTGGCTTGCATACATTTATGTCTATGCATACACAACTGACTACAGAAGAACAGATTATGCAAAATACATAGAATAAAAATATCTAAAAGCTGACAACAGAGAATACGTATATATTGTTACTTATTTTTTCCTCCTCCTTTTTCTGGCAATAATCTTGAACATGACAAGTGCTTTCTAATAGAATCTGACACCATTTCAGTGTTCTAATATTCTGACTAAATAGGTTTCATCAAGGAACCCAGTTAACAGTTTCTGTTCTGCAATTATAACAACAAAATATTCAAATTTAAAATTCAATGGCAGTTTAATTTTCATAAAACTGGCTTTCTCAAAAGAACAAATTCATTGGTTTAAATTTAGGAACAAAATGCAGGTTTCTGCATAATAAAATATTTTAGGTCATTTTCTGAATTGCAATTTAAAATAATAGCTGATTTTCTTAATTCAATTTTTTTTCATTTTAATCCTCTCTGCAAATTTTAAAATTTGAAGCAAAAGAAACCAAATCAGTTCACTAACAGAAAAATGAAATATTTGAGCATATGAGAAGTATTTCATTTGTTGAGGAAGTTGTTGGGTAACTACAACCTTTTTTGAGCAGTATTTTTGGGCATTCTGAAATGCATTCACTGAAAATTCTTTTGCACTGCTTAACAGTCCGTTTGTACCAAAGGAGAAAATTATCTCTTTTAAATAAGACCTTGGGCAAAATCTGAAGCATATCAACTTGACAAAAAATGTTGACTTTGTCTAAATTCCTATAACACCTCAATGGAAAAGCAGCAATAGATCACAAGTTTGCTAATGCCAAGCCAACAAGTGCCTAACCCATTATTTCATTTTGTTTTTCTCTTTTTTTTTTTCCTCCTGTTATTTGGGGTTCACAAATTCGCTATGTGTAACTTTGTATACAGCAAGGCTCAGTGTCATTCCGCACATGGCACTTAGCTGGAGTCTCTAATTTAGAAGAGTAGTTGCCCTAGAAACCACATAATATCAAGGAGAAGACTGAGGCACCTGCAGCTGCCAAGTCAGATGGGCTCCCTGTACAATGAAAGAGTGCCCCAAAGCTCCTGACTTAGGTGTCTCAGTCAGATGCCAGGGTTAGATGTTCTGAATCCAGTCCAAGATCTAAACTGTCCTCTCCTAAACATTTTGAGTGAACAAGGTTTCTACTCCAGCCTAAAAAGAGTATCTTCACTAAGGCACTGAAAGTGAACACAACTGCAGCACAGCTGCCACCCAGAATCGGAACTACAGTGATGTCTATAGGTATTACCTGCACTACCTACACAGTCCCACACACACAGAAATGTGCCCAGTGGGTTTCTGAAATCACAGATTTGATTAGTATCTCTGGACACTTTTCCCATCTTGTTGCCAAAGTCTCTTCTACAGTAATAGAGAAAGAGCTCTTGTGGAGCATATCTTTACCTGGTTGCTCACAGTGAAACCATACTCCTTCACTAAAAAGACATGGAACCCAATGGAAACCAATGAAAGTCTTCCTGTACACTTCAATGGACGGCTGATCAAGCCCTAAATTAGAAAATTCTTGCCTCTGTTACTGCCTAAAATGTTTGGTCATATAATTTCTTTTCATATGTGCAGACACTATTTCAAAAACCATTCTAGGAAGGTTGGTTGCCCATATCTCCATTACCTCCAAAGAGAACAGGGTGGAATATTTACACTGAAGGATATGGCTTTTAAGATGTTTCTTCTTATTATAACAATATAATAAAACAGTTTACTATCTGGAAGGTTTAGACTTCTGTCTTGTAACCCTGCAGATGAATAGCTCCAACCTTTGCAAGAAACTGCAGTATGAATGTCTATTTTATTCCAGAGTTGTGTCTGAGCAGACTATTAGTAGAATACTGATAAATGCTACAATAGCTATTCTTTTTCCTCCCCTTCTGCTTTTATGTCATTGCCAATACCTATCCTTCCCCTGGTGCTGTCAGCTGATGTCTGTCTCATAACTCTCAGGGTAACAGCATTAGAAGAAAAAGAAATTAAGTTCAAATAAAACTGCCACGTAGAATTCAACATTATGAGATTACGGCCTGAACTGTTTCCAGAAGCAGGCACACGTATGCAGAGTTATAGCACTAATGACCTACAAAGAACTTAGATATTAAAAATCAATTACTATAATATTATTTAAGAGAAGGGAGAAGACAGTAAAGCTGACTGTTCTTCCTTTTCTAGTAATTCTGTGATTTTAAATGACAACTAATAAATAACTTCATCTTCTCTACACATTTCTTGGGGATCATGCTGTAGGATCATATGTATCACCACGTCTGCACGTAGTCAGCAGGTATTGTGAAATCTTTGTGAAACACATGTATGTGACTAGCAGGACATTTAACTAGGCATTCATGAATGTCGGTAGGCACTTTTATGCACACAGGTGTATTTGCACAATTATAAATGTTTGTTCTTGTGTAGTAAAGTTAAAAACAGTTGAAACTATTCATCCTGTGAGTAAAAATAAATCACTGAGACTATGGACAAGAACATTCACTACAGAGACTAAATAATAATTATGAAGAAATCCAGCAAGTAACCGCAAGCCGTGAACGTAAGAATAGATGAATACTTGATTATGGTACTGACAGCTTTAGAGTATCAGTAGAGAATTGCTTAGGTGCCTTCATGAAGCAAATGGGCAAACTTGTTTAACATGTCACAGAAAAGTTATTTATGCTGTAATTTATGCCAAATTATCAAATTTAAAACCAGTCAGAAACTTAGTTCAGCTTGCAGCAACTGCTATTGCAATCGGAAACAACGAGCTCCTTAATTGGATGTTTCAAGGAAGCTAAATGAGGAAGTACCACAGAAAACAAGTAAGTTTTTTGTTCCCAGAAGCAATGTCTTCAGTGAGTTGAAAGAAAGCAGCTATGTCATGGAGAAGCTCAAAAAGCTGTTAAGTGATGTTTCATTTGCTTTAAGAATTTGCATTTTCCAAGGCTCCCAGAACACAAGGATTCCCAGAGAACAATTAGGATGGGAGCAAAAAAACACACGTAAAAGACACCATGAGAAACAAAAATCTTGTAGTCACAGATACCTAAACATATTTGGGAAAGATGAGAAACATCTAGACGTTTGTCCAATCTTAAGACAATCCACCAATATTTTGTTCTAAAAGCTCTAGCGCATTCATGTTTAAGAGCAACAGTTCTACTAAGTAACAAACATTTTTTTTCAAAAGATCATGGCGCTAAGTACTGGTGACACATATGAATGCAACTTGGAATAGCTAACATTTGCTCATCGCTGGAAAGCTGGCTTGTATGGGCAGAGTTGTGAAGACAAGTGATCTCAGAAAAAAGTTACAATAAAACTAATGAGAAAGTCAGACTATAGTAAGTATAAAGCAGAATAGCTATAGGAAAAGAAGAAAGCATGTGGCAATTTCAGTTTTCAGGAAAGCTGAGTCAGCTGCAGCTCTGACAGTGGGAGCCTGGAAAATGACAGACATCAGTGGAAATCCTACGTGCCTGCCTACCAAAAAAAAAAAAATCCGACTAGTTGGTATCTGAGTGCATAAACAACAAAGCACTAGACCCTATAACTGTATTAAAACACTGTTTTGAGACTGGAAAAATCAGCAATGCTAATGACTGAATATCAGTGAATACAAAAAGCATAGGAAATTAGAAGGATGCAGTAGTCATGGTGAAGCAGATATCAAAAGATGAACGGAAATATAAGTAGATCTGGGAAGGCAGACAAAACTGATAAACAGTACACAAAACAGCAGCTGATGGAAAGAGGGAACTGGCAATTAAGACAGAGGAGAAACAAAAAAAAGTTGGAATGCTTATCAGGAGACTTACAGAAGGTGATTTGTAAATAACCCTCACCTTTTTTAAGAGGCAAGGATTTCCATTCAACTATTTACTCTGTGTATCTATCCACAGTTTTAGAGACTGTCAGTTCTGGGGATTACATGATATGCATATTAGTCTTCCAATATACTGTGCATTTTTATGACCTTTCCTGAATAACAGGAGGAATGTCTATGTAATTGAGTCTGATACACTGTAATTCCTAATCTTTGCCATCACATCAAATATCTTAAAGATAGCGTTCATGCTTTCCATAGCACAACTAATTCAGAGAATGAACAAAGTAAGAGTAAGTAGACGTGTCCTGGTACTGCTCACCAACCACATCAATGATTACTTAAAAAGTCACCCAAAAACTGTAAGTATTTTAAGTCCCTGGAAATCTGCAGTTTCTCTCACAGAAGTCAGAGAGAATTATTTAGTATACATATATGCATAGCCAAACCTGGTACATTATCAGGCTTTTGATTTCAGCTCTTCTGTGAAGTAACAAGCTAAAAGTCACTGTCAAATGGTGTTATTGGAAACATGATGTTTTCAAAACCTGCTTGAGCAAAGCATGCAGTGATCAGCATACCACAGGTACATGCTCCCAAAGCAATTACTAGCCTGTCACTTGTCCCAGCGCTGTCCCAACACTGTAACAGCCATTTGTTCCTACGCCATTCTCTCTCCCCTTCACAGAAATGCACTGTTCTACACTCCCTAAAAAGACACACAGCAGGGGCTGTTTTTTAACCCAGAAGTAACTAAGGATATGTCACCTGAGGGCAGCTAGAGCCACCCAAGGCATGTGAAGCCCATAACCTTGAGTTGGAGGAAAAGAGCAATATCTACAGCATCCTACAGCCCACTCATTGATACCTGCTCCAAGAAAACTTCATTCAGCTATGCTAAGTCAGCTGCTGGACTTTGCTGCCTACAATGGGGAAAGTGTTTGTGGCATCAAACTCAACTCTTGAAACCTGCTCTCCTTCCCTTCCTGCCTGCCTGCTCTGTTGAAGCATGGCTGTATTTCATGTATGGGATCACAACTTATTTTTGCAGCCAGCTGGAGCCACATGCAAATATGGAAAATGGCTAGAAAATGGCACTGAGTGAGAATACTGCTTTCCCTCAAGCTTTCTCACTAAAGCTACTTTCCCCCTCCTCCCCACCCCCTGCTCCTCCCTCGCCAGAATGAAGAGAGTAAACGAGGGTCTTGGAAAACTCACCATTCAGTGCTTGATTCATGTCCCGGACACCAATCTTTCACATGACCTGAGAAAAGTTCCAGTTGGTTCCCTCATCCTCTCTTACTCATATTCATGTTGCAAAAATTGTATTGGAGTCTCTGCTTTCCTGATCCCCACCTTCAAAGATACAGGCAAAAAGAACAAGTCATGACTGGGCAAGCTAGGTTCTGAATTGAGAAGACACCAGTTAGCATCTGGCAACTTTTTATATTCACTTTTTTACAGCGGCCCTTCCAATCTGTGTTCACAATTAACAGTATTTTCCCTGCTATAGCCAGTTTTCACCAGATGTCTTTCTCACCCCTTCCTTTCATATTTACCTTAAATCCCAAATACCTGAGAATTCTAATTATGAAAATAAGTTAGAATCGATGTAAAGACATCTGCAAAATGAAGGTCTAGGGATCCCAAAGCTCACGATTTTTTCCACATAGCTATGCTCTAACTAGTAAGAGGATAAACTAAATGTCAATGCTGAAGCAGAGATGAACTTTCATATGCATCCTCTCCACTTGAAATGTCTCTCATAGTAATGGAGGTACTGCTCAACAACATAAAACCTAACTAGCTGGTATAAACTAACTTTAGATAAGCAGTTATGACCTAAACAAAGTTTCAACACAAAGCACATAGCCTCTGGGTACTCTTGCCCCAGTAAGATGTTTTGAGTTTAAATTTAGATTTTTATTACCATTGGAATGCTGAGATAAACCTTCAGTCCCACTGGTGCAACTCCAGGAAGAGACTATATTAAATTCTGCTGTTCGTGAAGGAGTGAGCTTTCTGTCTATTCATTACCAGGCATGCAAGCCGGGTAATAAAGCTGAGCTGTTTTTATTCATATACAATGTGCACCTTATTATGGCTAGCAGAATACTGCAAGAGCAGTTCCTATTTGTAGGTGCATCATGCAGGAGCTGAAAATTACATCAGTTCTATGGGGCTGAAATCACAGATATGACACGCACAAGGGCTGTCAGTGACAACGGTCACAACTTTTGTTCTTTCATTTGCTAGCCCAGGCTAGGTATCCTGTCCTCGACTTCCCTGATTCTGTAAAAGGGCATTTAAAGGTAACTGAAACATAAATGAATCAGCTTACTAAGATGGCATTGTGAAAAAACAGGAGCAAAATTAAACATCTGAATTTTGGAAATCCAAACCAAGAATTTGCTTCTTTTGACAAGGAAAAAGTCCTGAACGCCCTGGTATTAATAATATGCATTATTCTTAGGTGCCTAATGTTTTACTAGCAAAAGAAAAAAAGAAAGTAATGTTAGGCCCAGGGAGAAGTAACAACTCAGATTCAGGAACAACCTGAGATACCAATCAACACAAAAATCCATTGTTTTGGATGGGGTATCTCGGTCACTTCCTGAACTGAACTGGCCCTTGAGTCAAGGGAGTTTAGTTAACTGGGCATAGGGAAACAGTCACCTTTCTCTTACAAGTGACAAGGAAAGATAAACCCATTTCACCACTTGGTTAGTCTTTTCACCGCAATAAGCATTCCTTATTTCAAATGCAACAATTCATAACACAGGCCCCAGCCAGAACCTTTAAGGTAAGTTTTACTATGCAATGAAGCAGATATTCGTACATTTGTGAACTGACCCAAACCATCGTTTGACTTGATAAAATACACTCAAAAAGCAACTTACTCGAAGTAATAGACTCTGATAACCTGAAAATAGTCTTTGGGGCAAAATAACAGTTACTATCCCTATGACAAAGAAACTACTGACGTTCTCTTTTCAAAGTCTCCTTCAATCCTGCAAAGAAAAGGTGGTAAGCCTTCAAAGAACTGTCCCCATGCCACAGCCAGAAGCTCCCCACTGGTGGCAGAAATACTTTCATTTTGGGGAATTGAACAGAGCTTATCCAGATCTTTAACCGGCTAATAGCGGCTGGTGTTTGTATGATATGTGAAAATTAACCAAGAGCGGAGCATGCAACACCTTATCAATGCAGTTTTTGACTGTGTTATGGAAGGGAAGCTTGAAATTGTCATAGGCAAACCCAAAGGTTTGTAATCATGCTCATTAGCAGGGAAGAGACTTTGTGACCTATCCTCTGATGCATTTAGTAAATTAAAAGGAGAAACTGTTGTGCTTCATTTTGTCCAGGTTTTGACTGATCATTTTTGAGATTTATATTTGGAATTTTTTATATTGGTACTTGAGCACACAGAGGAAGTCTGAGGAGAAAGCTGGGGTGTTAGTTTATTTTTTAAATACTGTCTCAGCAATATGGTCAAATTGACAGTGCTTCTCTGATCCTTTTACACAGAGGAAAATTTGTGATTATTTTCTCTTTCTGCACACAACATAAAACAAAATTGCTTAAAATTCCTTTCCTCTTTAGTTCCTAACCTATGCACTTAGAACTGGCTTAGGAAGGCTTCCCTTTTCCTGTTTTGGAGGGCTTCCTTTATCTCTTGGCTTCACTTTCACATCTCTCCAAAGTTGTTTTTTTCCAGAATAGCCTGTGCTTTGTGGTCCTTGCTCTGGCCCTTCCCCTTCTTCTACGGTGTTCTGAAGTTTAATTTTCATACTTTTTAAAAGGCATTTCATTTTATTACTTTTTTTGTAACTCCTACTGCTGTCTTTTCTTTATGCTTTTGTAGATATTGATAACATTATGAATTACATTATACTGTACAAAAATGAAGTTCACTACACTTGAAACTCACTGCCATTTTCTTCCAGTTTTTGCTAGGGGTTGAGACTCCCTAGGAATTTATTTTAAAATCTCCTTTAATCCTCCTGCTGGACTGATGTTTCCTTTCAGAAAATGAGGACACTGTTCCAGCCAGAAGTGACATAGCAGGATGGAAAAGAGGAAAAAAAAAGTCCTGAGTCATGAAAGCAAAGAAGAAATACAGCTGAAATAGAATTGAGAGAGGATTAAACCCCGCTAACCTGGAAGGGACAAAGAAGTAGGATGGAGCTCTAATTGAAAGGAAATTGAAGACTGACTATGTAAGAACTAGACATTTCGAAAAAGAGGGAGAACTGGACCAAGGGAGAGCTGAACTAGAAGATGCTTCTCACCTGTTAGCTCAGTTCATTATCTGCCCTTTGTATTCTGTTCCCAGGAAGACTTTAGAAGCCATTTCAACAACCTGCCTCTGGCCACAAAAAACCTCAGAGCTCCAGAGAACAGAGTCTCTGGGCCGGAGCTGCTCTCAGGCGGTTGCACAAGCACTACCAGGGGGTAGCGATGGACCTGCACCATCCTTCCAGTGCTGGGACGAATGCCTGGGCTCCAAGGAACGTAAGCAAATTCTTGTTCCCACAGCACCAAGAAAAGGGAAGATCTGTATCCAAAGTTTGTAATTTGGCGTATTGCTTGAATAAGTGCTTCCCTTACTTCCCGGTTCTCTGAAGTCTGATTGTTGCAGAGGCAAAAAAAAAAAAAAAAAAAAAAAAAAAACACTGCTAAGAGCTAAGCACACTGCAGCTGTCTCTCAGAAATCAGAATGCCTAATCCATCAATAGCCATCAATAACTAACCACCACCCAAAATCACAAACCGCAGCCTGCTTGCCTCCTCTGTGTGCAGTCTAGCTGACTGCCTTCAGACCTTGTCAATTAGGGAAGCATTTTTTTCCCCCTTCAGTAACTGGTTCATTAATCTTCTTTCTACTCCCACAGACCATTTTGGAAAACTTGTGTTTACAAGTAACCAGATCTACTCTGCATTCATCAAAAAGAAAGTTAGTGCTAAATCAGAGCCTAGAGTTATGGAATAAACTGCTTAATCCAGCATTCTAACGGTTCTGTAGTGTGAGATAACGGCATTTAAAACACAGCAATACCATCTAAAAAAGTGGAAAAGGCCACTATTTTCTGTAATCATTCCCATGGAATGCAAAACTTGATTAAAAAATCATGGTATTTCAATATTCATCCTTCTTATTTGGATGTTTAAAAGTATTCCCCTTTGATTATCATAGCCATATGTTAAAGATGAGCCCAACAATTAAAAGGGCTTCCTCCCACCCTATGGATAATTGATAAATTTTCTGCTAGTTGGGGGAATATGACAAGTTTCCGATATAGGTGATACAGGATAGTAACTGACATCTTAACAAAGGGAGACTATAAAAAAAAAAAACCAAATTATTTTCTCTCCTATTTCTTCCCCATCTGCTCCTCTTCCTCCATTTCTTCAGTGAACCAGATTTGCCAGCAAGGCAATTTAATCTTCCAGGAAATAAAGAAAATCTTCCTTTTCTAACAAAAATAAAAACTTCCACTTGTCAAGGACAGAAAGCCCAAGAGGAGGAATTATCTACTGACAGTGAGCTATGCTTTTTTATCTCTAGGAATGGAAACAGCAGTATTCTGGAAGAAATAACATTGATTTAGCCAGAATGTAAGGAAGACATCTTCTGTTTGATGTATGTTGCTTTCTGGACAAGAGTAGGACAATAGCCTATATTCCCTGAACAAAATAACCTCCTGCTGTGTTTTCACTATTATTCAGTGAGAAGTATTTTATTCCCTTCTAATATTAAACTCTGAATCGAGAGAAACCTCATGCTTAGTCATGAACCTGGCCACATGCTTAAGGACCTACCACTAGGGTAATTCTGCTGAGTTTTTAATGCCATGCATAACCGGGGAAGGAAGAGCTGTAGCTCTATCCTGTAGAGACGAGGACGTAAACCATACCAGTCAGAGAAACAGGCACAGCTTACCTCCCTGGTGCAGCAAAGAAGCCACAGAAACCAAACCTCAAATCTAGCATAAGTTTACAAGCCAGAGCAGCTTTTTCTGTTTTTGTTCCTGTGTTTAACAACATAGTAGTATGCCAACAAGCATCAAGAAAAAAGGAGTAATAAACTTGCTAAATTAGGCTTAAGTGCAAATGCAAAACTGGAAAAAACCTCCAGGTCTGTCTCCTTTTCTTCACAAACACACATTTGCCATCTTGTCAAGATCCACCTTAAAAGTAGTTGATTGTTGTCCATGATTCCTACTAAAAGAATGTTCCAATTTTTAAAATGCCACTTACCTGGTGGTTTAAAAATAAAACAACCCTCTTCTTTCTATTATCCAGCTTGAAGGCATACATGGCTGGTAAGCTTAGGCTTAAGTGCTTTAACTTTAAGAATATGAAGCACCTTGTTGCTTTCAACCGGATAAACATATTCTTCACATCAAGCACATTCTTAAGTGTTTTGCAAAACGGTAGGTTCCTCAATAGAGTAACTACAGATATCTATATCTATCCTGGGGAACCAATGAGAGATGCAGGTAGCCAATGCTTCAGCCAAAATTAACATATTTACTGGTTTCCAACAGAAATCCTAATATCGTACATCAACAGGGCTCTTCTAAGCAAAAAAAAATTAAGTTGGAAAAGGAAAAATGCAGTATGAACTACCTATAAAGGTACAGGAGAAAACTGGAAAGGAGAACTGAAGGAAAGAATTAAGTTAATCTCAAAAACAACAGAAAGTAGATACATATAAAGACAGACATGAACTGAGTTAAAACAACAGAGAGAGTCTGCACTTGATTGGCAAGACTGAAATATTGAGCTTTACAAGAGTAAACCAGTAAAAGTTGCGCTACTGGTAGAAGAAACTCAACAGATGAGCACCAGCACCCGAAGGCCCATAGAGAAAGTGTTTCAACAACGTTGCAGGCCATGAAGTAAAACTGTTGTGTCAAAGAGTTTACAACTCTCCTACAAGGAAGAAGGATGCATGCTTCCCTTCTTCTGTGGCCATCTGTGGCCAGCCCACACCCTGCTTGTGCTAAAGTGCGTGGCGCTCCCTATGGCATAGCAATCCTTTTGCTCTGAGCTTGAAAAAAAACCTCTGTTTTGTTGAACAGATGCAGAAAGTCTCTTGTACTCTTCCTTCGACGCTGAGAATGGGCACTGGGGCCAGACTAAAGCTACCCCTATATAAGAGTGTGAAAATGTCAATAAACTGGAGAGGTAAAAGGCTTAGTGAAAAGCACGCAGACCAGACAGGAACTCAATCAGCTGCACTATGTACAACAGCCTTTGTGCAGTAGTATTCATTAGACACCGGTGTAGATACAGTGTGACAGAAACACAGTGGTATGATATGCTGTCACCATTAAGGTAGGATATGACAGATGTATTCAAAAAATATAAAATATATTCACACAACTTCAAATTAAGAGAATACATGTGAAGCCAACCTGAATAAAGAGCCTGCCTTTCTTTGGAGTATTCTGACATTAATTGCATCAATCAGACCAGCTCCTAATTATATCAATTTAGAAACAACACCCCAATGTTGCATTTGCAACATCTTCCAGCTTTGCTCAAAACACATTACAAGGGGAACATTAAAAACATGCTTAAACATTAAAACAAAAAATGATCATTCTGTGGTTATACAGATAAATGTATCTTCCCAGATGCTAAAGTTTAACCAAATGAGACCGTCATTACCACTAACATTAGCATCAAGTAGTCATGACTAAACCTGCAGGTATTAACTAGCTACCCAAGAGAACCCAAGCATCAGTTGCCCAGCTTCAAAGTAGTGAGTAAGACCTTATGCCATGACCATCTCAGCCACAAAATTACACAAAATGCACTAGAAAGAAAAATTGCATTTCTGTCCTCGATGCTGTGTTCTCCACTTTCCTATACATGTTTCACTTGTCTTAAAACAGCTCCAGCACAACTCAACTATTTCTTTTCCCACACAGGACAATTATCCAAGTCTTCAATACCATCCAAAAGACTGCTGGTGGGCAGACGAGAGACATTTTCTTTAAAAAAACATCTACCATTTAAAGAAAAATAGCAATAGATTTTTCTGCATCTTTAATAAGAAGTTATCAGTATTTTAAGTGGGAAGAGTTTGCCACTGAAACTATTGCATGTCTCCACAAAAGTTATCCAGATCTTGGAAACAGCATAAGAAGATTTCAGCTAGTGTTACGTAAGGCCAAATAAAAATGGGAGGAAAATAAAATGGGAGATCAGGAATATGGACTTGCACTTTGCACAATCCTAGTCATCCAAATAATCCTTTTCTCATGCAAATATATCTGCTACATGCAATGGCAGAGGTAACAGGACTGGGATGTATTTCTGTAACAACACGGTTTCCTCACTACTGCCATAATGTCCCAAGGGCAAAATAAGTTGCAAGAATTTGCGCTGCAATACAGCTAGGCAAATTTACATCAGCAGAAAAATCTCATTTAACAACCCACTGGAATTTAAAACTGCATCTTGAACTCTGAGTACTGGCAGCTCTAAGCTAATAATGAAAGATCTTGCTCTGCCAGTTAAAGAAACAAACTTATTTTCTTTCAACGCATCTGTTTCGAAGCCCCTTCTGGTCAATGGAGTCTTTCCACCGTATGTATCTTACATAGCGCATATGCCTTTCATAGGCCAAAAATGTTATGTTAAATCAGTGCTTCAGGACTGTCACTGATGTCTTTGGTTAGTGTGGGAAAATAATTTAATTCTGCGTATTATCAGAACTGTGTTGTTTTTCCATGTACATGATAAGCTAAATGCAAAATTGGTAAGCTTATGCATACTAATGGTGGTGAATTACTCGCATTCCTCACAGGGCCCTCAATTAGCTTAATCAAGCCACAAGAGGGGCACAGGTATATTGCAGGAAACCTGGTGAAGATCTCTGCTCAGTACATCGCTCCAAGATGTTGGCCCCATGACAAGCTGCAAGGCTACCTGAATTAGTATTTCTATTATGTATACGATAAGAGCTAAGCCTCATCTAATTGTTATGGCTAGAACTGGTCCTGCCATTTCAAAAGAGCGATTACAAAACCGTAGGCTGCAACCCTCCAGGTTGTAAGAACAATCAAGACCTTGGAAAGGCTCGTGGATGAAGACTAAAATAGTGGGATTAATGAGACAAGAGAGGAACAATAAAATCAGATAAAAAAGATAAATCAGCAGCTTCTCTTTCCCCACACCTCAACAGACAAAATCATAAGGAAATTCATCTCAGTTAAAAGGTGGGAAATCCAAAACCAGGTAAAGAACTGATACAAACATTCAGGACAGTTATGGATCCATGTCAACTACTAACTTTAGAACATGAGTCTAATATACGCCCAGATACAAAGGTTGTGGAGAAAATCAAAGTAAGAAGAACTGATCCACGATATTCCAAGTCCTGCAGCCCAGATTTTAACAATTATTAAATCAGGAATAGTATCACATCCGTGGGAAAGGATGAAGTGTTTTTCTGTTCTTTATATGGAAATTTTATTTACCAGGTCTGCAGATCAGGTAGTCTGACCAATAACCTGCAGTGTTCTACAACAAATTTTGAAGGAAAGAACTGTTAGAGTGAGCAAGTATGACATTTTCAATAACATTTTTTTTTCATTCAGCATTTTTATTTGATAATTCATTCCCTAAATAAGAGAAACAGGGAACTGCTTTGGTGACAGTCATGTTGAAATGAGAGTTATTATGCAGTCAGTTGCTTTTTTTTTTTTAACCTAAAAGGTTCGGGATTGCATTCATTACCATTACAATATTTATCTTTTTGAAAGAGTTATTTACTACTGACCAAGTTGGGAAACATTGTCAGTACAGAAGAAGCTCAAAGAGGATGATCCCGACTTAAACAACCCTGAAGCCTAAAAATATCAGGAACATGTCAAAATTTATTAGCATTAAATGTAACAATGAAATGAGAATTTCCACTATAAGCTGGATGATTATTAATTGCGAACAAGGAAGGAGCTATCCTGCGACCTTCTATTTCTTCAATGAGTGTTGTGTAGACAGAAGAAAAAAAAAAAAAAGAGCACCATTGCTGAATGTCTCCAGCAAGACATTTTCAATGCTTCCAACTGGAAATATAAATGAGGTTTGAGGCACTGATTATCTCTCTTCTAACATACTGTACACAATACAAATTACTAATACTAATGAAAATTAATCATATCTTCTGTCATTTTGCTCAGACTTCCAGCATCTCTTCCTCAGGTCTTCTTTCTTCTCACAGCTTAGCAGAGTTTCTCTATCTGCCCCAAATAGAATTACTCTCCAAAATACAGCAAGGGGGGGGCATACAAGAGAAAGTATGAGGATAAGAACAAGATGGGTATAACTTGCCACACTATACTAGAATTAAAATCAAACGGTCTTTAATAACAAGAGTGCTAGTCACAGCATTCTGCAGGGAAGGCTACTGACCCTGATGCTTTAAAAAAAAAAAAAAAAAAAAAAAAAAAAAAAAGTGATCCAGGCACAAGAAGCTGGAGACCCTTAGGTACTCCTTTGCAAGTCTAGATGCCTGTGTAATGACAGAACCATTCTCCAATAGCATTACAACTCCCTCCCAAAGGGACATGCCCCAGACAGGGCTTTTCAGCATTGGAGCCAGGTCCTGAGTTCAGAACAGCAACTGTTTCATTCTAGGAATCCCATGTTGTAGGAAAATCTTATATGGCAGCCACTGAAATTTAAAATAGCTCTCTACCATCTCTGTCCTCCAACATAGGTCTAAAGCTGCAGAAGGGCAAATGGTATCATCTATCCCGCCCAAGAGAAGGCTCAAAGCTGCCATGGGTGGAGGGAGCTCTGCAGCCCAGATGTGCATAGCTGGTTACACTGGGATCAGCACTGCTGATCCATGGCCACAGAAAGTGGAAGCACCCTGCATCCTAGGAAGCCTGTAAATGCTAGTGGAAGGTGGGAGAAATGCACTTAATTCAAATATCTCTAGTGTAAGCAACACAGTTCAAACTGGGTTTCCAGCCAGCATGTTGAGAGCAGAAAGAAAAACAACTGCCCCAAGGCAGTTACTGATTACTGCTAGCCTAGCTAGCACTGGCATATGCCATAAGGCAGAGGGCTTGTTTCACTCTCCACAAAGACAGAAGGCCTCTCTTCTTTGTGGGCAAGCAACAAGGCTACCTGCATTAGAGGGGCCCTTTGGCAACTTCCAGCTAGCAGAATATACTGCATGCTCCCCCCCGAACCCTGCCCAACGGGAGGCAAGAAACACAGTTGTGCAAGCCTCCCTTCCCCAGTATTTCAGCACCACAGAGGTTGCCAGCGTCTGAGCCTTCCCCCTCTTCCACCCCTCTCCCTTGCAGAAGGTGCCTCCAGCAAAACTCTCTGATCCCCTGCTCCCAAAGGACATCTCCAGCTAAGTGGAAAGGAGAGAGGTCACCCTCAGGGACACAGACCAGGAATGGGGCAGAGTTGAAGTTCACAGGATGTTTCGGACTTGCTCTACTGAGTCCTTAAAGTACTGTCACCTCCCTCCGTGCCTCAAACCCCACCTGGTGGCTGGTCCCACAGTCCCGCTGTGCTTCTCTTACCTGTTGCAGACCTCCATCCAGCTTCCCCTCCCCAAAAGGGGCAGAGTAGCAGGGTGGGCAAGATGCTCCTGCCAGGGGTGGCAGTGCCATAGCTGAGACATACTGCTGTCCAAGATCCTGGAGCTGAGCTGGCATCCCCTGCTCCCTGACCCCAGAGGAAGGCGCAGCTCCCCTCCACTTGGCCGCGGCTCTGCCTCGGAGCTGAGCCTGCCTGGCGCATAGCTGCCGGAGCACAAGCCGGGAGAAATCCGCCTGCACGGCTGGAGGGAGCCGACTGCCCAGCGATGCGCGAAGCCCTGCCTCTGCCTGCTCCTCAGAAACGACCTCTTCCAAGAGAACTTATTGGGCTTCAAGCTGTACCTGAGGGGGTTCAAGAAGGAAAATTATGCTTTGCAATATGGTATGTGCATTAACCATTCCCAGAGTTAACTGCATGACTTTCTTTCCTTTTAGACCAAACTTGCTGTCTCCTACTGGAGTTATTAATCTTTATATTCACATTCTTCATGCAGAACAGACTTGGTCTGCTTCTCCCTTTCCACCCCCTCTCTCCCCCACACGCTCCCTAAAAACCCAACAATTAACAGTGTGGATTTTTTTTTAATTCCCCTACATCTGTGTAATTATATTCACATTAGAAATCAATCAACTCTGGTCATTACCATTAGTGATATGCTCATAAACCAAACACTAGTCATGCTAATGAACTGAATGAAACATAATTTCTTGTTGTGTAAACTGATGCTCAACTCTAATCAGCAATAAATTCAATCAGACATTACTTACATCAACCGAAAAATATATTAAAGGCTCGTAAAGAGTAATAACGGCTCGTTTTTGGAACGTGAAGGAGCGATTCCAGGCGCTGGACGCAGCCTCGGCAGTACCGTGGGGTGAGGGGGCCTCCGGCCGCTAAGGCCTGTGAGGGGAGGCGGCCTCCTCGCCCTTCGCGGGCCGGGGGAGCCCAGGCCGCGGCGGCTCCGGAGCGCTCGTCCCGCCCGCGAGCCGAGGGCACACGCGCCGCGGCCGGTAGCGACCGTTAACGGCCGCCAGCGGCCTCGCGCCCGCTGCTGCGCGCGCGGGACAGGCGCGGTCGCAGCGGGGCTGCGGCCAGAGCTCACGGGAAAGCCGCGGCGTCGGCCCGCCGCTGCCGCCCGCGCTACAGCCCCGTCGGCGCGGTGCCGGCCGCCGCCCAGAGCGGGCTGGCGGCGACGGGAGCGGCCCCGCCGCCGCCCCTGAGCCCCTGCCCAAAATGGCGGCGGGGCTGCCCGCGGGCTGAAGGGGGCCGCACCCGCCGCGGGCCCGGGGCCGAGCGCCTCCGGCTCCCGCGGCCACTTTGCGCAAGGGGGGGGAACCGAAACGCCCCGACGGGGCCGCCGCGAGCTCGGCGGGGCTGTGCCGCCCTGCGACACCCCGCGCCAGAGAAGGGCAGCCCAGCCCCCCGGTGCCTCCGCCTTGCACCGCTACTCGAGGGTGCAAAACGCAACCTCGGCAACCAAGCCCGCACCGAGAACCCGGCGGGTTCACTCCTACTTGGTTTTCCTCCCTCGAACATTCCCCCCCCTCCCAAGGTCGTTTCTCTTTCTTTTTGGAAAACGTCTAGGTTTCATACAAGCCAGGACGGTGACGTTAAGAGCGAGAACCAAGCTGCGAGGAAGATGCCCTCACCTCGCCCCATCCTCCCGGGCGTATCAGGGACTAAGTAACACCCCCGGCCGCGCACCGGGAGCCGTGTCCTGCCTCCGCGCTCGCTTACTTTTGGCGTAAGCCCGAAGGGCTTCGAAAAAGTGGCAGGAAGCAAGAAAAGAGCCCAGCCCCTTCCCTGAAAAAAGGGAAAAAATGGTGCACGCCTTAAGCTTGGCCCCCCAAAACCTCCCGGGAAACACGCAACGATGCAAGATACCCGTTTAAAAAGAAAATCAGTAAAAGGAAAACTCATTTCTGATTTCCCCGCTTTAAATTCAGGGGCAAGAACTGGAGGACAACGAATCCCTGGTACCTACCGATCTCTACACACGTGCGCACGCACGGGCGCGGCCCGCCCTGCCGCCCGCCGGGCTCCTGCGCCGGGACCGCCCCGTCGGGGCAGCCCCAGCCCCAGCCCCAGCCCGGCGGGGGCAGCAAGACCGGCAGCCGGCACCGCGGCGCTCCCTCGCCGCCCGGGGCAGCGCCGGCCCCGCCGCAGAGCTTTGCGCCGCGCTCCGCAAAGGGCCCCCGCACGCTGCTGCTGCTGCGCGGGCGCGGAACAATCCCGGCTTGGCCGGGCAGGCGCGGGGGCGTTTTGTAACCGCCGCAGCGCAGTGATTTGCTGCGATGGGGTAATACCATTTCCAGCTGCACGGTATTAATGAGACTCTCACAACCTGGGGAAAACTTTCAGCACAAGGTGACTTCGCGTTAAGGAAGGGGGAAAAAAATAAAGACAAGCCCAGCGAGCCAGCCTCGGCCCCGCACCGGCGGCCGCCGCCGGGCCAGCCCTGCGCGCCGCTCGGGGCTTGCGCGGGCAGGTGCCAGGGCGGCGAGGGCGCGGAGCGAGGGCCTTCCCCCCGCGGCCGGTTCTCCCTCCTTCTCGCCGCCCGCAGCAGGCGGGAGCGGCTTCGCGCCCTGCCCGTAGCTCTCGGTCCGCGCGAGCCTCGCCGGGCGGCCCGGGGCCGGGGCAGCGCGCCCGCGGCAGGGAGCCGGCTCGGCCCGGGGACAGCAGCAGCAGCAGCAGCAGCAGCAGCGCGTCTGGGTGTGCGGCGGCAGCGGAGCGCGGCCCGGGAGGCCGGTCCGGGGCCGTCTTGGCGCAGATTTTCACTCCGGGTGAGAGCGACCCAGCCGCCTGCCGTTATCAACCCTTCTTCATCACTCCCCGTTGTCGCCTGCACGGCGGCTGCGGTGCCCGGAATCCCGATGAGCTCAACGGGGAGCTGGCGGCGGCCCGGCCCCGGGGGCTCCCGGGGGGGCCCGGCCCCGGGACGGCTTGCGCCAGTGCACAGTCGCGGGCTGCGGGGCGCAGAGGCGTGCTGAGCCCTCCGCGCCGCTCGGAAGCAGGAGGCCGGGTGCTGTCGGGCGCTGGGTCCGTCGCGTTTGGACGTGAAGCCCGCGGCTGCCCCGGGCCGGGCCGGGCCGGGCGAGGAGGGCTGCGGCCCGGGGCGAAAGCAGCGCGGCGCCCGGCCCGCAACCTGCGGATAAATAGAAAAAGCGTTGCTCATTATGCTAGCACTAACCCCTCCAGGAGCTAATTAAATGCCTTCCTGGGAGCCGCGGTCTGAAAAAGCCACGCGGCTTCAGCTGTGCGGCAGCCGGGGCGCGGCGCAGCCCCCGCGCCCCGCCGCCCCGCCACGCACAGAGCCCAGGGGGTCATTTCACCGCTTTATTTCACGTTAAAGTTTAGATACAATCGAAATCCTGGTGGTACGCACCTTTTAATAAAAGTAGTAATCTCTTTGAGTACTGCAAAATTATAGCATTTACATCTTTAAAAGACTGTAAACAAAATAATACTAGCAAATAAATACTACTAGCATCGAAGTATACATTGTAAGTTATTTTTAGACGGCTGTATAAAATGCGATCTGCTTTATAGACTATAATACAGATAAACGCTATAATAACCGGATATAAGATTGTGCGGGAAACGTGCTAGCGGTGGCTCCGCTCGGGGCTGCCCGCGCCGCCCGGGGGTAGCGAGGGCGCGCCGAGGCGCGGGGCCGCGGGCTGCGAGCCGAGCGCAGCGGCTTTCCCGAGGAGCCCCGGCGCCGTGCCGCGGCTGGCAGCGCAGCCCGGGAGCTCCCTGGCCTCCGCGCCCCGGCTACCTGCAGTGAGAGAGCGTATTTCTGGTTAAGAAAAATAAAAGTCCCATTTAAACTTTATTGAATTAAAGCAAAAATTAATTTTCGATATTCACACATATATTACAGAGTAATAGTAAAAGTTCAATATACTTCCTGGCGTTTAGTTGGGCCACATTTTACAAGAGCAAAACAAGCATCAAAACATTTAGCAGCCTTAAATTTCACAATCACTCAGAATTACATAGAAATACTGAAATACTCTAGTCAGCCTTGGCTGTGAATAGTTCTTAGTGTATAAATTTTTCCTTTGCCAGCCGGTATACAGCAAGAATTGCATTTTCCCTTCCGTCATGGCATCCATGTATTCAAAAATACTTTGCTTTTTTAAAAGTTAAACTCAGAGAAAGAGTCAAGATTAACATGTTTTAAAAACAAAACTACAAAATATGCTGTAAACGACAACGAAAATATCTAAAGTCTACTTGGGCGAGGCAGAAACCATGGGGGGAACGATGGCAGATTACACCAGTGACACAGAGATGGGAACTAATTTTGTGGGAGGAGAGAGAGGAATATAAATGGGGGTATGATCAATTATAGTGTCTCCCGCCTGTTGGCTGCAACACAACAAAAATAAGTAGTAATTCTTCAAAGCAGATGTACACAAACCTAAGCAGGATTTAGCTTCTTTAATATTTGAATGTAAAAAGTCTGCTGTCCACAGCTCTTTAAACCCAGCTACAATTCGGGAATTTGTAAGAAATTCTCTGACTTGCTGCTTTCCCTCTGCTCGGATGAGAAGTTATTTAAAGCGGGAACACTAGAAATCCAGAGAACGTGGAATACTTCCAGCCTCCCATCAAGTTTCCTCTCTCCAGTTTTAGATAAGCTCTGTCTCCTTTCTCCATCTGAATCAGGACTCCATTGCTAGCAGCTTCTCGGGTCACATCTTGGTCCCCTGCAAAGGCAGAAATCACTGGCCACCCATTTAGCATCAAACTCACCTAAAGAGCAAGACAAAACAAAGCTCTCCGTCAATTAAAGTCAGACAACGACACCGCCGGGGCTCACCTAGCAGGCGAAACGCTTAGTTAAGAAAGGGCCTTTTCTGACAGCTGAAACTCCAACCCCATAAAAAATGAAATATCAATCCGAGCCCAGCTAAGGTACGTACTCTAAAGGAAGAAGGCTTTCACCGCTGTTTTAGACCGGCAGCTACATCAAAACAGCCGGTGCATATGAAACAGGGCATTGATCCTATTTTGAAGGGTTTCAATGGGGTGCCTGTGTTTTCAGGCTATGAAAAGAGGTCTGCTCGTACTTATTGAAAGATGGCTTTATGCGAAACCTCAGAGACAGTGAGGAGCAGAGCCACAGCCGCCAGAGTCAGCGCGTTTGAAGTGTATTCAAGAGGTAGTTTTCCTTTGTTAGGCAGCAAAGACAATATGCCACAACACAGTCAATAAGCTGTGCTCGGCTCGCATTAATGATCCCAGACCCGCATATCCCACGTTAATAATACACTACCTTCCCGATCCAGATGCGTGAAGCCACTTAAACTAGTTCGGTGCTGTGTCCGCACGCTCACCTGTGCGACGGACAGGTCCATGCAGACAGGTTTTCCCCCTAGGTTAGGCTACCTGGCTGCAGGCCGGCCGTTCGCTACCCCTGCCCCGGGGGCGTGTGCACCAAGCCGCACCCGCAGGCTGGGCACACGCGCGGGGTGTCTGCGCGCCCGCGTCCCCGTTCACGGCCAGACCCGACCCGCAGGCGCCTTCCCGCACCCCGGGCGCCAGCGCAACCTCCTGCCGCCCCAAAGCGCGGCGCGGCGCGGCGGGTGCCGAGCGCCCGGGGCTGCCGGGGGCCGGGCCGGGCGGCGGCTTCGGGCGTCCCCGCCGTCCTGGGGCGGCTGCGGCGCCGCGGGCCGGGGCGGGGGCCCGGCCGGGCAGCGCGGCCCCCGGGCACCCCGGCGGGGGAGGCGCTCCCGCGGCCCGGGCAGCCCCGGCCCGTCCCCCCGGGGGCCGCGCGTCCCGCGGAGCGAGGCGGCGGCGGGCAGGGCTGACCTGGATGGTTTGCCTGTTGTACACTTTCACCACGTGAAAATTAAAACTGTAAATCCCTTTCCGGGGCGATATGAAGGTGCTCCTCTCCGAGTCGAAGTTGCTGCCGATGTTCACTAGTACCTGCAAGGAGAGCGGCGTGAGCGTCTCGGCGGCGCCGCGCCCGCAGCCCGCCGCCGCTCGCGGGGCCCCGCCGCCCTCCCGCCGGCGGCTCCCCGCGCCCGCCCGGCAACTTCGGCCCCGCCGCGGCGGAGCGCCCCGCGGCCGCGCCGCCCCACCTGGTCGAAGTAGATGATCATGGTGCGGTTGCTCATCTCGGAGGGCTCGTGGTTGGTGCTGCGGATGGCGGAGAAGGCGACCTTGGCGCTGCCGGAGCGCACGGAGATGCCCAGCGCGGTGCCCGTGGGGTCGGAGGTGGGGTTGGAGTCGCACACCACGAGGCACTTGCCCTCCAGCACGATGGGCTCCGTCTCGTTCTGCCCGCGCGCCAGCCACGCCGCGCCGAGCAGCAGCAGCAGCCCCAGCGCCAGCGCCAGCCCCAGCGCCGGGCCCCGCATGGCGCCGCGCTGCCTTCGCCCCGCTCCGCTCCGCTGCGCCGCGGCGCGCCCGGCTCCGCGCTCCGCTCGCTCCGCGGCCCCGCCGCTGCGTCCCTCAGAGCGGGGCGGAGAGCCCCCCGCCGGGCAGGAAGCGGCCGCGAGGAGGCACGGGAGCGCCGGCGCTCATAGCGCGGAGCGGAGCGGAGAGGCGCGGAGCGGAGAGGCGCGGAGCCGCCCGCCCCGCCGCGCCGCGCCGGGCAGGAGGGAGGGCGGGCGGGCGGGAGGGCAGGAGGGAGGCGGGCGGGCGGGAGGGAGGCGGCGGCGCTGCCGGGGCTGCCGGCGAGCACAAAGACGGCGCGCGGCGCCGCCCCGCCTCCCCACCGGCCCCGCGCTGGCGTCAGCGCCCCCGCCCGCGCGCCGCCCAACCAGCGCCCGCCGCGCGCCGCCGCAGCCAATGGCGGCGCAGTCCGTCTCCTGCCACCTGACGCCGGGGCTTTTGTTACGCGGGCGCGGGTGCAGGTGCAGAGCAGCCGTCCGCACCGCACCGCGCCGCGCCGCGCAGCACCGCGCAGGTAGGCAGGGCCGGGCCGGGCCGGGCCGTGGCGCAGCGGCACCGCGCGGGCTGGGGGCGGCGCCGCCGCCGCCGTCCCGCGGGGAGCCGCGATGCGTTGCGCGGGGCCGCGCCGGAGGAGCGGGTGTCCGCGGCGCGGTGCGGCGCGGTGCGGGTGGGCCGCGCAGCGCAGGGGCTCTGGGCGAACGGCGCGGCGCTGCCCGCGCCCCGCGGGGAGGCGGCTTCTGGGGCTCTTCCGAAGCAGCGGAGCGGGAGGCGCTCCCGGTCTCCTCCCCGCGCGGGGGAGGCGGAGGTCAATGCGCTGCCGCGCGGAGCCGGCGCGGCCCCCTGCGCCGCCGGGTTGCCGGGGCCGCGGAGCGCCAGCCCGGGCCGCCCCCGCCAGGGCTCCCGCGCAGGGAACTTTAGCGGCGCGTTGGGACTCGCCGAAACGCGAGGCGCGGGGCGCGGGCAGCCGCCCTTCCGCGGGGTGCCGGGCGGCCTTCGTGCCGCGTGCGTGCGCCCAAATCAGAGCCTGCGATCGCAAAGGCAGCGGGTTACTGATGACCTGCTGGAACCAAACCACTGGGGCAAAATAACTCCGCAGCTGTCCGACCATGCTGGCAGATGTGTTTGCAAAATTAATCCGAGATAAAAACTTAAGTGGAGTTGTGTAGCATCCTCTTTGGCCAATTTAGTATCATCCAAAACTGGGCTCCAGTGCAAATCATTATGAATTTCGGTAAAGGATTTACTTTATTTTACTGTGCTGTTCTGATTCATAAGATTTTACCTGGCAAGTTGATCTCTGAGAATTGCTACAAATAAAATGTTATGTATGTTCTTTGCCCTGTTTAATACCTGGTTAAATACCTGTCAGTAAAGTTGCTCAGGCCTCAGTATGTGAAGTACCACCGTTTGCCCGTGGGTTAGCACTGGCTTTGAGGGGATGGATGTAGTAATGATCAGTGGCGTCATACTTCAGGGAGAGCCAAAATATTCCGTGCTTGGTTACTGACACTCAGCAGTGAGACACTCTGGAAACTAATGTAACAGCTTGAGGAATGAAGGGAAAGGAAAAATGGCCAGAAAGGAGATAGAAAAATAATAAAACAGAGACCAAAAACACCCTCCTGAAAAATAGAAAATGAAATAAAATGGGCTGGGTGGAGCCATAACCTGTTAAAAGGTATATTAGGTTTTCAGATACATGATTTAAGATACATTTATGATTTAAAATGTATTATTATTACTGACTTTAACTGAGAGTCATCAGAAACTTTTTAATACAATTAATATTTCAAAATATCTCTAAGCAGTACTAATAATGCTTAAAGCAAAGCAAAATCAACTAAAACAAGCTTTTTGCATGCTTGTGAGTACTAGTGGGAAAATTCAAATACTACTATGGGGAAATTCAAATTGAAGGAGCACAACTGCCAATTTAAAATTGTAAGTGCTTTGACTGTGTGTTCAACATATGTAGACTTGCTTGGGTCATTTTATGTAAGAAATTTTTGTATATTTCTATTTTAAGACACTTGTGCACAATGACTAAGTCAATTCTCTTGTGCTACAGTGCTTTTTATTTGTAGCTTGCTAATTTGAATCCAGAAGGGGGGTTTCCCCCCGGACTGAAAGTTGCCCTCACAGTCTTGGTGGCGATCCCTCTGCGAGAAAACGTGGTGGCCCTTCTTTTCGTGGCCCACATGACCAGTTCCCCGGGCACTAGAGGACGGAGCTAACAGAAGGAACCAGAACTGATGTGCGGGGAGAAATGCTCTGCTCCGCCACTGTTAACGAAAGCCCCGTTCCTCGGGTAGGTGGCAGGCAGGCGAGGGCGGATGCAAAGTTTCCTGTGCTGGGCAGACACCATCGCTCACATGGACTAGCATCACCTCGTACTCTTCGGTAGCACGATTGCTACCCAACTTCTTAAGTTATGGGTTTAATAGAGTAACACCAGACAGGCAAATTAGATATTGCTTCGTTTTCATTAAATGTCACGTGGAGTTAGGCAGCTATGTTGATTTTCTGTGTATTGACAACAGGCTCTGACTGGCACTGGGAACAAAGAAAAGATGCTCAGCAGGAGGATGTAGGTACTGAGGCATAAGAACATTAATTAGCGATGTGTGGCAGAAAGCTCCCAAACTAGGAGTGGCAGATCTGCAAATCCAGATGTTTACAGAGGGTCAGGAATTATATTACCCTATTTAATTACAGACTGCCTTGTTAATCAATGCCACTGAGATACAATCGGGCCATTGTCATTTAAATACAATGGGAATGGTGTCAAGGTAGTAACAAACTATAATAGATATCACATTGGCTCAAGCTACGGTATTTCTCAGGCAGAGGGGTTTTTTTGTTTTTTTTTTTTAAAAGGATTCGTACTTTTGTGGGCACGGAGAACACATGCAAACTGACCAGTGTACAGTAACTAGGCATGAGCTAGATTTTGGAAGAGTGACCACAGACTATTAAGTTTGTAGAACTCCCCTAATGTTTCCCCCATAGTAAAAGAAAAAACAAACAACTTGGAAACAATCTGCAAGAAAAATCTGTAATTGAATGATCTTCATAAATCTCTGAAGAACCACTTCAGGACTGGTTACTATCCTGCTCAGATAATAAGTGGTTTGCTTAGTTTGTTCCAGAAAAAAAATACAGTGGGACCAAAGTAAACATGTTTTTATCTCTTACAGAAGCAAGTTTAAAGCTAAGAGGTACTGAATTCATATCTCTAGAAACTAAATATAGTTTAGTCACAGAGCAGTTTAAATCATGGACAGCAGCAACATTAACTACCCTACATTACATTGTCAACGAATCTTAATCCTGTTTCAGGAAAATCATCCTCAGAAGCTCAATCTCACTTGATATTTAACTTTAGCTTCACTTAGAAAGAAAGCCTCTAAGGGGGGCAAACATGAGGTTTTCTGAAAACAAGTACAGAGACATCTACTAGAAGCCATAGTTTTTCCTTCAAGACAGTAATTTGCCAAGAGTTTAGCTAGCCATGTATTAAACCACCTTTTCAAAGACTACTTGCCTTCTGATTTAATCCCTCTTGAATAAGAAATACAAGGTCTGGCCCATAACTGGGTAACTCATATGAAATGCAATTTGTTCACAGTTCTGAAAATGCAGTTTGTTTACTGCTATATCAGTTTATAAAGGATAAACAGCAAAAAGCAATTCAGGGATTTATTTATGTCCATATAAACTTAAGATATTCCTCATCCCAAGCATCTGCTGGGATTCTGTACAAAGTCTGAAGATGTGTGAAAATGAAATTTAGAGCAAAATAGCTCTTGCTGATCCACACTGTGTACTATCTACAACCATCTGAATTACTGTTATCCAAGAGGTTTGCATGTATTTACAGTGATTTGCTCAGGATGTCACCTTCAGCTTCCACAGCGAGCAGCTGAGGTGACTGAAAGAGCAGACTGAGTTCAGCCAGAGAGGACGCAGCAGGGGCAGATGCACAGCCACGGTCCTGTGCAGCAGGCACTATCTGTAATGCTCCATACCCTACAGAAGAAGAAGGGCCACAGATGCTTGCTCTGCCACAGGTCTGCCAATGTCAGTTGTACACAGCAGCTAAAGGACAGAAAACGGCACAGACGGCACAGTGCAGGTGCCAGCAGAGACCCACACCAGGCCAAGGGAATTCTCTGGGGATCGCTTGTGGTTGCAGGAGAAAGGTGGCGTCACTGAGGGTAAAACCTGGTCAGCAGTATGTACCCTACAGCATGGATATGCCTTCTTTGGTGTGCCCCTGGGATTAACTGCCAGGTAATCATCTGCATATCCAAACATTCTGTAATTTTATTTGATCAAATTAAATACTTCCCAAACTTAATCAGGTACTCCTTCCTACAGAGAAATAGTTCTGTTTTTAACTTTCAGATCTCAGTTCTGGCCAGAGAATACCAAACAAAATAAGCTTCATATTTTCCACATTTGTAACATGCTTTGAAATAGTCAAAAAAGATAGTGATAAAATGTCAGAATAAAAATTCACCTTTTGCACTTTGCAATCATGGCAAATCTTAGTGCCAGAAGTGAGAATTTCTGACAGATCTGGGTAGTTGGAAACAGAAGATTAGAAGGAAAACTGTTATACAGTCTGAACCAAACTGGGGATTGCAGAAATAAATGAATATAAAACTGTCTGACTTGAAGGATCATTGGGCTCCACGGATGTTGAGTTTTGTGTATTCTGAAGAACACCGCAATCTATTAAGATACTGTAGATAATGCCAGCCGCTCCTTTTTATTGGCTGCCTGCAATACATGATTTGAATTCTAATCTCTCATTTATATATTACATGAGATCACTTTAAAATTTGGGAAAAAACATTAGCTCAATACTAAAGATATTTGAAAACACCATCCTTGACCCAATTTTTAAGCATTCTTGAGTATGCAACCGTATTTGTCCATATGCAACATAGCGGTCAAGCTTTTTATTTATTTATGTATTTGTTTTAAGTAACACTTGGTTGCAGTCTTACCTTGAGGAAGTGTCTGCTTTATGGCTGGATCGCTGCTGTTGTTTTTACTGATGACATTAAAGTTAATGCATTACTGGGATGGTATATTAGCATATTGTCTTTCAAGTACAAAAAAATCCTAAATGAGCGATGATGCCAAAGTCAGCAGCTTAATCTGTTTTTCTTGTGGTAGGCTTCTGTCAAAACAAGTGCATTGTTGTGAATAAATAACTCAAATAGGAAATTAGTCACAATTCAAACATGTAATTATATTTTAACAAGGCAAAATTCCAACCAAAGCTGCCAGAAAACACTCAGTTAAAGCCAGCGCGAGTTGGAATACTTTGTGTGTTCATTGTAATTATAACTGTGGCTACTTCAGTCTTGCTGCCACTTCAGACTTAAAAGAATTAAAACAAATGCTGTCCAAATGCCAACTGAAGGTCCTAATAATTAGGCGTCATTAGGGGCTGTTAGTTGGCTTTATTTTCTACTCAGTACTCTTGCATTTAGGGATTCTGTTTAGATGCAGAATTAACGACTCTGAACAGGTAATCCAATGTTCTCTGGGTAATTTAGCCAATGAGTTTTTTTCTGCCCCTTAGTTTTGGCTGTGTTTCAAGATGTATGGTGAAACTGCAATGCTAAAAATAATCTCATTCAATATATTTTATCTGAAAGGATAAACCAGGCCAGCTGACAAATGCTGGCTAAAATTCTGAGGTTCTTTTACTTACTGGGGAAGGCCATCTCCTTCTTCCACCAAAGGCACTGAGTGGGACTTCTCTGTGTGCATCCTCCCCTCTAGTGGCTGCTCTTCTCAAAAAAAAAAAAAAAAAGAAATGAAAAGAAAAAAAGTGGCAATGCTTCAGCACTTCATCTGTATTAGGTGCAAAGTGATGGGTACAGGATTGAGGGAATCTAGGTAGGAAGGAGAAAAGTAGGCACAATCTTTTATGTACCAAGAAATTCAAATGCAACTGTGATATGAGCCATACTAAGACAGAGATGCACAACAAGAATAGTAGATTTGACAATTTTTTGTGAAAAATGCAATGTATTACTTGAAAGATGATCGTAATTGTGATCATTCACATGCAAGGCTGGCTTCTCAGCCGTTTCTCAGTGTCTCAGACCAATCCTTTCTGTTGGTCTGTCTTGTTTTGCTGTATAGCCAGTACCATGCAGGACTCAAGGATTTGGAAAATACAACTTCAGTAATGGGCCTATAAACCAGGTGTCCCTCTTGTATCTCTTCCATACATTTTTATCCTACCCACTACTTAACTTTCTCCCAGCAGTCTGTCCTTTTCTCCTCAGCAATAGTAAACTCACAGCCAAGTCTCCATGTTCACTGCTTACCGTTCTGCTATTCCTCCTACGGGATCATTGCCTATCACATAGTCCAACACCCCTTCCCAAATTGCTATCGAAACAACAAGTCAAAACCACTGCCATTAGTGGCGGCACAGCCAGCACTACAGAAACACAGCTAGCCATAGCTAGAAAACAAGGTGGGAGAAGTACAGCCAGCGTATGGAATATTTCACCAGTGAAGAAGAAAACCATTTGTTAAGGACTTACTTCTCTTCTGCATGCAGCGGTGAGTGGCCACACAGAATGCATCCCAGACAACATATTGCGTCTCTGGCCAGCTTTTTCCAGGACCTGAACCGGTGACCCTGAGGAGTCTAAGCACTACAGATGCAGTAGGTAAGAGGAGAAAAATTCGATGGGGCAATAACACGTGGTGGCAATCCATTTGTATCTCAGGTAGATGCCAACCCTGTGAGGGCTTTCCATCCGCCACCCCCAGCTGGAGACATCTCCATTCCTCCCTGCTTATTGGTACCCCTTTGTTTTCTTCCATTTATTCTAGTTTTATACCAGTGTTCCTCTCTCCAGCCAGATTAGTTTATTCTAGTTCTGAATAGGATGGTCAAGGTCCTTATAAACTGCAGTAACCAGAAAATTTCCTTACCTTTTGTTATATAGCATGCTGACAGTGTATGCTAACAGGGAAGGCCATTAGGACTACCTCCCCTTTTTCACCGACCCTATCGGACACATATGTTTGAAATTATTACAGGTAGGAATTATTACAGGGCAATCCCTGGGAGCTGGAGTTAACATTTCCATCCAAAATCAAAACCTGACATGACATTGTTGACTATCAGATCTGGGAGGTTACATTTTAACCAGCATTTTATCAGCAATTAAAATCCCAATATTAAATATTTCATTAAGGGCTCCTCCTCCTGAGTAACTAACTAGTTATTTGATCAGTTAAAAGTATCTACAGCCTTTGCATCAGAATTTAGATCAACCTGTAGTTAAAGAATAACTCTTTAAAATATCAGATTACTGGCAGGTTCTTTGAACTTCTATTTGGACATTTCTCACTGTATTTATTCCTCTCTAGGTTTGGATGGGAAAATTATTAGTAGTTATAAGTATTTTCAGCAAAAAAGTAAGAGAGTAAATTCTATCAAATACTGACTACAGCTACTTTTTATCATAAAATTTTACAAATTCCCCACCAGTGAGCTCATTAGTATAAATGATAGAGCCCTCTCTCAGGTTTAAAGTCAGCATTTTTCCTTAGCTACCAAACAGCCTCTTTTCTTTTGTGACATGATAACGGAGGAATTGACTCCAGAGAGCAGGGAAAATATTCTGCTGTTCTTGCAGGGCAATAGAGTAGGGCTGGTAAAAGCCAGCCTGACTGAGTGGGATTTCACGCTGTCGGCTGACCCTGTGGAAGCCTTTTCCAGGGAGCGGGGCCTTGCGGGGAGCGGACGTGCGTATCACAGCAGCAGCCAGTTGCGAGGGGCAGGTGTCGAGGGCAGACAAAGGCGTAAGGCTCTTTCTAAGGGAAAGAATCAGCACTTTCCTCCTCCTCTGTTCTACCCTCCAAAATCCTTGTGACATGGAAGTATTATGTATTAAAATTAGTTTGGTATCCCAAGATAGTATTTGTATTGCACACGCTGACACCTCATCAGAGCCGTGACCAGGCAAGCTGCGGAGTTACAGGCCCGTAGCCCCGGGAGGTAGAGCTCTCCGTCTCCTTGCTTGTCTCCTTGCTTGCCCGAAGCACCTGCAGAGGTAGCATTAACGGGAACAGGGTTAAGCCCTGAAACATACTGGCAGCTAAAGATAAAGATAATACTTAAAGATAGTGACCTCAGTGGCAGAGAGAGAGAGAAGGGGGCACAAAACCCTGGACAGCAGTCAAACTCTCACCACTTACAGATGGCTGGAAACGCCTAGTCTAGGAAGGATAGAGCAAATCCGTAGGACAGCCCATGAACATGATGCCAGCCTGTCCCACACTGCTTTTTGTAGTCTGCTTTTTGTGCGTGGTGATCTCTGGCAGGCATCACAGTACGTCGAGTTAACTCTAAAGAGTAAGGTCCAGGGCTAAAGGGAGACCGTTCCGCCGGCTCCCTGCGGTGGGGTGCAACGGCACCGCGTTAGCTGTGCGGAAGGGGAGGCAGGGCGTTACGTAAGGATCATCCCTTGCTTTCTGAATTTGTAGCACTGCAGTCTTCTGTCTTCTGAACACATCCAATCTTTTAAAGAGCTGTTTGCCGCTCCGAACAAGAGCCCCACCCTTCCGTACTCACTCAGGCAGCATCCCCGTTGGCCTGCCGTGGGGCCGGGAAGCCCGGCGGCGTCCTTCCTCGCCGCTCTCCTGGGGGGCCGGGCGAGTGCGGGGGCGCAGGGCCTCCGGCAGGGGCTGGCAGCCTGGTGCCGCGCTGCGCCCACCTCGCCGGCGGGCAAGCCGCAAGCCAGTTTGCTCGAGTGACACGAGATGGAAAATACCATAGCTACAGACTGAAGAATCTTCTTCTGGTGAAATGCGAAGAGTCTTAAATGCTACAACAAACTAAATAATCAAACAAGGAGATGCGGACGCTTAGATTTTGTACCTTTTGATTAAAAAAAAAAAATGCTGGAGAGGCATAGTTGTTTGTGTGATCAGCCTTTAACCTTAAAACCCAAAGATGATTTTTGAAGGAAATTTTCTCTCCCTGGAGTCAATTGCAGCCTACTTAGAAAAAATATTAAAAGGAAGTAAAACACCTTGATTTGGTGGGGGGGAGGGCTGTATGTCTCATAGAAACCAAAATGTTTTCAATTCAATATTTAGAACAATGTTTAAATATTGTTAAATTGTGAAGCAATGTGCCATTATTAATTTAGCTTGGGTCAAGCAACACATTCTCTCCTCTTAAGTCTGACATTCAGATTTCACAGTTTGTCTGTTTTCCGTGTGCAGGCAGATCACCCACAGTGGTGGGTACCCCAGCGGAGTAGTCTGGGCGTTCTGATTCCTTGTAGACTTTGATCCAAACCCT
The DNA here is from genome assembly GCF_036370855.1 of Dromaius novaehollandiae. Lineage (NCBI taxonomy): Eukaryota > Metazoa > Chordata > Aves > Casuariiformes > Dromaiidae > Dromaius > Dromaius novaehollandiae. The sequence goes on along the minus strand of NC_088110.1, from coordinate 9,413,455 downwards.
GTCAAGCTCCAAGTGCATATTTTCTTTCACCTTTTCTCAACTTCCAATTTACCTCACAATCTGTGGATTTGGATGTTTTGTGTCATTTCTGGAACTGCTACAGCTACAAGATAAAGGGAGAAAAAAGAATAAAACCCAGAAGAACTGCTTCACGCGAAGAGTCAACTTTCAGATTCCGCTTTTTTCAGGTGCACAGAGCACAGGGAAGTGCCTATACGGAGCAGTACTCCGGGTCTGCTACCCTTCTTGGGGGTGTGGAGAAGGGGATTCTGTACACTCGGCATCCCGAGGAACTCCCCAGTGCCACCGGTGTGCGGGGTGGCTGGGACATGCAGGCAGTCCTGCTCTTTCCCAAGGGCCAAGCTGACTTGTTTTCAAAACCACTGAGGTGTACATGAACTGCAGAGGTGACACAAATTGCACTTACTATAGTTCTGGCAACTACCCCTGGGCCAGATTCTCACTGGAGTCACTTTTGCAGGTATATGAAATACAAGGGCGGTGAAAGAACTGTGGGTGAATATAGGTATCTAGCCCTTCACGTGCACTGCCACAACATGTACATTTTATCCCCTGAAGAAAAAAATTTCCAAGTTGGGCCTTTCACATTTCATATTTGCTTATGTATCCCTTCCTCTAACTATATCCACAAGCAGATTGTCCATCAGTGCCCCTAGTAGCTTGTGACAGAGTGCTGTTTCAGTAATTACTGAAGGTTTTGATATTACGTTTTCACCAGAAGGGTTCAAACCTGGAAAGATGGGCATCATCATTTTCCTTTGCAACAGAGACCAAGTCTGAGTCACCGAGCTGGCCACTGACTTGCTCAGCAAATCAGCAGTGGCACCAAATGTATTGTATTTATTGAATATTATGGAGGGAAACAGTGAGATATAGGATGGCAACAACAGTGATACAAAAAGAGCTAGACAGCCCAGAAAAAGGAATTGAGTAAGCTATTGGCCAGCCACCAGGATGGGCATATTTATAACAAAGATCATTTGAGGGTCACTATCAAGATATAAAGGGAATACTGCTTTGTTTGCAATCCCATATATTTGGAATGATCCACACTTCACCAACACCATTCAGCACATCTTTAGGGTATAAAAATGCTCATGCATTTGCCAAGATTTTAATCAAAAAGAAGCTTTTCTTTTAGTACTTTATGACTGGTTTTTTTAAGCTTTTCAAGTAAGCAAGGATTTTATTCATTTGGATTATGTAAAATATTTACCTATGGAGAAGCCTAGCTGTGTTCAATGACTCTGCATTACACCGTGTTCTCTCTTACAGGGTCAGTGCAATTCTTAAAGGCTGGAGTGTAAAAACTAATGTTGCAGTATGTTTGTACATTGCTTTTTCTTTAGCCACAAAAACTTACCCCACTGCCTAAACCCCTTTCCTAGGGGTTTTTAGGGTATTTCCTAGGCCTTATTTACAAATTGGCAGGAGAATGTTGTAGTCTTAGTGACAGTATGCAATTAATTGCACGCAATCTGTTTAGGCTTCAAGATGTACCTTTCATAAACAACGATATATTCCAAAAGGTAGTCCAATTGGCTACTTTGCATATTGCATATATTTTTCATATTTCCAGGACAGGACATATGCAAAATCATTTTACTGTAGCAAAAACATGGGAAAGATGACTTGGAAGAAAGGACACCAGCCAGAGGTTCTGTTTCTTCCACTCACCTGCTGCAAACTGTGGGTAAGTCACCTGATATTTTTCTGCCTTTTTTCTGCATCAGCACCATATTCTTTATCTAAGAGTTTGAATTCAGTGAAAGTCTTATTTATTATTGTTAATATATGCCAATAAGTGGTGGCAGTACTTTAACTTTGAAGTCAGTCAAATAATTATTAAAGTGTGAATTGTAAGGAACTGCAGTTCAGTCCACCCGATATGCCTGTGTTGAAATGTTGCTGATGGGGTGACCTTCTCGGAACAAGAAACCGATGAAGACATGTACTAAATGGATGCTGAGTCTTGAGAAGCTTTTTCTCTTTTCACTCATCCATTGTGTAAACATCTGCATGAGTCACGTAGCCCAAATCACTACGAGCAACTTTTACTACATAAAGCATTTAACTGTGCCAGTAAATACCTTATAATGGCATCATGCATATCACCGGTCTTACAACTGGCTCCTACCTACTTTCATTATTCTCTCCTTCCTCCCACCCTGCCTTACTGTTTTGAATTATGGGCAACTCTTGGAAAAGTGACACACACTTTAATTATGCACATAATACTATAATTGAATCAAACTACTTTGTTTTCAAAAAAGCTGTTCTTTATTTGCTGGCAGGCTGCTTGTTTGTGATCCTAGCATTGTCAGTCACATCAGGAAAGCCTTCTCACTCATAAAAAAGCTATTGTAGGGGAAGTATTAGTGCTTCTGTACAGGACTTTTTAGCAGTAATTATGTGCAGCTTTTAGTAATTTTGAGAGTCACCTGTTTCAGTTTTCAGCCACCTAAGCATCACTGAAATAAACCATTTGCAATGACATGCAGTCATGTCTGTATGGTATTTTTACAAGCAAACTAAAATAAGACATTTTGGTGGTAACATGTAAATTAGCCTTGAGGCTTGCAATGCAATGCTCATCAAGTCTGTAACATTTAATTACAAGACCATCAAGCATAAGTGAAGTCCTTGGAGCTTTTCATCCCTGCAATGTAAAGACTCTGCACTGAACAGGCAATCTGATTGCTCTCATCAGCCGTGGAGCCAATCCCCCGTCCCCTTGGCAGGCCGAGCTGGCACTGAAGGGACTGATCTCTCTCGGGACCCTATTTGGTTAAGTACTCTGTGGAGTTGCCGGTGCCTACGATACCTTGGTGATTCCTCCCATCTGTGAGGAATCCTGAAGTGCCCAGAGAACTGCAGGCACAAGGTGGCAAGTACCACCAGCCCAGAAATAGGTGCCTATAAGGAGATATACTCTAAGGTTTCACTTATTTGTGGTCTCTCTCCAAAACTGACTATATATGACACGTAGTCAGCAACCTTCCTGCACTTATTTTTTGTCTTGACTCGCTTTTCCCTGCCTCTAACAAACAGATTATAGGCTCTTGGGCAGCTCAGAGCCCAGGGAGCCAGGCGTGCGCCCCTGACCTCGAGTGCCCTGGCCCCATCTGAAAGAAACAGGACCGCAGCAAAGGTGGGGGAAAAGGGACAACGAGGAAAACAGCCTGCAAGTCTTCAGCAGCAGCCAGGTGCCCCTTGAGAACGTTGTGCAGAGGTGTTGGCATCTGATAGCCTAAATACTGTCTATATTGTGAGGCTTTTATTTGGGGCTTATAGACGCTCTGTTAAGATGTTTTATTTTCTGGCTATATACATTATTCTCCAAGTGAAACCCGTAATGAATGCACTTGTGGTTGTTTTTCATGAATAACTAACTCTACCAGTGTACAGTGACAAAGCCAGAAAAGAAGGGATGTGGAAATTAGGAAGTATCATCCAGGTAAATCCTGTGGCAAACATTTACAACTTACTGAGCTTATAATAAATGCTGTAATTCCATATGTATGTCCTTGAAGTCATAGAGCTTGGAGTTATGTAAATATGTGCAGTATCTGGCATTCATTAAAAAATGTGTAGTAAGTTTCTATTCTCATTTTTAGGTTGTACCTTTGATGAGCTCCTTAAAAAAGCCTAGAAAGGGAAAGGGAGAAAGAAACAACTACTGTTTTGAAAGAGTCTTCTTTTAGTCTTGCTCATAATTTTAGGGGCCTCTTCATTTTTGAATTTTAAATACTTGAAGTGGACAAAATTAGCTTGTTAGGAGGAAGGAATATTTACAAGAATCGAACAGAAAATCAATCAGCCATTTCAAAACTTGAAATTGATGCCATTATTCAGGTATGCTTGAGAGAAAAAAACACATTCTCTAGCTCTGTTGGAGACAGGCGTTTCAGGTCTAGCATCTATCTAGTGTAGTGAATATATCTATTAACTTACTTGTTCCAGACAACATTATGTGTGTTGTCCTGGTTGTCTAGACACTGGAAAATCAGAAGACTGAGGAATGGTGCTGGATGTGGCAAGGGATATGGCTAGGTCTGGGACAGCTACTGTTAATGTTCTGGCTTCCTGACACTGAAATGTTACCTTTTTTATGCCAATAGTAGTCACAACAGCGTGCTTAGTCTTTGCTATTGCATGATTAGTGTTCTCACATCTAATCAATAATTCCTCAGAGTGTGTCACTGTAATGGCCATTTTGCTCAGTCTCTCCAGTACAGAGGTCTGTTTTGCAGCAAGTTTTCAGCAGACCAAAATGTGGCATCAATAGCCTAACAATACTCTTCCCACTTGTCCTTATGAAATATTTGCATTTTTCCACGCAAGTTCTAACAGAGCAAATGGCTTTTCCAATATGTAATGGTTTAAAAGTGCCTTGCATGGAAATGCATGAACTACACAATTGCCAGTACGTGTGGCAGGATCGTTCAAGGTCACTAGTGGATTGACTGAAGAGCTTCAAAAAGCTTTAAAGTCAAGTTGTGCAGATACCGAACACCCACCTGAATGGTTACAAACTGCCTGTAAGTGACCACAGTGCGAGGTGAGGGGAGTCCAGGGGGAAGGCGCTGGCTTTCCTCTCGTAAGCTACCTCCGCAGGCGTTACTCCATCCTGTTACACAAGACAGAAGTTGAAAACCTCTCCGCCCCCGCTGCTGTATACCTTATCTAGGGAAGGGGGTTTTGGCTGATGGCAGCCTGCTTTCTTAGTTGTTTTTACCTCCCAGAGTGATTGCAATATGGTGTAAAAAATGACAGCAGCCCACTCTTCAGCCTGCCTTGCTAGCAGAGAGCATCAGCAGAAGAGGGGGTGAACCTCTACACACACATACACGCACTCCACCCCCCTGTGCATCTCTCTAACTGCAGGACAGTTTTGTTCTATGAAAAGTAAATTTAATAAAAATATTACTATTATTAAAATAGTAATAATGGTGATGTAAAAAGACTTAAAACCTATTAGTTTCTTTTCTTGACTCCTTTAATACAGTTGCAAGAATAGAGTAATCATCCCAGATGTCTTTTCTGATCTGGGTTGTATCTTTTCTTATCCAGGCTTTCAAAGGAGAAGCCCTCAGCAAAGGGTCTGAGGTTACATTTTCATTTTTAGCTTGGTATCCTAAGGAAATGAGGATAATGCCATTGCTGTCTGTCTGTCCTTATTTTTCTCTCCTGTTGCCTCACAGGAACTTTTGAGGCTGCCAGTCAATTTCAGCCAAAATTAAAAAAGCATCTTAAGTCTCAAGAATAAATAAATACTTATAGACTTCATGGACATTTTTGGTTGAGGAGAGGAAAGAAACACAAGTCAGTGCTCCCACTGAGCAGAGGTGAGGAGGCAATAGTGGGGCCAAGCTGCATACGTAGGTGGGAGGATCCGAGGAGCAAAGGACGCGTATCTCTAGCAAGCTATTCTCTAGTTCTGCTGTTGATAGCTGTGTGATTATGTCCCCATATTTTATTTTCAGTGCCAAAACATTCAGTATGTTTTGCAGATGACACCTGATAACACAATTCCTCTTCTAGAGAGATTACAACTGCAGGATATAAATTATATTCATTCCTAAATTATATTCATTCCTAAAACCAGCTCTTTGTCTAAATCTTGAGTTACAAACTGGAATATAATCTCACACTATTGAAACCACCCTAGCTGTTCTCAGATAAGGCCTGATCTTTTTTCTAAATGTATCCAGTAGCAAAGCTCCCAGTGTATTTAATGATGAAAGTTCAAACTTGTGCTGCTTCGTGTTTGGTTAGTAGTACTTGACAGGATAATTTAAACACTTTTTTTTTTATACACTTCATAACTGGCAGCACTTGGTGTTAGGCAAAAGCAGTGAGAGAAATACCCACAAAAATGATAATAAAAAAAGAACAACTGATGATGGAAAAGAAAAACATCACCACCACAAAAAAACAGTAGATTATGAAAGCTACTCTGAGGCTTCTACTGCTCTCATCTCAAGGTTTTATTACCAAATATCAAAAAATCATTACTGCAATATCAAAACATTCATAGTAACAATATAAAAATTCCACTCAATCTGTTCCTGCGGGGATCTGATCTAAAAATCTACAAGAAAAAAACTAATTGCTGTGAAAATGGCAGTTAGCCAGTTCAATCATTCAGCCAACCTGGTTCTATAATTGTACGACAGCCACTGTATTTCTGTGCTACCACTAGATAACTTCAAGAGAATGGTTCAAGCAAACTAAAACATGAAGCCTTTTAGAAAAGCCCATACATGCTGTTATCCAGTGCTCTATTTGTGGCTTAATGTCTTTTTATACGTAGCGCAATTTATTCCCTGTTATTTAAAAATGATAACTTATTAGTCAAAACAGAGCCCTGCCCCCTCCTGCAAAAGACCAGTCAATCCTAATCAACTTTAACTCTCACCACATTTTATTTACCTCAAAAGTAAGGGAGACTCCAGATAACATGGGTAACGTTCTTCATCGCTATCTGTGGGAACGAAGCTTTAAGGAAATGAAGTTTGTATATAGAACAGCAGGGAGGGTGTTTGTTTCAGACTGTAATTCTGCACTTTTCATGCATACCTAGGTGTGGTACTTTGAAATACTAACAGAAATCCATTTTAAACCTAGAGATAACTGTAGCTTGTAGCTCATAATGACAGTATTTTGGGGATCATTCTCCTTTCACCAGTATGACAAGAAAACAAAAGAAATCCTTCTGGTCCAGTCCATCCAGGGTGATCTGCGTCATTCTTGTCTGACAGCTGAAACCCTGAGTCTGACTAGAGATTTATAACCCCACTTAGCTCTGTGTAGTGCATTGTTGTATTTAACAGATATTTATAAAAACTTCCTGCACTTGGTGGCAAATCATAAATGTACACCAGTAATAAGCCTGTTTGTCTTTTCTTATGCTTAAAATAAGTCAACCCCATTGTAGTGTCATTACAAGTTATGAAATTTATACCTTTTGGTTGACTTTCCTCTTGAGACTGTGGGTAGCAGATGGCCCTTCTGAATCCTCAGAAGATGCACAGTGTTGGCTGAATGAAACAAGAAGAAGGTTTAAAAATTGAGGGGTATATTTAACAGCCACAGGATTAAACCAGGATGCTTTCAGTTTGACAGGCTTACATGACCTCACCCTCTGTGATTTTGCATATGGGGAAAGATCTGCGGGAAAAGTACCCAGGCCCCAGGCCCCCCCAAAATGAGGTCTTTGTAGGCAAGGAACATCAAATCAAAATAGCATGTGAGCAGAGTGCAGAGCTGAATTATGTATATTATATTCTGCCTATACGTCCTTGGCTTTTCTTTTGCTACAGGCAGACTGCAGTCACCCTCCAGCCTTTGCGCTCATAATCTGCTTCCTGACAATAACTAGCAAAAGACTAACACTACGCTTGGCTCTGCAGCAGACTCAAAACAGCCCACAGGCACGGTGCAGGGTCAGCCTGCTGCTAGGCTGTTTGTTTATTTTGGTTGACATTTTCCTTTGTCAAGAGTCTGTTCCTTGTTATTTAGTATGTACAGCCCTGCACATATCCTATCTATTTAACTGTCTTTAGATAAAAGTGGGTATTTTCCCATGTCAATAAATGTTCTGGTGTGAAGCTGTGAGCTGGCCTCAGAGAGAACCATCCCCTGCTGTGTATCTCACTTCTGCATTGGGTTTTCTTTGTTAATCATGTGCAAAATAAAAGGCTTTCTGTTTAGCAAAAACCCATCATTAATTTTTCATATGAGCACTAAAGTCTTGAACAGAATCCTTAAGTGGCTTCAAAGAGAAAAGAATAATAAAACCAAAGAACTACATTTTACTTTTCCCCTTCTTAGTTATTTGATATTTTAAGAAAACTTTTTAATGCAAAACTTCAGTTCTCTAACTTTGACGATGACACACTCCTCCTGAAGACTACATTTGACCTTCAACTTTGTCCTTCATTAGGAGGATTACACCTAACACTCCTTCATTTTACTGCAAATGAGACAGATGCAATGTGTATTCTGTTTGGCCTCAGCATTAGGATTATCCCAAGAGTGGCATTTGTGTTCTTGTAGTTCCTTGGTATAAATAAATATCAAAGTAGGAAGACCAATCTGTACTCCACAAGGAATAATAAACTAAAATAATATGGCACTGATTCTGTTTGGGTTGTCTAAATGTGTTTTTATGATTGTATATGTTTATGGCTTTTTCACACAGCCACCATGAATTCCAGGCAATTAAAAAGGACATGAGTTCTGAAGCTTTTTAAAAGGGGCTTTGCTTTCCAAATGGTACGTATTAAAAATAGAATCCATTATTTTATGACAGGGCTACTGCAGAGTCGACAGACACACATTTCCCCTGCTCCAAATTACTGTTCCTTCTTCTTCCACCCTGTATAACTAATCAAAATATTTTTCTAAGTTAAGAAGAAAGGGAGGGAAAGATTACTTTTATTTTTACACATATAATAGATGTATTGCTAGCTTAAGACTCAGGCTGTGGGCCCCAGGTTTGAAAGTAGCTCCAGAGGTAGTGCATAGCGGTTCTTATATCGGGCGTATCAACCTACCTGTCCCTATGCCTTGTTGTTCACATAGAGTGGGTGCAGCATCACTGTGCGCGGGATGGAGAACGGCTCTGTCCTTGCATGTGCAGCGCCCAGTGCTCTCCACTGCCTGGCCGAGGGACACAGCGTTTCAGTGACGGCTGCAGGGGGAAGTGCCTGATTTAATTGGATAAATAAGTAATTACGCTCTAACATACCTTGAACTGCCAAGTTTATGCAACGTTACAAGTTACCGCACAAAGAAGTAAAAAAAATCAGCAGTGAAGAAGTAATACTTTTGATTAGATTGTTAAACGTTATCGGCTTTTTTTTGTTATTTACATTAGTTCAAAGACAGAGTAAATTGTTTGGAGAAATATTTTCTTTAAATAAGACGCTTTAATTTTCCAACTATGAATTGAAAAAAGTCCAGTTTCAATGTTTACCTTCAAGAAATACTTAGGAAGACTACATAAAAACTGGATTTGGTATTCTCAAAGATAAAAATGAATTGTTGCTCTACCAGGTCAAACTGTCCCTACCCACAAGACTTCACAGATGAGAAAAAGCAAATCCAGGGAAAAGAGAGAGAATGATAAAGCTCAATACCTGCTTTCTCCAGTGATTTTTAGAGGAGGACGTTACGATTCCTTGATTATAGCAATCCATACTCTGCTCCACAAATCCTCCCACAGCAGTCAGTGGAACAACTCATGAACTTAGGCATTTACAGCATAAAATTTCAAAATTCATCCAGAATCCTGAAAGAAGAATTTACATTAAAGAGTAGAGCTACAGCAGTCAAAGAACCGCTCACAATGCACCTAGACCAAGCACCTGAAATCTCTGCGAGGTCTGGGACACAGCATGGTAGTCTGAGCTTTTGCTCCATTTGTTCCGTCAAGTAAATAGCACGTGCTTTATACAGAGATCAGCTTTGCTATGGCTGCATAATTGGAATAGCTTCGAAAAGCTTCCCAAGGCTCAAAGACTAAATGCCTAAGTGAGTACAAGTTGTGGAATGGCTCCTGCCATTCACGTCCGACCAAACTGCTGTCTGTACACTGCTGCGGGGCTCAGCTACAACTAGACTCTCTCTTGCTGTGGGAATGCCCAGCAATGCTACTCCTCCGGCGCGTTCAGGGTATGCTACAGGCAGCAAGCATCCTCCCAGCACCTCTGTGACCTGTGGTCTGCCTTTCTTGTCTCACGTGGGATTAGGCTGATGGACTGCCCCCAGAAGCTATTTTAAGGACGTTGAGAAGAGACGCAAGAGGGCAGGATCTAACCAGAAGTCTGGGTGGGCCGGGCAGGCCTCCCAGCAGTGCCCGAACACCACGGAGGAGAGGATCGCGCTGCCCAGTCTTCCTCTGGTCACCGTCCCCAGCAGGTAAGAGAGGGTGGGAGGCTGAGGAGTGACCAGTCGGACCCCTCTGCCTTTCTCTCCAGGAGATGCCCTCAAGGAATGCCTGCATTTCACAGACAGCGGCACACTGGGGACGCAGTGGGCGTTTGTGTTTTTACATTTTCTAGCTGTTCCCCATAATCTCTTGCGTGACCTTCTCTTTTGCTCTTACTTTATCACAACATTATAAATCGAGTTTAAAACTCAATGGAATTACTGTTTAGATTTTAAAGCGGTGTGTTCCTTGAAGAAATGAAATCCCGTACAGGGTGGTCGTGTGCCAGCCCACGGTGAAACCCAGGTACTAGAAGACAAGTTTTCAAGAGGGAAAAAGCAGCAACAGTCAACATCAACTTCCTGGGGCAATAAGCAGTGTCAGACTGACCTCCTGGACACTGTACAGCTGAAATTAAACATAATGCCCTAGCAGCTTAATTGACTTGATGGCAAGGAAGGCGTTTCTATCTCATTTCTGTTTAGCCTAGTACAACATGAATGAATGATAAAAGAGGATATGCACAATGGGCATGGGAAAAATTACGTAGAAATTCTAGCTCAGAGGAAACTGTTTTTTTCAGAGTATACAAATAGCAATAGGGATTTTCACTAGAGATTTTCTCTGTTTTGGTCATAAGATATTGCCTCTTCTGTGCTGTTCACTGTAGCTTTGGTCCATCCACCTATTACATAAATATTTTACTGGCTTTGTAGTCATAAAGAGAACTATTATCCCATTGTGCTTAAGTACAGAATGCCAGCTGTGTTAATAGAAATGTACCATCGTGTCATTATTAAACATTTATATTGTTGTAGCACCAAGAGACCAATCACGTCAGGTTTCCTCTATTAAATTTTTAATGAACGATAGTCCCTGACAAGCTGACGTGTCTGTGAAAGAGTAGGAATTGACATAAACTTCTGTGTTTCCAGAGGAAGGGTGTAAATCCTCCCCAGGACCTCTATGGAGCAATGAGAGCCCTGCTGAAGGTGAAAAAGGTGCTCCTGAGAGAACCTCCTCCAGTAGCAGGGTCAAAGAGGAAAAAAAAATGATGAGCCAAAAGTGCTTCCAAAGGCAAGTAGTAGTAAGCAGGTCCCCCCGGGGAGGTCAGGAGGCAGGAAAAGAAGATAAGCAGGATGGGGAAAGTCCAGCTCATTACCTGAAAATTATAGCCCAATTCTTGTGTGTTCATCCAAACCAAGTTCTGAACCTAGCAAAATTCTCTCCCATTAATTAACATGCTCAACGCGGCTATTCGGTACCAGCCTCTAGTACCAGACCTCCGGGCTACGCCTGGGAGAGAGCCCTGCCTCCGCCGGAGCGGCGTTCCCCTTGCAGCCCTGCGGAAAGGCTCTTGCTCGTCTGTTACGACAGGAAACGTTTTGAAATGTGACCAGTGAAGGAGAGCTGAGAGCAGACAGCACAGGTAATGAAAAGAAAAAAGAACCATTACTTGGAAATCACTGTTGCTTTGTCACTTTTCCTTAATTTCCTCAGAAACTGGTAGAAACTGTTCCTTAGAAAATGTTTAGGAAATAACATTCATAACACCCTGTCCCTGCCTCAGTCTTAGCCATTCTTTCCATGCTTTTACTTTTGATGACGGGTGGGTTTCAACTGTAGTCCTCTTTATGAGTGCGCAGTGTGTAAATTATGCAGATTAAAGTCTCTAATTTCAGAGTAAATTTCAAAGATTCTCCTCAACTTGAGATGTATAACAACTGCGTAATATTTCTGTTTAGTTCTTGAAAGGCTTTATGATCAAAAATCTTGTTTTAAATAATGCCCATAAAATCCTTATTTTCACTTATGAAAGCAGAAATCTGAAGAATTAAATTACAAGGTTTCATCATCTTTTTTTTTTTTTAAACTCAGGTGATAATACTGATGTTCATACTGCAATATCTAATTTGAAAGGAAAGCTGTCTTTTGTAATTTCCAAGTGAGCGTGGTCCGTGGCAAGAACAAACTGATCAGGAGGCAGATTTTTAGCTGGTGCAAAATATTTTTGAAGTCAGTTTGGCTAAAGCAATTTACATCAGCAAGGAACTAAATTATTATCAAGGCTCTGATTCTGGGAAAAAAACTCTGTTGATCCACACTGAAACAGAGCGCGCTGCATGTAGGGGACAAGGATTCAGCTACTGGGAATTTTAGATTCAGGGCTTGAGGTTAGGAAATAATTCCCAGCATTGTAATTTTCATTTGTGAGACTTTGCTCACTGTTTATTACTGAATTCACTAGCATGTTTCTCTGCAATACAATGAAGAAAACTTTTCTCATTCCAGAAAAAGATTTTAGATTTCAGATAAAATTCTCGTCAAATGTTGGAATAGTATAGAGCTCTCAAAAACACAAAACTCTCCCTACCTATGTCAGAATAGCGAAAAAGTCCCCAGTGTATGGAATACCAGTGTTCAATGGATACTTAATTTATGTAAAATGAAACAGCTTGATCAGGAGAAGTTGAACAAGACTGGAATAGTCAATTGCCTGATGGCTACGCATCTCAGTAAGGATGCAAAAGATGCATGTGTGTGTGTCTGGTTGAATCACACAGGATCATCTCAACACGTTTCTTGCATTTCTTGCATGAACTCCCTGACTACTGAGCTGATGGCTACACCAGGTCAGGCAAAGGCCTCTCTCAGTTTCCTCCTTTTCAAAATTGGTATTTTAGCTCCTACAAAATGGTTCTGATTTTGAAATTCAGTGCCTTAAAATGAAATACCATTTATTGAAACATTCCCAGTCAACCTTACTTGCATGTTTTGAAATTAAGCCCAAAAATGTTAAGATGGTACCAAAACACAGAATTATATAACATTATCTTGAAAATCATGTTGACCTTCCTATTGGTGTTCCATGACAATTAAACAGCAGAAGGCTGGCTGCAGCCTGGCAGCTATTAGGTCTGGATTGCTGTGTGTCATGAGCCTTTTCACGAGAACCTGACAAATCTCTCTCATTAATAACAAATGACAATCTAGCTAGTGCTACAATGCACGTTACATTTAATCAATTTGCTATTTGTATTCATTATGTATATCTTCCATTTTGAGTCATGAAAAATTGAAAACTAATTACAACACAGAAGAGCATCACAGATAACAGATGAGATAAGAAGAGTAAAAGTACTATTAATTGGTCAGTTGTGCTTGTCAGTGAAGTGATTAAGGCAGGGAACAAGATAAGACAATTCTATGCCTTTGAAGTAGAACAGACTAGGAGGATAATCACTGGTACGGTAGGTACCCTGCTTATGACCAAAGTTCAGTCACCTAAACATAGATGGTGTTTAAAAAAAAAGCTTTAGAAAGCTTTCAACTACAGGTATTGCTTAAAGAAGTGAGAGTATCTCCACTGAGTGCAATGTATTACTGTAGTGCCTGGCCACACTATGAATAAGTCTGTCAAGATCTCCATAATAGCCCCCACCTGCCAGGGGCTTCTAACTCCTCCCTTTTACATGTCAGCAGTCTCAAAGAGGGCAAGCAAGTTAGCAACTCAGATGGCAATTTCTGTACTAAAAAAGGAAGAATAAGTTAAACTGTTTTTAATCAAGAGAATATAAAAAATCTTGATAAATTTTGAGGCGTTTCATTCGCATTTTCTTGTGAACCAGAGCTAAAGATAAGTATCAGTTTAAAAATTAAAAATGGAAGAAACTATGTTTCTCTGTGAGATAGAGAGGCTAATGCCCTTTTGCATCTTGGAAAAACACCGAAAAGTAGAACAGCCAAACTCTCTTCATTTAAGGAACAGATACAGAGTACTTCTACTTGTTAGTTTATAAGCATTTTATTAAATCTATTAGTCCATGTTACTTCATATATCCAGATGTGTAAGCCAGAATTTCCAAGTTACAGTATTTCAGCCTTCTCAAGCTGCAGACAAACAAGGTTTCATATATCCGCTAGCAGAGCTGGTGTGCGCGGGCCTCGCTCCAGCAGCTGCCGCTCAGGGAAGGAAAACTCCTTAGGGCTGCCCTTAGCCCAGGAAGGCCAGTCCACTCCCAGTCCCTGACCAGGGACTGCTCCAGTGGCTCCAGTGTCAGCGAACAGTGGGCAAAATCAGAATACCTACATTTGAGCTCCTGTTCCAAATTGTCTGCTAGGGAAGCCTATGTGCCTGCCCTGAGTATAGGGAAAACCTAAGCAGACTCAACTTCTGAGGCTAAGTAGCCTCTGTGAATGCATTTCTCAGCGGAGTAGTCACTCTGTGACTTTCAACCTCCTCTTGATAGCGTGCTCCAAAGTCCACTAGAGTCAAAAGCTGAAAAGACGGCTTTTACCTAGGACGGAGAGAGAGAGCACGCTGTAGCAACAGACAGCAGATAAGTGTAAATTTGTTAAATGAGCACTATAAAAAGAAATAGGGCCTGAAGTTCAACGTGTTCAAGTCAATGGGCCAGGAATAGGGATGTTAGCAATCAAAGATGAAATACAGGAAGTAGGAAGAAAAGAAGGATGCCTTGAGGACTACAGAGGAAAAAGTTAATCTTCCCAAAGGGTAAGTGAAGCAGAGAACCCAAAGGTGTGTGGTTGCTCATCATTTACTGGTATACGTAAAAACAAAAGAACAAAGATTGAGATTCAAAAATAATCAATATGCCTAATTTAATCTCAAACAGAACTTTGAAGAACTTCGATGTCCACTGCCAAAACAGCAGTCCGGAGAGTCCTGAGTCCTTTTGTTGCTGCTTCCCCTGTGCCCCAGAGGTACGTGACTTGGAAGTCATTTTTGATGCATCCTCTGAGCTCCACAGCTTCAGGCAGAATCAAACTGAGCGGTAAGCTCACACCTAAGCCCCGCCACTGCAGGAAGCAGGCACCCCAAGGGCTAATCCTAGTAAACACAGGGGATCGGGCTGCTTAAAAATGCAGCTGTGGACCCTACTCCAAACTCAAATGCCTAACAGCTGATAGAGTTCTCAGAAGAGTAGACTGAAGCCTAGGCTGGTCACAGGGACTATTCTGTGTCTGCACGGTAGAGCCTCCTAAAAATAAAATCTGGATTAAAAAAAGAATGCATCGAGTTCTTAGTGCACTTCCTGTGCTTCAGAATTATAACCAGATTTATAATCACGCTTTAGGAGAGGCAATGGTCAGGGGTTCCCACTCTGCAGTCACAAGTGTAAACTTTAGATGGTCTCTGCTGAAGAGGGTAGCTTTAAGGTTGAATCGGAACAGAAAACAGAGTAATGACACAAGAATAGAAAAAGCCATGGCTGACAATCGCTTTCTTGAGAAAGAGAACCATGGTGACAAAGAAGGGCAAAAGTGCAGAAGAAGGTGATGACTGTACTGCAGTGACATCTGTGAAGTATAGTTTGATCATAAAACTGCTCAGCATTAGCAATTATAGTAGCTTTTCTTTGACATTGTCCCTGAAGTTTAGAGGGAATATCATTGATTTCATAATGAAAGCTATTCATTTTGCAAAGGTTTTTTGTAAAGTGTCATGAGGAAAGGCATCCTCGAGACATTAAGAAATAAAATGAAAAATACACAAAAGTTATAAAGAATTCTAAATCACTGCATTGTCTAAATATTAATGTAACTAAATGCTAAATGCACTGGCTGATTAATGCTTCCTTTCCCTCAAGGAAAGAGAATTACTAAAACAATATTAAAAGAAATGCAGTAGTGAATAAAATCAGTGATTACATGGGAAACAAAACACCATAAAAGCTAATGTGCTTTCTCAGGTAGTATTTGATCTAGAAATTGACAGCTAAAACAATTCAACTAGGCAACACAAAGTCTTCATTGCCTTCACATAATTTTTTTTTAATCTCTTAAGTACCCTTCCAGCAATGTGTGTGTGTGTGTGTATACACTATATATTATATTCTGAGCATACACTATATATATAGCAGTATACACTATATTCCTAGTATATACTATATATTATACTCCTCATCAACAGTGGGCACAGGGTGTGAAAATTCTTGACTTAATTAAGTCATTCTAGAAAACAGTTTCAGGTTGTCAGGGAGCTTTTTTTAAAAAACTTGTTCAAAAGGATTGGAACTGTTTATTTTTCACCATCCTGCAGTCAGCAAAAACCTTACAGTTTTATGAAATGGTAGAGTTATAAGCTTTCTGAAGCAGAGGTTGTGTGCGTTAGCAGCATATCTACTCTGATGACCCTTTCTTAAAAAGAACAGCAATAACTGCATCATGAATATAACGCTTTGTAAGTAGGGCTCCAGATAATTCATTACTATAAACAAAAAATAACAACAAAGCTAAAAAAGAAAGCAATATATAGAATGGGATTTTCCAGCCTGGTCTGAACTTCAAATGGAAAAAGAAGAACTTTTGGTATTTTATAGGATACATCCTAGTCAGCCTCAGCATGACAAAACATGCTAGCTGCTAGTCTTTCGTAGTGTTCATGTGGCCAAAAAGACCTTAATTCTTGTTCTGCACATCAGTAGACTGCTGCCTCTGTGCAGAAACCTGCTGCAGCTCTGCGCAGGCACAGCAGCCTCCCCAGGTTGTAGGGTTGAGGTTCAAGCGGGTATATTTCATATACAAATGCATAACAGATACTTCAATTATTAAAAATATTAGGGGATACAGTTATGTAACTTAGGACCATGCATCCAGGCCCCTAGATTTATTAATATGTTGTAAGACTTGTGTTTATTTGGAGAGAAATTTATACATCGAGCATTTCGACTAGTTGTATGTACTCAACTTCTATTGACTCACAGCTAGTTGGAAGTAATTATATGATTTCTCAATAAGCATCAGTAGTCAGCCATAAGGTTCAATTATTTTGACATGAGAGATCAATAACAGGAATCTGAAGCAATTATAGGCCCATGATTCAGAAGCTGCTTGGCTAAAAATGATCATGCAGTGAATCAGTCCCTGCCTTCAGCTACAATATGACTCTAAATTCAATAAGTGGTGCGGTTCTTCACATCAAAGCACATGTAATCAATGGTTTATGCTATTAACCTAAGCTGTTATTACTTTGCATTTCCAGAGCACACCTCGCACCATGGGCTGCATGCTGGATAGAACACGTTCTTTCCTAGAGTAACTCTGAATGTAATATTGAAATCTGCTGTCATTCATAACTGTGAAAAGCACAGAGATAACAGTGTACATTCACTTCTCTCTTGAATTAGCACCAACACGCTGTCTCTCACATTAAATATTGATCAAATTTCTGAGTCAACAAATTTCATTATTGATCTAAACAGAAGGCAGTATTGGGATGCCTACTGTCAGTGCCAGCCCTGATCCTTACTACCACCTTTACCCTTCTATTCAAATATTTTTTCTTCTTCTTTGCCCAGATTAGCAACGTATTTCTACGCCATACAAGGGACTCTGTCCATTTACCCAGACTAGCCACAATAGCTTCTATGCTTTATTCTGTCTATAGATGAGCCTCCACTCATTTCCCTCCGCTCCCTGGCCGGTCTGTACCACAGCACTTTTTTTATAGCCACCGATGGTTGAGCAAGTGCATTGGACACTTCCAAAGTGCTCCAACTGCCATTTCGCTCCCCGAAAACAGACTGGCAGTAGGTTCTGCTAGTCACAGCTCAGCTGTGTGGACAGATCCTCCCTAGATACTTTCTGGCTCCAAACCATGCTATCACCTGCCCACTGTCCCAGGGCGACACTGATAATACCTGAGAGTGTCAGTAACGTAAAGGCACATTGTCTCTTTAATGCTTTTCTTATTCCTGGTGTCTTTTCCCAGTTCTTTTGCTGTAGTAAGCAAATAGTTGACACTAAACACCAGTGGTTTTTCCTGGCTATGGTAATGATTTGACGTAAAAGATAATGTCAGACACAGTAAGATACAGATGTGACTTTGGCAGTTTCCCTCCTTTGCCATTTCCTTCTGCTGTCTTTGGAACAAGTCTACAGCCAGCAAAAATTCACAATCAAGTATTGCTGCTCTCTACTTTGTTTGACTGACTAATTCTACTGCATCTGGACAGATGTTGACTGATGTTTCATCTGAATGGGCCCAAGGAGGATACACTATTAAGAAACTAAGACATTTCCACTTTTGCATTGTAATTATTACACTCCAAGAATGTGGAGGAAAAGTTCTTTAATACAACACAATAGGCAAGAAAGCAGATGTCTAATTTGGCCTCCAACATTTGGTGTTTAGGGTCACAGCCTAGGCTGTTCAGTAGCATATTAAATAGCAGAGAGAGTGTGTCTAACAATTTGACTAGGAAAATCATATAGCTATGCTCAAAAGCACCGTTCTGTTTGTTTTCAAGTAACTCAGTTAACTGAGTAAGGAAAAAAAAACAAATAAACCTCAACACCTAAGAAGGATCTATTTTAGCAGGTTCAACAGTTTGGAAGTTGCTTACCTTATAGATGAACATGTGCTGATAATTAGGAACTTTTCTGTGTCATCCTATAGCTGACTGGTAAATAGAGACCATGACTGTAAAAAGACAACACAAAAACTTTTCCCTTTTTCCTTACTTTTTGTCCTAATTCAACAGTCAAAATATCATTATTTGAAGTATTTCAACCAGTACTAGAATGGGTTTAAAAACAGGAAATAAAATGTAATGCAGATTTTGTTTACATTTTCTCTCCACCAATAGTCAAAACTGGTGACAGTTTCACATTTTATTTTCAAATCCAAGAATTTTGACCAGCTTTGCTCAGCAAAAAACTGAAAAGCATGACAGATCCATGCCACTGAAAAGTTTTTTTCAAAGGCCATCCTTCAAGTTTCTTGGACAGCTGACTATCAAGAAACTAGAGCTCTTGAAAAACAAAGACAAGAGGGTCCACATAAACAAACACTTGAAGAGCACAGACTATAAGGAAAATAACATCGCTTATCTTTTAAGCATAGTATCTAATAGCTACTGTTTTATGTCCTTAACAGCTATAAATGAACTTTTTAAATATATAGTAGTTTCATCGCAGTAGCATTGTACTTTTAGTCAGTCATTGCAATAGTGCATGTCTAATTTTCAAGTGTGGGTTCATTAACTGGACAGAAAGACCCAACTTGTTCAGATCATTCAAATAATCCCTAAAGGGAAGTGCCGATGTGCTGGTTTGAATGTCTGAAAGCTATGCTGGGAATTCTTCTCAAATCAGAGGTTTGCAAATGAGGCTCCCCATTATTTGGAGAAAGGCCGTTTCTACAAGACAGTACCTGTGTCTGTGTGCAAGATCACAGCAACAGCTATTTGTTTCTTTTTTTAGCACTTCCTTTAAGCAAGCCTTTTTGGAAACTCCAAGGCCCATTAAAGGTAAAATGTGCCAGCAGTTCAAGTGGCCAGCCAGTTCTTCACATGAATCTCGCAGCTTTGGCATTATCTGTGTCCTTTCTCCAGGGATAGAACATTTATTTCTTGAAACTGGACCCTGACCACTGGGGCACAAATAAGGTAGCAGAAGTGGGACTCAGCCCACCTCTGTTAAAGGGAGGTAATATCTGCTTGACACCAGTATGCAGGTTTAGCACTAATCTGTGTTATGTGCCATTATTTTTGCTATTTCATATAGATTCACATTTTCTTCCTTTGTGATTTTTGATTCATTTGAAAAATTTTGGGTGAAGTTATTTTATTTCTTCCTTCCTCTGGCTCTGTGGAATTTATCTGTGCTGCCCTGGCTATGCAAGTACTGACAAATTCATCCCCTGGGAGACATCTAATTAGTCACGGGGGGCTTAAGACTATAAGTTCATAAGGAAGGAGGTAATGTCATGGCGGCAAAACCTGTCCCCTTTGCCTGAACAACCTGAAGGGAGAAGGACTGTTACTGCACAGCACAATCCATTTGCATGACAGAGAAACAATACGGACTTGTCAGGCGTGGAAAATGTAATAATCTACAAATATTCTAAGAGAAACAGTCTGCAAACAGTGTTAACATCTTCACAGGCAGCACTCTCTTCCAGTGCCACAAATGAACCAGAGTAGCAGCAACTAAGTGATGGGCAGTTATCTAATGAGTTAATCTCATTAGAATATTTGAACTCTCAGAAGAGGCTCAACCCATTAGCTACATGATGGCTTTGAAATGAGCCTTTCAAAAGGACTATAAGAATATATTAAAAAATGGTTAATACACTGTGAACTTTACCAGAATTCCCATCTGGATCAGGCTGTCAGGCAGGAGGAGGAGCAGGAGGTTGGTTACTGGTGAACTTGCCGGCAGTTCCTGCAGCCACGTTAGCTAATGACTTGGGCAGTCACTCCTTGAGCCTGTCACGTAACATTGCCAACAATTTGGATTCCTGTTGTTCGCAAGGTTGGCCTTGCTATTCTACACAATTTCTTTGCTTCCCAGTTTCTAAATGCTTTAACTTTACCTGATTCAATATTTAAACTTTGACTAGTATTATTTTGTATATACAACAAAAAAATCCATAAGAGTTTTAAGGTCAAATTATTTAACCTCACGCTCTCTATAGTGATGGTATCTCTCTATTTCTTTTTTTTCTTGAATTTAATCACAATCTGCATTTATGTTGTTCCGTCCTGTCTAATTAACTAAATTAAGAAGAACAGCAGATTCTCATCCAGAATAAAATCATATTGTTATTTTGATTCAGTAGAATACCACAGTTTACACAGTCAAACTTCTAGAATTTAGATTACATAACTGGTTTCTTCTCTTTATATTTACTTATACTAGCTTTAGTAGAATAATTCACATCAGTAAAGTGAACAGTATTTGACCCTATAACATTAAATGAAAGGCATTAATAGAAAAACCTAGAGAATATCTTTGAGCAATAATTGAAATCTCAGGGCAGATGAATTTCTTCCATCATCATAAATCACAACAAAATGTGGACATGTAATGTCTGACTATTCAGATCTGCTCACTGAAAGCAGTCAGGAAATGTCCACCACTTCTGGTTGCTAACATTTAGCCTATAGTTTAAAAAGCAGTGATAGAAAGGCTTCTTACTGTTTAGAGTCTTATAAAATTTAACTGTTAGTAATGCATTTTCAAGAGTTTGGGGAACATTATTAAAGTTCTTTTCCATGCTGCAGCTGCAGGAATTGGAATTATGAAAGTGAAGAAGCTGTAAAATTGAAAAGGTCAGGAATGACATTCATCTATTTTAGCTGTCAAATCAAGGGAATGTTAACAAAACTAGTCCCTGGTAGAAAAGCTAACTGTCTACATGTATTCTGGCTTCTGCAATACATGTACTATACTGCGGCTAATCTATAGGAAAGACCACAGTGGAACAGCATATGATTTTTGGAACTCTTGCAACCAAAGAACCTCAGTCCCCTGAATTAGCTAGCTCTAATGATAATATAAACAAATGTGTCTACAAAGCAGCCAAATGTTTCAAACCAGTGAATGAATGAAGTTCAAATACTCCTGGAAACAGAATGCAGTTTTCAGAGCACTGGAAGTATAGGGCAAATTTTAACTCTAATGTATTTCCACAAACAGCATTTCTAAAATGACTCCTGCCAAGACATGTTTTGTTACAACAACATACAGAAAAGTCTATATCATAGACCAAATCTTTTGTAGATGACCTGGATTTAATAATCCCACAGTATGAAGGACCTTCTCTTCAGCAGTCAATTCCCCATAAAGTGAGACAGCGCAAATGTAAAATGCCTAAACACAGATCATCAGTGAAGGCTGAATCTAGGACCTCTGTAGCAAAAGACAGACCCCTGACATGCACTGGAAGAGCTCTCAGCAAGGAAGTCTCTCAGTAAGTCTTCTGGTTTTTACTACACACCAAATACTACCTTACACAGACAATGACACTCCCCAGCAATTGAGACCAATGGAAAGCTATTCAGGACCTACAGCATGCCAGACATTTAAGGGAACTCAATGCTAAATCATCTCTAGACCAATCCACTGCAAGTCCCTCTGGCTCTTTTCTATTGCTGTTTGGTTTTGTTCGTGGCCTACCTGTTGGAGGTCTCCACACACAACTCAAACTTTCGCATGTCGCTGAGGGTCAATGTGAAGACGACTGTAATCACATCTTGCACCACATATGTCACCTCACATTTTGATGTATCCTGTGTTATGTGATACAGATGTGGCAGAAACAATCTAGCATGACCTATGACAACATAATACTAGGTCAGTATGTAGCCTTCTGGTAACTTGTTTTTAATCTTTCTATTGTTATCTGACCTTTTTTTTTTCTATAGGGAAGTACTGCAAAAGCCAGAAACAATACTGACAATTCATGAAATATTCAGGTGTACAGTTGCAATCTTTAAATAAATGGAAGTGACCTTCAAAACAGACATCCCAAAGATTAAGAGAACTTCTCAAAAGATGGCATTTATCAGTAATCAATGACTCAAAGAAATTATACTCCTTTTAGAAATGAATACAAAGAAGACCTTTCAGAATTATACCACTTTAAAAATAAATCATTCACAAAACCCATGAAAAAGAACATTAATGAGCTAACGAATCAACAGGACAAAACATCCAAAAAGCAAACAAAAAGTATAAACCCCCTTGCGCTTATCAGTACCCAGGTCCACGTCTGGCGTGCTAGAAAGTCATCCTCATATCCACCTGCTATTCCCAGGGGCTAGATGGTAGTATTGTCATTAACTACTTTTCTTCAGCTGCATTATTGTACATGAAAATATTTATACCACTCCACAAATGGATTTCCTTTGTTTATAGTCACATAAATATCTTGGGCTCTAACTGGGTCAGTGTACTGGAACAGATGTAGTCTCAGCAGAATACCATGAGAAATCTGGGATACATTAATGACTGATCCAATTACAGTAGAAATCTCTAGAAAAAACAGATTTATTAAGAACCATGAAATTATAATTACGATGTACTTCTAAGGATGACCAGATGGACAAGCTAGTCTCAAACTCTTTAAGGGGGCTGGAGCTGAACCAGGGCTACCTAACACCATTGCCCACACAGTTGGAGGAAGTCACATTCTGCAGATATGATGAAAAAGACTTAGACTTACTGCAGACCTGGGGGGACTGGATCTAAACCAACCCTGTGCTGGCAAGCAGCATGGCTTACACACTGTTGGGAGGACATGGTGAGAGAAGAAAAGGTGTCCACGAGAGAATGACAGAGCAGGCGTCAAGAAACACAGGCAGCTTTTTGCCCAGGGAGAACATTTATACAAAAGAGGTTCTTACCGTTTAGCAGCAGCCCGCCTTGAAAAGCTACATTTTCTCTCCTGAGTAGGCAACAAAGCCCCTCCAAGCGGCATCCTGCTCCCTGGCTCCGGCAGACCTGACAAGGTACCGCACCTCGGCACCCAGAAAAAGAGAACGAAAAAGACCTGAGGAATCTGAGTACAAACAGCTCCTTTTATCACTCTGAGGACAGGTCAGATTTCACAGCGTCCCAATCTGTGATGCTGATAATGTGCTTCATCACAGGGCCCTACCCCTGCCCCTAGTAAAACTGCATCAGTGAGTTGTGCCATTGAGGTAACTGGGAACTAAGAGGATATCCAAAGTTAAACATTTAGTTAGTTAAGACCTTTGCTGACTCAAGGTCTGTGTTCAGCTAAATATTTTACCTGAAAAGATAGATTAAACAGCAGAAAGGAGTATTTCTCATTTATAGATCTTGCTGCCAGCTCCAAGCTAGTAAATATTTACATTTCAGCCAGTCTGATAGCTAATGTGACCTTTCTGTTGTACACTTTACACCTGTTCTGTATTTTACTTTCAATATTAACATTCCTTCCAGTCCATCTTACATTAACAAGCAGTATTTAAATATATGCAAATTTCATATTTTAGCTGATGTTTTAGGAACATTTTTAAGGTCACCCTGTTTGATCTATCATACAGACGTAGCAAATTTATGCACCATATATCCTCTCTACTTGTTTTTACCTACATCTGTCTTCTCTGATTGCATTTGAATGGGCTTATTTCCTATTTTAAATAAAAGATTTATGCCTTAGCTGTCAGTTTGCCTTTATTTGAAAATTTAATTTTGTTTCTAGAAGTCTAGATTAACTTATTAGATTTAACTGTCCCTTATGTGTCCCAGTGATAGCAGAACTGTATTTTCCCTTGTGGATAGAATACATAAACAAAATGCTCTCAACTTAAAGTAAAGAACATTATTACTTAGACCAATACAACACAGTTAGTCCGGGATACAAAAGCTGGTGTTGCCATTTTTAACTTATGATGGTGAGTAATGGGAACTAATAAATATGACATCTGGCAAATCCAGGAGCCTACCAAATCTTCGAAATGCTTTGCAAAAAAGGTGTGTTCCCGAAAATGTCCCCTACACTTAGGTTAGCAAATATGTTTTCATGCATATTTTTGTATATTTTCATGCATATTTCATGCAGCACCACTGTGAGACACAATTTAATCCTTGATATGCATGGATTCGTATGAATGAGACAGAAATCAGAATCTGCCCCACCATTTCCAGTTAGTCAGAGGCCTATTTATTGATTCAGTTTCATTATTTCAGATCTTCAGTGTGACATGTTCTTCAGTATCTCTCAGTAATGCTAAATTCATAACATTGTTTATTTTGCTTATTGGAATTTCAGGGGTTTTCAACAAGGGATAATTGACTGATTGCAGTTGCTGTGTGTGGTCCTTGCAATGCTCAAAACAGCTGAGTTCTCCGATTTGTGTGTGTGAGGGCAGGGAGAAGTTAATCTTTTCAAACAAGTTCACACATTTTCCCCTTTTCTCCATTTTTCAGTTCTAGAAGTACCTGAACTTCCAATTCATTGTTATTTTTTTGTAAAGTTGGGACATCCACATAGGCCTGGTCAGAATCTGTGTTCCTAATCAGCCCCTCCACACTCCCCACAACACACGCTGCTTTTGAACGGAATTAGCGTTCCCTTGGCAATAACGTTCATAGCACCACCAAGATCTTGCAGTATAATGACGCCAGAGCAAAGTAAGCAAAAAGTTGAAGGATAGATATTTACTCAGCTATTTTAGTAAATCTTCAGCTGTATAGTGGTGAACTGTATCCTGACTCACTTTATTAAATATTGAACATCATGGGCACAGGTCTCTTGAGGAGAAACAGGAATTCATCATATAAAGAAAGCAAATACATGTGTGCGATGCTTTCATCATTCACAAAATATCAGCTGTGAGTTGAATGGCAAATAAGACCACAAGACCCTCTACCCTCCCGTTCAGGGGAATGCAGCAGCTATTTAATATGGCAAGAAATGATAATGAAGAACATGGCCACATCTGAAAAAAAGTAGCTGCTAATGGAGGCAGAACAGGGCAAAGCTGAACCTGTTCAGCAGCCTTCAGTCTGTGCCACTATATGTATAAAGTGGTAACAGATCCAAGCAATCACTGCAATTATTAGCCAGTTCTGTCTTCTCCCCTGTAAAAATTAAGTGAAAATACCACAAAGCACAATCTCCATATATATGACACTGTCAACACAAAGTGGAGCCTTCACTAAGTTCTTCAAAAATCTCTTCAACATAGAAACACTCTAAGATATATTTTAGGAACAATCATGAATACGACCCACTGTCATAACTAGGTAAAGAACACACATGTGCTGTATAATGTCACAGTCGGCGCAGTATGAACGCAGCAGAGGCACTGGGCAGGTAACTACCCTGCAGTGAAGCTCACACTTATCTGCTCTCTTGATAACAGGTTTCCTTGTTGAGAAGTGCTAGTAAATCACCAGCTAATTCCAGTCAATCACTTCTGTTAGGATAGAAAAACTTATCAAGAATGTGTTGTGTTAAATCCTTTGACAATGACCATTTTAAAGCATACAAAACCAGGAACATAATAGGGTAAGACCTACAAGATGGTAACTGTGCACTATAAGCATGTTGAGGAAACCTTTATGTTTAAGAAGAAGAATATATTATCATAACAGTTATTTTGTTACAAAAAGCACCTTGGAATACACAATTGATTGTACAAACCACGGCACCAACACAGCTGAAAAGACTGCCCCCCCTCCAAAGAAAGTAGTGTGATTTTGATTTATCAAGTAATTAATAAATACATAAACCCTGGACAGAACTATAAGCTATCCCAGTGCCAAATAATTAATCATTCCTTCCACGTTTACTCCTGTTCTGATAAATGTAATTAATATTTCGCCATAGCATCACAGAATAGAATACTACCTGGGAGCAAAAAGGCAACCGTCCACTTCTCCCTCATTATAACTCTATAGTGATAGGTGCTGTCTACGACTGACAGATAATCCAGAATACAGTGCTCCCCTGCAGTTGTAAATTAGGGTTTATGCATGGCATATATCGTAATTGTAACAAGGTTTTTCTTCCTCTGACCTATATATATATATGTTTTTATACACACACACACACACACACACACACGTATAAAAAAGGAAAACAATAAGTCACCAAAGCTTGGTCAACCATTTTTCTGATCTGACAGCATTTGGAAAACCAGTACTTGCACTAATGTCTTGGTCTATACAATGTCACTGAACATATGCCAGGGCTGTGGATAGAGAACAAAGCACATGCAGACTGTCTGCTTCTGTCCACAGAGAACAGTGCTGTGAGTAAAAACAACTGAATGAAGATTTAAGTCCTAATTTTACTGCGGAAAACACTGGCATTTTTTTTGAAAGCTTGAAGTGTAATCAAGAAATGTGTTGATGTGCACAAAATTAAATTGCAGGAAACCCTATGTTGATTTTTTCAGGGTGATATGTCTCAGGAATCCACATATTTCAGCAAAGAGTTTTGTGAGAAAGATTCTCTAATAAACAGATTGCCTTGGGATCCTGCTACCCAATTATTCAGAAACAGAGAGGCATCTCTTCACAGTTGTTTCTTTGCTCCGCATTCTCCAGTATGACCACAAATTCTTCTCTCTACATAAATTCTAACGATACTTACTATTATCATTTCTTCTCACTCAAATAGAAAAAGAAAAAAACCAATCTATCAATAACACCAATTGGCCTGACAAATTTTTATAGTCCTTATAAGAAAACCAGGTTGTGGCAAATTCTCCCAATGTCACGTACTGACCCTCAGACAATGAGGGCTACAATTTCTCCCCTTCCTCAGAGCCTGTATTATCCTACCATCCCACCTATAATTGATCTAACCCTCAGGTATGTCCCAAATCAGTAAGGAGACAACCTTCGGATGGGACTCTGGTGAAGAAAGACTAAATAAAGCCATGTGGAACCAGGTGGTTTTGATTTCTGGGCCTGTGAGAGCTATTGTATACGTACAAGCTAATTTGCACCCATCTGTAACTTCTAGGTGGCAAGTCTAGCCAATTATGCTGGGCAGCATTTGCACTTTTATGGAGAGCTTTGATTTAGGATCATGGTTTTATCAGCTGGGATTCATTTCAAAATACTTTGTTTTGCAACAGCTCCAAATATTTTGCAAATACACCTACCTCTCACTACTTGAATACAATTTGTAACTGTTATGCACCGGAGTCATACCGCTTCTGACAACACTTCTCAGTGCTCAGATAAATTCAGAAAGGCCTAAATACCTAGTAAGTGTTAGTTTTAGGTTGATAAGAAACAACTAGACTGCCTAGGAGCAATGCATTACCAAGGCAAGTATCATGCTTCTGACAGTGGCCAGCACCGGAAGCGTCAAAGCAACACATCAAAAAAAATTCAGTCATATAATATAAACAATAGAAGCTGCTATTCACTGTGTTTTTGGCTTGATTCAACAGTTTTTTTGCACAAGAGACAACTTAACAGAAAAGGATAGCATCTGCCACATCTTTAACTTATGCTTGCAGCAGTGAATGATATTTATACCCTTGCACCAATAGCCACAGACTTATTTGCCAGCTGCTGCACTGTCACCTTGTTTCTGAATCCCATAAGGAATCCTCTTCCATATTCATGAACACTGCATTCGTTTCCTAAGATCCAGCAAACCCTTACTGAAGCTGTGTTATAATCCAATTGATTCTTTAATTGCTTAAGATCAACAAAGCCTTAATTCACTGTAGAGAGTTGTGTGGTATTTCGCGTGCGCGCGCGCACACACACACTACTACATCTCTGCTATCATGTGGGTATTATTTCTATCTATTCATTCATTATAATTGTTGAAAACAGGGGAAAGAAATTATTGTTAGATGTGAATCTACCATTCTCCATTAGATTTTATGAGACTGTGTTATGAAGAGTACCTCTTATAGAAAAAACATCTCTGTGCTTTATAAGAAAGCCAGTGTTAAATTGCAATGTTAAATTGGTGGCTAGCAGCCAAGGTTAGTCCCATTCATGCTAATATGACCTTCAATTAGTGAAGCACACGTCTCGAAATCCAGCCATTTTATCAGATGCACACTATAGGATGAGGAAACGTTGGTATCCTAGAAAAATTCTACTTTGAGGTGACCTTCTACTTAGCCAGGCTCATTAGGCAAAACAAAAATGATTGTGCAGCTTCTTCCTGGTCTCTCTTCAGAAGGTTTCCAGGAAACCTCAAATTGCGAATAATAATTTAACCCACAGATTCATGCTAACGCATAGCAACTTAGACAGTTAACACATTCATCCTGTGCAATTCCCCAGAGACACAGGTTTACAGTGTTTTCTAAGTAAAAGCCAGTATCTTTTACTAAGCAGCAGCAGCTCTTCGCTTTTACCCTGAAAACACTACAAACCCACTTGGGCCCAGATTTCTGAAACAGTAAATACCATTGTGACATCCTTAAGTCAGCAAGGAAGAACGCAGAGGTTGCCCTTATATTCAGGCACATTTTTCAGGGCTGGGTAAGGTAGTTTTCTCACTGAGGAGATGTCCAAATGGCAGCAGAGCTCTTCTGAATATCTGGCTACTAACTTCAGTGTCTAAGTAGCTGAATCATAAGAGGAGGTTTTTCCTCTTCCAGAAATATAGCACCTTTCATGTACAAACAAGTGAAGATACATATCATATTCCCATTTGTACACCCTGATGTGTTCAAAGAAGGTTGTGGCTGCTAAAAAAACATTTATCCAACTCAGAAATAAAAATAATGAGATGGTTATTTGAAATTTTCTCTAATTTTTTGATGAGCCATTTCAGCAGCACACTGTAGACAACAAAGGTGTTTCATACAATGCTTATTTATAAACAGTCATATTCCATTTATATTACCTACTTGAATACAGAGAATTAAATGAGAGAGACACTTAAGGTACCTAAGCAGAAATCACAAATACAGCTAAGAGATCTTAAGGAAGCAACTGGAAGTTTAACTATTGGGAAATAAGTACTTGGGCTAAGAACACTGTAAACTTCATGGATTGAAAATGGTGTTAAACTATCGTAAGACTCAGCTTTGAGGAACTGGTTGGAAAAGGAGGGCTTCCCAGGGAAGGTCTAAGTGTTGGCCGGAACGAGGGGGATGCATGGAGAGAGACGGCTGGCCTATGTTGCTATCGCCTACTGAAGTCAGCTGAGTTATAACAGCTGAGTTATAACCAGTTAAAGACTTGGCTCTGCAAGCCTAATAGATAGGATGAGATAGCTAGCTGACTGCTACAATTGGATCACGATGGATTCTCAGTGCAGAAAAAAGTAGCTAAGAAAGCTTGTACATACCTATACCATTTCCTTTAGTTTGCTGGTATATTATGAGTTCTCAGGTATTTCGTGGTACCTTGTTTCTTTCCAAACTTGTCTTTTCTTCTGAAATTATTTCATTTGTGTCCCGCTTTGGCTCTGCTTGCCATCATGTACGTACAGGCATTCCTCCAGTGCTCTCCCCCTTCAGCAAGGATGTGTGGGTATTAGAGCACACCTGGAACATAGCCCTGTTAATATTGCCTGAACTTGCAACCAGGGAGCCTCCAAAGCTGTAGAGCTTTCTTCCATGAATGATATGAAAATAACCCTCTGAATCAACATTTAAACTGGCAAAGGGCAGTCAGTCCTTTAAATCATCATTTGCTCCAAAGCCTTGAAGAGGTTTCTGTACCTTTATATAACATTCAGGAAACATTTACACTGCTTTCATAAAAATCTCATTCAGCCAGGTCCACAAGTTTAAGTGTTAAACTGTCCTCTTCTTACTTGCCCGACTCCTATTCAGATCAGTAGTTCTTGTGTCCCCAAATACTACTGTGATCACAAGATTTATAGCTCTGGCGTTTTGCACATTTTTGACTGGAAGTTCTTAATGCTGCTTCCCCCCCCCCCCCCCCCAATTCTATTAACTGTGATAGCCAGCGAAATGATTCCCTTGAAGTACTCTCTAAAACGCACCCTCCTTTTTGATTAATTAATACAATGCCGTCTTGAAAGGGTTTAATACATACACAGCTCTCTGCACTTGCTGGGTAACCAATGTGAGGCCTCCCCAGCGCCCGGCTGGGCTGCTGCCCTGGGCAGGCGCTGGAGCCCCTTCTGCAGCCGTTTCTGCAGCAGTACCCCCATCTGCTGCCTCGCGGTGGCATAGCAGCTGCACGAAGGAAATTTGCTTTGTACAAACACTACTGGCCTTGCATCTTTGTGCAGCAAAGCTCCCAATAACTTCATGTTTAGACTTTATCCAAGACCTTTCCCGCCAGTCTGCTGTTGCCTGTGTCCCTGCAGTCTGGTCAAACAGACTAATCTGGCAACGAGCTCTGCAAAGCTCCTTTGGATTCCATGGGTTAGTAATATTTACATGACATTTCCCTGCAGAGCAGTTCTAAAAGCTGGACTTTCTCTGCATTACTGAAAAAGAATAAAACCAATAAAGAAAAAAACCCTCTAATTTGGTTATGGGTAAGTGCAGCCACTAACACAAGCCCTGGAGAGCGTCGAGCTGCTCCCCAGCAGCACCCTGCGCATCAGTGGGAACATCTCAGGGAGCTGCTGGAGCTGAGGTGTGTGCGTGCCAGCAGACCAGGACAGCCCGATAGGAAGGTGCAGCAGCATTTCCTAGAACAATATTTCTAAACCTCATCTTTAGAGCAAAGGAATATCTTAGCTTCCTGAGATCATGTTCTATAGAGCTCATTTACAGCCAGTTAAAACACAGACTGTTAATTTCAAACACACACACACACACACACACACACACACACTGCTTGCTAGTATTTGTGGGAATGTGTGTGTGTAGACTTTTAAAAAGGAGTTTCCTTTCCCTTTGCTGCTTCTGTTTTGACAGAAGACCGTCTGAGGTCTTCAGCAGCAGCAGCAGCCGCCCACGGACCACAGCCCGAGAAACATAGCCCCCCAGATGGGGCTGCATGGCTCTCATTTATCAACTATTTGATTCACTTGATGAGGGCTGACAATCGCTCCCGGCTTCATTGTTTTTCTTATTTCATTTGTGTTTATAACAACATCTGTGGTAGTGGCTTTTATGTATAATCACATAAAATCATGTCTTGTACACAGGTAGCAAAAGCACTGGCTTACCAGTGTGGTGCGTGTGTCAAACTAGTTACGTTCATTTTGGCAATGTACTTTACCAAAGCTGTATTTTGCCTGCAGCAAAACAGGCAGCTGTTACAATGAACTGTCATATACACAGATTTTAATATGAAAAATAATTATTCTTCTGTATCTGTTAAACTGCTACCTATTTTTCAGGCTGGAGTTAGGACTGCTTTCACAGAATGTGCAACTTGCTACCAAAATGATTTAAATAGGTCAGGTGTAACACTGTAAATACGACCAAGGGAAAAAGACAAGGATAAAACTGACAGTTTTATCCTAATAAAGCAGTGAGGCCTCTGTTATATCTCTGTAGCAGACAGTTGATTGTCCAACTTAGGACATCTGGCCACTTAAACAAAGACTATGACATCCAGAACTCCAAAGGAGCCACAAGTGAAACACCCAGAGGCCTGAATCTCACCTACACTGAAGACTGCATGGTTTTGTGTAAACTGCATGAGATTTGAACATTCCTGGGAGCTGACAGAACATGACAAGGAGTTTTGATGGAAAGAGAATCACATCCAATGTGGTATTTTCCCATATTTTCTAGGCCATACTGCCTATATGGTGGGGCCTAACTCTGGGAGATGATGGACTGCATTTATCTCAGTTGGGAGGTGCTGGCAGGGCCTTGGCTTGCAGCTGAAATGGGTGCTGGCTTTTGAGAGGGCTTCTCCACTCCTCTTTCCCACCAGTGGTCCAAGCTAAATTAATCCGACTGCAGGCACTGGTCTCAATACGGAGGCAGTATGAAAGTCCTTGCTGCTCTGCCAGCTGGGACCAGTGCCAGCTGGCCAGCGCTGACTCCCAGCTGCCTACCTTACACTACCAGTCAGGCACACCAAGAACATGAGCGGTCTCAGCTGGGAAAGCTGCACAGGCTCCCAGCTGAGACAGGGGCTGTCAACTGCTCTGCTTGGTAACAGGACTGCTGCTTACCTATACACTAATTTAGATGAGTAAAAGATGGACTATGCCAAACAGACTGTGTAGTCAATGCTCAGTACCGCCTGTGTGTAAAGCAAAGACATTCGTGCTCCAGTTATCCTACAAGCAGGTCCTGTGAAGAGTGAAACATCCACTGAGCTATACAGCTAACACCCCAGCTCTTTCACAGCGCAGACCCTTTGGCGAGCCGTCGGGCTGTCTGGTGCACGCGGAGAGCCCCTGCTTTAGCAAACACTTCAAACTCTCACTTTTGTTCCCATTGACTAGAGCTTAAAAAACAGACTTGACATCTGGATTTTTTGATTCATGCAGCAGAGTTAAAGTTCAATATATTGATCTGAGCCGTAAGGTCGATTTTACTCAGTGCAGGCAAAGCATATGGATTTCTACAAATTCAGGTGCACAACCTTGCAATGCCTGCAAGTGCACAAGCAGTTGTGGCATCCCACACACAGATGATCTGTTAGACCAGCCTACCAGGTGTCAGCATATCTGCATAACTTAACTATTGAAAATGATCCCACATACAGTACTTTAACCAACATATTTCCTCCAGGATAGCTCTGGAGAGCAGTCATGTGTCACCCTCTGAGGGGAGATGATGAGATTCCCCCATCACGATGGTACCTGCCTTTGTCACCGTTTTCTCAAAACTTAACATTGCTCCCCCCGTCTGATGAGTCTAATATAGGGACTTCTCTCACAAGAAGGCCAGTGATGGATTTGGAAGGGCAA
Organism: Dromaius novaehollandiae; assembly: GCF_036370855.1. Taxonomy (NCBI): domain Eukaryota; kingdom Metazoa; phylum Chordata; class Aves; order Casuariiformes; family Dromaiidae; genus Dromaius; species Dromaius novaehollandiae. The sequence goes on along the minus strand of NC_088110.1, from coordinate 9,380,420 downwards.
GACACCTAGGCAATCTTCCCATACCTATGCACTCAATAGAGTTACCACAAGGCTCTGCTATTGCAGACACTTCATTTGCTGGAGAAGTGATGGGAAGTGGTTAGCAACTAATCTGTTTCATTATTGCAGTAAATTGTCACATAGCACCCCAGGTGTCCTTGGACTATAGAGAGCTTCCAAAATACAGGAACAAATCATTAACTCGTTACACAGAGGAGGAAAACAAGACAAGGACACAGTGAGTCAGGGGTAGAGACAGGAAAGAACCCAAGTATCCCTCCTCTCCAGGTGAGTTCCTTATCTACCGAAATACACAGCCTTCCTCCGTCACCTACTGCTTTGTTCCTGCTTGTTCAGTCGTGGAGAAATCTGTCTGATGAAATGAAACATCTCTCCTCAGAAATGAGGTAGCTGCTAAGTGAGAGTACTGGCTTCACACAATTGTCATGGCAAATGCCTTAGGACTGAGCTGTTCAACCTGGAGTGGAAAATACCTTTTTGCTTTTTTTTCTTCCCACTGGGTATAAGTCTTTCCTGTCATTTTGTTGTGCTAGTGAAAGCAAGTTTCACTGGAAACTGAATCCATTTACAAATATTTTGATAAATTGAGACAGTTACTCAGGAAAAAATGATTAAATATATGCAGATAAAACATAGTGTCATGAGAACAGCTGCTGCACAGACCCACAGCCTACATGGACTTCATTTTATTTATGTCTTTTAAAGGTTACGTGGGTGTCCCTGTGAAATAGAAACAGAGTGAACATTATTCCTGTTGGTAATAAATTAAAGAAAAATCTCAGATGATTAATCCTCCAAAATGCACAGTCCTGACTTTTTTATTTTTTGGCAGAAAGATATACGTGTAAAATCGTATCACCACTGCTCTTGTATACACTCACGTGTCTCACTCTGTAGATGCAGCCAGCAACTTCCTTTGAGACTGTCTCAGTTTCTGACTGGAACAGGTCATTATGTGTGCGCCTCAGTCCATCACGTCCGAAGTATCCTGCAAAGAAATAGAAGGCAGTGCAACAAAACCTACTACCTTCCATCTAAAGCATGACTTGTATTTTCACATCATGTCTTAGTTTTCTATTCCTAATACTGAATTAACTATCTGTAGATCTACTGTATCTCTACATCCTTGTAGGGGCAGAGATCATGCTGTACCTGCTTTTCCTGCTGCAATTATTGTTATTTTAAGAGTGCATAGAAATGTCTGCAAATAAACCTTAGCTGAAAGTTTCTGATGCTTTCCCTTGCCTCTGTCATTGGGACATTATGATCATAAAATCCCCTGCCTATAACAGTTATAACTGACTTTGTTTCAAATGCCAGACACCTGAGCAGTGCGACACTTGCAGTCTTTCAAATACCATCAGTAAAGCAGGGTCAGCCTATAGGCAAAGGGGCAGCAAATGCAGTTCTTGCACTGAGTGACACAAATGGACAAACTGCTTCTCCATAATCGCCAGCACTTACTACAGCCTCTCTTGTCCAGGCACTGTACAGGGTAATTACCAGATACTAAAAGCTGCGGTGGTTTATTGTGTACACACACCATATTTTCTCACCTTTACAGAGCTTGAGATATGCATTTTGACACCCACACCTTCAAACCGATGCCAGAAAACAAAAACTTAGTAGGGGAAAACTCAGTGTGCATTGTCCCCTGCGGGTTCAAATAATCTTTTTCCACATGATACACTACAATACATACGCAAAAACACCCTACTTCTACTGGATCACCACTTAAACAGACAATTGAAGTGCAGGATGCTCAAACAACAATAACAACCACTAAGCAGCCTCGCACAGTCAGAGACGTGTTGCACAGGAACTACACCCAGCGTCACACAGTCCGTGAATCAGATAGCAAGTTAAGTGCAATGCATGTACTGACTCCTGCCTGTGCACAGCAAGAGCGAGGAGGAGAATACTCTAAAGCATCGCTGTGCTGAACTGGCTCCTGGTCTTCAGGTGATCAGCACCACAGGACTTCTTTACCCTTCTAAACATAAGGAGTCACACACAGCTCAGCATGAGGTAGTAAAGAATTTAGGGGTGAAGGGGTTAAGCTAGTCCAAAGGCAAGCCTCACAAGGATAATGTTGCTCTCTGGAATAGTCTTGGGAGTTTTTAAAGCGTGGACCACCCCATGGCAAAAAGCTAATAGTAAAAGTAATCTATAAATGCCCTATTCAAATGTACAAGATGTCTCTTATTGCTTGTTGTTCTTCAAGCACTTCTCTTGTCAAATTCTACTTTGCAACTGATGAAAAAGAATATCTACAGTGTTTCATAATGACAGGGCACAGCTAGTTTAAGGTTGCAGATGAATAAGAAGGCCTTGAACACAGCTATGACAGTGCAACGTTTGTTGTTTGCCACATTAGAAAACAAATGCCAAACCACTTCATTCAGGGACTTCTATTCATCAGTTCTCTTAAAGAACAGGAGCAAAACACTGGGACGAGAAATAACGCCATGTGGAACATCAGCCTCAACACCAGTGCCAGCTTACCAGGAAGCTGGAGGCACTGGGACTCGGGGAGCTCCCAGTCTTGAACTGGTGTGTGGAGCTGCCCAGTCATGTGTTGCTGTCATGAGGATCAAGCAACAGGGAATATTTAGCCCATATTTTCTTTTACTGTGAAAGTCTGGTGGACAACTGAGCTCATCTTTAGTTTAAGAAAACTGTTCACAGCATTGGCCATTGACAGCCGGATTATCTTGTTGCATAATTTTTTCTTTCAAATTGTGGCATTCTATAAGACATTCCAGTTTGCATTTGCTGAGGTCAGTGATTGATTAAAAAGCTTTTTTGGATCGGGGTCAAAAGACTAAAAAGTACCCACATATTCACCCAGAACTGTGGGAAAACATGGCACATCACAGCAAGAACAAGAAACAGAAGGACTTCTAATCATATACCTGGGACACTGCTACAGCCTCAGCAGCTACGGATGTCTGCTTGGAATGTGGTTTTGAGTTGTAGCCCTTAGAGGAGTTAGCCTGCATACCACAAATCAGAGTTCACCATCTGGTCCCATAAGGGGAAAATACTGTGGCTTTTAACCTTACTGCAACAGTTTCAAAATGAATTTTATACAGAAAGCTTTCTGAGCAGTAGAAAAACTTTTTTTGTCACTTTGTTTAGAAATACTAAGTGGGTGCATTTACCATAAAATTTCCTCATAATCAAATGTATTCCAACTTTATGAAGAAGCTTGCACTACTGCTAATTAAGACAAATAATGTCAGGAGAGTCTGAGAAAAATAACACCTTTACTCATAAAACTTGATGACAACATCTGATGTGTTAGGGATAAAAATGATTACTCTAATGCACTGTAATGCCTGACATATAGTCTCACGGCTCTCCCATGCTGTGTTTTGTATAACCCATGAAGTCAACATAGCACAGATAAAGAAACAAATCAAAGGTAGGACTCATATGATTCATATTCCAATAAGATGAATTAAAACAGGGAACTGCTTCCAGGCAAAGAAGAAGAAACTAGTATTTCTTGTAATATTCCAGCCCTGACCTCACTGGAACTTCGTTATACTGAAGATCCATTCCATCTCTAATTAGTCCATATGTTCACTGTTCAGATTCACCTGACTTAAATTTATGACTTATGTCTACACTATAAAAACACAGTACTCTTACGTGGCAGTTGAGTATAAGAAGAAAAAGTTGCATTCTTAAATTACAAGCTTCAGGAAATCGAAGTATTCTGGGGAGTTTGCAAATGCCTTTGTCTAGCATTGCCAGTCCCCTGCTGGCTTCTACCCAGATGTGGTAGATCCTGTAGGTGGAGGATTTCCACATCTTCGACTTCCTTTCACTGTCCCTGATTATTAAGAGTTCTGGAAATACTGTAACTATCTCCCCCTTCTGTCCGCTCTGCAGGAAGCTTCATATACTACCTCTTTTTCCTTCCTTTTTTCTTTTTTTTTTTCTTTTTTTTCCTTTCTTTTTTTCTTTTTTTTTTTTTTTTTAAACCAAGACCTTGCTGTTGCAGTTACCGGTTCTAATTTTAATCAGAAAAGTTTTCGTGAATGGTGCTTCCTATCCATCTCAAACAGATTACTGCATTTTTTGTTCAGTTTCTTTCTGCACCCGCACTGCAGCATGATGGCTTTTCCGCTTTGTAATGACTAGCAGGCACACATGAAGGAGTAATTAAACATACCTGGACTGTCACATTATTTTGACAGAATTTATCCAAAAATATACTCAAGGACTTCTTGAAAAAGAATCCTATGTATTCAATGGACATATCACAATATCTTGCAGCACATGACCACAGTTGGAGAGGGATGACATTTGGTATGAGACCAGGAGAAGAGGGGTGAAATGTCAATCCTTTTAAATCCCATCTGCAGGGCCTCCTTGCTCCAGGGGTCTCTTCTTCCTTTTAGGAGGCCCTGCTTTGGATTTTGAGCATATATTATGCAAGATATGACTCTAGGTACCCAGAGACAACTCTATGGGGTAACCAATGTGCCACCCTCAGGGAGGTTGAATATTTCTGTGGACCCTGCTTACTCAGATGCCACAATGGAGCTATTGCTAAGATGGAGAGGCAGAACTCAGAAGTACAATTACAAAATGTATCAATTACTTCCTCGTCCTCTGAAATACGAGTCACGTCCATGGCCAAATGCAGTATTTCAGGCATTAAAACCAACTGCTAATAGAACAGAATAGAACGGGGCTCACCCCTACCGATTCCCTAAGCACACTTGTCAAGCTTCCAAACCTGCAAAGTGCTGTTCTGGTAAGATACCATTTTGACAGGTGAGCCTACATATAGGATTTTTTTTTTAAAGCACGTGAAGCACATATGCACACAAATAGAGCCAGTTTCCATTGATCTAAACATTGCATAGTCATTCACTTCAGGGCAAAGCAGATAGAAAGTGAAATCAAAATCAGAACAATGACACTTTACTACTGTTATGCTCTTCGGATCAGTGTAACTATTTGAATAAAATGCATCGGAAATCCTCCCCCTCGTCCCCCCAGTAAACAGATCCTTAATTTATTTTTTATCCATGGAACTCTGGGAGAAAGGACAAAAAAAAACTAGTTGGCAAATAATGTATTTGAAAAACATCATGACATTTCTGGTATAAATTGTCTGATGAATGTTTGAGAATCTCTACCTTTTACTAGAGATCTGCATTCTCAGCAAGCCTGAATGGTTGTCCTTAACCTCCTCCTCATCTGATGAAACAGCACAGTGACCTCATTGAAAATGTCTTTCCATGCACTATTGTCATCTGCATCTACCTAAACTCTTCTCTCTCAATTGCAAAGAAACAAAGCAATTGAAGAACTGCTTAAATGAGTGGGTGAAAATCAAAATGTGACCATTTTATCAACCCAACACGCTAACAGAAATCACATCATATAGTCCTTTGTTTCTGTGAGTACACAGATTTGCCTTGGTGACAGAAATAGCATATTGCCAAAGCTGCTGTAGCACTGACAGCCTCGTGCAGGGTACAAAAGCGCACAGTTCCTGTGAGAGACCTTGACATCACTGCCCAGGAGCCTACAGATTTGAGTACCATGAGAAACAGCTTGCTACTTTTCTGTGCAGCAAAAATATTCATGGCTACCAGCTGCTGATAAGCACTTGCCAAAGATATCAGCTTCACTATGTAGGCAAGATACAGGAAGTGGCTTAGTAAACTGTTAAGTGCCTTTCTGAGCTGGCCCTTGCTAATTATGGCCAAATATGTAAAAATCATCATTGTATTTAAACTAGTCATTTTTGGTGTAGGATCCTGGGTCTGGTTACATGTTTTATTTCTCCTGTGCTCAGCACAAGAGTAGGATACGCTTTAACTATTTAACCGTCTAAAACACCCATTTGTGCATCCATGACTTGATAACAGGATTGTGCTGAACATACTCTGGTGGATGTGCTGCATAGCTAGGCAGAAGAGAGATTAATTGTTCAAAATGCCCTCTCCTAGCCAAAGATGAACACTAAAAACTGATTTTAGTAAATATTTGCACTGTTATATCAGTTGAGTATTTCACGTGCTCTACGGTAGGTGAAGGAACTGCCCAAGGGTATTAGCTTCACGGACTGTCTGTAATTCTATAAAGCTATCATCTGCTTATCCCTGACACTACAAAGCAAGCAAAAGAATCCCAGGAAGGCAAGAGCTGCTCGCTCCACTGGACTGTCCTGCCCTCCCGCCGTGTGCATGATATCACCTCTCACCTTGTCTACTCTCTAAAAATTCTTTGGGATATTAAACATTAAAAATGGCTCAATAATGCAAACTCTCATAGTCTCCATACTAGTCATGGTTCATTGGCTATGAGTGCACTTAGTGGAATTACATTAAGCTTGGGAAAGGGTTCTTCCTTTGTTCTGTGTGTTCATGTGCATTGAGTAGGTGTCCAGATGATCTAGGGATAAATCATAGCAACCTGAAGGTGCTGGAGGCAGCAAGCAGCTGGAAATAGAACCTTTGCTGGATCATCACACGAACTGTCAAGGGAAACATTAAGATAAACTTATGTAAATGCACACCTGGAGACACAGGATCCTCTTTTCCACACCCCATTTCTATTCTTGGACCTCTAAGGCTATCTTTCAGATAATAATAAAGCTAATCTAAAATAATAGCAAAGTCACCATCTCCTGATTGCCCTATCTTTTTCAGGCCAGCTCCTCTAGAAATGCCCAAAGTAAGGGATGAGAACTGCAGTAAAGCCCTAAAACTAGCAAAATCAAAAAGTCTGTCAGAAAACCGGAGGAGCCAACTCTACAGCTGGAGACACTTCACAGAAAGCAGCCCACTGCTAGCGCCATCGCTCTAACCACAGAGGTTTGCTCTGGCTCTCCTCCTGGGATCCCCCCCAGGGACAGAAGCAGTCTTTCCAGTGGTAAGTGCTGAACATAGGGCTTTGGTGGTGACAAAACAAATGCCTCAGTCAGCCACTACTCAGAAAGCGATGTAGATGACACCTCTCCAGTGCAGGTGTTTCCTTTGTGAACACAAGTGAGCAGACTCACATTGGCTGGACTGTGACAGGCTCCTGGATGGCTTCATATGTGGAACTTGCAAGAACCCTTCCCATTTTTCTGAACCATCCCCACCACCAATCTACTTGCAGTCCCCTTGGGGTACCTTGAACACAGATCTGTAAGGTTATTATGGCCTTTTGGAGAGGACTATCTGTCTCCAGGGCTCTTTTCTTGCCTGAATTCTTAACGGTGCATAGCAGAAGCACCTTATTATTCAGACCAAAGATTAATGACAGTTTGATCTGTAGTAAAATTCCCAGAGAATATTGGAGAAGCACGCAAAGCAAACTGAACAAGGGTGCCCAAGCTGCAAGGCACAGACTGCAGTAGTGGTGTGCAGAAGAGGGGCATCTAATGGTTGCACTAAACCAGGGACACATTAAGAAAAAGCAGTAGTACATATGAGACGCAAATTAGGGTTCATGCCTAATGCCACCGGAGGATGCCTGACAGAGTAGCCTAGGGATGAGAGCTTCTGACACCCCTGAAGGCACAGCATTGATTCACATACCCCTGCTAATCTCACAGAAAAACATGTCAGCCAGCATCCACTATCAGGCACCCTGTGCCATACGGCTCTACTATTTTCTATTACTGAAAGTGTATGTTAGGTTTGGTTAAACTGTGTCTTCCTTACAGACCACAAGTGAATGTTCCCACAAAGAACATCCATCCTGCTCTTAACACTGTGGTCATCTCTCTGCACTAGAGAACTACCTGCAGCGAGGCACCACCAAATCCTTACAGATGTTATGCTATCATCAACAAAAGGACATACTGGCCCCCACATAAGAGACATATCTCTCCTACTTCCACTGTCACTGTCTATGGGAATAACATCATGTTCTCTGCTCTGTTGAAACTAATTTCTCAAAGTAGTGGCTCCATCAAAAACAGGCTTCCCAAATGCTCTGCAGAGCACCTCCATCCCAGTCTTCTGATGACAGGGAAGAGAAAAGGTGCGGAAGTACTACTCATCTGGTGCCTCATCTTCTCCATGCTCGAGTTTTCTCAATGACAATACTAGCCAGCTAAGAAAGACCATATTTCTGGGAAAATCTCTTGTAATACATAGAACAGAGAAGCAGAGGATGGCCTTGGAGTTTGTGGCACTCAGAATCCTGGAAAAGAGAAGTCCAGTCCAAAAAATGCCTGCAGCACGCTCAGAGACAATGCCTGAGTGCCAGGCGAGAAGTAAGGGATGATTTCCTTGGAATGATTTCTCATTTCAAAGATGCCAATATACTTCTCTCACTCTGAGATGAATTATTTTGTAGAGAAAAAATCCCTCCTTGGTTGCATGAATCATGCTGTCAAGAATCACATAGAAGAGGAAAACATTACTTCCTCTTTTTTTTTTTCCTTTTATGATTTCTAATACTTGAGATATGTAGGTGTTCAGTACAAAATTCTATTCAAGGAACTAAATAACAGGTCACCAAATCACCTGGGAAGATACAGTGACATGCTGGTGTACTCATACATAACCACCTGAAAAGCAGATCTTAATTTGCTACAAGCTATTCTACCTTGCACTTTCTTGCTGAGAGAGAAAAATAAATAAATACTTGCCAGCATCTATTTGTAAAAGTAACAGCAACCTCTCCATGTCTCTGACTACATGATGTGCTACAGGAGGGAAGCACCAAGCACTGGGGTAGAGGGAAGAGCTATAGCCCCTACAGCCCAGACCTCCATCTGTAACTCTCTTTCTGATTCTGAATCCATTACCTCACAGATAACAAAGAACAAAACAGTAAATGAGAAAGAAATTGTGTATAGCAAACAAGCAAGAAGAAACAAGGACTCTGTCCTCGCAGTTCAGAACAGAATCCACCTCTGCCCACGGTTCAGCAGCATTCAGCTCAAGGGTTTTCTTCAAGGCCAAATCTGGGAAAGAAAGAGAATAAAAGGTCTCATTAAACATGTCCATTGCATGGAAAATCTCTTCAACACATAATGCGAAATGCTTTATATTTTAGAAAACTATCAACTAGATCTAGTGCACACTGACATTAACAGAAAGCCTCCTACAGCTTTCCTAGGCTTTTCCCAGGTTGTGTTTTAACTCTTTTTTCCCCTACAACAGAGAAGCACAGAAAATTATACAGGTTCTCCTTGTTTTGTTCCCCTCCAGGCTGCAGGCACTGTGCACAGAAGTATCTTTCTATCTTTTTCCATGTTTATCTTTGATGGGGGCTCCATTAAGCCCTTCTGGTTGTTACTGCTTAGAAGGATTTAATGACTGACAGTCATTCCTGGTAGCACCTAAAAATAGCATTTATGTAAAGAATTTATGCTAAATTGACTTTATGCCTTGCACAAGAATGTAGGAGCAATAATAATAATAAATCAGACAGCAATGCTTTTTTCATTCAAACTCTAAAGCAGGCAGGTGTCACTACTCATAATAGTCCAGACAAGTTAAAATATAATCTTGAATGATCATCACTCTTAATATCACTTTCACAATTAAAATTCAGAGTGAACTGAACAAAATGCCATTTTCCTATATTTATCATAATAGAGATGATAAAAACATAAACTTACCATTTAATTCTTGGGTTTTTTAAGTTTCAGTGCATATCAGAAGCAATTGATACCAGCAGTTCAAAATCCAGCCTTTCCAAACTTCTGCATAATGCCCTGGGGGAGAGGACTACTGAACGTATGTAATCAAGCATTTTAAAGGGCCAAAGACCGATACTTTCGTGATTAAATGCCCCACTTATCCCTGCGAGAAGCATTCAACATATGCTTTCTCTGTAGCATTGTAGATTCTTTTTATTTCATCGCATCTATAACATGTTTTATTACTTCTAAGCAGCATCCCCTAATGTATATAATTGCCAGGCAAAGTATTTGAAAATGAGAACAGATATTTGATAAGAACAGACATCAGAAAGACCATTTACTATTTTAAAGTGCAGTAGACTGATGACCAACGAAGTGATCTGCTCCAATGCAATTTTCTTCCTTTACTATTGAAAGGTTTCATCCCTTTGGATAAGACAGTAAAAAAAAAACGGAGGCAGTTGTTCACGAAGATGCATAAGACTGGTTTTTTTGTTTTTTTGGTTTTTTTTTTTTAAACACACTTGGACATTACCAAGTTTCTAAAGCAGAGAAAACCAAAGTTTCTCTCTCTTAGTCTCAATTGTAGGGAGGAAGCAGAGACAGTATCTTTGTCTTCCTGCTGTCAAAAAGTTTAGTATGATTAAAATATGAAAACAAGCTTAGAGTAGTCCAATAAAAAGTGTCCGGTTTCATTAGCATTAGAAACGTTGTTCAGATCAGATGTATTTAAAAGAGTCCTTACACAACTCTTTCCAGCCAGGCTTTCAATGATCTTTTGTCAGCATCATGGGACACGCTACTAGCACTATTCCATGCTTTGACCATTTTCAAAATCCTTTTGCCGACCCTCTGTTGCTTTAAATTCATCCCTACCCAACTGCTCAGCCACATGCTGCCTGCTCTCTCCTGCTCCATTTCATCTGCCGCTGTACCCAGCCCTTTCCCCCTGCTCGGGGCTGTTGCCACAGCTGTCAGCACAGCCAAGGAGCAGTGCCGCTGAATTTTGCAAGAGAAAAGAAAGTGCAGACCCTGCATGCATGCATGTCTGTGTAAAAGCGCCCTCTCTTCTAAATAAATCTTCCTGATAGACTGCTTCTGGTTCATAAGGTAGGCGAATAAAGTGACTACTGGATAGAATTTAGAGATATTTTGAACAACGATTTACAAAAAACAAAGTAGTCACCATTGCAGTAGATGAGGACGCTGACTCCATATTAATGCATCTCTCTCACACCTTGGCAACAGGAAGAAGAATATAATTTTGTTTAACATACAGGGTTCCCATAAATCTAGACTACCAGACTATCTGTTTAGTAGCATGGTTTATCCCCTAAATATCTAAGCATCTGCTAGGTACTTGTGGATTTATTCACAGGCTGCCACAATGAGGCAGTAGTAAGTTGTGGTGAATGCGGTACTTACAGTACAAATGATGTTGAAGTGCTAATTAATGCTAATATGACTTGGCCCATTTTGGATCTCCAATAATCATAGCTCTTCAAAAGCAAGCAGATCTGGCATATGCTCATCTACAGGAAATTTTTCCACCTCTCTATTTCCCCATCTATTATGATATTTCTATGGCAAGTTACAAAGAAAATTAAAATATCTAAATTTTCTCTAAGTAGTAGCCAAGGCCAGCAGCTACTGAAGACTGGTTCCTAAAAGAAGCATTACATATGTTTGCCTTAATTAGCATTGTCAAAATTATTAGAGAAGAGCTAGGAGGAAAACATGTTACTGAGTATAGATTTGTGTGTTGAGTTACATACTCAATCGGAAATTAATAAAAAGATAACTAACTTTTTTCCTTGAGATAGGCCAAAGCTGTTTCCCACAGAGAGGGTGAGGAAGAGGAGGAGCCAAGCTCTCTGCTTTCATCCTCTGCCTTTGCACCCTGCTAACTGTACTCCCCTTCCCCCCATTTTCACTAGATGAATGATGCTAGTGAAGAATAATAGCTTAGAGATTTGGTAGGTTCATCCTTCGAGAAACCAAGGAAGTAAACTTCCTTGATCAGGAATACTTTTCTAGTAGAACAAGCTACATAATCAGGTTCTTTAGAAAGGGGGACTTTGAAGCTACACGTCCTCCAAACACTTGTCATTTGACCCAGAAGGCAGCAAGTGAAAATTTCTGAACAAATAAATCAAAAAAAGCTGACACACTTTTCCTGGGTCGTGCTGCTTTCGTGTGCTAACAAAAAAAGAGATCGACTCTCACTGCTTTTGATATCTGTAGAATGATAGGAAAAGGAAAGTGCTTCGTGTGCTAACAAAAAAAGAGATCGACTCTCACTGCTTTTGATATCTGTAGAATGATAGGAAAAGGAAAGTGCTATGCGGGGAAAGCCAGCGTAGCAGAATGAGGCCAGTGGAGTTATCCCCCAAAGAGAAGAGTAACTGCTACAGTAATCTCTCATAGGGCTGGCACGCTGGGCAAAGGCCTACAGGACATTTTTGACAAAGAAACGTACTTAAATAAACCTGCCTCATGTTTGAGGAACTGCTTTTGTCCTATATGTCTCTGTTATAACACCAAGAATGGGCAAAAAATAGATAATTTCTGATAACTGCTAATTCCTAAGGGACCATTCTATTATTTGGTGGGTCACATTCAAACTAACCTGAGTTTTTGTACATTAAAAGATTTCACACTTGAAGTTGAGGCCTGCAGTTCTCCAGAAAACAAACCACTGGTCACCCCTTCTCAAGTCACAACTGGGATCATCCATAGGGTAGGCATAGCTAAACTTTTCCTTTGCACTGGACTTCCGCAGTACCTGGTCGTCCGGGCTAACACTTCTCTGCTAAAAACACTGCATTTACTGCCACCTAAGGGAATTCCATAAGAACAGGACTGCAGGAGAGAACATATACAGTAGAACACAAAACTCCCTTTTTCCTTGGCTGTTAACTGTATTACTTAGGCAATATACCAGGAACTGGCCAAAGATCTTCTAGCAAAATGTTTCATTAAAAATGCCAGTTCATAGAAATTAACATGCTAGCATGCCAATTTTATGAAATTTCAGACTTCTAATTGAAAGAAAGTATTTATTTGGATAAAAGAATGAAGAATTTTGTCTTTCTTTTTAGATTTCAGAGTTATTTTTGTCAAAGCATGTTGCAGTCTTTTTTGTATTCCAAACATTCTCTCTGTTGGTGTTTCATGTGGGGTACAAGCTGCAATTCAGTCAGCCCTCCTTACAAGATGAGCAGCCCACCCGGCATCTGGGGCAGTGCAGCAAACTGGCTCATATTTTGCACCATGGCAAAGAACAACCCTCACGGATGATGTTACTGCTCTTCCTACATCAGTTGCCCTTCTTCCAGCCATCTGGAGAAAATGCCAAAGGGGGTGGTGATAGTGTCCTGCAAATACAGTGATGTTCTAAGTTTCTCTTGTGGTGGCTTTTAATGTTTTCCTTTACTTGAATAACTAGTCCCTTCCAACACCACACCAGATAAAGGTAATCTGAAACACGTGGCCTGAAAACCCTGTGTTTAGTCATTCTTTCCTAGTTTAGTCACTCTCTCCTAGTTAGTTTTCTGTACTCTTACACCATCTATTTCTATGGCACAATTATGCCTACAGAGTTCCTTGTTGGCAGCAATGGGGAGAGCTTATACATGAAACTATCCCATCTCTATAGCTTCCAAAGGATGAGATCACATTTTAAGGACTTTAAAATAATCTAGTTTTCTCAAAAAGCAAACAAACAATGCTATAGCAGAAACATTTAGAGGAAAAACTTGGTTTGCTACTTCTCTTCCAATAATCATAGAAGACTGCTGAATTATTTCCACTAATGTATTTGATGGCAAATAAATTTTTGAAGCTCTAATTTGAACTTTACAAGTGTAAAGATTTAGTTGCAGTAAGCATACGACTGTCATCACAGACAGCTAAGGGCAGCAGAACAGCCTTAGAAGATTTTTGCAAAACAACACCCTATTGCCATCTACTTTTAATGCAGGAAGCCCAGTCCAGCTTCTACTGGCATCTTGGCTTTACAGTTTCCTCGTGGAAAATAAGATTACTGGGACTTCCGTAAGTTTCCGTTTTACACTGAAAGAAAGAAAAGGAGGTTTTTACTTGCAAAATTCCTGTTGTGACTGTTAGTAATACACAGGCTCTTCACCCATCTCAGCAGTAGGTGGCTCTTGAAAGTGAGAAATCTACCCGAGTTCACTGACAAACCAGGAAAAATATTTTAAATATACAGTCTAGACAAAAAGACTGTAAAGGCGTTTGTTCCTGCACTGCAGAAGAGGCAGTTTTAGATCGGAGTTGGACTCTGAGCACTGGTCCAAAGTCTCTCACCATCAACAACAGAAAAATCACTCAACATGTGCTACTGAGATCAGCAAAATCAGTTTGTGCACACTTGATTTTCATCTCTTCCACCTTTTTACTGGACAGTTCAGAGAAATGCCACTTTTAACTATAGGGCTAAAATTTTCTTCATATAAAGAACCTACATTCATAACGGAAGATAAATTTACTCTGAAGCTACTTGCGCCAACAACAATATGCAATCAACATATTCTCATCCTCTTTCTGCTTTCCACTAGTATCTTTTCCCCATCAGCGCTATGCATTTAGCAAAAAAAATCTATTTTTAACACTGCTGAAGAAAACACACAGAAAATACTCCAGTACTTAGCACTGCTGCTCCTTAAGTGTATGAACCATGTACGTGTTGACAAGATTGAATACAATGTGAGTTAGATGATTAGCTGTCAAAGATAGTTAAGAATTGTGTGCAGCTTAATTCAGGCAGATCAAATATTGCACTAAAAATGTCTCAACTGAAAACTAAGCCTTAGAACAGACTGGTAAGTGGGAAAAAAGTATCCATCATCCACAGAGAACAACTGTTGGAATTTTGGAATATTTTGTTAAAATAATTTTCTAAAATGCAATAAAGACAATTAACAATGAGGACTCAATTTTTAAAATAGCAGCAGCCCAGCCAAATCTCAGACTCATTAAAGTGCAGCAAGCCATTTGCATATGTAACTAACAGTTTTCATGCACGATTGCTTGTTTATTCAAATAGTACATATGACTGATGCATTTAGGATGAAATTTACTGCTCTTGGGAAAGCCCATGCATGGATCTATGAGCTATTACATACTAGTAACAGAATTAATTGAAAATTGTGTAATATTTCTGAGACATAAGTACAGAATTTCCAGTATTTAGCTCATGCTCCCTAAACAAAAAAGACTTATTTTGTGTATTCCATACACCAGTACACCAGCAGCATGGGCTGAGGGCCAAGCACACTAACACTGGGAGGAAAAAAATCTTTACACAATAAAAAATATTGTTAAATAATTTTTAGCTAAACATCTTGTGCTTGGATTTTTAAAGAGCTGAGAGTACATGTCAGATGGGGGAGAATCCATGGCGATACAATTAAAGTGCAGTTTAAGAATGACCTGCCTCCACATCTCTCTCCAGTAGAGCAACTTTTCTTTTAAGCTGTCCTCTCTGTTTGCTTCTCAAATGCTTTTGAAGAAAGAAACCCAGAAGTTCTTGACAGTGCCACTAAGGCAAGTAACTTGTGCTTCCCCCTCCCTTCTCCTCACGTCAATAGCCTGACTCATCACTAGGTATGTATACACACACACAGAGAATCAGTTTGCGTGCTGTCTTCCCCTGATGGTATCTGCAACCATATCCTCACAGATGCATCTATTTGACCTTCACAGGCTGACACAAGCTAGGTCTGTCCATGTTCTCATGCAAACTGAAGAGACATAGCTGTGTTAGTATAATCCTAAACCAGACCTAACACAGCCAGTTGGGAGAACAAAGTTAATAAGCTCAGGCAAGCTAACCATGGCTACATGTTTTTTTTCAGGCTTGGACAAAATGTAAGCAGAATCTACTCATGTGATAGTGGGTTCAAGAGATCATGTAGACCTACCTATACACAATAATGCATTTTGCCTCTGTAGTATGGTAAGTGCGTGCTCCCCATCTTACAAGTGGAAAAGGAAGTACAGTCAAACTCAGAGACTGGCCCCAGAGACATAGGAAACCTCTGGGAAAGCTCTCAGCCTTTTACCAGCCATCTCAGTTGACCACAGTGCCTCCATGCACTGCTCTCCATGTTCTTCCAGAATACTCTGTAGCATTTCAACCAATATCATGTATTTCTTCAATAACAGCAGTGGAAACCAACCTGAACATTTGCTGATGACTTCTCTGTTAGTCCTTTACTGTCAGTCTGTATGGAGTGTCTTGCCTGGGAAAAGAAACCAGAAGAGAGCCAATAAGCTGATGCCAGTGCCTTCTCACACTCTCCAGTCTCCTCCGAGGAGAGGATCCAGAGTGTTCTCTCCAACACTAAGGGAAACCCAGTAAATGGCTTCCTCATAGGACACCGAAGAACCATTTGCAGCTCTTTTAGTGGTTATTCACATGGCACTCAAGCACTCTCGCTCCGAAACCAGTTACAGCCAATGGAAGGGGTGCCTGAGACTAGGACATGGGGGAAGAGGTCAACTGCAAAACTTCACTTTGCTTGGGGTGCACTGCAGAAACACTTTACAGCTGTGTTTTTTAGCTAAAACTTAATTTGTCTATAGCTTTGGTAATGGGCCTCATTCACCAATATGCACAAGAATATCTTAATATGATCAACTGATACCTATAATGCAAGATTACTTGCTAGGAGGGAAAAGACTGGTAGGTTTTGATGAGAAATTGGAGACATTTAAGAAGGGCTTTCTAAACGACTGTGGATGCAGAGAACATTGGGTGGAAGGCTGTATACAGTCATGAATTTTGATTCATTGCTCTGCTCTGACTCTCACTTCCTATGCCTTCTTAGACCAATGTCTCGGGCATCATCTGCTTCCTTCCTCCATTTCTGGTTTGTCTATTTAGACTGCAGATTCATGAAGCAAGAATGTTTTATCCAGCGTCAGCATAGGCCCTTGCACAGTGGAATCCTTCTTTTACCTAGAACTTGGAGACCCATCTAAGATATACAAACACAGATGTGAAGGAGGGAATGCTACGATGGAATGGAATGCTACAGTGCTTGCTGTGAGGCATGAGCAGAATGAATGATGTAAGAAACAGTAAAAGCTTCAAATATGGTCTGGTAAAGGAGCAAACTCCCCTCCCACCCCCCCACCCCCCCAAAAAAAAGTAATGGATACAGGAACATGTAAAGTTTCCCTCACATCATTAGAAGAGCTCTTCCTTGTTAAGCTTAAATGGATTTTTTCCCCAATCAATTCAGAGAATTTTCTTTTAGCTCTATGTGTAATTTCTTAAATAATTACACATGCAATAAATTAATGAAAAACAAAGAAACTGCCTGTCCTTAGAAAATCAGCTTAATTTGGCATGCTCTGCTGCCCACTTCTAAATGGTCAAATTCTTTCAGGCCCTTCATAAACCAGCAGCCTCCTCACTGTGCAAGTAATCTTTATAAATAATAAAAAATTAAATTTGGCATTAAGTGATGTGTGAAATTCTTAAGCTGTCTCCTAAAAAGGAGACATTAGGATCAGATAGGGTCTGCTGTCCTCTTGCCTCCAAGCACATCTCTATTTGGAAAGGAAAACTGATCAACAATCATCAAGCTAGGTGGAAAGAAAGTGTTGTTACAAATCTTGCTCTCTGCAAAAGTCATGGTATGTTTTTTAAACCGCACTTTTGAAATCCACTCATTTGTGGCTTGCACTGATTCTACTGAGCTATTTCCAGTTTGTTCTCTTCCTCAAGCCGGCTCAGTTCTGCATGATGCCTATGTTGACTTATGGTGCTTTGTGGATTTGCCAGAGCATGTTCGATCATTTACATTGCCCACTCTGGAAATAAAAAGTGTTGGACCTTCCATATCCTTCCATCCGGTTCCTTTCAGTAGTTATCGGTGACCTGTTCATATGCCTCCCCTGTAAATGTACAGCAGTTGCATTGTAAGACATTCATTGAGGGGGGACCTCAACTATGGAGTGCATTCCCTTCCCCACAGCCTGAATCTGCTGATCAAAAGGGCAAGCAGCAAGACTCTTGCGTATTCTCAGGGTTCTCTGCACCAGCAAGCAATCGCAGAGGTACTTGTTATGATGGTGAGGCCAATTCTTTGATGAAAGACAGAAAAAAGCAGGGAAGTCCAATTTATAATATGGTAGCATACTGATATTTGCAAATATAAATATGCAGAGACTGTTTTTGCCTAAAATCAAATAAATTCAAAGAGCCATATAAAAATGGAAACAATTAAGGTTTATTTGTTATCAAAAAAATCTAACAAAATATTTAATATGCTAAACTATTTTAAATACATATTATAAACACATTTAAACTGAAGATGCAATACAACTCAGAAGTTTTGAAGTTCTATTGCTTTCAGGATAGAACTTTTTAGAGAGCTCTGAACTGCATTGATTAACATTTCAAATCTAAATGAATATCCCATGAGTAAATGGAATCAGCTCTCCGTCTGTACAGTGTTTTCTACTTACAGTAGCTAAGGATCTGAGGACCAGACGTTGGATTGGCATGTCCACTTCGTTTCAAAAGGAGTCTGACAGTGCAGTATCACTTGAATAATGAAGCACACATCTGGCAGAAGATTGCTGAGGTTGGCTAAGTTTGTACAAGGTCAGTTCATCCTCTAAGCTTCTGTCTGCTGAAAATTAAGAAAGAAGTTTACATGGCAACAAGCAGAACCAAACGATAGATATAAGGGGTTGGGTTTTTTGAGTGGTTTTGTTTGTAAATTATTTCCTATTGTACAAAAACCAGAGGAAGCACTATAGCATTGCTCTGAGACACTTCTTCTGAAACATTTAATTAGTTACTGCATACCTATTCTAGAATATGATTATTTTTCTTTTATAAGGAAGTAGACAAACTACAATCCACCACATAATGCAAAGAAGATCTACCCCACTACAATGCTTTGCAAGTTAAGCGTTAGTCTTACATAGCCAGGATAATCTCTAAAGCTAGTGGAAACAATGCCTGTATTGTAACATATATTTAGTTAGTGCTTTCACTAGTCTCCACAGAAGGATAATACCTGTTCAATATGAAGTGTTGCAGCCACTATCTTTACACAAACCATTATCACCTCGCTTTACAGAAAAGATTTGAATCCTGATAAGAAGAATTTTCTAGGTGAAACTTCATATGTTGAAAGATATAATAGATATTTTTATAAACTCAGAGTAAAAAAAAAAATGAGACAAACATAATGGAAAACTGCTTTTTTTTTTAACCATTCAGCAGATCATACTGATCCGTAGCATGAAGAAGCAACAATCTGGAAAGGGTGTAGGTAAAAGCTCAGAATCCCAATGTTTGTTTGTATTCTAACAATTACCAAAAATAGCCTTTCTTCAGCAATAATGGAAATCAGCTATCCGCATCCCAGCTCAGTGGTTTAACTGCAAGCAATCTTCTCCTCTGAGTCTCTGGCATTTAAAAAAAGATGACTCAAATACTTTTTGCAAGCTAGCTTATTCTCCATTGTTTGAAGATTTCAACTTCAATATCCTTTTGTTGCTGCTTTGGTAGCTTTCTCCTTCTCCACTTGGCAAGCATTGATTTTCCATTAGTGCTCTTGTCAGTGCATGAACAAGCTGCTATGTCTCATGAAGTGATACAGAAAGACAGAAGAGCTCACCCTCAGAAGGACACACATCCAAACACTAAACCATCAGCAGAAACAATGCTCATACCCTCTGATCCTCTGCTCCTGCTAGTTTGTTTCTCTTTGAAGGGACAATGTCAAATAGCTACCAAGGGAAGGGGTCAGAAAACACCATCACAGCCTGGTTGTATTTAGTTCCACCTTTGATAGCTTCATGACTGCCTGTGCCAGCAGATGTCAAGGCTTGATAGCTGAGCTCTTCTGACTGGGGCTGGCTGGCTCCTTCTACCAGAAGGACTCGGTGCTTTACTCACCACAGATGATGCTCTCTACTCTTGTTGTTTCTTGGCATCTATTTTCTGTGTGGAGGGGTTGCTTTGAGGGGATGGAAAATCCGGAGGAGAATCTCAACAGATACAAACATAAATGTACAAAGAAATCTGAGATAAGATGAACATTTTTGCTTCTTGGCTTTACCTACTACTCTCAATTTTATGTTGCTGTCCTGTGAGGATGATCAGCCTCCTTTAGGCCTAGGATACTGTACAGTGAAGCTAACTCCTTTCTCTCCTGCTGAAACTGTGCTCTTTCCAATTTACTGCCCAGGTCTTTTTAGATCTCCAAAGTAATCTTGGTCTTAAAAAACAGTTTAAAAAGGGAGAAAAATGGCACACTTTCACCACGGAAAGTTCTGATACATTCGCACAAGTCAGTTACGATGCCAAGTAACATCCTACAACCCAAACCCCCTTTTCTGAAATACAATCTGAAAGTGTGTCTCATTTGCTGTGTGCTTAGTTGCTTCTCCCAAAGTGCATACAGAGAGCCAGTCAAGCTGCTTTTGTCCTGTGGGGCTCAAGAGCATTCTATACGTCTTATCACAGAAAATACGTTACTACTCAAGTAACATGTTACCATGGAGAGCAGCCACTTCACGCTTTGTTCACATTGCGCTTCTTCCCTTTGTTTTTCTACCTTGAAAGCAAGGACACTATATTCTTCAGTATGTGGAGAGCACCAAAAGCAGATTCACTTTAGAATCATTTCTGTTTATTCTTTTTCTGTTCAGAGCAGAAGAGAAGATCTACTGTCAGATCGAGTACGACAATTTGTGCTAACAGCTGATTTCCTTCTTGCCTCTAACTTGGTCACTCACTGGCTCTAAAACTATCATTTTGCTTTCTTGACAGACAGACAAATACTCTTAGCAAGTTTATTGACAATGCCATCCTCACTGATGTTCCTCCTCATAGCAAAACAAGTATTTAGATGTGGAAAGGTAGCTTTGAATGTGACCAAATCTGGTGGTTCAGGTACTCATCACACGCCACAACAGAGCTCCAGCTGCAGTTCCACTTCTAAGACCCCACTGCTGTGCTGTTGCCTTGCAGCACTGGGGCTTGTCCCTCTTCCAAGCAGCAGCTGGTGTGGCTGGAAACCTCGGGAAAGGCAAGACTACTGTAATGGGAGCTGAGCTTGCAGATTACCTTCCTGTACTGTTTCATGGAAACAAGTTATTACAGCAAAGAGTGGCTACTGGGTCTCCTTTGGGAACTTCAGGTGTTCCGCTCACTTTAGGTAGCCTTCAGCTTCCCTTCAGTTGCCAGGCAGCCAGGAGGTACCTGCAGAAGTACTTGGGCTGGGCCTGCCTTGTCGTGTCCTGCTGCCCTGGGCTTTCACTTGGAGTAGATGTCAAGACTCCCTAGAGAAGTGTGTGTTGAAATAATACCCCAACTGAGCTGCATGATGCAGCTCACTCAACCTCAAAGCTGTTTCAAGCTACCATCAGACTCAGAAAGGTAACTCTGCATCTCCTTAGATAAAACATTCAGGATTTTCTTTCTTGCCACTGGAATTCAAACAAATGCAATGACTGCCCAGAGCCTAAGAACCACAGAATTCCACAAGCTCTGGGACTGAGCATAAAATGCCTATATTTTAATCCAGCTCCCCAGCACAAGATTGTAGGATTGGCTCTATATTTTCCTAGCATATCTTGTTTAAAAGCATAGTAGCTCAAATCTGCTCTAGTAATAATTATACAGTAAACATTTGGGACAGTCTTGAAGCAGAAAAGCTTTTAGTTTATGGATTTTGCTTTGGCTTCTTCATTGTGCAACTGTGACCTCCAACTGAAAAAGAAGGGGGTTTATAAGTTCCTCACCTTTTAAGGCTTCTGGACAGTAACCAACACCAATTGGGCTGCCCGGGCCACATATCTACTCAGCATATGAAATCCATGGACAAGATCTCTGCTCTGTCGAGCTACATCCCTACAGCCACGAGGTGGCAGGCCGAGCAGAACAAACTCAAATCCAGCTGAAACGGCTGAGGAAAGCTGGAACAGTGCCATGTGGATCCAGAGAATGACACCTTTGTTTTACGCAGACACCTAAGAGACGGGATCTCTATTTGACACCGTTATCTTCTGTGCGTTGCCACGTGGGTACAGCATTACTGAGCTGAAGTGAAACGGGACTGACCTGCCGGCTGGGCACATGTTAATTTTGGAGTGCGGCATAGCAAGTAGGTGCTAATGCGGGACTGTCCTTTGGGCCCGCTTGGAGGATGCTCCCTGGGAGGTCACCGTTTGCCTCTCCTGCTGGGGAGTGGGTGGTTGGTACAGCAAGGATGGGGAGAGGACGACAAGAGGCAGAGGGGATTATCAGGAGGTGATGAAAGGGCCCCCACCCAGCTTGACAGGAAAGCACACTGAAAGGCCGCTTCCGCTGCAGAGACCAGCCAGTATTTCTTTCATCTGTTTCCTAAAAAAGGAAAGCTGATTGCTTATGCTTCTGAAAGCTCTGCTTAAAGAAAGGCTAATTTTACACTGAGGCACAGTACGTGCAGATTAGCTGGCCATGACAATAGGGACAAAGGAGGTAATAAATGCTTTTTTTTCCTGAAGTAGACCTGCTTAACGGCAAGGAAGGAAAACGTTTAAAATGTATCAAGCAAATATGTCCCAAAGTTTGCTTTGGTGTTGGGTGTGATAGCCTGCGCTAGCCAGGAATCTGTAATCCTCTAGGTACGTGTTTAATTGCCCCAAACATATCTTGCTAAGTTGTGTATTGCTTATGCTAGAATTTGAGAAGTGAAGACAGTTCAGTAACTTGAATTCTCAGCCAGATGCAGGATCAGAAGCAGAACCCAGCTGTCCTGACAGCCAGGAAGAGTACTTCCACTAGAAAAATGTCAGTTATATTTTGCCAAACATTTCCATATTAGATTTAACAATTTCTAACAATAATTTTAAAATGTTATTTACAATATCATAACTGAATTTGAAGTTTGAATTTTGATTTTAAAAAAATCCACTGTCATTCTCCTTTCTAGCTCTAATTATTTGGATTACATCCACACCATGAAGCAGAATTCTAACAAGAAAGCAACCCTCACCCCCAAAATTTCCCAGAAACTTGCCTTCTAGTTGGGTTGAAAATGCCACTACTTTCTGTTTCACTACATCTGTATCACATAACTGGTTTGTCTGTGAACACAGTCTACAAAATGCAGAAATATTGCAATTATTTAACTGGTTGCCAGAGCATAGGGTCTCACGGTGTTAGGTGCTGTACATAAATAGAAGCAAGAAGACAGTCAGTTCCTGTGCAACATAAAAGAATATTTAAGGGTAAGATAAAAAGAAATGGCGAAAGAGTATAAAAAGATAACCTTGAAATGAACAGGTGAAAATACAGAACTTTCCAGACCGTCATTTAACATGTCATTTATGTCATGCAACCTCTCTGTCCCCTCAGTTACTCACTGGTAGAATGGAAATAGTACTTAACATAGTTCCCTCATGAAGCATGATTAAATGTTTATACTGTCAATGATTTGTTTGACAGCATGGCTGGGGAATACCATTGCAAAGACAAACTGTACAATATTTACAGCTGATACGGTATTAACTAAGCTCATCTTTTCCTGTTTTTAAAGTTTTAACTAAGCAATGCTTAATGAAATTTGCTAGACTAACTGCTTGTGTTGTCTCTGCTGGTAATGCAAAAGCAAACGGCTGTAAGTGCGGTACCCTGAAGGCAGACATTAGGAGTTTCTCTGTTGAATCCAGCAGAGAAGTTTCTTGCATCTCCGTTGAATGCCATCATGCTGTGATTAGTTAATCATTAAGTACATAGTGCTTTTAATTAACTGCCAACTCTGCTTGGGCATCTGTTCTGAAAATCACATCCGATCATGCTTTTCCCAGTCTGTGGCTATGGAGCTCTTCAATGATACAGTCGTTGCTCCATTCTCCAACTCTCTCTGCTGCAAGATAGCTTAAGTCCAGAGTGTCCTACATGGAACAAAATATAAACTATCTTTTTTCCAAGGGAATCAAAGTAAATGGGAATTAAACAAACTTATTTGTCTGAATGGGTAATAAATGCTGCTATTAAAAAGCAGATCAGGCCAATTAACATTTTTTCCTGGTAGAAATAAGGGGCTTTATACTTCATTCCCAGCACACAATTTAATTGGCTAACCAATTTTTATATAACACTAATCTTTAACTGGAGAAAATAATCCTCTGCACTTCATAAGGGGGGAGAGAAGACTGATCATAAACAACTGCTTGTTGTTGCAACAGATTTGCAAAAGTTTTCATCTGACTTAAGGTGAGAGAAAGATACAGCATGCAAACATTCCCTTACAAACACTACATTTCACCATCCACTTCAGCTCAATCCCTGCATATACTGTTGTTTTCAAAAAGCTCCTTTTTAAGTGTATTTTAAAATAAATGGATGGATGGCTGTTTCTAATGATTCTATGTCTTTGGTGCATATAACGGGAAATAACAGGAATAAGATTGTAAGGTATCTTAGGGAGCACATGCTGTTTTAAATGTGATAGGAAAAAAGCAAAGTTAGAGCAAGGAAAACACACTGAAGGTGGTAGGCAGGGTTTCTTCTGCTGTTTTAGATTTCAACCAGACTAAGAGCAACAAGTGATCAAAAGATGACTGGGGCCATTCGATGGCATTTCTGAAATGAATTAAGGGCAGACATCTAGATCAAAGAGGCATTTACTGTGTGCGGCACTGTATTAGCAGTTTCTGTTCCCCAACGTAGAAACAGTGGGCTGGATTTCTTGAGAGTTCTGGCCTGTACTAGAATAGATTGACCAGAAGGTTAAAGATACAGCATATGCTTTATGGCAAGAGAAGTACCTCTGCCATTATGTAGCCAGCTCCGTTATCACTGTTAGTGCCATTACAGCTGCCTCCAACATTGGCTAACATACAGCTAGCCAGAAAAGAAAAGTCTCAGCCAATGCTCACATCTTCCATGTGAGAAACTGAGTATGAGATGCTCAAACTACATATGTGCATTGGCCATCTAAACATTCCTGCATGTCTGGGAACAGAGACAAATGGAAAATCCAGAAAAATGGTCACACAACCCTTTCTATGCAACTAAAATTCCTGAGTATAAGCAGAGGACATGTAAAACCTGCTGTACAGTACTGCACCACTGACAGCCTCCCTGCTGCCACTCCCACTCCAGCATGGGCCATCTCAGGCCCTCCATCTCAGAGCTGCTATGTATCACGTATGAATTTGGGCTAGCATAAAGGTAGAAATTCATAAAGTGCCCATTATTTCTATATATAAATGTATGTCAAGGAAAGGGGAATTCCTTGTCAAGCACTAAGAAAGAAAAGAATAAAATATCATTAAGCGTTAAACCTCTAGTTCTTTAAGGAGTGGAGGTAAGAAACTCATTTAAACCTTGCAATGTATAATAAAACATTACAGTTAAACAATAGCCAGTCTTATAGCAGATAGGCATGCAATGATTACGGTTAATACAACAAACACTCACTGGCAGATACACATTTTACATAATAACCCTTTTTGAACAAGTTCGAAGTTATTCTCTTGTTTTCTTTTAAAACTCCACTGCAGATGTCAAGATGTGCCCACACATAGAAAAAGGGGTATTTCATAACAACATAAAAACATGCATTTCTAATTTTTTCCATATTGAACTATACTGAGGGCAGCACTTTTATGTATTGAGTTCAAGGTATTCATGGGAACAAGCTATTTTCTGATGACATCAGAACACTGTCACTCTGGCAACAACCTGTTACCATGGCAACCACTGCCTTTACAGCTCAGATGTTGAACACTGATGAGGAGGTTAAAAAACACCATTTGGAGATTTGCTAGTTAAAAGTTTGCCAATATTTGATGTGAGAAGCAACAGGGAGTCAGCTGCAGACAGGCGGAGTTGTGCAGTACTCTAGAGCCATTCTCTAGCCAGTATTGGGCAGCCATGAACAATCAGTTTGTCTCCAAACAAAAAGTTCCTGGGATAAGCAGGCCTTCGGATACATCCTTAAATGTCACAGCAGCTAGAAATAGGCCTGAACACTAACTTTGTGATTTGGTGCTGGCTGTAAGAGAAGGACTGTTGCTACCACTGAAAGAATATTCCCTCAAAATGTAGAGGTTTGGGGACCTAGAGTTTTGATACTCTCAGAGCAGAGAACACACAGATTGTGAAGACAGTTTGGTGTTATATGGAGACATGTCTTTGGAAGAGAGGTGGATTTTTTTTTCCCCCTGGCTGCAAAGAATTACAGGATATGAGATAAAAACATCTGTCTTTGCAAGCAGTCGCTGCCTGTACTGTGACTATTGTCAGTTGAAACCAGTCAGTTACAAAGTGCTTCGGAACTAAAAGCAGTGTGTTTCTGTCCCAGCCAGAACTCCATGGATTTTACTAACTGCAAGCAAAACTCGCAGGCTCCTGAATAATGTCAAAATAAAGACATCAGCCTGCCCAGTAGCCTGTCCTCAGCAGGTCATGAGGCAATTTGTTATCTTGAATCACAGGCCTACTCAGCTGGTTTTGTCCCTAACCAACACAGCAAATGCTTGCAGTCCACATTCCCAGTAAATCAAATTCCCTGTATTTAGAAAGAATCATAACAATAATCCAGTCAAAGTCCATTCTTAAATGTGAATGAATATCGGTGGAATATTTTTTCATCTTGTACCACAAACCTCAGCTTATTTAGATGTTTGGAAAGTTGCATTGCCTGCTGAAGTGCTAAGGGCAGCCTCGTGTTGTGAGCAAGAACTGAAGGGGGAAAAGGATCCCGAGTTACTCCTGAGGTTTCTTTCCTTGGCAACATGTTACAGTGAAGCACCTTAATAAAACTGTGTAATCAAAGTGAAATTTAAACACAACACACATGTTGAAAAGGCCAAACTTAAGGCTTATTCTTTATAATGAATTTGCTGTCGCATTTGAATTAACTGGCACTTTCTGACGAATGGCTAAAGCCAAATTACAACACTTATCCCGGGGGGGGGGGGGGGGGGGGGGTGTCTCAACAACCGGATACTGAGATGCAACACAAGCTTATAGAATTGTTCCCATTCTGGGTCAGTATGAAAGCCATCCAGCTCCAGGGCTATAAAGTCAACACCTTTTCAATATACCCACCTACTATATTTCTATGATTTTTGGTTTTTTATATATATCTGTGTGTATGTGTGCATGTGTGTGTATATCTTACCAGGCATTTCATACTGTTCAGAACATTTCCTTTTTAGTCCATGAAAAGATTAAGGCCATTGATGGTTTTCATTTCCACACATTATCCAGCAATCCCGGCTCCTATTGGCAGCAGAGTACCTTCTCCATGCAATTCTCCCCCATCATCTGTGAGAACAGAGATGTGGAAGAGGCCAATTACCTTTTGGAGAGAAAGAAATTACTTGCTTATAATTGAGTTCTCTGAGTATGGTGTCCGCTATTAGAGCCACACTCATCCTCCCACCTCCCCCTGAGAGCTGAGGTTTTATTCCTATTTAAGTTCTAATTATTATAATTAGTCTGAAAAGGATTTGGGAGTTAGGGGCTACGATATGCCATATAGACCCCTCAAGGCATCTTTTTGTACTAACTCATTATGACCAGTTCTAAACTTTACCATTTAATCTAGTCATTCAGTACCCAAGGTCACAACAGCTGAGACCCCCTGAGCACGAATCCGTAGAGACTCCCACCTTCAGAGAACTACAATTAAAAGGTAAATAATTCCCTTGCTGCCTTCTCTGTAAGGCAATGCTATAAGTCAGAGAATGGAATCCAACCTCAGCCTAATTACTACTCTGGTAATTTACGTAGTTGCAATGAAAAAGTTAGCAAATGCTTTTTCATTTACCAAAACAGAAACACAAGGCCAGATACAGTTCCAATCCAGCTCAACAAGATTTAGCCTTACAACAGTCCAGCTACAGACTTTGTCGCTAAAACTCCAAGCAATTCTGATGGGCTACACTCCAAGAAAGTCAAATCATCACTTGGTGAAAGTCTTTAAGATACAAGTCAGGAAAACATGGTGATTTCACCATGCTAAGATGGAATTCTTGTCTTTGCTTATTCCATAACAAAAACTCTGCTGAATCAATACATTAATTGAATCAAATTGCACATAAAAGGATTCTAGACACTCAGACCTGATGCTCTTTTGAACTGAAGTATGAGCAGCTACAAATTCCTGAAAGTAGCATCACCCAAGTTGACAGATTTCAAGAAATTCAACATATGCTGATATTTTCCTGACAGCAGCCTCAAGGCCTAAAAATTCTAAGTAGAGCTTTGAAATTCACAGGAAAGAGCATGAAATGGTATTAAGCATAACGGCTTGTTGCAAGCGCCAGCAGAAAGGGTCCAGTGAACAATGTCAGTTTATGGAGAAGATGCAGTTTCACAGACATTCTCTTTGCTGCTGCTGAATGTTCTCAAGATACACGAATTACATCTTACATCTGCAAATCGGAAAAACGCAGCCACATTTCCACCAAAAAAAATACATCAAGCAACAATGTAACACTTGCTATTATACAATACATGCCATTGATAACAAGTACAAACCTCAATGGCTGTATTGAATTCTTAGTGAAAATCTGGTTCATGGAATCAGAATTTAGAAAGTGTAAGTATGTAGACTAATTTCTATATAAATAAAATCAAGTTTATTTTTATATATTAGTATACAAATTCCAGCTTCTAGACTTTTTTAGTGAGCAAATCTGAACTTAATACACTCTATTCTAAGTCTGTTCCAATGCAGCATGTCAAATTTCCATAGTGGTTTAGTAGTACATACTGACAATACACTCAAAGACTTCACAGCTCTCTGAGCCTTTGATTGCAGGCCAGCGCATCCAGGAAAAAAGGCTCCATTTGTTCTCATTTTCCACTAGAACTACGAGTGCCGATTCCTCAGCCTGAGAGCAACTGGAATCCTACCCTGGGCGTGCAGCTCTAGCAGCCTCAGCACTGTCCCTAGCTGTACCATGTCCTCCTAACCAGAGCGCACAATTAAGCACACTAGGTAATCTTTGCTCTGAAGCAGGGGTCACAAAATGAATTCTCTTACTCCCAGCCAACATTAATATCACACTAGGGACCAATATGAAGAAGCTTGCACTGCTGCTGTCTGAGCTCTGTCTTTGCAGGTGATAAATAGACTTCAATTTCTAATGTTGCTTGTTCAGAAATAGCCTTCTAATTTTCCTAAATTAAATTATAGGCTACTATCATATTTGTAGCCAGGTACATTAACTACAGAAGCAATATTTCAGCTGCTGCTGCTTCTTCATCTAAGAAAATAAAGTCCTATGTTGTGGAAGCATAAAAGGAGAGAAGATTGAAGAAGAAAGGGAAGAGGGTAGGTCAAATACTGATATTTGGACACTCAGATGCTGTTGCATTTGTTCAAAATGCTGAAGCCCGCATAAGGATTATGATGAGAGTGGAGATTTGCCCCAGCCATCATGTTACTTACAGCTCCTTAGAGTCAGTTTTTGCTAGCAGCCATTCAGCTTTAACTACATTTTCAGAATCATATCCACTTCTGGAGGCATCATTTAGGAGAGAAAACTTTTTAGTTTCCACCTATTGACTGAGAAGGTTGTGCATCATGGGCAGGTCAAGGCTTTTCAGCAGCATAGGCAAAAATTAATTTCCCTCTCCTAAAGGATAAGGAACGACGTGACATATTTTTTATTTACCATTGGCAGCATCAAATTCTGTTTAACAGTGGGGAAAGTAGGGAGGAACCAGTAGGGTAACAGGGAAGAGGATAGGCAAGGAGGGCTGCAAAGGCTTCATAAGGAAGATCTTTCTCCTGAATCTCCAAATTGTTCCCTTCCTCCTGTCAAGGGGGCCTACGCTGAGGAATTCAAACCCCAGGACAGTGGTGGAAAGAGGTTTCCTTCTCCTCTTCCATCACTAGCACCCACACAGGCATCTGCTCCACGTGCCCATCTCCCAGCTGAGAGTCCCTGACCATTTTCACCCTCTCCCCTCACTAAGGAAGACATGAGCTGCTCCAGCCCCTCCAAGGGCCATCTCCTTCTTGCAGTCTCTTCTTTGCCCCCTCAGGATGTGGACCCCACGCTTCTCCCAAGACATACAGACTTGTGCTGACTCATGTGAGTGGCCAGCTCAGTCCTACCCTGCCAGTCCCTGTACTCCTCCCTCCAAACAGCAACAAAATCAAGAGCTGGAGGGAGATGAGGAAAATGAGAGTGTGGCATCCCTTTCCCCCCTGCGCCCCAGCTCTGGTGAGAATCAAGACTGAAGCAGACCCCCATCACACAGGCTGCCAAGTCCCAGCTTCCCCGAGCACCTGATGGCTGCAGGGAGCACTTCCTTTGCCTATGCCCAGCGGCTGGGCAAAGCACACTATGCTCCTCCTCACTGACTGTTTGAAAGCAAAGAGTTTTTTCCTTTCAGGAGAAGTTGTATGTGAAATGCCCAGCAGACAGACAGGACTCAAGCAGACTGCAGATTATAAATAGAAGGGGAAATTAAGGTGCCCAGCCTTTGATTTGTATTCCTGACAGCAAACTGTCAATAATATGAGAAGCTGCATTTTTGTTTTTTTCCCACATGGGGCTTTTACAGAAGATTTTGCTTTAAATAAGAAGAAAAACATGGAGAAAAATATTCCTACTGAAGCTTATTTTCCCAGGCTTCATCCTTTCTTGTACTTAAGGGTCACCTCAACCATAACTACATAAGTTCACTTCCAGCTCCTTTTGCTGAAACGTTAAGAAGAATTTATACCGTGTAATATTGTAAATAATATTGTAAAATACAGCCTTCCTCTAACAGTGTAGTTAAGTTCTCATTTAATAACATATACATTATTTAATCTCTTGGGTGTGATATCTAGCATATCCTATAATCATAAAAAGCCACAAGTCTGTCCCATAAAGCTCCTCTCAGTACATTGCATCCCACAACTGTTTTTTGCTCATCCAATAGCTCTGGCAAAGGCCCATTGCTATTGGTATCTACTTCCCAGTGGAAGCACTTTCCCTTGAGCTACTCTGTTTCATCAAGCCAGCAGATGAGCTAAAGTTCCTGGGAGCCTTAGATTAGAGAATCTGAACTTTTGCGTATTTTATTTTGATGTTCTCTCTTCTGAGAGATGGTTGTAGGTGAATGATTTTTCTGCTGTTTCAAAAGACTTATTAGTTTAATTCAATGCATTTCTGCAAACAGAATCACATTTGTTCCTCTCCACAAACATCTGCCAAATGTGAACACCACTAACGTGGCTACCTTCTCCTTCTAGCCTCTGCTAGCAAGCCTCTCCCAAAACGGCACATCACAACAATGGTGCAGCTCTGAATTCAACGCAGCAGCACAGTATTACGGGATGAAAACACTGGCTGAGGAGTTCTGTTCCCTGAACTTCCTTGTTGCAGTCTGCCTCAGAGTTGCACTCTGACTTCCCACACATGTTGTTATCTCTTCTGCCCCCTAATTTACCCTTTTTGGAGATTACTTACCTAGGTAGTGATTGCAGAACTTACTGAAATGGAAATCAATTAAAGCTCTGTAGCAAGTAACACACAGAAACACAGAGAAGAGCATGACAAACTGAACATGAAAGAAGCTGCAAATTCTGCTTTCAGAAGGGAGGAACACACTCCTACACCTCTTCCACACCTCAACTGAGTGAATTTTTCCCCACTAGTCAATGAGAGGTCAGCTCCGATACAAAAGCTGCCCAAGCTGCAGTTTGGTCCCGGCCATTTGTAGCAGGTCTCCAAAGCTTGCCATTTGTAGGCAGAACTATATGCATAAAGATTAAATGCATTTTTATTTTTTTATATATATACATATATATACACACACACACAAATATATATATAAATAATCTTGAACATGTATACAACTGCTCATTTGTACATTTTTTAAAACTTCTGAAAACAGGACTCTAAAAATGCAGAAAATTATACTTCTATCATGATCAGCAGCCATATGCTATTTTCAAAAAAACAAATCACAGGTAAGAAAGCAAACTTGTTATGTACCCTATGACAGTGAAGATGTTCTGCCAAAATGCTGCTTTATGGTGATTCAGCTGCAGATAAAGAAATACTACATTAATCTGACTGTACAAGCACGGAGAAATTTGTTTCCAGAATAGATGCAAAGTAAGAGAAAGGATTTGCAATATTAATCTATTTTGAAAAAAGTTTTATAATCCAGTAAATACACTGAAGGCCCCTCTAGTTTTCAGGAATACACACTAAGAACCTTTATTAGGCAACAAAACCAGAAAAGCAGCTGCTTAAATCATTCCCGTGTTCAAAATGCTTTGGTACAGTAAGCAAACAGTTTTACAGTTGCCCTCAATTTAATCGACCTGTTCTGGTCACCTGAATACAATCAAGCTACAACTCCAACTGGAACAAGCTGGCCTTGCTTTCTTTCTGGTTACCAGGACATCACTCCAGGGCATGACACAGTAAAAGCCATTTTGTTTCTACAGAAGTTTGTAATTCCGTACACCACCCTCCCTAGGGCAAGCCATCAGCAGACACTTTCAGATAGGGCCGTTAACTTTATGATTAAATTTTGGGTAATCATGAGCTTCCTTCAGTCACCATTAGGACTCCTTTACCTCAGCAGTCAAGTCACCTTTGAAATTAGCATCCTTCTCTCTTCACCTTCAAGAAACATGACAGACATGAGCTGGAAGACAGTGGTCAGTGAAGTTATAGATTAGCTGTACAGTAAAAGAGCTAAGACACGGAGAGCCTCCAATGACAGCCAGTCTTTCCAGGCACGCAGTGGAAAAAAATTAGGTAAATGTATCTTTTCAACATCTAGATGGATGTTTTCAACATCTAGAGAGGAGAAAAAGAGTAGCTGTGGATTTTTCATATGCAGAAAACCTAATGGAAGTGAAGATCTAACTAGCCACATAACATTTGGAATTATCTTAATCACAGAAATGACACTGGTTAGAGCTTTAACTAACCCATAAAATGTACAAATTATTTTTTCCCTAAACATACATAGACTGCCATGAGTAATTGTAGAACGCTAACTTATTAAGACTTAGGCCATTTCTCTCTCAACATTTAGTTTAAGAAGATTAATAGAGCCCTTGATACTATAAAGGGCATGAATGACAATCTGATAAAGCAGGAGGAAAGAAAAATGAAATGATCCCTAACAAAACAAGCTGAATGTTTACCATTATCATCATATAAGAAAAGACAGTTAGCTTGCACATTTTCCTAGGGACAGAATATAAGTAAATACTTTACAATAGAATAATACAGTTTTCACAAGTACAGTTTGGAAATGCATAGACCACCACTTGAAACATGGCTCTTTCTGGGGAACCAGCCTGAGTCTCTACCATGGCCTCCTTTAGCCCTAACTCCAAAAAAAT
Organism: Dromaius novaehollandiae; assembly: GCF_036370855.1. NCBI lineage: Eukaryota > Metazoa > Chordata > Aves > Casuariiformes > Dromaiidae > Dromaius > Dromaius novaehollandiae. The sequence continues at coordinate 9,347,408 of NC_088110.1, read as the reverse complement.
ATCAACGATGAGCCGTAGCTCTGAGTCAGATCTACAGCAGGCATAACTTGTAAGTAATATACTCAAAGAGAATGATGATCTACAATGACTGAGCATTTACCATTTTGAAAAAAGCCAATCCTTCAACAATTGCATTTGGGGATTTAACTGATTTCCAACTATCCAAGTACCATACTACAGTTCTGAAAAAGTCCTTATACTTGAAGAAGCAAAAACTAAAGAAATCTGGCTTCTCTTAAGATTGACAAGGCATGAATTTTGGCAGTTCCTCTAGTTTTGGGATTGCTTTTTGCAAGGATAAAATTTCACATGAAAATTATAAGAGTCAAATTTAAAAAAATCCAGGATAAAAGCCTTGAGTCAAAGCAGTTTCTGAAATGGCAATGATTTCATTAATGGCAGAGGATGTAGGGGGCCATGCGGAGTCAGAAATGTGGGGGTTTTGTTTTTATTTTTTGTTTTGTTTTGTTATTACAAAGCCTGATTTTGTTTGCTTATTTTTAAAAGAGGCAGGTGGTATAGGTAGAGGGCAGGACGTCTATTTTGTATAACATTTACTAACTATGTAACTTCATAAATCTACTAGGGATTTGGAGACTTGCAGGAGAAGGAAGTGTGAGGGTAAAGGTTTGCTTTACTTTTAAACAATCATTATAGCAGCTGCTTTGTCAGACACTACGGAGTTAAGGGGTAGCAGCTTTCCAGTGCGTACAAGCTGGAATGGGCACTTGCTTGCCTCCACACCTAAATCTCTAAGCTATTGTCAAACTGATTCTTCTTTCTTGGGAAAGATTTGAAGATAGGAATTACAATTTCTCCTCTTTCACTGCTTCACTCACTTTGGGGGAGATAGACCTAATCTGGCTCTTGAGTTTCTAAGACTTCATGACACCTCCTGGTGTCCTTAGCAGTACATCTGCATCCCTTGAGAAACACTGACTCTCTCAAGCATCTAGCTCCTGTGCTCGCTTGTGAATACAGAAGGAAAGTGTTTAAAAAAAAAAAAAAAAAAAAAAAAAAAAAAAAAAAGTATGTGCCCACCTTTTGTCAATGTAAAAAGCAGCACACCAATAGGGCAGACAGCTTTTAAATGCCTATTTATTCTGCTATTCAATTTAAAACGTATGCTAGTAAAGATTATACATCTGTTAAACTTACGCTTACTTTGGTTAATACTGGCAAGCTGCTAAGCACTGCTGTAGTATATGTAGAGTATTAAAATCTGGTACATCTTACACACATGATGACCATTCAATCCATTCTGGTTTGAGGACTCTGAATACCGAGAATGATTTACTGCTACCTAACAAATGGCTGCTAAGGACCAGAGTCCCCTTCCCATGCCTCAAATGGAAAAAATTCCTTCTCCAAACCCCCCAAATCTGCCTCAGCACTTACTGATATTTGCCATTGAGACAGGCTTTTTAGCCGCATATCACCTGGCTACACTAAACATTAAGAACATATTTCCGAATAGAATATATTAAAAGGGATTTAATGTTAAAAACATATCAGCAACTTTTGAATAAAATCATTACAGGCGTTCTGGAAAATAATCATAACCACCTCTAGTGTTATAAGTGCCAAAACTTTAGAATTAACCTTAAACTTGCAAATAAGCAAGCTTTACCAGCATGGAAAGGAACAGCTTTGACTCACAGACAATATTGCTTGTTTGTGTGGGATGACCAACTCATAGCCATTAATGTTGGAAAAGAATTAGTGGCTGTTTTGAGAAATGGCATCTCTGCTAAAAAAGCCTTTTCTGTCCTCGCTCCTTTTTTTTACACCAAGCCAGGAGGAGGAGGCAGACAGTTTGGAAGAAAGCACTCCTGAATAAAACTCTCTGGAGAAAAAATATTTTTAATTAAACCTCTGCAGAGTATGAAAGTTTCACTTGTTGAGAATTATCCAAAGTTACTTTCCTTGTTCCCTGCAAAGCTTATAAAAGTTATTTTAACAGGACAGATTGATGACTCTGTTCATCTTACTAAGACTAAGGCTGTGAGGGAAGAAAATCATTCGACATGGGGAAATAAATGTTCTGAAAGATGTGTGTTTAATTATTTTTTAAGCTGTAAATAATGATGGAGCCATGACCAGTTCTTAAGCAATATTTTTTTTCCCCAATTCCAGTACATGCTGGAAGTATTTGCTCCTTTGGAAGAATGAATGTAAATTCCTTCCTGTTTGCACTCAACAGCAATTAAAATGGTGGCTGCCATTCAGAGAGTGAGCAGTGAACAGCATTTAAAACTTAGTAATGAGAAAAATCAATTACATCCCAGCTGTCCTGCAGTTAGAGCTACAAAGAGGCCCACAATTTGACCATTAATTAATTATTTAATATCACTGTTTGGTTTGGGTGAACTTGATTTTAAATTCTGTTCTTTTTTATTCCTATTTGACATTTAATTTCCTCGGCATGGTTATCTAAACATTTAGTTTGCACCATAGGATCTGCTAAAACCTGGTCAGCCTCTTAAAAAAGGCTGTATCTGATTATCACATATATTGGCAGTTAAAAGTACTAAACATTTTCTTCACAAGGTGCCATCTAATGAAGCGAACCCAGAAACCAACCTATTACATCCAGCCTCTGAGAGGTTCAAGAGAAACTCACTGGAGACACTTCAGTGACCATTTGCCCAACTTTGTCTGCTTCCTGCAACTATTAACAAAAAGAACGGGTTCAGATAGATAACGTCATCACAGTCATGTCGTGTTTAAGGGGACTGATTTACTTACCAGATTAAGGGATGTAATCCACTTTCCTTACTACAGCAATTAGACTGTTTGAATCTGAAGAGAATTCCCCCTTTGCTTTATTGACACAGCCCTTTAAATCTAAATGATAGTTTTAGAAATGCTTCCTGAATTGTAAAATATTATTTTTTCTTGTGTCTTTTATATTAATAAACTTAAGAGATAGTACCAATGGAAGAGAACCTTGCCAGAAGATAATGATATTATGCTGACAGGAAAATGGTAAGGTGAAAAAGAAGCATTTAGTGAAAATAATTTTTTTTAATCTAGTGATTTAAACTACTATTACACCAGCTGATTAGCATCTAAAGTACAACTGACTGACAGACTGGTGAAGAAGTGACAGCTGGTATCATAAATGTTCTTCAATTTACATTCTCATTGTTTTTGGAAATTGGCTGGAGCAGCCAGGGAGAAGCCTTTCCTCCACCCTCAACTGAACCTTGTTACTTTGCATGGAGCAGGTGCCTAGTAAGTTCAGATAACAGAAATTTAGGTCTAGTCATCAAGACGCTGATCTGACAGTTACCAAATCTGTGCCTTCTAGAATCTGAAAAGAGAAGGACTGCCAGATGCCCTGGCCTTGTCTCCAGGCTCACCACCGCCAGACCGAGTGACTCGTGTATACATTGACAGTCTTCTACGGGACATTTAGAGAAACTAAACTGACGGACCTGCTCACTCTGAATCTACTGTTTTCTTACTAATGTTCATGCAGCTATAGCCCAGCAATTTTTGAAGATGCTGAGTTTGGCTTTCAGTATGTCAACAGGATGTCTTTTCCCTATTTGATATAATAAAATACCCACTACAGCTGCTGTTGTCACAAGCTCATTTTTATTCCTCATCTGCTATCAATTGCCCTTCTCACCAAGTCAGTCTTACAATTTAATTATTAAAAATCAAGTAAAAGGGCAGGTGCTTATCTACAAATATATCACAACAGACACTGTGTTCTCTCCCACTCACTGGATGTACCTGGTTGTAAGTGCAGTACAAAATGCAGCAGGTCCCTTTAGGAAACCTGCTGTTCGTATCAATAAAACATCTCCTAGCCCAGTGCTCACCATCATTCCTCTTACATGATCAATTCTCCAACAGGGTCTGATCCTTCACAGTGCTGAGTGTGCTCAATATCAGTATTGTATTTTTTAATACCCCATTGGAAGACAGGCTCTAAGACATACCACTATCTAGGAATATCAGGTCTTTACCTTGAATATTCAGTTCCTATCATAAGAAAGATTAAAGAAACATTTTCAGTGATAATGCATCCTCTATCTTCGACTTTTATACATAGCTCATAACAACATCAGTTCCTCAACTTTTCAAACTGAGCAAAGTGGTGGCTGGGCAAGCAAATGCTTAGTGACATGGATGTGTTAGCGCTTCTTAGCACCATACACAGGTACCTGTGATAGTGTCACATGTCGCTTCTCAAAAGTGGAAGTATTTGAGGGGTGCTATATATCCATTTTTCAAGATCTGTGGACATACTAGACCCTTCACAGTGTCCCACATTTAGGCAGGCAAAGGTGGCATAAGGTGCTGAAGACTGTGAGGTAGTCAGATTACAAATTAAAAATAAAAGCAAATAGGATTTTATAAGAGGCAATTTGCGAGTGGTAAGAAAGATGCATAAAGTATGAATTATAACAACAAAAAGTAGGACCAAACAGCACTAGCACTGTGGTGTAAGATGCACACAAAGGCAGGAAGAAAAAGGCACTATTCAATGGCAAGTTGACAAAATGGGAGCATACAATGCTATCATGCAAGGGCACAAGTTAGTATTGGTCTTGGATGAATTACAGGGAAAGTGAATATTAAGTAGGCATTAATAGCATTGCCGTGCTTAATGATACACTACAGCTGGCTCGGGTGCTCAGAGTTTAGGAAGAGTGTTTAAAATACTACAGGAAATTCAAAAAGGCAGTAGAGGAATTAGAGGATAAGATGTGTGAGGAGAGACTGCGGGAGCTAAACTTATATAGTCTCAAAGAGAGAAGGCTCAGGGGGCCTCAATCACAGTCTATAAATACCTTCAAGGTAATAATATAAATGAAGGAAGGGAATTCTTTGGTCTCAGAAGATCTCAGGACAAGGAGCAATGGCCTGAAGCTAAGGAAGCAGCAGTGTAGGGGAGATTCTAGGGAGAAGTTTTTAACTTGGGCCTCAGCTGCGCGGGATGAATTCACTGCAGGGAAGAGGAATTGTGCTTTCTGCTGTTTCGGCTGTGCCTTACCCGCAATGCATACACACACGGTACTTGATGCATCCAAGAAGGTGCTAATCAGCAAAAGACTGTCTCAGAATTTGTACAGCAAAGTTGTGTACCAGCATGGGCAAAAAGCCACACATCTTGTGGGCTATAACAGTTAACACACTGACTTGCTGGTCTTCCTGGAAGCACATTTATTGTTAATAAAAAGTAATTTTAGAGTGAAGGCATTCATTAACCTGGCACCACTTTTGCTAGTAAATAGCATTATGTTTCTCCACTGCTGCTCTTCGTTACACTGGGATTTTTCTCCTTAGAGCACTGTTTCCAAGACTGGTTTTGCACGTTCTGCACAGGCTGAACGAAGCTCAAACCACATACTGGCTAGCACATTTGGTGATTTAACTTCCATATATCCGCTTGGTTCAGTAGAGAACAAATGTTCAGAGCATTGTACCAGTTAAGCAGCATGAGTCTGCATTTGGCTTATCTACTCCTAGGATACATTCAAGTGCAGAAATAGTAAAAAGACGACTGCTCCAATCTTCATGGGATTGACCCCTTTGTCCTGGGAGAAGACTATACCGATGCTTTCATTTTTTGTGCTAGTCTTTAATCAAATCCTGATTTCAGGTTCTCTGGCCATTTTCTCCTGCTCCAGTCCACCTGACATTGTGCTGAGGCAGTTGACAAGCCCCATAGCAGAAAGGGAGCAAATCTTGCAGAAGCAGAGGGGCACCTGCATCCAGTAGAGGCAGAAAAACTAAAAATGAGAAAGGGCTATAGAGGCCATGACGATAACTTGAAGTTTCTGAAGTGGTTTGGCTGCCTGTGACATGGCTGGTGGCAGAACAAGAAAGTAATCCAGAGAACACGACCAAAGTACAGCAAACAGTCAGAGCACCCTCCTAGGTACCGTGCAAGGGGTTCGAACAGGAACGGTAAACAAAAATGGCTTCAACCCAGTAACCCACAAAGAAATCAGCGCAGTTGCCCTGCACTGAGGGACAGCTTCCAAACAAATCAGCTCCTCTCCTTTGCTGACAGCAGGAAATCAACCTCCTTTCACTTGGAAAAAAGACCCTTTTAACTCTCCTAGGACCCTAACATAACACTTAAAAACACAAATGAAACAAAAACCCCAATAACTTATATGTCTGTTCTGTTTTTATTGCCAATACTTACCTCTATGCCCTTGCTTTGATTACAGGGAAGGATTTCAAGCAAAGGGATTTGATGGGCACACTGTTGGTAATAACTATATATAAATATATATATAAAATATATATAGTGTACATATATATATACCTACATGTATATAAAGTGTTTCTCTGTTTTATTTGAAAAACACCAAGCCTCCTAACATGCTGGCTCAGTGCCAGATAAGAAACTGCTAGGTTGCGACTAACCACCTCGTTGATTCAAAGGGAAGCAGATCCCCCACCTACCTGCCCACCAGCCGTGCTGTCCCTACGCTGAAAGCGGAACGGGGATCAGGAAATGTTTTGGCTCTGTAACAAGCTGTCGCTTTAGGTTCCTCTGGATTTTCTCATTTGGCCTCTCCAGATTTTTGCTGTGTGTTTGCAGTCCTGCTATGAATAGGCATCTTGAACACCTCAGCCCCAAAGCTACCAGGCCTCTTAGTGATGATTTACGTTTAAAAATCCCCACTTGTTATTACAAGTTAGAGTTATTTTAAATTATGGTTCATATATGGGGCTCAACCCCTCTGAAAAAACAGCCCTCTGTATGTGATACTCACATACATATAAAAACTGGATAGGTAGAAAAATCTGAAGTGTTAACCTGTTACAGACCCATTGCCTGGTTGAACACAGACACCTCACACTTCAAATACGGAGTCGAAATGAAGTTCATGCACAGAAATTATGAGTTTTAGATGTTTTTGTGCTACTCTGTCCCCTAAATAATGCAGCTGCCACACAAAAGATTTGAGCAGCTATAAGACACAGATGTTTGAGTGTTTTTAAAATGTTTTCTAACTCTATAATTGAATATACACAGTAGTATCGTCTCCAGTGAGGGCTTTCCAGTGAGTATGTGCATGCTGCAAGTTACAGCTTAAATATGCTAGAGCATATCTTTGTGTAAGCCAACATACTAGATACTGATTGAAAGGCTAGGCAGCTTTGTAAGTACACATTAAAAAAATTATCTGCCTTATTTGTGTGTTGTCAAGAGACTGGAATTACTTCTGGGTAAATAAGATGCATTTTTAAAATTACCTAATCATGTATAGTATTTAACTTGAAAGACCTGTAGCTATTTTGGCCTCTTAGGAAAAGAGCATACATGTTTTATAACACAAAAATAAATATTCCTAATAAAAATATTAGGAAATATTACAGGCTTAGAAAATTATATAGTCCAAATTAGAGAGAGAACCTCAAGTAAGGCATATACTTGGCATGCTAACCAAATCATAAGCAAGGCACTGCAAACACCTTGAGAATTAATAAGTTTATTTCACTTCTCATCTGCATATGCTTGCATTTGCTATGAAAATCTGCCCCAAATATTTCTCCCAACACTAATCATAACAGGACATTTGAAAAAGAAATTACGTATAGGAGTTGGTTTTTAAGGGTTTTTTTTTCTCTTTTCTTTTCTTTTTTCTTTGTGATTTCTCCTCCAAATTTATGAATCATAAGCCTTATTCGCAAACCTTCCCTCAGGCAAGCAGTGCCGCTAAAATTAATAAGACCACTTGTATAACTACGCTCTTCTTGCATAACTTTTAAAGATGACTTCTGTGAGAGTTTGGATAGCAACAAGAACTTCCACTGTGAAATGCTTCTGTAGCAGTAGTTTTTTTCTTACCACTTCTTGTTTACAATATTTTTAAATGGTAATGGTTTTGATTTATCTATTGCAAAGCAGAGAAAAACCTCTCTAGTTTTGGTATCTACCTTTACATGATTATTTTATAATTTGGAAAATCTAAGTTGCTTTTTTAAAACAGATATCAGCAGCCACCACTAATGCTTACACTTCACAAAATCCAGAGCTATTCATTGTACATAGAATAATACATAACTCAGCAATAGCTCCTGACAAATGGCAATTTTACTTTTTTAAATACCAGTCACTAAAAATGTGTCTGTCCTAACTAGTTATTCTAGAAAAGTATAGCAAGAAAACAAGCAAGCATTTTAAGGTGAAAAACACTGACTCATTATTACAGTTCTTTGAAAGTTTTATTATTATGTGATTCTGTTTGCTAATAGCATGTATCCAGAGTCACATCAAGTGATGGAAATTCATGCAGAACTAGGTCATTATGCTTTGACATTCATTATAACCCAGCTTTCTCTTTGGAACAGTATCCCCTGCACTTCCAGGTTGGTGTTTTATTTTTTGAGACACATTCCTAAATTGACATCTATATTATAGAGGGTAGACTGATTAAACAGGATGTTTGTCAAAACTGGATAAAAAAAGGAGACAAACAAGACAGGAAAAAAGGGAGAGACAGAAAGAGAATATAGCCCAGTGATTATGGAGGGAATCTCAGACTCTGGAGACGTGTGTTCTACTCTCTGCTCTGCCAAATTCCCTGCATAATGTGAGGAAATCAATTAGTACCTTTATCTGTGAAATGGGGATACTCAATTACTCACAAGGGGATTATGAGGCTAAATAAATACTTAAAAATTTCAAGTGATTTGGACAGAAGTAAAAGGCAAAATTGTACCACCAACAGATAAGCATATTAAGATTTCTGTTGTTCTGCGCGTGTGCGCGCACACACACACACACAGAGCACATCACTCCAATAAATTTATACCCTTCAACAGAAACAACTCCTCTACACCGTAAGTTTTAACTAGAAATTCCAGTGGTCCAAAAGGCAGGTCTCAAGTTATGCCCCAAACGACCAGTGTCTCCAGGACTGGTAGATATATAAAATAGTTTAACAAGGATAACATAGCTTACCCAACCAAGAAGCTGCAGAAATGTTTCCTTTCTTGAAAAAGTTCTCAGTAATGGGAGAGAAGTTTTCATATCCTTAGCTTCTTATTCATGAAACAGTCCCTGAATCTCCAGCAGTTGTCAAAAGATTGAAGGTTACCTCTGAAAGTGGTTGTGATGAAGACAAATTTAAGCAAACAACACTACTCCTAATCAGACCTGAAGCATTACTGCCTGCGGGTTAGACCAATATTTCTGAAAATAACCAGGCGAACATCTCCATGGTTTACAGTGAAAATAATGTATAATGGGTATCGTTAACACGCCACCAACTCCCAACAGCTAGCATACAATGTAACACGAACTACTGTATTTGGTTTCTAGAGTTAGCATAGGAAACAACTTACACTCAGCACTGCTAGCAAATGATATTTTAATGGCAACAGCTATATGGGGCTGCTTCCATTCAGCTACTGCACTGCAAAATGATGATAAATGGTAATAAGAAATTATTACAACCATCAGAAGTATTAGTAAATATTCCTACTGCTTGATACTATAAATCTAAAGTACTCTTTAAGACTGACGTCAAACCACACATAGCACACTAAGTAGTTAATTTTATAGTCGATAACTTGAACTTTGGGAGTAAATTCAGCACCACTGGAGCAGGAATCTATTAATTCTTTAGCATGCTATAACAACAATCAAGTCATCAGTGAAGGAACTTTAAACACATGATATGGCAGTATCTCAACAGTAAAGATAGTCAAGGATTGTCCCCTGGTACCGAGGGAGCCAACTTTTGTTTCAAACAATAAGAGTAATTTGTGTCATTTTGCACTGTTATTCAAATTCCAGTGACAGAACCATACCCATATTTTTAGTGCCTGCTTTTAAAATCTTCTTGGAGTCACTGAATAGGTTGGGTTGGGTGGGACCTCTAGAGGCCATCAGGTCCAACCTCCAAGCTCAGATCAGGGCTAACTCTGAAGTAAAATAAAGACAGGTTGTTCACAACCAACCAAGCTTTTAATATGTCCAAAAACAGAGACTGTACATCTTTCCTAGGCCCTTGTTCCAGTGACTGACCACCCCCATCATGAAAAAAAAATTCCCAATATTTAATCGGAATTTCTCTTGGTGCAACTTGTGTCTTTTCCCCTTACCTTTTTGCTGCAACTCCAAGGTGAGTCTAGGTCCACCTTCTCTATTACTTCCCTTCAGTCAGTCGAAGGCAGCAGTGAGGTCCCCTCCCTTAGCCCTTTCTGAAGGCAGAACAGACCCAGCTCTCTCAGCTTTTCCTCCTTCATCATGTGCTTCAACCCCTTAATCACCTCGGTGGCACTCCAGTGGACTCACTCCAGTATGTCAGTGTCTTTTTTGGATTAGAGAGCCTAAAACCAGGCATAGCACACAAGCTGTCATCTTAAAGCTGCAAAACAGAAGGTAATAATAGCTTCTATTGACCTGCTAAAACACTCCTGTTAATACAGTGCAGTATGCTATCAGCTTTCATTGCTGCAAGGACGCACTGCTGACTGACGCTGCCCCCGTTCTCTCAGACTACTGCCTATGTAGTAGCCGCTTGCAAATCCTGTGCTAGAGCACATGCATCTGTGATGACAAAACTTATGACAGAGACACTGACCAGATAAAACAGGCCTATCTACTGAAATACTGGGGAAGTGACATAATCTATGCATGTATTATCAAACATTACCAAGACAACAGTCACCTGGAAGCTTTGGGTTACCTCTGCCTACTGAAGGTGACAAACTCAAAACTTTTAAAAACAGGTTGCAATCATATAGAATTATCAAAATATGCTTGCAACTTAGGACAGACATGGACTAAGGCTAATTAGGAGATCTTCAAAACGTGCCAAGCTTTGATTTCACAGGTCTGAATTTATTCTGCCTCATCCACACTGAATTGTATGTATTTATATAAATTTGTAAAAACATCTCTGCATTCCTGCTATGTACGCACAAATGACATAATTTTTATTTGCCCATCAATCACTCCAATCAAACCACCCATCCACTTAGCTGCAACAGCATTTTTATACTGCCTTAAAGGCACACCCTGACAAGAGGCAAAGAACTAATTGTAATTATCCCTTTGCATGAATTTTGACAAGATACTTGCTTGGATTAGGATTTGGATAGGATTAGGACTCTTGGAGTAGTCCTGTGGGTTCCCCATTCCTTGGATCCATTTAATTTTAGCTTCCCTCAGTACACACAGGAGCAGATCCTGTTGCCACAGCACAATTCCAAGCAGGTGACCCAAGTGTCTGCAAGCTATTCTTGGATACCAACTCCTGAACCATCTGCCTGAGGCCACTGAGTCCGCAGTAGACTTGCAAACACTCACCCAGGGCTCCAGACTATCCCAACTCACTTCTCTTACATAAATGTTAATTGTAGCATGTAAACAGGATTTCAAAACAAATTTGTACTCCAAGAACATGACCATTTGGCTGTGCGCTTCTAAAGTCTCATAGCATTTTTTTGTTACCATTTCCCTCACGTTGCCACTGACAGTCTCCCAAGGGTGCTCAAAGTTCTTGTCCTGCATTTCATAACTTTTCTAGTCCAGTAAGTGTTCACTTGCTGCACATAAACATAAGTCAGAGAGAATGAGACCATTTTCCTTGCAATTTAAAACTACCCTTAGGGATTAGCCTTGCCAAGTTACCAAAAAGTCCATCATATTGCTACCACTTGCGCTACCACTCTAGCTTTCAAGTTAAGACTTTAAAACTTGGTTTGCCTTTAATATCTTTAGAAAGGTGACAAGCTACAATCATGATCATTTGTATGCTGGCATTTTTTTATACATCCATATATTTGACAAGGGGAAAATCCTGTCCTTCTTTCTGAGGGCTCAGAAACAATCAAGTTTCATTTAATCACAGATCAAGAATCCAAGTCACAGGGGCTGCTGGAGTCTCAGGATGCAGTAAGTGGGAACAGGGAGGAAGATATGTGAGCGCTTAGCAGACCACTGTCTGATTCCTCCCACCTGGAGTCCTCTGGAGCTCCTCTAATCCCAAATCACATTCTCTGGCCTTTCCTTGTGCTCAGCTGTGACACTGAGTAGGCTGGCTGAGGTAGACTGGAGGGAGGGAAAGGAATAAGCAGATGTGCTTCTTAAAGATTTAGGACTGAAACAAAAAAATAAAACAAAATTAAAAACAACCCCCAAACCAACCATTATCTTAACTCCTCCTGACTTCTTCCTGAACAACTAAAAGCTAAGGTGATAACCTGTCCTACTCAGTGAAGCTTTCTGCTCTGATACTGCTATGGAGGGAGAAGCCTGGCTTTTTGTGGGTGCCCGAACTTTGTTCCCACCCTGTGGCTCTTGGGGCACAGATAGGATGCAATGAGAATGCTTTCCAGATTGATGAAAAACTTTACCCTTAATAGTGTTATCACTAGGGACTGAGATCTAAAGAAGAACCTCTGTACAGGATTGTTACCTCCTAAGAAAGGTCATTTATTAGAAATGAATCATTGAGTGTTTTTTTAGAAGATACTAAACTACTAACAAAATGTTTTCCTTTTTATTTAGTTTTTTTTTCACTTAGCTAGTAAACTTACTTGCTGTTGGGGGTTTGTTAGTGATCTGACTATTCATTAAAATAAATTTAAAATATAATCCAACTTTTTCTAACACCAACAGTTCAAGTCAGGCATATTAATAGGTTACCCTTTCTTCAAATACTGCTGAGCATGCCATAGGCTGCCATCAACTTGAAATTATCTTTATTAAAGAAGGATGCATGTGTCTACAGCACACAAGTCAAGAAATGTCTCTAATGAAGCAATGTGAAACACTTAATGACATCTACATTTGAAAAACCCAACCAAAAAAAATTCCAAAGCATTTGCAAGAAATGTTGCCATTTTCTCTTTTATGCAGGTCTCTACACCTCTCTCAGTGCAATATTTACACTACTACAGTTGTGTGAGGAGTCAGGAGCTCAGAGAGATGTTCATGTTCATATGAAGGAACCCAAAATCAACATCAACACTGTTATCTCCTCAAACCTCAGTACGGGACTATAGAGCTTAAATTCTCTCAACTAGTATTTACTGTCATTAGATCAACTTTTAATTATCTGAAGTTATGACAACTGCATGTTAAATCAGTTCCCATCTCTTTCTATTCTTGAAAGCAACATGAAAATATTGTTTTGTTTTTTAAAGAGATTACCATTCAGTCCTTTAATTATAGGACTATATAAGCATTTCTTTAATCAGGATGAGAAAGTGATAAAAGACATATATGGTAAACAATATTCTCGAGAACTAAACTTAAATTTCAATAGCTTTTCAAAATGTGATAGTAAATGAAAAAAAGACAGTGGTCAATTAGACTAAGATATTTAACTGGCCAAAATTAGAAATACTTTTTGAAAGGCTGTTTTCCATTTAACTCCATGAGTTCAGATTAACGGTCAACTGCTTGACATTAGAGCAACTCATCTCCTTTTACTATAATTTCTGTCTCTGAATAGACTGGTCACAGATACAGCTGTATTAGCATTATCAAACCATAAGGGGGACCCCTAAGGGTAACTGAACTAACCCAGTCACCTGCATGCCATGCCATGCATTTGCTAAGACAGGACATTCTGGTTTTGCTCTGCTTAGCTAATATGCTTCAGATCCTGCACTGTAAGTTTTGATTTTTCTTTTTTTTTTAGAATTAGACTCAGTTTTTTAATGAAAATTTTTATTCTATTCACCCTTCTCTTTATAAATTAAAGCTGTAGATGCTGCTATGTAAATATTCAATGGGTCACCTGGTTGCACCAGCCACCTTCTGCCTCTCCATGTATAACATGTTGAATTTGATGTCTTTTTAACATTACTGAAATGCAAATAAATGAAATGGTTTTCAGGAAACAACACTCTCATACATTATAAGATCAATAATCAAACTGCTGCTCTGACATCAAACCTCCAAAATAAGAAGTACACTTGGCTCCTCAGAATTCAGCAAAAACTACAGGCTTTCAGCACGTCAAAAAGCAGAGCCCAGTCTTCCCAACAATTATACTGAAATCATTCTTAAATCATCACAACTTGTGTCGTGGTTTTTGTATTTTGGGTTCATCTCCTTCATGGCAGACCCTAGCCTTTCAACTTTTAATCAGCTCAGGCTCATTCTGGCCATTCAGATCAAATAATATGTTCAAAAACACACATAGAATGTTTTAGCCGTATGGACCTCAATGGGTGGTGCTCAGTCTTCTTGACCAATTTTCAGAATATGCTTCCATTTTAGAGGCAAGAGTATTGAGTAAAAAGAATAGCCACAGAGTTTTAATTTTGCTGGAGATTTTACCAGATTTGGCAGTGATCTAGTGCATGGATTGTTGGTGTCCAGGGTGAACAAAGTTGACGGAATGCCACAAACTTGTGTAGCTTTTTATCAGTCTCACAGAAGATGCAAGATTTTTATAGATTTGTACATCTTACAGAGTAATAGCTTTCAAAATAAAGGCCCCCTGCTTTCTGTTCTGACACCAGTAGATACAGACAAGAGTGTCCCTTCCAATTTTGCTAGATACTTTATTCATTATATAACTCACCAGGACGCTTGTTTCTTTCAGTTGAAATCTTGGCTCTTTCAAGATATAAAACCTACTTCCCCACCTATTTTGCGAGTGAGGTGAAGAGATCCCAGGTTTGAGAATGGGACACGATTTTTTTTTTCCTCTTTTTTTCATTAGGTATCAGTCAGGCATAATTCCATTAAAGATGATAAAGTTACACCAGTCTGTGAAAAACATGAAACCAGGCTGAAGCCATAAGTTGCAGACATATGAAAGATCCATTTCCAGCATTAATAGAAAACTAACACATTCTTCATTCTAATACCTTGGAATTATACTTAAATTATTACAGGCCACTGAGAACAGCTTCAATATATATATATAAATTTTTTTTTCCTAATTGTAAAATGCCTTTCAAAGGCAAGATATACATTTGCTTATTACACTTTTAAAGCAGAACTACTGACTCTACCATTTGGATGGTGCTTCTCTTCTTTAGCCCTACTGCAGTAACGCAGCTCTCTAATTCTGGTTGGATCCTGAGGGGGTTAATACTATGAATACATTCGCTAATAACCAACAGCAGCTTCCTCATGGTAAAAACAAAAGAACTCCCCCCAAAATGACCAAACAACCCCCCCCCTAAACCCCACAAAGGACATGATTTTTAATTTAGGTGTGCCCTGCTAATGATGCAATGCTTATATCAGCAATAGATTACTGCTATATTTTATAACTTCAATAAGCATCCAAGGAAATTAATTAATTGATAGGATAAGAAAGTAAAATTAAAAACATCACCAAAAAAGTAAATGACCCTCACAGTTTCTGGATTTTAGGCACTTTGAGCATTTGCCTTTATCCTAGTTCAAAGCAAATAAATATGTATATACAAGTTGGTTGTAAATGTACTTTCTTTCCAAACTTTCCAATATGGAAAATTTTCATTACTAGTGACAGTAATAGCAACAATGTATTTCATGGTCTGAAACCATTTATCATATTATTTCTATTTTATCCTTATTATTAAAGGAAGCTACCATCACTTGTAAACTTGTCCTAGATCAAATTGTTTCCCTGTTTGCAATGAAAAGCTTTAAGACTTGATCAAAAAATAAGAAATAGACACAGTGCAATGCTATTAAGTAAAAAATATATAAATATATAAATGTATGCTGTGAAGTAATATAAATAACACTGCTTGAAAGTCCATAATATTACAGATGAGAAAACAATAGGAAACTTATTTATGAAATTTTTTTTTTCCTGAAAAGCTCTAAAGAAATGTATGATTTTGTGGAAAATTTTAACAGAAACACTTTTCCCCACATAAGGGGGGAAAGTAATGGTTTTGATGAAAATGTTCTTGCAGGCAGCAGTGAACAATTCAGAAAGATGGTGGAAAAAATTAAAGACTTGGGTTAAGGTCAGATCCACTTAAGGCAAGATCTGGTCAATAACTTTTACTCTCTCTCTGCTAACACAGTACATTTTGCAAATCAAACAATACAAACTCTTCAGCATACATATGGCACACAGCCAATTTCTATTTCTTATTTACATGAAGCCAAACTGTACTTTATATCAATTAACATTAAAAAAAAATCATCTCTTAAAGCTTTCTTTTTCCCCGGGTACATTCATAAAGTAGGATTCACTGTGTGTATCCATCCAAATACAGTAACAAAAGAAAGAAGTCCTAACAAATACAACTTTGGGAATCATAGCCTCTTAAAAGCAATCAAAATTAGCAATTATGTTTCATGGTTATGTGCTCCAAATATCACTGTGCTCCAGCTCCTAAGGAGATCCACACTGGCAAATGATCAAACTCAGCCATCCCTTTGCATACAATGCTGCATAAAATTTCAAAGTTTTTATAAACCCACTCGGGTGATAGTTAAAATCCTCTGAGCCAAAGAAAGACTTATTTCTATAAATGAAATGTTAGTTCTGTGTGAAGCTGCTTTATTCAATATTCTATGCTCTCTATAAACCATCAGTTTGAGGTTTGTGGCCTGTTAAGACTTCTGTAGTATTTTCCATTTTCCTCAAAAGAATCCTATTCTATACAAAGGGTTATTTAGCCAGCCTGGAGGATAAAAACATGTTTGGATTTTAAATAATTTATATAAAATTTCCCAAATCACACCTTCCCTTCCCCCCAGTCCCATTCTTTTCCCTCTAAAATATCACCCCTCACTTGCTGGTTACTGCTCCTCTTCGGCCTGTTGCTGCCCACCCACACGCTACTGCTGCTACTGCAAATACACAGCAGTTGGCACCGCAATGCAATACTAGTTCCCTCTGGGCTCTCTCCTCTTCTTTCAAATTTTTGTCCTTACCATGGGTTACAAGTGCCAGACATTTCATAGGTTTTGTATTACCTAGTGATATAAAAATAGGCTTTATATGGCACCACATGACAGATTCTGTGGTGTTTTCTTGATAGAACAACGTGCCGATCTTGAAAACTGAGACCCAAAGAGGCAGCCCAAAGCCAGAGCGGGACTACTTACGAATCTCCTTAGCCTCCGTGTCAAAAATAGCTAGTGCAAACAAAGCACTTCCAAATCTAAGTCTCCTATAGATTCTGTAAAGGGAAGAACAAACCAACTCAAAATACACAGTCCATTTAAAAAGCCAAAGGTATAAAATGAGAATGATATGTATATTATTAGATTATGCAATGCTGTTATAGAAAAGAACAACTCAGACTTCAACAGCTATCAGTATCATTTCAACAATGAAGTAAACCTTAATAGTCCAGCAGATGCTTTTGCTCCTCACAAAAGTCTAAACCACAAACTGACAACTTTGACCCCTAGAGAGGCATCGACACTGTTTTTGGTTTGGGAACCTAAAACCTTAATGAAAAGCTAGACTACAAACTCAATATCATAGCAGCTCAATATAATAGTAGCTGCAGCCACTGCAATTAATTAACAGTTCATAGCAATTCCATTGCAAACTCCCACTTTCATTACAATTTCAGAGGCACGCTTTTTAAGACTTCACAGTTAAAACAGCTCAAAAGAGAATGGTAAATAGTGGCATGGAAATTGGTCTCTGTGAGAAATGCCAAGCACTGCAGTGTGAAGTAATTTCATTCAGCCTCGTTAGAATCCAAACCACAGCCTCCCCAGCCCTCCAGCAAAGTGGGAAAAGGGTTAAATGTACACAGTTCGTACAGCACAGGAGGACAGTGCTGCACTGATCCTCTTCTCTCATCCTGTGTGGGGGGAGAAGGAAGGTCTCAGAGTCCCTGTACAGAACACCTCTGCCACAGAGCTTCCCAAAGCAGCCTCTCTGTGAAGGTTCACAGCAACTTCATGGCACCAGACAGCATAAATGATCTAAATATTTGTTCAAGTCGATGGGGATGCAAAGTGCTTGCCCAGCTAGCTTAGCCATAACTCAGTTTCTCAGTCTTCTAAAATGTCCTCAAACAGCATTCGCTTCAAGGGAGTGCAAAAGAACAGCATGTCCTGAAAGAGGGCCTGGCTGGTGTTATAATTAACAGGTAAACCTGAACACCATGCAGTTCATTAACAAGAACTAGAGCAAAAAGAAAATGACTAGCTAGAACTAACAGAACTGTAATTGAAAGACCTACGTATGCAAAGAACAGCTAGAACATTACTGATTAATACTAGCCACAATAAAGCAGAGCTCTGCTGCTCTACTGTGCAAACTCCGAAAAGCACGTATACAGAATTTAAATATTTACAAGTATACGAAACTCGTTCCCTCCTTCCTATAAAAAATTGTGCCACACCTGTTCCTCTGTAATTCTCCCTACAATACTAGAGGTGAATGCAAAAGCAAAAAGCAAGAACTGGTATATTTATCCCCAGAGAGAACGATGCCTATATTGGAACAAGCGAAAACACGAGTGTAACATTAACTAGTACCGAGTGGAAGTGAGAGAACCGTTAAAAAGCACGTGGACGGTCTCCGTTCAGAGCCAGCAAAGCAGGCAGCAGCAGCTCTTGCTGTTACCTGACAGACACGGACAGCACCTGAACCTCTTCCCTGTGCTGAACACACTGCCACAGTGTGGTCCATCCTCTGACTAATGTCGCCACAGAGCAAACTAGTCGCCAAATAGTTCAGCATTCCTGAACTTTATAAATTTTCAAATTTCATTTTTACGCATACTTAAAAAATCAATTTAACATTAGGTGGAACTATAAAGAATATTGGCTGTATAAAGCTATATAGAGCTATAGAGCTTTATAGAGATATGAATGACTAACCTTGCATATATGGAGAAGTGAATGAGAATTAAACTTCTGCCTATGGAATAAAGTAAGAACTGAAATTGATTATTTGGGATGCTTATTCCCAGCCACACTCTCCAGACAGGCCTCCGTGCAAGGCTAGAGTGCTGGAGCTCCTAAACCCCATAACCCTGCCGCTTTCATTCTCTGCTCTTTGCAAGCCTTATTCATCCATCAGTTTAAAGCAGGAGTGGGCCAACCTTCTCAGGCTGGCAGGCCGCACACCGAAACCTTCCCCCCAAGGAGAGCGCCCGGGGAGCAGAAGGAGAGCCGTTTCTGCTGCTCGGGCAAGAAAAGGCAACGACTCTCCAGGGAGCTGAGAGCGGACGCAGGCTGGGCAGGGTGCTCGGCTGGGCCACGGGCGAGCTCGTGATGCTGCTGCCAGCAGTCCCTACCATATTCCTGTTTTCCAGGCCACGCTAGTAATCGTTATGTCAGCTCAGCCCATTTGCAGCCACGTGATATAGCCCTTAGAACAGAAATTACATTTGACCCGCTAAAAACCCCACACCTCCTTTTCACCGCGACTGGGACTCCCCTGTGCAAACCGTAACGTTTACCACAGGGTGACAACAAAGCTTACCCCTGCAGTCAGGCCACAACAGGCACTGGTGTGGTAACCCTTGGCTCCTTAATGGTCACTGCTAGGTTGATCTGCTTTCAAGGCTAGACTCAGTTCCAGAGGAGAAGTGAGATGGCGATGCCTAATCTGAACTTCACACACAGGAGTCCAGCAGCTCTACCACCCCGCTTTGCTCTTCTGGCTCTCCTTGGCCAGCGCGCTGCTGCCAGGTTGCACCACAGCACCACAGGAGCTTGCGATAATTCCGCTCTTCCAGGAAGATTACTGAGCCCACAAACAAAAACCTACTCAGTTTTCTTCCTCTGAGCTAGATCGGAGACCTGAAAAGTTAGTACACTGCAATCAAATTTCCATGAAAACAAAACCCACAGAAAAGACAAAGGACTATTTGCCTACCTTTCAGAAAAGTAAAACAACTTTTTTCATTTTTTGTTAAGATATGGCTATTAGCTTGCACTGTAGAGCTGAATGATTTAGAAAAATGTGTAGATAATCTACAAGCAGTATAGATGTGCTGTTCATTTGTGTCATCTATATTAGGTGAAACTTTTATCTTTTGAAAAGAGATTTAGAGTCTTTTGTGAATATTTTCCATAGTTACAACAATTTTAGTTACTTCCTTACATCACCACCAGATGGGGCTCACTTATAGCGGAAATCGTTGGCCATTACACAATTTTATATTATACACAATTTATGTTGTACGCTCACAGACATTTCTATTGCATGCACATTCATTTTCACAGCATATTTGCACACTTTTCATCTCACAAAAAAATCCATATTTTCGATTTACAAATACAACTGGTTATGGATTTTTTTCCATATAACTACATTAATCTCAGAACTAGTATTACACCGTACAGCCAGTTTAACTCAAGTTGATAGCAGTAAGAAGAGGGGATGTGTTGTTTGAGAATTATAGTGCCAGCTTTCTAACTAGTTGCCAGGTTCATGGGATCCTGGATGCAGGCCGTCTCCTTACACGGTTCAGAATTACAGAGTGCTTTAAAACATGCTACATGCAGTTCCAGTGTGATCAACAACAGCAAAAACAAAATGCAATTCTTTTAACCAGAACTTACAATTTATTATTCCAATATGAAACATTCAATATTGTTTTGATGTACAACCCCCCCAACACACACACACACACCTTTTTTCTTTTTTCTTCTTCTTCCCCCCCGCCCTTTTTTTTTTTTTTTTTTTTTTTTTTTTAAGGTCAAAAAAGATAGAATGAAACCTCTTGCTGTACAGCCTGGAAATTCAGTCAGGGAAATGCCCTATTTTTATCACCTACTTTCTCTCTTTCTGAAGGCTTTCCTTGCTACATTATTTTCCCCCCTCTTCCCAGTTATACATGAACAATAATTCCCATAGAAAATATCTGAGCTTCCATTTTAGCTATTCAAATTTCTCAGGACTGACTTTGTGAGCGAGAGAGGGCTTTAGCCTGTTCTCTCAGCCCAAATAAGCAGCACTGGGTACTCTCTGGTTCACGTCAATCAGAAACATACTGTGCTTAGGATAAGCAGCAGCAGGAACCCCCAATCGCCTATTTGATAAAGAGATGCCATAATGGCAGCCAAAAAGAGGAGATAAGAATCGCAAAATGGGAGAGAATATCTAAAAGTCCACAAGGTGCTCAGCCACAGTGGTGAGAACAGACAGCTAAAATTAAGATGCATGTCTGTAAATCCATTTCATTATTAATAGTTTAGAGCCATAGTCAATATATCAGAAAAAAGAATTTCTGTGACTCCAGCTTTGAAGACCCCAGGAGGGCTTATCAGACCTGGCTGCTGCATAGACTAATCCCCAATCTGCAATAAAACCCGTATCTCTAGCACAGAGCGCCTCTGACTACAGGGTTTGGCAGCACCCTCTTGATTCACGTGGTGCCTGCTACTGTAGCACCCCATCAATATTTTTCAACAAACATGATCACAAGTGCATCTTTTCAGACCTAGCAATTGATTAGCTTTCAAGATGCGTCAGATTTTAAATACAATCTGAATGCAGAAAAGAGCCTTTTCACCCAGCATCAGCAACGCACAGTGACATGAGTCAGCCCTAAACTGACAATGTTGTATTTGATGCTGGTTCTTTTTTCTAAATGGGTGCCTGAAGTCAAAACCCTTCAGTCCTGAGGCAGGACGCCACAGAAACGCACAGATTTTGCAGACCACATCACTCATTAAGGAGAATCGAAAGGTAAGATTCCAAATAAGTAGGAACTTAAACAAAAAAAAAAAAAAAAAAAATCTTAGCCTACGTCTGCAACGTTTTGTTTTTGTGAATACGGGATATTCCTCTGGCATTTTGAATTTTATTTCACAGGAACACACTTCTGAGATAAAATCCTCCGAAACCACAAAGTTAGAAAAACGTAACATTAGGAAAGCAACTTCAGATTCCGTGGGTCTTTCCCGATGATGCTTCCTAATTTCTGCCTTTTGCAAAACATCGCTACACGTGCCCCATTTTTAGAGCTCTCCGTTTCCCTTCCAGTGCCGGAGACACTTTTCTGATTACCGAGCTAAAAGGGAGGTGAGCTGCTTTTCCTGGCCAGCCGCCGGAAGGCAGCGCCTCCGGCCCCGCTCGCCTGCGCGGCCCCCGGGAAGGCAGGCGCCCCGAGCGCCGCGGCCGGAAGCCGCCGGGGAAGGCAGGCGCGCGGCTCGCCAGGCACCAGCTGCCGCGAGCAGCACCCCGTCCCACTCCCCGGCTGCCGCTACAGCTGGGTGGCAGGAGGCAAAAGCAAAGCAATGAGCAACAAAACAGAAGAAAAGGAAACTAAGGACTGCTAATCAAAAAAATAAGAGAAGGAAGAAAGAAGCAAAAGGAGCGAGCTCCTGCTTCGCCTCCTCTCCTAGCAGTCCGAGGTAGCGGACAAGACTACTTCTACACACGTGAAGAACGAGAGGAACGAAGTGCCGGGGAGCTGTGTGAGTGAGTAATGAACATCACCACGCGCAGTGCTGAAAGGTGTTCGCAAGCTTCAGACCACTTGCAGCGAACTTGCTCTTTAGGTGTTTATATGTACTAACCTCATTTCCCAGACTTTTCCAGGTTCTTCCGTTATGTGGACAATATCTAGTTTTGCATGATAACATCTGTGCTAACGCTGACTCCCTAACGTTCAGTTTCTCCCAAGAGTTCTGGGATCAGGAAAAGAATAATTTTAAATAAGAAATACGGCCAAAATTCCCAATATAATTCCTAGAGAGGCTGATTCCTCTCACACATTTCAACTCCTTAGCATAGGCAGGATGGGTTAAAGCTTAACAGTGGCCTCTTCCTGAGAGGAACAGTGACTAGGGACACCATTTTGTTACTTAATATATTGTTATTAGAGTGGATTTGGAGGGAAAAATCAGAAGTTGTTCTGTGGTCAGGGCAGTAGCAGACAGTGATGGTGGAACACCACCAATATTTAGTTGTTTATATATCAGCACATCCCAAACCAAAACTCGCAGTAAAACAGCTGCTATTGAGCAACTTTAAAAGCTGGATGAATTCACTCACCTGAACAGCTACAGTTCATACCCCAGTCTATTTACTCCTGACTTCCACCACTGTATCCAGCAGTACAAGCACACTTGACAACAGAAAGCAATACACACTCATTTGAAGTCTCCATTCCTTTCTTCCTGTGTCCCAGACTTATGCAGTGCAGACCAGTAAGTAGACCTTTGAAGTGTGTTTTTTGTTGTGCTATTGGAGTATGCCTAAATGGTTACCAGACCCAGTTTCTCCAGTTTTCTGTAACGTATAAGCTTGCTCTTTCACATTCTAGCCACTATCATTACTTCCTCAATCCTACAAACAGTCCCTATCAATATCCTTGGGTCCTATGCAAACTGTCACAAATTTGTGTTTACTATTTGCTTGGCTTGAGCCAAGACATTATTGCTCTGTAAAGGCAGCAGAGTCCTGCTGGATAAGGGCCGACTGCCATTCTTCATTCCGTCCATATCCTTCAGTGTAAGGCTCATGACTCCAATACACCTGAAAATAGGTAATCTTCTGCTGTAACAGCCCTTTGGTATGATGAGCAAGAAAAGGTTAGACCAATGTTGCAATAGCTTTAAACTGCGTCCATAATTTGGCAGTAAAGGCTAGTGGACATAAAGAAATCTTTGAATTCGCTCGTTCTGCTGGATCCAAAGCACAGGAGAAGAGTTTTGGCACATCAAATAAACTTGAGTAGACTGACCTTGAACATTCATTTATTCTTACAGTGCACCAGCAGCTATAAAGAAACATATTAAAACATAAAGCCCTTCCCCGAAGAGCTTACATTTGAATGCCTGACAAGACCATGACGAGTGATAGGAAGGGAGAGGGAGGCACACTGAGAAAAGGAAGAATCACAGTAATAGGATCACAAGACAACTTCACTTAGCAAGGGTACAGTTTGCAGATCTATGAGCTTTCTGAGAACTAATTACTCCTCTTGTGGGTGAAAAAATAGAAGTGAACACTTAAGAGTTTTAAATGGAGCTCAGTAAATGGGGAGACAGAAGTAATGTTCAACGCAAAGTGTAAAGGAAAAGCTCTCAAGGCTCATATCATTTACAAAGGAGGCAAACAAGAATTGACAGGTCACAGAGGCAGGCCAAGGCAGAGTTGTAAGCGGTTTTGGACAAGCAAGAACAAGCTGTAGTGTTTCTCTCAGGGCAGAAGCTGAAAGGATCGGGGGGAAAAAGGGGGTAAAAAGCTAGACTTGAGGCAACATAATAAAATATTAAAAAGTCAAGTACTCAAATGTGGCATTTCTACTGAATACACTTGACTGTCAACCCAAATGCCATAAAGTTTAACATTTTAGTTTGAACAGATGCTTAATTGTATGCACTTAATGAACCATCATAAACCAAGGAAGATTCCTGTTATAGTTGTAAGCAAAGTGTTACACTGCATAATGCCAGGGACAGATACAGGAATTTCAGCCTGATTATGGAATGGTTACAGTGAACAGGGTTTGGCAGATACACCAAAAACCGGAGAAGTTCTAAGATCTTGATTTTTAAAGGCTTTTAAAAATTAAGCAGATGAAATTTCATCTGCAAATGATGATGAAGATCCTACCTGCCAGAAGGCACCACCGACCTTCATCAAGGTTAAAAAAAGGCATTGTATTATCCTCTAACAGAGTCCAGACATAGTGATGAAACATCAGAACGATGCAGAAAGTGCATACTCTGAAAAGAATTCCCTAATCAGGAGGAAAATTTCTTTACTAATGTCTCCCTCACAATGAGACACATACTAAAGTGGGGGTTAATAAGACTTTCTAAAGGAATAGTGGAAGATTCTCTCAAAAATATCCCTTATCAGAAATTACCCCTAGTTCTTTTCATTTACAGAGAAAATCAGAAGGAAATAATTCTTTCCATTACTCTAAAGTGCCCTTAGCACATATCCTCTGGAAATTTCAAGTTCAAACATAATGAGAAAAGTATCTGCTTTGTTTTTTCCTTTTTTACATACTGACTTCTTTTGACTTTTGGAACAGTTTGTCAAACTAGGCTTATGTCTAAAGAAAAATTTTAAACAGCTCACAGAGGCTTGTGTCATTATGGCCTGCAGCACCAAGAGAAAGAAAGTATACAAATACACAAAGCCCAAATCTGCAACTAACCCTTCAACGTGAAGACATTAAGCAGCTAAAACACAGCAAAGGAAGATGCTTTGAATGTATGGAAGAAAAAACAAGAAAACCTACAACTGCTGCAAACAAGACAATAACAGAAAAGACAAAATCACATATTACTGAGAGCAATGGGCATTTGACTCTCTCGTGGGACTTGAGCCACCATGTGCCGTACTATTCATCTTTAAGCAAGGTGCTAATTAGGTTTCGGAGGCCAACGGGTAGGTGTAGGGGTCTCTGCCACCTCCATTTCCAAGCTGCTCGAATCTGTGAAGTCAAAACCTGTTCCTGGGGAATTTCTTCCCACAGTGCAGGAAGTAAAGGCACATGACGGCACTGACATGTTCCTGCTCCATGCCTCCCTTAGGTGCAGGCCATCCAGCCCAGTTCTCCCTGCACTCCTCCAAAGCCACTGAGCCACACATGTAGCTCTGTTCTGGTGCTCTGCCAGGGAGGCGTCCCAGCAGCCAGCAAGGAGGAGAAGGAGTGCAGGTGAAGGAGGACACCAAACACAGCACTCCCAGTAGCATCGATTGGCCCTTGAAGGCAGGCGAGGAGTGGGTGGACACTGCTCAGCAGTACTTTTCACTTCCTCTGCCCAAGGATAGGCTGTGGAGTACTCTTTGCAGTCCTGGGGGAGGGAGACGCACGAGGAGGTGAGATGAGGCACTGTGCGAGGTGAGCTGGAGTCCACCAGGGTGAATTCACTGCAGGTTTCTAGCTTCAGTATCTGCTACTTTTGGTACCATCAGATGTTATTCTCAGTATATTGCATATTGCTACAGGAGGACATGTAATACAGTACATTGGGCTTGATCAGCAAGATCTTGAATTTCTGCAGCCTCAATTACAGGAAGTATCAGATTCGTATAATGAACACACATGCACATTGTGAATAACCACATTAATTATCTGAAGAGAAGTTAATAGTAATACTACACTCTCACTAATATTGCTTAATTTTTACTATGTGCAATATGCATGCTAAACTAATCTACAGCTCCTACACCAAACAGCCAGAAATTCAGGACTCTGAAGATACAGCTGCTGAAGTCAGATCATTTCTCACACTTGAAGTTCAGCATTTGTGCATTTTCTGAAATCTTTTATTCTATTTTTTAAAGGATCCAGCTATGGAATCACAGTTTGTCAAAGTACTATTGATCTGTATGTTTTTCCCCCCTCTTAAATGAGCTGTAAGAGGGAACTGAAGCACCAGTTAAACCTAAACCACTTAAATACATTTAAAGGTAACTCGTGACATGCACTTTAAGAAACGGTTGCTCTGCATGTTTCCCAGCTTCCAGCTCCTTGATGCTCTCTGACATTCTGTAGGTGGCATCCAATCAGAGGGACCGCCACTGAGGGCCAGGGAGAGGGCTGCCGCGTTTTCATTTTATATTCCAGCGACGGTGCAGGCAATGTAAGGCAGTAAGTGTGTATGGCACGAATAATGAGTTGTACTAATTCACAGAAATTCACTTTTTTTGCCATCACACACTGCTCCTTTTTCTATAGACCAACACTTTGAAAGTTCATTTTTATGTGTCATTTACTTCCCCAGGGTGTAAAGCCTGCTAAAAATATCCCCATTTCTTCTCCTCTGATAAAAGATTATTTATGCAAAGGCAGAATAATTATTCTTGACATTCTAGCAGGTTCCCCCCACAAAACTAAGATAATTTCAGAATGAAACATTTGTAAAATACAGCAAAGGTCAATACTGTCAGTTAAAGCTCAACACTGAACACGAGTCTTCTGAACTCAGGATACTGGAAGGCTTGTTAAATGAAGGAAATAATTTTGCAATTGGACAGGGCATTTGATTTGAAAGCATGAAGGGAAAATGACTGGGACAATGAGGTTTCTGTAAGCAGTTACCCCATTCAAGCCTAAAGAAAATGAAGTAAGATCTATGTGGTGTAGAAATATAGTAGCAATTAAACCAGGCAGAAATGTATGTGGGGGAAATCCTGACAACTGGCATCAAGAGGTTAACTCTTCTTTTCTTTTTAATCACTAACTAGTTCTGTCATCTTTTGGTTCAGTGCAAAGTCTCCCCAGAGAAGCGCCTCCATTCTTTCAATGTCCATAAGGCAATTAGGTTTTACATTTTTAAAACTGAAGGGTTTTACAGGATGAGCCAATTTATATGTTTCCATAATAAGAAAAGACTCAGGGCTACTGAAGTATCTATTTCAAAATGGCTTAGGTGGTGCATTATTGAATCCTACAAAGCCAAGGGGCTTCCAGGTCCCAGAGTCTTTAACAATCATTTTGAGGGAACTACCTGGGCAGAATACAGAACAGCTTCATTTTTGGAAACCTGCAAAGCAGCCATTTGCTATTTGGAGTTCCTTGAACATGTGCAGCACAAAGCATTGTAAAGAGAGGGTCTGGCTTGAACACGGGCAGCCAGAGGTAGAAGGGTGCTGCAACTGCAGTGGGTGGTTATGTTTCCTAGCTTCTGAGACTTTTTATTGTCTTAGTAATGCTAGTTAAGTCCCAGTCGTAAAAACAATTGGGTAGATATAGCTGTGAGCAAAAATGGGTGATAGCTTTCAAACTGGAATAGTGTAACAGCTCTATCTACCAATTAAAGCCATTCAGTGAACAAATCTGATGATTAACTGGATATGTAATTAAGCCTTTATTATTAGTCTAATTGGATGGTTAGGGGAATTATTAAAGCTGTTAAGATTCTGTGTAGCAAGCTGGCTGTGCAATACAGGCAATATGAAATTCATCTCATTACAAGCAAGGCCAAATGAACATATTTGAGTGGAAATTCGAGACAGCTGCATCCAAGTCTTTCAAAACAAACCCAAACAAACCCAAGCCATGAGTTCAGCTCAGCAGAGAATGCCCCACTGCAACACACAGGGCAACTAGCCAAGCACACACCCACTCCCAAGAGGCAAAGGAGAGGGGAGAGCTTTTCCTGTGATGCTGGCTTAAGTATCCTCCCTCCTCCCCCATCATTTCTGAAGCCAGGATAAGAAGGAACTTCTAAAGCAGAGAAGTCTGACCAGATAGGGTGCTGAACTATGGCAAACCCTGAAGTGTTAAGAGGAGCAAACATCTGGCTAATTCTTGAAAAACCTTGGTGCTCCAAAATCTAGTTTTGGGAACATAAGAGAACAAGAAGGAAGATGCATGCAGATTCTGAAAATTCCCCAAGCCACTGCATAGGCCGAGCAAAACACTGAGCTTTCCACAGTCATTTAGTCCACATTCCACTTGTTCCAGGCCTAAGTCTGGGCTGAGCATTAAAAATGTACTTCGGCACTTACACTCTGCAATGAGGAAACAGCAACAGGCTTCTGGAGGAATACATCTCCACTCTACATTAGAGCAGATCTTTGTGAATGGAGGACTAAAATTCAGGAGGAGAGGAGACAACCAACTAGCAGACCATTACCATCTGATAACAATAAGCCTGATCATCCCTTTATCCCAGGTTTTAATCACTTACATAAAGGCAGAGCAAGTATAAGCCTCTATTACTGGTGTGAGTGGAGAACATCAACCTGAAAGCACTAACACTTTGCTGCAATATAAATGACAGCACAAACCACAATACAGTTGAGAATCAGGTCTCCCATGTCCCTTAGTAAGGGCAAATGTCACTCAGCCTTCATTTTCCTTACCAAAAATGATTATTAAAGAAATCAGCAAGGATATTCTCAAGCTTACCTGATGTTTGAGAAGGGAATTGATGTAACGTGCAGGCCAGTGGAAATATGGTTATTGAAGAGTTATCTCCATTGGTCTCAGTGAAGTCATGCCTTATTATAGATGTTGGATCAATATGATACTAGACTTGTCTGACACAAGCCTGTTGGAAGAAAAAACAGTATTTGATTTTTTTTTCCCCCTGGCAACCAAAGCAAACCCCTCCTAAATTAGTTAGTTCACTGACCATGTCATCTATTGTTCTTTCCATCTGAAAAAGTGCAATATAAGCAAGTTATCCAAATTATGATTTAATCAAATAAACACAGATTGAAAGCAATAAAACAAAAATGATTCCATTGATGGAATTGAAGCTGAAACCTAGGTACTTATCAGCCACCTCAACAGCAAAAGTAAAAGAGCTTACGTCCTGACCAGAGAAACTTCCAAGCACTGCAGCTGGATGGAGTGTGGAAGTACAGAGTTCTCCCTGGCTTGCATACCCATCCAGAGCCAGCTGCAATCTCAGTAAAGCAGCAAAGGAGGTCAGAGTTGCAGTCAACATACATGTGCATCCACACCCACGCACCACCAGTCGTACCAAGGAAAGCCATTCAGCTCTGTGCATCAGCACACATAACAAAAATCTAGTGACAAAATGGGTTGTCTCCCAAGAGCCATCTCTTCTGCCTGCAAGTAATGTCAATGAGAAAACTCCTACACATTCCGCTTGCAATCGGACTGTTTTAAAAATGCCAAAAACGAGATGACAAGTGATATCCATGCTGTGGCACGCATACAGAATGTATCTGAACTCTCTGTGGAAGTCAGAGAAGATCTGATACGCTCTAACACTCTGGATGATAAATCTTACAAGCGACTTTAAAAATGATACAAAATGTTACAGAACACAGATAGTGTGTGTTTTTGGGTCG
This sequence comes from Dromaius novaehollandiae, assembly GCF_036370855.1. Taxonomy (NCBI): domain Eukaryota; kingdom Metazoa; phylum Chordata; class Aves; order Casuariiformes; family Dromaiidae; genus Dromaius; species Dromaius novaehollandiae. The sequence continues at coordinate 9,317,781 of NC_088110.1, read as the reverse complement.
GATTAAAGTTCTTCTCTTCCTGTGTATGAGCTATGTGCTATTATTGCTACTAAGGAATTTTATTTTGAAGTGGTTGGCTCAACTTGGAACCATGTATCAAACTACAGCGCTGTCTGTGGGAAATCCGGTGTGGACAACGTGTTGACACATCAAATTGAACAAACGTAATGAAATGAAAGAAAATAATACAGAACTGTATAAATTCAAAAGAGTTATTAACAGAATAACACAAAGAAATTATAATTAAAGTATATGGTAACCACAAATAAGTATAAGTTATAAAAAGACAAGTGTACACTAATATGAAAAACCAAAATTAAAAAACCTTCAACTTTATCTCATCAACTTATAACATGTGAGATTAGTTTTGAGTAGATACAAATGTCTAAACCCAAAATAGACTTTCAGACTCCCTTTGCTGTAAAAAAACATATAGATATAGACCTTAGGAGCAAAAATGTCTTCTGTTGCCCTTTAACTCAGGACAGTTAGTTTCTACTTTTATATGTACAAATACTTCCTTATTCTATAGAGTATCACATCACAAGATTTACTTAAAAAAATCTCATACTCTGTGAAATAATTTACTTCATGGATAAGAATAATTCTAAGATTAAAGCTTCACAAACAAACCAAAGATTTTCTCAAAAACTCAACCTTTAAGCAATTTGAATCTTTCTATTCAAATGGCCACAAACATAATTAAATATCACACTCTGAAGATGGAAGATTTTGATGTAACAGAATATGGAAGGAAGGAGTCCACTAGACAAAGGCACTTACACACAAGAAAAACACTAGAATAGTAAGTATTACATAGTAAGTTGGAGCAGCTACAATTAGAAGAACAAAGTTCAAGAAAAGTATGCCTGCACAATAATAGGTATGCATCTTTTTCTAAACAGAAAGAAACCCTAAAACATTTCATACTGATGACTGAAGAAAAAGCCATACTTATCTCTTCAGAAGTTCAGAAGCTCATTGATAAAGATCAGGTATTGTATGGATCGTGGTCACCACATGCACACAAACGGTAGGAAAAAAAGCTGTATGCTATCTTAACCACGGTGAGCTGCTTTGGGACGGTGTTACAGATGTATCCTGTGTTACCAGTTTTCCCAGAAAACATTGAAAAAAACCTCCTTGGAGTTATTGGAATGTTTTAATTTTATTTATTTTTCCAGTAGTTAAACATTTTGTTTTTTATAAAACCCTTTGAAGCTTATATAAAACAAGAAATAGACTTGTGTGAAAACCGCTGTCCCAGAGTTAATTACAAGCAGGTACTGAGTTTTTCCACAGACAAAATTGTTTTCAGCTGTTATTAGACTCAGAAAGGAAAACCACAGTTTGATGAAAAGCAGTGGGCAGTTTATAAGCCGCCCATCCTGCAACGGGTTGCACATCTGTACTTGTGTGTCTTCCTAGACCCCCTCAGCAACAGTGCTCCAAGAGCACAGCAGCTCGGCTGCTCACAGAGAGGTGCAGAAATGAAGCCCTAAACAGCTCCTGAAAAAAAGAAAGCAGTTGAAGTAGAATGAAAGAAAAACTTACACTTTGTGACAAATTTATCATTTCCAAGGTGGGGGAAGGGATGGTGTTTCTGAGATCAGTCTTCCAGGACATTAAAGCAAATTTGAAGATTTCTACATATTTTCACAAGATGGCAATAAACCTCAGGAAAAAAAAAATCAGTTATCATTGGAAAAAAAATTACCACTGGTTTAAGGATGTTATTGCAACTTACAGAATATTTTGTAACATCTCTGAAGAGAAAGGTGAATCAAAGCTACTATTTTGCTACTTTTTTCCCCTATGAGAAAGAATGATGATCTGTCATTCATCAAAGTAGGCCACTTTAATTTAGAGAAAAATAGAAAAAAACTACCATGTAGTGTTTCAAAGAATAAGAAAATTTTCCAGTGTCATCAGCCATCTTTTTTCTAGACTTATCATTATGTTTATTATAAAGCACAAATAATATGCATTTGTATAATGATAGAAATAATCAGTTGGAACACTTTTCCAAAAAAGGAATTGCAACAACTGTCCAACTTGGAGACACATGTGCAGCATTTCAGTGCTGAGTGATGGGCTACATATGCACTTGTGTACTTCCAGATCCAAAAACAATTCTACACGGGGCGTCTGTAAGTAGTTTCTATACTCCATTGACAAGGCTGGGGGAGTTTTTCCTGGGCATTTTTTTTTCCCCATTCAACAGTGTATAACAGAATGAGAGTCCCTGATCAACTTGTTGTTTTAAAAATTTGTATTTTTAGAATCATTGACAACAATGAGGTATAACATCTTTGACTGATTAGCAAAACTGCACAACTAATTCAGATACTGCCAATCAGCAAAAAGCAACTTAATTAGTATTATAATTTTCACTAGTAAAACAATAATTACAAATTTCATAGTGCATTTTTTAGCTTGAACCTGATTTATAATGTTAAACAAAAACACTCGAAAGCTGAAAACTATTTTATATAAAATAATATTATATTCTTGATGAGTTAATAAAATTTTATTCACAATAGAGATACTCTGTCAAAACATTCTCAGTAATGCAAATACCCACAGTGAAAAAAGCACACAGACCTCAAATTCCTAAGGCTGTACAGAAAAGTCCTCCAAAACATTAGACAGGGTATGAGGTCAGCTGGAGAATGCCATTCATGAGAAAATACATGTGGAACTTCCCTGTCCCAAAGGCTTTTCATAGCACTTCTAATTTTATTAAGATTGAAAGTAATTTCATTCAAGTTTTGGAATAAAGCTCTAGGTGGAAGCAGTGCCTTAAGATAGAGAGGAAAAAATATATTTTAAAACCTATTTTCATCCATTCATACTAATCCTAATTCATCTTTTTCCAGTTAGGAGTCTTGAAAAAGCCTATGAAAGAACAAAAAAATGACATCCTTCCACTGTATACTGCTCTGCATTGCTTGCTATAGCTACAGTCTTTAGTTAACCCCAAACTAGCTCCTTCAGTAGAAAGCCTGATTTCAAGGTTTTATTGCACTGTTTTGAGAACTACACTAAACGTCTTTGTCAAGCTGCTGTACACTTGCTTGTATTTCTGCTCAAACATACTGTAATTACCTGTCACTGTTATCAGACGTACCTGGCTCAAAAAAAGAAGCATTTCAAGTACATTGAATAACATGACTTAATCCATGCACACAGAGAAACAGTCAATTTCAGATTTTTCATAACATCTGATAAGCACTATGTGATACACAATAGAAATTAAGCCCTTGAATTTCAAGAAGACAAAACAGTATCTTAAGAAAAAATGCCTCACCTCCAGTAACTCATGCTTTGAAAGTATAAAGAATAGTCTCAAACAGAAAAAGACCTTGTATTATTAACAGATCATGACATTAGGAGATTTTGCCACATGGTATGCAAGAGCAAAGAATTTCTCAAAGAACTTTCAGTTCCAGCAAAAGCTTAACTGGAAAAAAATTAAATTTACCTTCTTGTTAGGCTAGTGGGGTACTAGAATTTTTGGTATTTGCAAGTCACCATCATTTATAGCAACAAGAAGGCACAAAAAATTAGAGAGATATCAGAGTGAATGGGAAGCATTCAGCTAAGCACCTAACAATTACCCCAAAGCAATACATCCTAAACGGCTTTAGGGGAGGAGGACGCTGATCTGAACTCCTTTTAAGTGAAGCAAACACTCACACCATTTAAACAGCCCAGTCTCTGTGGGACGGCTTGGGAATTCTCAAGTTCTTATGCTTCTATAAAAGCATGAAAAAGTGAATAGCAAGAATATAAAAGGAAGCCTAAGAAGGTAATGCATACCTTGAAAACTGAGGACTAAATTGATTATACAAAGTAATAGAATTACAAAAGAAGAAATTTAAAATATTCATATCTTCTCCCTGCCCCTTAAATATACATACAGTTCTGCTTTTTTTTTTTCCCCTGTAGGTAGCAGCTACTGCAGCAGAAGATGAAAACATAATGCTATCAGAAGAAAATTATGTTACTAAGACTTTATTAAAACCACAGAACATCGCTCTCAGAAAATGACATTCTTCTTGACTTGGTAAGCACGAATGGAGGCATGATGAACACTGATCACTGTGCTACAAAAATCCTTCCACCAGTGAGATTTCATAAAAAAGGAAGAATATATGCTAAGAGTAAATGCATTTCCAAATAACCAACTTGAACAGCCAGAGTTTATAAATAAGGTACTTGAGAATATTATACAGACTCATAATCTCTGTTTTTAAGTAGCTAGCAAAAAATCTCTTAGCATCCAAGAAACGACCACTTTTATACACCAAAAAAGGTGAAGCTGTTCCGGAAATTGGCAGTGTTCAGTCTTTCCAAGAGTCTCATTTAGAACTTTGTGACCACAGATGTGAAATTACTAGGTATCTATGTACTAAAAATTTTTATCAATAACTGAAGTAATAGCAACTGTACCTGCATGCCAAAGCTGCAAATGCACTTCAGAAAGGATGGTCAGAACGATTCGATTGACTCTACTTCTCAGAGAGGAGAGGTTTCAGGCCTTAAAAAGCCTAGACAGTGTTAATTACTCACGTATACAGGATTTTGTTTTGGTTTAGATCTTAAAGTCCCACTGACTTTCAACATGACTTGCATGCCTAACTCAGGACAGAGCCTTTGGAAAATTTTCCACTGACTACAGACTCCTGTGGTCTAGCTTATCCAGGGACCCTAAACCCCAGTTTCCTAGAAGCCTTATGTGCCTGCTGGGAGTTGTGACCTACATTAGCAGGACTAGCAAAGTCTCCCGATGTAGTTTGTCAGCTGCTACTTAAACAGGCTCTAGTCACAGCCCTAAGAGAAAGCAAGAACCAAAAACCGGTCAGACAGAATAAGATCAGGGAGAGGTAAGACAACCAAAATATGCTACTGCCATTTTGCAGGTGAGAGACTGAAAAATCTCTCTCAAAATAGCACAATTAAATGCTTGTAGTTGTGGAAGGCTCAACGTAGGCATTTCCTCCATGCTTCAGGTTTGATGCCATAATTGCTCATATGCAGCTGTGCATATGCCCTGGGCCTGAAATGCAGATTCTCATCCTCCCCTCTGTATCCAGCATTCTTCTCAGTAATTCTTTTCTAACTCAGACTGAGGTCTGCAAGGAGAAGTATTTTTCATCCCTTTGTTCCCAATGTCTTCATTCAGGAAAGCTAGAGAAGTCTCTGTCCTTGCCTCTTTTCTACATCAATTTTACAAGCCAAGAGCTGCTGATGGCCACCTCTGCAGAAGGCTTCCAAGGAAACTCAGGACTTAAGATATTTTTAATTAGGTCCCAAACCACGCTAAACCTCTCATGCCGAGTTCAAAAATTTTGGCCAAACTCGTGTAGTTATTATTTGTCGTCTTCTCCTTCAGATATTCAGCCAATATGTCAGAAGGCCCATAAACAGACCTCCCTCTTATACTGATAAGTTTCTGTTCTGTAACTTGATATGAACATTCACAAGAAACTGATGGAATAAATATCTTTTACATGATGCCAGAATTAGAGCTATTACCTGTCACAGATGAGAGAAGGCACATGTAAGGTTCATATATGCACACTGTCTTAGCGTTTCTGCTTCACTGTAAATCCCCATGTTTATTGCAGCTGTTACTAACATGTGAATAACAGCTCTCAGGATAAACGCTGTTACAGGAGTGTGGTCTTCTAGCCTGAAAATGAATAAAATATAAACATTACTGGCAAAGAAAGACCTTTCAAGGTCAACTGCAGAGCAAGGGCAAAACTGGCAGCTACACGCAGAGGCATCAAGCTGCAGTTTGTGTGGTTCACATGCAGGACTCCAAGGAAACTCTGAAAACAATGGGTCAGAGGAGAAAAAGGAAGAAGTATTACAGCATCAACTAGGTCATGGTCTTAGCAGCTGAGCAGCAAGAGATACGTGAGGATTGCTGTGAATATGGGGAAAAAACAAAACAAAACAAAACCTTCTCTGCCAGCCTCTTGAACACAGTCTCAAACCCATCAGTGTCTTGTGACTGATTTTTAAAGAAGGAGCTAAAAAGTGCTTAGCAACCATGAGCACCAAACACAGCACTGAAAGGTCAAGAAACACGGTATAAAAATAATCATCTAAATGTAAAGGGCAAATTCTCACTTGCGGTTTTTCTGCTGAACAGACCCGCCCCTTAATCAAGAACAGTTCAAATAAATATACAGGTCAGCCTCAACTGTCCAGTCTCAAGTCACTTGAAATTCCAGGATAACCTAAGGTATGCTGCCTTATTCACCGAAACTTCTCTTATAAAGAGATCTATTATCCTTAAAGATTTTAAGAAATTTGGCATGTAACAGGGCAAGGAAAAAACAAAAGTCGAGGATATCTCTTAGTGTTTAGCAACAGTAATACTTAATGTTTATATATAAAGCTTTCCAGATCTGTACCAATGTACTTGAAAAAGAAAGGCAGTGATAGGCATAATTATCATGTGAAAACTGCAGCAGAAAGATATAAAGAAACATGCCAAAGGTCTAACTGAGAAACACACGTAGGACTCCGGTCTCCTGACTAAGAGTAGTGTAGCAGAAACTAGGACTGAGCCTTGCAGGGGAGAATTGTGTTTCCAAACTGGTGCAGAACAAGCTAATTCCAAGCACAAGAAGTAAGGACAGTGTCACGTTGCACTAAGCTAGCTAGATTAATGTCTGTGGGGCACAGTGCCGTGCCACCACAGCTACACTGATTTGGGAACTTGAGTTGGAACCATTCTATATGCCATTATGTAGATGCAGTGTCCTTAGAGCCCTCTGCAATCGCTCTCCATCCTACCACACTGACAATCCCCCCCTCCTCGCACTCGTACATGCGGCAACAGCAGTTACTAGTGATGTACAACACTCAGCACAGGAATGTTAGCACCGAGAAGACCCAAGCCCTCCATTTTGAAAACCTAAGTTAAATAATTTCGTCTAAAAATGCAAAGTACCCAGCCATTCTCAATGACTTCAGCATTCACATATTAGTTCAGCATCATTTACAGCAGAGATTTCAATCCACAGGGAGTTTTATTCTCTGCAGTTTTTTAGGTCTTGGTCACCTTCCTTCCTAGCCTGAACAGCTTAAATGCAGCTGTTAATCGTCTCCTTTGACAAAATAAATGAGTACGTCACTCCCTTGTCTGAATCCCATCTACTGAGAAGGAATCCAATGTTGCATCTAAATTAAGTCTGTCTATATAAAACTATACCTATTTCCTAATTCCTGAGTGACGTTAAGCTTCACACTGCCCCAGTCTCTGTCTCCATGAGCTCTCCCACCCATGTTTGCTCATGTTGTTCTCATCTTCTTTTTGTCACCTAACTACCTGTGCAGATATGAACTACCTAATTAAGTTTGCAAGGCCCGTCCCATGCCCAGAATTATGTTCCTCCTAAATACCCACTTCTGCTTTCCTTCCCAGAGGGAACCTAACTCATTTATATAAATCACCCTTACTGGTTATTCCAAAATTATTTAAGTTCTGTTTACATGCCTTAAACGGTGAGCTTAGAGAATAGATAGTCCTTCCACAAATATCTAAAAATACCCTTCACACTGCCACTAATACCACATGCTTAAGTACATAAATAATTTTTTTTAAGGCAGATATTTTAAAGAAGATTGAATTCACATAAAAATGCATAACTAATTTTATTGTAACATTATGGCTATGTAAAAATTAATATCAAATTATTAATTCAAATTATGAAACAGTGATAAAATATTTGCATTGTTTACATATCACACCAAACTCACTCTAAATTATAATTAATAATTTGATAGCCTGTTAAAAGATCTTTTTTGTCATGTCTGAAAGAATAATTTGGTTTTAAAGCCATAATATCGAAGGAAACATGCACGTGCACACACACACACACACACACACACACACACAAATGCACATAGAGCTCTCTATGGTATGACCCTAATCACTGCTGTTTGGAGGGAGGGACGGTGGGTATGTTTTAGTGAGCAAGACACACACTGTTTTTTTTGCAAAAAACGCACCTACTACAATTTTGACTCTCTTCCTTATACATTTGTTAAGGAATTTTGTTTGGGGAAAGGAATGCATATATCACTGTAACAGAAAACAGATTTGGGATTCTTCTTTTTTTATGCATACATATACCTCATACACAAGGTCAGTACTTCTCAAGCATGTAACATTCAAACAACTAAACAGATTCATATATAGTAGTTTGATGACCTGATTAAGTGCCAGAGTTGGCACACACACAGACAAAAATGAAGATAAGGTAGATTCTTTTGTCAAAGATGTATTTGAGATTAATGGCAAGCTGGCAGACTGAATGGGTTCCACTGCACTGAGGCAATTACTATAGTAGGTAAAGCAAGTGATAAAGATTTATTTAGTACAAGGCTGATATTCATTAATCTCTTTAAACCCCATGTTAAGGTTGTTTAAAGTACTGTAGCTCTTCTCTGGAAAAGTCTGTTGAATCTATGACAGAAAAGGCAGACCTGCATAAATGCAGTGCAGGTCTCCATGGACTATGACATTTCTATACCTCCACAGGGAGGCAAGTATTTTAGATTAGTTTGGTTAGCACTGCAGATGCAGCATGCTGATTTACTAAACTCTGATGCAAGTTCCAAAAATAATTAGCTTATCAAAGATCCACTTTCCTTCCTCTCTTTTATTAGTGCGCTAAATATGGCATTGTTGCAAGGAAATAATTCATTTCACTAGTATTCAGACACTAACTGCAGATTTGTTAAAGCTGAGGGTGTTTTTTTTTTGTTTGTTTGTTTTTTGCTTTTTTTTTTTTTATAAGAGCTCGTTTTCAGCGCTGGTTTCTTTTGAAAAATAATCACATTATATGACTACCAAAACAAATGTCATCCAGCTATATGTCTGCTTCCACGCTGTTACAATAAAAGGCACTAGTAAGCATTAGTAAGCATTTCTAAAAATCAAGTTGTTATTTTGTTGGTCCATTATCCTCAGAGCAAGCATCTCAGACAGCTAAGCAGACACATGGCACTCAGGCTTTTATAAACTGCATTTGAGGTATCACACAAAAAAACCTGTTGAATGGAAAAGAGGCTAAAGAGTCCTAAAATTTCATGCTTTTATGGCAGATTTTCTGTAACAGATATGTATTTAAGAGGGGTCTTTTTTCCAAGGAGAAAAATCATTCTGATTCAGCATACAGAAAATACTCCCTTTGAAATGGGTTAGTTCCTTCAGTGTTTAAACAAGAGCTGCTTTGCCATACATCAGTAAGAAAGAATATTATTTCAAGAGCTATGGTCAGAGTTCCCAGATATTGCTGGTGTGCATATAAATAATCAGCAAGACAGCCACTGCCCCTCCTAATTTTTTATCTTCAGAAAGCATATTAAAATGATTTATTTCTAGTCTGCTGCTCATAGTGAATGCAAGTCAACCTCTCCTTACCTTGCCAATGACAGGGATATCAACGGAACCCCAGGTATCAGCTCCCCAGTGACCCGTGCCCGAGGCAAAATCAGCTGTAATAATTCCAGCAACTGGAAATAAAAAAGAATGTTAACAGTAGAAGCTAATCCAACACACACTGAAGTTACATCAGCGACCTAAACTATGTAGCAGATAAAAATAAAAATCAACAATTCTAAATGCAAAAATACATTCTACAAGACCTCACATAAGTTGTGAAACACACTTTAATCAATTTCAATTACAACGTATTTAAAGTCTATATTAAACTTCCTCTAACTACTTCTAGAAACACACAGAAACAGAATTAGAAAAATCAGTTTTGCACATAAAAATGCAGCAAGTCAGCAGGTATCAACTTCATTTTAATAATACTATATTAATCAGTTTTTTTAAAGGTTTCATACTGTAGGCTTACTTAACCCAGGTTACCACAAAATAATGGGGTTGGCCCAGTGTTTCACTAACATTTTTTCACCCATATTCTTCCTTATCTCTTCCCTGCTCTCCCTCTCTCTATGTGGCCTCTACAGTTTCATATCTTCATTGAAATGCCTTCCAGAAATGCCTTTTATTCCAGCGACATAAGATGGTTCCATTGTGCTGACAGAGTTGCCTTTTCCAAAAGATCAAAATTCTCCAGAGACCAGGGTTTCCAGATCTGAATGCTTAATTTCATATTCTAGCCCAGCAAGGGCAAGGATTCAAAAATACTGGATCGGGTGATCAAACTACAAGAGCTAGTTATGTCAAAATATTCCCTTATTTTCAAACGCTGTTTCAATATTAGCATCTATCAAAACATTTTTGAAGATTTGTATTAACATTTCGTAAGCTTAATATGCAGCATGTCAGTAACTGTATCCACTCTCCACAGAACTGTGTTCCAGTTGTTCACAGGAACCTGAAAAGAAAGGAGCTTCTTAATGGACTAATTACCTGTTTTCCAAGACACATGCTTTGCCTGTGAAACAAAAGCCAAATATTTAGCAACCACCAGTTCCTTTTATCCCAGCTATTACTTGCCTTGCCCTCCTTGGCCATGAGGTAAACAAATTCCCCTTAAAACATACAAACTCTTAAAAAGCAAAAGCAAAACGCTTTGCCCTGAATTGAAGGAAAAGCATGTCAGTATCACATTACAACTAGATCTAATTGCCAGCTTAAATTTGTATTCAGATTAGAGAATTCACAATCACAATATTTTTCCAAGTCTTCCATGCTTATTCTAATATTTGAAAGGAATCATTAATAGCGTCTAGATTGTTTCAAGGACAAAATCTAGAAATCAATTTATCTGATTCAGCAAGAGTTGTGTAAAGGAATAATTAAAATTTCTAATGAATAAAATAGTTGTTCCTCTTTCAGGGATTTCTTCAATGCTACAAATCTAGATGATTTCAATGGAAGGAGAATTCTCTCTTTCACGTTATCTATCTTCAGTTTCAAACTTTATTGCCAATAAAACCCTTTATCAAAATAATTTCATGGAATAACTTTATTCTATGCAGTGACTGTTACTGATTCACTGATGGGGAAAACCCATCTTCTAGGTAACAGACAATCAAGGCTCTCAAAATTTTCATACTCATCACTGCCTTCTGATAAACAATATAAAAACAAATTTCGTAGACAGCAACTTCAAGACCTACATAACACAGTGCTGTCTACCCTGCCTGCTAAATACCAATCACAAGACCCCATTCTTACATGAAATACTCATGTGATCTTGTAACATCAGCATCATGTGTAAACAGACAAACAAAAAAACCACAGGGCTGATCAAAACATAAGGACTACTTTCTGCCAAAAAGAAAAAAAAACTTCTTGAAATTTTTCAGCCAGCTCTACCAAAAAAAAAAAAAAAAAAAAAAAAAAAAAAAAAAAAGCTTATGTCCTTGAATGGTGCTTTCAACGTCTGGTACAAACAGATAAGCCAACACAATTATTTCCTGACATTGCTCCCTCCCTCACATGTACGCCCCCCAAATCACATCTCTGCTCTAACGAGTTTGTCCTTGCAAAGGACCATCTGAAGGCTCTCCTCTTGTCCAGGAATGCTTGGTTTCATAGGACAGGTCTTGGAAGGGATTGGCGTACAAAAGGCCAGACAGCCTGTGTGATTTAGCTACGTCCTCTTGGGGTGGTAAGACACAGGAATGAGGTTGGGATGATGGGAAAGCAGATGCAGATCCTGGGAAGCAGAAACTGAACTCTTTGACAGCTCCATCTCCACATAGTTGTGTGGCACAGACAGCACACTTCTATCACCTGTGCAAAATCTGAGGCAAGATATAGAAAGCAGGTACAAGACAAGGCTGAAAAGGAGCGATATTAGAGACACTGTGGGAAGAGGAGCACTTAAGTCCGGCTAACAAAGACAGAGCTACAGATCTATGCTTTCTGCAGATGGGTGCGGAGCAGATAGTAAAAGCAGGATGCCATTATCTCAAATTCAGCTGCCCTTCCTTCTTTCTTCTCTGTGGAGAAGGAAACCAAGAAAATCTCAGCCCATCACAAATTGCTCCAAGAACAATAAGCTTCCCCAAACCAGTCTGTACCTCTGAAGCAGACCCAGTGTGTCCTTGTTCCAAGGATGTCCAAAAAAAAGTGATGAAGGCAGGATTATAATCATGGTGACATTGGTAGTTCCTTTCTTCTTTCCTCCTCCAAGCTGAAGACATGATGCCCCAAAATTTCATGAAAATAAGGCAGAAGTCAACTAGCGGGTCTGGTTGCACAGAGCTTAGAAGAGAGAGCTGGATATAACAATTCCGGTGTCCTTTCTGAGCACCACTTGCCTGAAGAGAGGACATGAATATATTCATCTGTCTACACTACTGGCAAACACAAGAGGAGAAAGAGAAAATTCACGATATTACAACAAATTAAAGATGGCCATGTTGCTCATAAATGGTGAGGTCACCTGTGAATTTATTCGTATTCATCAAGAGTGCTTGCCAAACCACAGCACCAGATGATCAAATTTTCTGCGTGAACCAAACCATTTACAGAAAAAGCTATTTTAAACACGGCTTATAAGAATTTCCAATATTTTCATGTCCCAATACCTCTCAAGTCAGGCTCCCTCAGTGCCCTTAGTCAAATGATATCAGCCTCAGAATGAGAGAAAGATTTTAACAAATACATTTTAGAAATCTCAAAGTGATTAAAGTAGTTTTTCTATGCATAGTAATGAGGTGGTTTTCAGGTTTGCTCTTAAAGGGCTCAAAGCAAGTTTTAAGATGTGATCTCAGAGCTAAAAGAGGCATGCCCACTGGAAGGCTAGTAACATCCCCTTTACGCTCCTGCAGAGAAGCATAGTGCTTCCAATCTGGTGGGTTTTAAAATATCTGACTTTAAAATCATCATTACTACTAAAATTGACCCTAGGCATCAAGCCAAAGCAGTTTGGTTAGAAATTCCACTTTTATGTAAGTGGGAAAATATTTACTAATACATAGATTTTAAAAGACCAATAAATAAATACACAACAGTCATTTTAAGCCAGAGCTGAAGGTTAAGAACAAACCTAAACAAAAATATTGAGTCACCACAGTGTCACTAAAGGAACAAAAAGTATTTGATGACCATTTTTCATGTGGTCCTGCAATTAGTACTATTTCTCTGCTACACAGGTATTATCATTATTAAAGATCTGTGCTAGTGAGAGCTATCAGTGTGCAACTATTTGTAAAATACTTTTGATCTCAAGGCTCATAAAAAATTGCAAAAATTCTGGCTGCTAAAATTGGTTATATTTTCTTGGTAAATTTTTTGGTATCCTTTATTTTAAAAATATTGCTTGAAAACAGTGAAAAACTAGAAAAAAAGAAAAAATCTTAAAAAAACAGGACAACCACAGGCTTTTAGGTCTAACTCTCAAGGTCAACTGATATCATTAGACTTACATGAACTCAATTCGAGTTACAGCAGGGAAATCATGTTAGAAAATATGGGTCAAGTCATCATGCAGTAATAAAGCTGTTACCTCCAGACTCAGTATTTGAAATATTCTTTAAAACCTGTCATAGGTTAGTATTGCTAATATTAAACTCATAACTGAACAATGAAGCATACCAAATGTTTTACAAGGGCCACTTAAATATTTATTCATATGTTTCAAAGAAAAAATAACAACATACAAATCTAAATAATCTCTCAATTTAGTCCACAGCCATTTTGTCCTAACCATGCACAAGAGGCAAAAAATATATAAATAAATGAAAACGTCCTGTGCTTATGCATAATGAAATAGTTAGGATATTTAAAGAGCTTCTCTAAAGTGTATTTCAGTACTGGTGTGGGCCAGGATTGATATGACCAAAGCGAAACACAAGGACCAAAGATACAAAGAATAAATCACATGTAAATATGAGCTACAGTGCCAAATTCAGAGGAGGTGATGAAGTGACATCATCAAGTAGATACAGCGATAAATCTAGGGCACTCAGTTACTACAATCATAAGCTCAGGATAAAAATTAGGTTGCAACATTCTCAAATGTATATTCTCATTTACAGTTTAGGGAGGCATTTTCAAGCACTCAGTGTTGGCCTAACTACTCCCACTGAAGTCGCTAGGACTTTAACAATTGATTTCTAAGGAAGCAGGGTTAGGCTGAGCACTTTTGAAATCCCACTGTAAATGGTTTTCATAAAGAAAATCTGAGCTTGTATGGCATCCTTAGAATTATAAGCATCTCCAAGGGCTTCAAAAACGTAATGATTAGATACAAAGTAAATGCTCAGTATATGCTCAGCAAGAGCTTGCAGAAACCCTTGGACATTCAAACCTGCTTAGCTAAGGAGGAGAGTGTGTGCAGATATAACGGCCCTCCTTTTCAGCAGCTGCTGCTCACATGAGCAAACTGGTGGTTAAAGATTATTGAAAGACAGCTGCAAAGGGAGAGCAAAGAGCTCCACATGCCACCCCCATGGATGCCCCTCTCCCATCTGCCCAGTCCCAGCTCGAACACTCCTCGGCCCCTCCGGAGATGCCACGCTTCAGTCCCAGCTCCCTTCGCACCGCCAGCCCCTGCGTGGAGACAGGGCAGCACCGGCTGCAGAAGCAGCGGCAGAGCAGACCAGAGGACAGACGAACAGCCCTGAAAGGAGGACAGGAAAACACAGGCTGCTGCATCTATCCTGCCTAGCCACTCGGTGGGTTTACGGGGGATGCAGCCCCAGCTCAAAAGATTTCAATGTGCAGAGAAAGCACCTGAATACTCTAAAATTAGGTTTCAGGGATGCTGACATGGTTTCAGTCAATCATCACAATTAGCTGAATCAATATACCTTTTTGTATAGCTTTATTTTTGCACTCTTTAAGTCATGTTAAATGTAACACCTTTTCTGAGATCAGTGCACAAGCACACACACAACTGTTCTACATGCAACTCAAATTTGGGCTTGGAAATTACAATCAGATCTCTTTTTCAAAAGCTAAATACAGTGGAAGCCATTTAAATGAATAATGCGTTTTTTTTAATGGAACAGCAAAGTAATATAAGTGGGGCATGTTAATTCCCAGGCATGCAAAATTTATTGTCACTAAGGTGTCCACTGGGAATAATTTATGCATCCTCGATTAAGAAAATATTTTTAATTTAAATTTGCATATTTTACTCATTACAACTAACCTTGACACAGTCCTTTTTGGAGGTGCCATGCCCTCAGGTGGGAGTTTACAAAGTGTCCACTTATCAGGAAAAAATAATGAACAGAAAATGCACGTGTTTTCTAATGAGAAAAGCAATGTGCATCCTGGACAGTATGCACCCAGGCTTACAGTGGTCTTTGACTTTGTCCTGTACAATCAAATCCAGTTAGGTTTGATCCTTTCTTCCTCAAAGGACACCTTTATTCAAATACATGAAATCAAGCTAAGTCAAGGATAGCATGTTAAAATCCAACACAAAAAGACAACTTCAAAAAAAAAAAAAAAAAAAAAAAAGGATAAAAATACCACACAACAGCACAGGAGTCAAATTGAAAGAAAACCCTTCTGTAAACCTAATTTCTCTATTCTCTGCCATTACAACAAAATACACGCTCCAGTGTACAGGTTCTGGAAAAGCATTTAGTCTTCACAGCAACTGTGAAATTCTGAGATTTATAAAACCAGATTTTAAAACTGTTCTGTCAATCATAGGCAATGTCAATACTAAAACTCTGGTCTCTAACACATTCAAAAGCACATTTACTAATGAAGTATTCAAAAAGATAAAGCCATTTACACCACAAACCACATTCAGACCACAGCCATCCAGTGTTGTCCTGGCCTCCAGCTGAAACACAGAGAGGGAAGCAAGACCCAAGAGAAAATTGGGTACCGAAGAAAAACTTCCTTCCACGGTAGGGCTCTGCTCCCCTCTGAGGGACACATGTGGATCTCAGGACCACGTGGAAGAAATGGCCAGAGCCAGGGCTGGTGAGGGAGCAAGGCAGAAATATGAAGAGATATGTTAGACTACAGTGGTATGTTGCACCTTAAAACAATGTATCGAGCTGCCCTCACCCTTACATAGTTTACAGAATGTTATTACCCCTCACAACAGAAATTATAAAGGGAAGTTTCACAAAAAATGAGTCCCTCAGGAGGCTGAGGCCTCGGGAGGTCCTCAGATCCACAGCTTTCCCCTTTCCTGGTTCGGGCTGGTGGCCCCAACACCAACCGTGTGAGCTAACCCAGAGACTCTGTATTAGCAATACCCCTCCTGGATCTGAGCGAAGACCTGGAAATAGTTCACAAAACAGTCAAAGGAAAAGCCAAGTGTAAAGAAGCACTTGCTTAAGATCTCCTGCCCCATTTCAACGGCCCTACAGATTAAGACAGTTGAAAATAAGCTTCCAAACTTTTACGCATTCACCTGCCCCAATCGCTATTGATTTATAGTATCTTTAATACAACTTAGTTTAAATGAACAATGGAAATATGTTAAAAATAAATACATACGAAAACGGCTCTCCTTTAGTTATTAAAAAAACAGAGAGGAATCTGACTACGATGAAAAATGTACTGGAGCGAGATCGCTCTGAAAATGCACTGGGGGAAAAATACACACCATAAAAGCGGAAAAAGAAGAGCTGCAATAGACATTAGGCAGGGAAATGCCATGTCTAAGGTTTTACCACACTGCCAACATATGGTTACCTGCCAGCTAAAAAGCAGAAAAAATAGGCGGTTTCAGAGAACAAATAACCAATAAAAATGAAAACTTAGAAGAGATTTTCAAATATATCCATTTGCCTACACCATTAAAGGACTTTAAAGGACTTTTAAAAGCCCAAAGGACAACTTAAAAGTAATCTTGCGCTTTACAGGCAGCCGATGCAAAGGCGAGGAGTATAGCATGCAGATTGCCTATAGCAGCAAGTGGGAACACTGCTGCAAGCTGCCGCAGAGACGTGGCTGTGTTTTCAGGGAACGAAAGGCACCGAACCCCAAGTATGGAAGGACAGACAGCCTGCAGAGTCACAAGCATCCCTGAATAATGCCACTAAATCTCATCCACACATAACTTTCTCCAAGTAGATTAATCTTTATTTTAACTACAACTGAAGATACATTATGCCTCGTGGTCTAAGGATTAACTTTCCAGTATGCTTAAAATAAAGAAAAAAATTTGCTGTGGAAGATGATGTGAAATTCCAGGCAACCTCAAAGGCGTCTATGGTTTATGTTTTACAGTTCTTGTTGTTCTCCTCTGTGCTTCCTAAAGAAAGAGGGTGTAATTGAAAAAACCTGCTAGCATTCTAATAGCACTAAATCAACTATCCTACAAAAGCAAATAAAATTACAGCATAACTACTCTACTACACACAGAAACTAGCCAGACTCAGCTACTCCAGTTCTTTATCAGATCCTCCATCTTAAAAAAAAAAAAAAAAAAAAAGTCGGTTTAACAATTTATTTCTTAGGGAGGATTGCAGATTTCAGAACTGTTTAACAGGAATAAGGCTGAAATACCGTGTGGGTTCCAAATACGACTGAATTCAACTTGATTACCAGAACAGGCTGGCACTGTGTCAGGTACAGGTTGACTGCTACACCACTATATTTAATTTGCAGGTTGCAATCAAACCCATGCAGGTGGACCCCAGCAAGCATGCAGATTCCCACCACAGCAGCCAGAGCTCTGCGAAGAGCACATGCCTGTTACTCCTCAGGCAACATTACAAGAACCAGGAGCGACTCTCCGTGAACGAACTACGACTTTCAAAATACTTCATGAAACACATACAAGAAACAAAACAAAGAGCATCTTTTAAAGAATTAGCTACAGAACACATGCATGCCCTGTTAAGAATAGATACTGCAGTTACTTATCCGTCAAATGTTACTCAGAAAATCCACTTGTATTAGCCTCAAAACTATACTCTCCCAATTATAACTCCTGTGAAATGTAGCTAGCCCAAAACTTTCTCATAAGGTCTCTTTCTGAAATAAAGTCAAATAGATGTTCAGGAACAGCATAGTATTCAACAGTGTTTTGTCAGCTGTCCAGATCCCAAAAGGTCTAGTGAGGCACAGAGTGGAAGAATTTGTACTGAATCTGGTCCTACACCGTATGCCTCTACAGCTCATTTGGCTGGATATACTAAGACTGCAATGGCAAAGCCAGGGGGCTTCATTAGAGGCGAACAGCTGCTTCCTTAACGGGACACCATTCAACTGAAATATGTACAGTCCCTTGAGAGCATCTCTATTTGTATTACAGGTTCTCAGTTGCAGCTTAGGAATTACAAACACTGCAGAGTTAACTAGCTGCTTAGACCAGTGGAATTACAGAGCAAGGTATTCTTCACTTTCCATTTACAACAGTATAAACAGCATATTTGTATGTGTGATTGTGTGCATGTTTTTGTGCATGCATCACTGTAGTTCAAAACTTTCACTTTTCAATGGCAGTTTTAAGTTTGCTTTAATACACACCTGCCCAAGAGTTGTTGTTACATTTTTATTTAATAAATTTAACAGAGGGATGAAATAGACATTAGAAAACCTACTGAAATATTTATAAAAGCACAAAGAAGCCATGTGTATGGAAGAAACAGACACCTGGGATCAAATGTACCACTTAGCTTTTAACCTGACAGTTTCCCTGCAAAGCAACAGACTACCCTGCCAGCACATCACAGATGTACAACACCTGAGCCGGCAGGGAGGGAAAAAAGTGACTAAAGGAGGGTGTGATCATGGAATTCTGTCCCTGAGATGTATATCCCCAAATACTCATCTGCTACACACACGGCCATCCTTAAGAGTGCAGTGCAGCGTTTCAGACAGGAGGATCTCCTCCGTCACTCACACCACACAACTGTTCCACTGAGCTGAAGATTTCTTCCCTCCTCCTCCAACTTCGGAGAAAACATCTTGTACTCTGTACTACGAAAAACTGATATTCCAAAGGTAATGATTTCAGAAAACACATAAAATCTCTGGAAATATCATGAGTAGAAAAGTATAGCTCAAAATGTACTTTAAATGCTATATGAATAGCACAGACATCATCAATATGAATAACAGCCATCTAAGGATCAACCCTAATTTTTCACATGCATAAACACAGAACATGGATGTTTTGCTGAATCACTGCACTTGATTCTTAAACATGTCCTTTTAAAAAGGCACTCTTTCTAAGTATGACTTAACCTTATTTCTGAAGTTCCACATTTCTCCTTATCATCATTAGAGTATTACACAGTTTCATTAGAATCAAAACAAAATTGACAACATTTTCTACATGGCAGAAAAAATTAAAATTTTTAAAGCACTTGATTTTAATATATTTTAAAAACTGGAAGTCTGAAATACTTACCTGTGCCTACTATTTTTCAAAGATGATTTGCTGAAAAATGTATTTAAAGAAGAAGCAAGTGATTTATGACCAAGCTTATGCAAACAATAACAGAAATCCATTCTTGAACTCTTTATCTAAGAGGAAAAGAGACAAAAATAATCTTATGCAAACAGAGCAAAGAGAAAGAAGAAGAAAGAAGAGAAAAAAACAGAAAAAGGGCACAGGAAAGAAAATTTAGAAGAATTTAAAAGTGTTTGTTTTAGAAACATATTTGTTCTTTTGCAGCATTTCCCCAGTAAATCTCACCAAGAAAATAGAGGCTAAATGTGTGTAGGTGAAAAGAATGACTCAGTATTAATAAAAAATAAATAATCAGAAACAATAAACAGTTTTTTCCTGAAGGTTAAACACTTGGATCAAGAAAGTGAAGCAAAACTCTCGGGCATGGAGGTTTGCCTTCCCACGGGAATTCCCTCCCATCTGCCAAGCAGTCAGCGGCTATAGGCTGCTTTGAACACCTGCATCAGAGGACTAAGCAGTATAGAAATTCACTGAGAAGCACCTCAGTGCTCCTGTAGTCTGCCAGAAGGTAAAATAAGGCCTTGGTTTTGTACTGTGATCCGCTTTTTCCCCGTCTTCAAGACACAAGGTGTCTTGCTAGACGTTGGACAGGAGATGACATTTATTAGCCTGGTACACTTATTCCTGGGAACTCTCCACAAATAAGGAGATTAACCTCTTTTCTCACTTTCTCTATCCCACACAGTCATCAGAGAAAAGTGCTGAGAATGAATCATTAAAATTATGGTTTCTAACTCAGTTAATTTAAAGACACTGGAGCCCTAAGAAAAAAACGAAGTGAAAATCAACAAATAACGCCGCATGGCACAAGACAGTTGCTAACCCCAGTGTGAAGTCTGATCTATTGAGGAGACCCTCATTAGCACCTGCACCCCAGGTCCGCAGGGACACAACCCGCCAGCTGCGCGCGTCGGCCTAGGACGCGGCAGTGCTGAGGGCTCAGCGCTGCCACCTCCGAGCGGGGCCCCTCGGCAGCACCGCCAAAACGCTCTGCTCAGTGCCCCACGCCTGGCCTCCGAGACCCACTTCTCCCAGGCACAGGTTACTTGTCATTAGGAGGAAAAGCCTAGCACTTGGCACTGCCATCTCCTAGACCAGCGTGTGCAGCCAGGGGGTGTCTTTAAATTGACTGAATCTTTAACTGCCAACTCGTCTTTAAACAGATCAGTTGATTTTTTTAAATAAATCCATACTACTCAGTCTTGAGTACATCATTTTGCTGAATTTCAAGTTCTTCAGCAAAAGTTTTGTTGACATCTTCTTGTTGCTCCTCTTATCTGTAACAGTTTACGACATGTCCTTTACAAATCGGTCTACTACAATTCTACTACTATTTTTAAAGGAAACAGACTGGGAGAAAAAGGAGAAACATGCATACCCGCCCATTCGCTTCCCCTGGAAAGTGGGTCTAAGCGAAGAGCAGTACAAGTCCAGTCCTGGCTCAAGAGTTCAGCAAAGTTAAAATGTCAACATTGTTTAAAAAAAATTAATTGCTTAATATAAGCACTTCAGCATCAATACTGCCAGGCTTCTAGGTGCTAAAACACAGTTTGGACTTGACCTTTGCTACATGTTAGTTACACCACTTTGGGTACGCGGAATTAAGTTCCAGCATTGCATATAGCCTAATATTAAATCACACACAATGCACTATAAGCAATCCTCTGCTGGCCCAATCTACCAAAATGATTTATGCACAGAAAGTTTAACTGTACAGCAGGGAGACTGCCGCACATTTGCACCTTCACAAAGAAGTCTTGTCTAGCAAGTCACCGGTATAAATGCCACTTGGGTAGGTTTTAGACTGGTATGAGATTTAGAGTTTTAAAATAAACCCACCTTCTTTCAATTTGAAAGGACAACCAACATATTATATGGAAAGTACGCAGTTTCTTATGCACAAACATATAAATACATTTTATGGCAGTCACATAACAAAAAAACCGCACCAGCATTAAATAAAAGACCTGCCATAATGCAACCTGTTGTTACTCCTCTGAGTGATTAAAATATGACTTCACCATGCTGAAGTATCTCTCCTCCCCCTCACACCAGCAGCCCCTTTCTTCCTTACTGTATTTGTTATACATTCTCATTTATATTATCTGTCTAGCTGTCTGTCCTCAGATTGTAATCTGCTTAGAGCAGGCACTCTTCCTTCTTGACCATTCAAAGAGCACTGCAGTTGGTGGTACCACGGACAAATATTAAATGAACCTCTCTGAAAAGAGACAACTCTAAGAGGGAGTTCTATTGTGCACAACAAACGTTCCCGCGGAAGACAGCTAAGGTACTTCACTGAACCGATTTTTACTCAAAAGACTATTCAAAACATTGAAACGCTCTTCCGCGCATTGTTTGCCTGCGAGTAGGCATATCTGGCATGTTTTAAGGGGCCTAATTCTGACAGCCTTTCAGAAGCACAAACTTCCATTGATACCGTACCAGGCAAAGCGGCTCATGTGACTGTTGGGGGAAATTCAATCAACACTGTTCAAAATAAGCCAGCGCCAGAAATGGGAGTTGGTTTGTGATTCCCTGTTAAAAAGCTGATTATACAGTAAAGAACAGATTTTAAGCAAAACCATATTTCATCCAGTGAATGGAACAGTGCCTGAATGAAAAACGGGGGCTACCGGCTGACAGTATCTCTAGAGCACCTGCTTTCTGCCTTGCTGTAAATTTAGGCAGCCTTGCAGCCTGCAATAACTTTGAAATTAGAACCTGCCAGAACAGACTACATTATTTGTTTTAGTGCCTGCAAGTTTAGTCTTTCCGTTTGAGGATCTCCATGCAGTTTTATAAAATTTGTAAGAAAAATGATTTTAATTGAAGCTTCGCTAAAGTGGCAAAACAATTCCACAATTAAAAACTTTACAGAAAAACAATATTACATGAGCTGTATTCAGATACAGCTGTGAAAAGGGTTTGCACAGTTTGCTGCTCAGCTCCACTCTAACCCCCTCCAATCCAGTACCCTCTTGCCCTCAGCATCCACCTTCTCCCCTGTTGAAATCAAGAATGCAGAATGGATATTCAAATTAACTAGTACAGTAAGTGAACTGCAGAATTAGTGCCAGTCTAGCAAATTAAACAAGGGAATAACCTAAATTTTTTTCCATTTTTCCTTTTTTATTTCCAACAAATTAGAGGGCTCCAGTAGATTTTATCAAATACTGAGTTCCCCGCTCTCTTTCTCAAACTGTATAAATGCCTTGAACTCCCAAAAGAACATCACCATTCCTTAGCCCCATGTAGTTCTCTTTCATTTACCCACTTCCACAGCACCATTTTCAAAGACTTTTTTTAGCCAAAGGGAACAAAAGTGGAAATCCTGAAAGGATCTCTGCAGATTTTTCCAGAATTTTTACTCTGTCCCCTCCACCAACTGTCCACAAGACCTCGACTCCCCCGCTGGGACATCCTTTATGGATGACTCCTAAGGCACTTAAAGATTGAAACAAAGGACAAACCTCACAAGTCTTCCACAGCGATGCCAGCCACAATAGTTTAGTCGCACTCTCTGAACAGCAAAGGGAAGCCTCACCTTGCCTTTGAAGTTGTAAGCATTAGTAAAATTCCAGAAAACAGCAGACAGGCACAACATAAGGTATTATATAATTTATTTTGCAAACTACACAGAGCCATATACATACTACACAGTATGATCAAACACGAGAAGTGCAAAAAGTAGATACCATCTACTAGGTTAAAAATGTTTTCTTTAAAAAGTACTACCGAACTAAACAAACAAAATTTACAAATAACCTAATGGAACAACACCGTAAACATTCAGAAAATAAGGAAAATGCCTCTTTAATGCATAAGCCATTCAAAATTGGGCCCCAAGTGTTGTGTGAGGCTAACTACAATAGATAGCCCGCAGGCTGCTTTAGAACTGTACAGGCGCTGAATGCAAAAAAAGAACCACAGTGCTTCCACAGCAGCACCAGTTCCGATTCAAGCACAATAATAGGGCAGAGCGCAGTATTCTTCACTTGCATCACAAAAGGAAAAGACTAACAATCTCAAATTTTGTGTACTTGCCCTGAAATGGACGATTAAAAAAACCCCTACTCTATATTATACATACAGTTTGGGTTTGCTTTTTTTTCTCCCTCTCCAAATTGCAAACCTCTACTTTATATACACAATTGTCTAATTTATGGCAAATCTTTCTTCCTTACGATATAATTTGCTTTGCTTTCAAATAACCCATAATTTTCAGCCATTCCCATGGCACATTTTAACCTAAATAAATCCATTCAGGTATGCTTTTGTAATCAGTTATTTTGCCGAGTACTAAATTCTAACTATGTATTATGGATTTGAATTTTGTACATAGATATGAGATTAATTGGTGACATAAATAAAAGGGCAGCTTCAGTGATAAATTTCTTCCAGTGAGAACTGAAAGCTTTACCCTTAGCAGCCTCTCTACAACTCTGGAACAAGGCCATAGTCTGTGTCAATAATTCTGCCCAGAGTGACATCTTTGGACGGTGCCATCACTGGTACCTGCACCGTTACAGCCGTGCAGCTACAAAGCCTGTGTCACCCCTGGACATTCTGCATATGCGGAGAGACCAGGTTTACAAGGATGACAAACGTGATCATGTACTGAGGTGCTCCAACGCCCTGTGCCTCTAGAATGGCAATATCCCTCAGCACCAGGATACAGCTTGCCCAGTCATAAAAACACAGACCTCATTAAAATGGTTAGGGAAGACTAACAAATGATGGGATGTCCTTTACCATGTCTTGCCTGTGCTACACAGAAGAAAACAAGCTATTTTTTACCTGCTGTAACAGCAGAAAAAAATCATCTTTGTCAAGGAAAGGGGCAGAGTGAATTTTAAAGGAGGAGGCAAGGAGACCACTGAAAACAGGAGTTTTGGAAGACAACTGGTGAGTTATGGCCTGATGGGAATCTCCAATCATTAATTTGCAGATAAGCTAATGCCTCATTTTGCAACACCTTTCGGAACAAAAAATATATAAGTGACGTGATAACTGAGCGCAACAAATGAGCCTATGGGACCACACCTTGATGCAGCCATACATTTATTTTTCAGAAGCTAAGAAAGCGTGCTTCGACTGTTTACTCCGAGCTCTTGGATAACAAGGACATAGACGTTCAGTCAGTAACTCCTCTATCCAGCGCTTTAAATTTTAGATGAGGTAGAACATGTATCTTAAGAAAATTACAGTGTTTAAATCAAGACTTCAAGTGACAGAGAACCTACTGGGGCAAGATGTTCCAATGGTTAATTACACTTTGTTCATTATGGTACATAGGGCAAAACTACTCTGCTCAGGAGACATATTAAAGTCACTAGAGGACAACAACCTAATCTGCTAGCTCCAATTTACTTTGTGAAAGAAATTCAGGCTAAAGAGACAAGGCACACGCACACACCCTTTCTTAAAGCAGGAAGTCGTATACTATACTTCACAAATTAGTGAAACCTTCTCTTATCTCCTTAGTTAAGGCCAACACATCATCCATCTCTGTTTAAAAAGTGTGCCCACTGCTGTGTTAAATGGCCATCAGCATTGTAACCCAAGACGAAGTCTCAAGTTTGGAAAGAGTGTGTATCTATGAGGTGTTACGAGTAACAAATAACATGTGCAGTCTAACAAAGACATACATTAGTTGATAGTACACAGTATGCACCAGTCAGGCACATTAAAGATAGCGTGTCTAATATATTCTAGATCTGAAATTAAAATTTCAAAACACGATTTTTCCAGCCATGTCTTTTAAAATCTGAATTGTGCCCTGCTAGTCTTGTAAAAGCACAATAAATATTTAGTGAACTTTTTGTTACTGATTTAACAACATTTAATCATTGCAGGCTGGAAGAAGCAAGGAAGAATACAAAAACAATGCTTTTAATCTGAAAAAAAATTCTGAATAGCACACAAAATAATAATCTAACAACCTAATGCAATCCAAGTGCTTAGGAGTTGAGATACAGCAGCTTTTTAGTAACACAAACTGTTTAGGACAAGAAGAGATTAATATTTTATCCCAACTGAATTTCATGGGGAATTTTGATAAGAATGTAATTTCCCAAGCCGACTAACGAGCCAGGCCTGTGAGGAGGTGTAACACCCCTCCCTGTACGTGAGGCAGCCTCAAATCTATAATTATCACATATGTTAAAGAGTTTAGTTTCACATATCATCCAAAGTCAGCACTTCCAGCTACACACTGGTTCCTAACACTATTCTTGGCACTGTTTATAAAAAGCATACCATTCAGTTTTGTCTTGAGCCCCACCTAAATGCTCTCCACAGGCTATTTATCCTAAGGGACATGCAAGATGACCTTGCTCATCTTGTAAAGTCTGGCAAGATTATATGAAAACTGGATGTAGTCTATACTAAAGAAAAGAAATTTCAGCTAGCTGAGTAAAGTATCTATTCAGACGTTTTCATCTTTAATTTCTACACACTGTGTATGCAGTATGTATTAACAGTGAAATGCAACTGCATTTGTGTTTATAATATAAATAGCTCAGTGCTCAAATTGAGACAAAAACGCTGATATTTTATGTAAGATTTTAATCTGCAAAAGATCTTGAAACAAATATGAATGTTTACACAGAACAAGTGAAGTAAAACTCCCATCTCAATCATATTTTCAGGTAACAGTTCTACCTCTTTCCTCTAAATCATGGTTTTAATGAAATTCACCTCTTTCCTCTAAATCATGATTTTAATGAAATTCACTGTTCTGTCACAGGTGCATATGGGTTAACCAAAATGACCACATATTTCTTATACAGGCTTTTTAACCAAATTCTAGGGATGTGTGAGTTTCCCTGGAATGAAGAAACAAGAATTTTTAGTATTATATGATTGCCAATAAACATTTAATCGAAGATTACTCCAATTACTCTACTGAAGGCTTTTCCACATAAAAAAATTTATAGTGATATAAGTTTATGCAAAAAGTTATACCAATACATACTCTTAAATTACTTTAAGAGAGTAATTCAGACAGAAATTCACACTAAAAAGCTTTTAGTGTACATTTTAAGATATTCAGCACAACATTAAAATCACTGCAGTAACATGATGCAAAGCACTGTACTGGTATCAAATCACTCTGTTGGATCAATATTGTTCAAAGGATTTTTAAAGGAAAAGCCCATAAGGATCACGTAACTGCAATCCTCAGACTGCACATCAGTCAGGTAGCTCATAGCTCTTTGCACCCCAGTCCTTTCTTACTCTCTTCTTACTATTAATGCTTTGAGATCATTAATTACCCCTTGATGCTCCCATGGTATTACCACCCTTCGATAGAGCAGGGCCCCAGGTGTTTCCTCAACTCCCACCAAACCATCACAACCCCAAACAAATCAGCCTCCAACAGTTCAACACCAGCACGGCTCCACTGACCAAGCAGAGACAACTGTAAGAGACAATATATGGCTTTTGAACGTATTTCTCAGTCTAATGAGGTTGAACTGGTATGATGTTTTTTTCAACAGGTGACATCTTAAGCAAGCTATGTACTATTATGCCACAGGATTGGCATCTGAGAGCACACAGTGAGAGTTTGCCAAGGATAAGATGAAATGCAATCTGGGACACCGAGCAAAAGGCTCATCGCATATGCCACTACCCCGATGAGCTGGTAACTTGCTACATGCTCACAGCTGATCTGGAAGGATTTGTAATGTCACATGAACTGCCAATGCACTGAAGTTATGTTAACGATCTGGAAGACATGGATACACATTCTTTCCCTTGGGGTAAGTACACTGATACATTTACACCAGTGCAAATATCTGCCACAGTAAGCCTTAGCTTACTTTCAAGGAAAAAAAAAAGAAGGAAAAAACCCCAACTCCATAAACAGCCTACACAAGGGAAGTTGTCCAGCAAGTGACAAAACATACCAAACGCAATGACATTACGTGCTATATTTATGACAGTATATTCTGTTAACCTATTCACTTTTACACAGAGGCCTAGTTTTGAACAGGGTAATTTCTTGTCTGGACTTTCAGAAGAGTGTTGACCTCAGACAGGGCTATCACTTGTGCACACAGGTTTTCATAC
This sequence comes from Dromaius novaehollandiae, assembly GCF_036370855.1. Lineage (NCBI taxonomy): Eukaryota > Metazoa > Chordata > Aves > Casuariiformes > Dromaiidae > Dromaius > Dromaius novaehollandiae. The sequence goes on along the minus strand of NC_088110.1, from coordinate 9,290,344 downwards.
AGAAAAATGAAATGTGCTTGTATTCTAGGATTTCCAAGTATCCAGATGATATATCCCAGGAAACTCCAAACATGTTCAGATACATGTTAATCTAGGTGGTCTGAATACATGCAGTAAATCCAATATACTTACAGCACCCTGAGCTTTTCTGTATACAATCAGCTCAATGGCAGTGATTTATATGGAAGGTCCTACACATGTAATAAGGATGTAATCTAAAAGGAGGCAACTAAGTCACCCATCATCACTGGAGAAATGATCCTGTTCAGCTTCTTCAAAAATGAGGCACCTGGAGAACCTGTTACCCTGAAGAAGGCTATACAACAACAGATGCTTCCTGTATTTTGCATAGTCAACAGTGTTAGGGTTAATTTCTTCTCTGTGATTTGGGAGTAAGGGATGATGGCTGGTGAGGAGGCACATCAGATATTTATGAATGAAGTGTCAAGAACAACAAATTAATTGAATTACTGGAAGATAAAGCAGAAGACCAATGATAAGACATTATTGGTTAAGTACAGGAAGTTAAGGGAAACAAATGCATGAGAACTGTTTGTTTAGAGAATGGAATAACAAACAAAAGCGTCGGCAAGCTGGAAACTGCCACTGTTGCACGAAGACTATGCTTCGGGTCAGACATGCAAGTAATGCTGTCAGCATGAACACTAAGGGCCCTTCTTCTGAGTGACTAATAAAGCCTAACCAATTTTAAGAAGTCTGTCCTATGCTACAGAAAACACCTCCTGGTTTCACCGGTCCCAGAGGAGCATGGTTTCAAATTCCTTCAGACTCAGCAAGAAATATGGACGCTAAAGCCAGACTTCAACTTTGGAGTAGATAAATTGCAGGATCTCACGTTAAAAAGGAAATACCTTTGTGAGATACACGTGAAAACGGGAAGCAAGCTTGCCTTATACATTGGAGATCCTGAACATGAATAAAAATTTGACATCTGATAATGATGCAACATGTAATGCTTAATATCAATCTTAGACACAATATATTCCTGGATATCACATAAATCCACAGTACCATGCCAACAGGTAATTTTGCAAACTGCTGAGCACAGAATATCTGTATTTAATAAAAACTATGCATTACAATCTATTTATGGAAGCATTTTCCTGTCTCTGGTAAGTTCATTTTTTTCTGCCAGAAAGTAATTTCCTATCCTTCTTCCCCCACCTATCCATGACATAACAAAAAAGAAGCTATAGTACAGATCCAGAATCTGTTCTGCATGAACTGTGATTTAAAGCAAATCTGATTTCAGTCTTTATTTAATTAAGAAAATTTTATATATTTCTTTAAAATATATAAGCTAATAATCCACCTTCTATATAATCCACTGCAGAGGTATCAATTCAGTGAACCAAAAGGACAGAAGAAATATATACATAATAATATAATATATATTATATATACATATAATATATATAAAACTCAAAAAATGTACCAGACTTGGAAAGATGCCACAATTTACTAAACTCAGAATGTAAATGATTACAATTATTATCCATTTATCAACATAGAGCTATCACACTGATTTTGAATTAGACATCTATATTCAACAGGAAGCTAAAGTAAACAGAGCATGTCATTTTAACATGCTTACTTAGTCCTGTGAAACTTTCACATTTCAAAAAAGGCTACAAAACAGACATCTCCAAAGGAAAAATAAAAATGAAAAATCCTCATGCTTCAGATCCAGCCATCAGATATAAATTTAAAGACTCACAAAAACATGCATTTGAATTGCTCCCTTACAACTGGCCAGTAAGGCACTTTGTGAAAATTACTGGTTTTCAAATGATATTTAAGTCTTACTTGGAGAGGAAAAACTCTTTCAAAGAATAATACATTTTTTTATTCTATCTTCAATGGTCAGATTTCCATAATATGAACTGCTTGATAGTCACTTTCCCTTTAAATTATTTTTTAACCATACAGGCAGTCACATCTGATTTCTGGTTCTCCTTACCTTACTTTTCCTTTCAATTACTTCAGTTCTTAATACGAACAATAAGAGTGCTCATTGCATGTCCTCTGTGGGACTCCTGGAACTTAGATACTCAATAGACAGGTGCATAGATAAGGATTCAAAGTCTTTGTTCCACTGTCCAGACAGAATATGTTTAATCTTTTTTCTACCTTTTCTATGCCATTTAAACTTTAACCTAGTAGTAACTTTTACTGCCTTGATTCACAATTCAAAGGTATAAAGATGAAAAGTCCTTGCCTTGGAACGTAGCTTGAAAACTTCATTCTTAGTCTGTATTTCTTTTGAACTTCTTCTTGTGGTTTTTGTCTTTATTTTTCCAGGGTGCCAACTTTACAGTATAGGACTTTCCAAACCTAACAGCAGGGCTGCTTGGAAGGAAGAAAAGTAGAGCACATTTCCCTGGAATCAGCTCACCTTAATGGAAAATATTTAAATTACTGACCAGGGTTGAGTAAGTGGGTAATCAATCCATTTCCCCCCCCCCATCTTTTTATTTTTTTTAATGTAGACACAGACTTTTGCATATGGTTGTACACAGACACATCTGTCCATCAAGTACTGGCATGGGACAAACACTCAATATAAAAGTAACAGAACCACCACATTCTGTGTGGTAGAAGAAACATTTTCCATAAATTCAGGTTTCGTGATTAATCATATTGAAATACTAATTTACACTAGTATGAATGACATAAAAGCAACATATCTGGTACCTAAAAGAAGATACCCATTCTAATTGTTGAGATGGCTCTTAAAGCATACTTTGTTTCAGAGCAGATAAAACATACAAATTTCTGCAAAATTCAAATACCTTCCAGGAGCGCGAAAGGGGGTGCTGCAGTACGCCGTGCTGATTCAGTCTTGACTCGGTAATCGTGCTGACACAGTAATGGGCCAAGCTGATAAGTGGAGTGCCAGAGGCACGGGCACACAAGCCGATCTGGTGCCCTATGCGGGGGGACTAGTCACCAGCAGTAGGGCTGCACACTAGCTCAGTTTGCCAGAGCTCATCTGTGAGAGCCCACTGTGTTATTTTGAACTTTGAATGGGAGCTATCCTAAGAAATAAAAGGCTTCTCTGACTCTTAAAATTTATTGTCTCTCACCTCTCCCTTGGTTTAGGGAGAAAAGAAGTTGGAAATAGTGTATAATGCCTGTTATCTATCCCAGTGAACTGCTTTTCGAAGCTATTACCTGGAAGAGCTCACTTTTGTAGCTCCTTTAAGACCTTCTAACAAGACTGTCAGTCAGCTCTGAAAAGCAGCATTGCCTGCCCACTGCTAAGGAAAAAACCCAGCAAGGCCAGGAGGACGCTCTGTGCCTCTCCCAGCATCACTCCCTGGAGTCCAATTACCATATACTGCAGTCAGGCTAGGTGAAGAGCAATCTGTACTTCTGGGCATGGGGCTCACTCAGGTGGCCACATAAAAATAAAACCAGCTTTATATAGCCAAAGCCAAGTAGCTACATGTTCCTTGGAATAAGACAACTTCCAGAGATGGTGATCCAGGCTAGCTGCAGAATTTTCCAGGGCCCTATAACACATTTAAGGACTGAGTTGGATAATTATCATCTGTAAAACGTCAACACAAACAACATTCACTCACTCATTAAGGAAGGATTTTAATGAGCACAAAGCAACAAGACAGTTCTATCTCTCTAGCACCCTTTAATTCATCATTATACTTTCATATCAGGACATCACATCCTACTCCTCTTCCTTAAGGAACAGCCATTAAATCTAAAAATGATCTATTGTGAAATCTAGACTAGGTATTACTCAATACCTTTATTAAAATTACTACTCTGAGAATAAAAAACAAAAGTCAGTAAGAAGTTTCTTCAAGAAAATGCACATTACTTAATAGATGTTATGACATCACTCAGATTACTTCAGAGATAGCAGAGCTCTGTTCTTTACTGAAGTTATCTTTATCAGTTAAAAGATCAAATGAATGCCTCCTTCAACAAGGTGAAAGCCATCAGGAAGACAGGGTTACAGCACACAGACTGTCAGGTAGCAATGTGATTACCAACATAAATCCTGAAGCTATAAAAAGCATTTAAAGTAATTATGCAAAGGATATGCCTTCACACTCTATCATTTAAAAACCATTTAACTCATCATTTAAATTTACTAACAGATGTAAACTCTTTTCAAACACAAAACAGATGTCCATCACTGTATTCTCTGTGCTTTTAAAGAAATTTCAATTTTAATTTATAGAGCTATACAAACTTCTAACGTGATTCATTTACCATTCAGCCTAGATTTATAATCAGGCAATAAAAAAATTACAGGGCATACTTATACTGTACTTTCCAACTTTTGTAATTAAAAAAAAGAAAGAAACCCATCAGTAGAGGTCTTCCTTCCTCTAAGGATGAGGGACTTCGAAAAGCACGATGGAGAACAAGGAGTAGTTCTGTACAGGAAATCAGAGGCACTATCCTAACTATCTCAAAAATCTCCAGTCTTCAAAATCTATTCAAAATTATATAGATCAGGAGTTATCTCTATCTTCACTGGGGAGAGCTGAATTAAAAGTCAAAGAAAAGACATGAAAGGTCCTGGACAAGAAAAGGTTGGAAAGAAAGTGTTGGAAGGAGCAGGGCATACACGAGATTTTGGACCTTGCAGTACTGCTCTATGTTCAAGCATCCTCCACACTGAAATCATCAGTAGTAAGACCTTCAGATTTCTGACTCCCCTCTGGGCTTTCTTAAGTTAGAGAAGGGACTTGAGACTCTGTTTTGACTTCCTCTTTTTTGGACTGTGCTCCTCAAATAGCCAAGAAGCAAAGGATGCTTGGTGATCTAAAAGACTCCAAGCATCTCTGATTTTCATGCTGCTGCTCTAATTTCCTTTCCCAGTTCATTCTTATTTTTGGGACTCTTCTTCTAGATCAATAACAGCAACAACAAAAATAAGTTATTTAGAATTCAAAATATCAAGACATTGCCAAAAAAGAAAAAAGAGGAAAAAAAAAAAAAACAAGTGTTGACTATGACCCATACCTCAAACTGCCACAGTATTTCCCATGCAACTTAAGTGAACCAGCTTTACTCAGGTGTTTTTACTCTTCATTTATAATTTTTGACCTTCATGTGGTCAAAGAAAGCAGTTACCGGCTGTTCAAACTAATATACAGTCCTTGTGCACTGCATATAAAAATGAGGTTTGAACATTTCTCATTTAGTTACATGATTGCCCAAGAAACACAGAAGATTATACAAAAGTATCAGATGAATTTTGAAAAAAAGACTGCAGAGACATTTTCACTGCATTAGGATGTATATAAAGAAGGCTTGATATGTTTTAAGTTCTGCTATTTGATTCATAGCTCAAAAAATATTTTAGATATGTTAAGCCTATTCTTTCCTCATTTTCCTGTATGAGTTATAGGTGATATATTTTGAAATTTAAAACTTTAACAAAGACTCTTCTCTCAGATGTTGCACAGAGGTAGCTGAGATATTTTACACTCAGATATTTTACAGAAATCCACAAATTCAGATTTTAAATCACTTGTTCTCTTTGGCATACTCAGTTTTCATTTTTGTTATGCTTACAATGGCATCAATTCTTTAATCCTCTGGTTGTCACATTCTTTTCCAACAACACCTCAGTTTCTTATACAAAAACAAAAGGAAAGTCTGTAACAAATAAACCTCACAGGAATTTTGTTCTTCATAAAGCAATAATAAAAGACACAAACCCCTTTATAACCTTTATTAGACTCTTGGAAATAAAAGTTGGCTACAAGAAAAAAAGAGAGATATGGAGCTGGTTTCCATGCGATTTAGTAAAGCTTTTTCCTCATTCTTTTGGAAGTAAAGCAAATCTGCATATTTTCTCTGAGTTCTCAGTCTTTCAGGTAATAGAGTCACCCCTAAGGTAATCGTGAACATCGCAGATATTGAAAAAGGTATAAATTGAAGTAGTAACTTGAATCAAATTTTCAACATATGAAAACTAATTCTAAAAGTACAAATTTAGTTGTATTTAGAGCCAGTCTTGCCCCACCCCCCTTTTTTAAGGGGCATGTGTCTTAACTTAGTGCTCTAGAGACAGTTAGAAATCATTGTATTGGAATCAAGAAGTATGGCATATTCTCTCTAACAAGAAGTCTAATATATTTTATTGTAAGTATTCAGTAGATTAAAAATGCTTCCTTTACCCTTCTTATGAAAGAAAAAAAACCAATACATTTAACCCCATATTCATCAAAACACCACATGCTAATGATATCTCAGGCAAAAGCATGACTGTCTGGAATACAGAGTAAGTCTAAAGTGGCAGTAAATAGACTGATTATTTAGTAAAGCTAGGATACATACACACACTACAGTTTACCAAAACTGTCACAAGTGATATCAGTTCTGCAGATAGCTTTCAACAGGTTAACATTAATTCTGGCTTCATTTAAGACGTTGTGGAGCTTTTGTTGCCACAGGCTAAAAAATTAAAATAAAAAAAAGCTCATCACTGGTAAGCTAAGCAAAACAGTTGTGTCCTGTTCCCTTAACTCAGAGACAGGTATTTAGCCTCTTTCAATTTATCTTCAAATGGATAACAGAATCACAGTTGCCTTATAAGTTTACAACTATTACTGTGCTTTCCCTACATGGTATTAGCACACAGGGCAAGACTCCTGCTCAGGGCTTCCCGTGTTGAACACACACACACGAGATTGCCTCGCCATTTAAAATCTCAAGAGAGACAGTGAAACAACTTAAATTTCTCCAAAAAAAGCTTTACAAAACCTGTAAGATAGAAAAGGAGCAAAAAATGTATCTTAATCTCAGCAAACTGATTTACAACTCCTACACACACAACAGAGTTGCTATGGGTAGTTACGACAGGACTTTTGTGGGTGAACATGCACATTTACCAGCTAGTTGAAACTAAGCTAAAGAGAAGGAGTGCCATAATAGAGGATCATGAGGTACGTTATCTAACAGAGACTACAGATTTAGTACATTAACCTGGTTAAATTACATGAGAACTGTATACTGGGACATTTTAATCTCCTCAGAAGGAATCACTGACCTGAAAAAATTACCAGAATAGTACCTTCTGGAGTCCTCTTTTCTTTGGTGACATGTACATTAAGCCCAGCCATAATTCTATAGGCACTAAGATATTAACAAGACACAATTTGCCAGATTTCTAAACTGCAAACTGTTAGCAGAGCAAATGAAAGGAATTACACGTTTCCGCCAAGCTTCTACTACCTCCACTAAGTACTGGGACAGTGACTCACTACACTCCGATGCCCTTGGTGAATACAGAGGCCAGGTGACAACATCAGCTGTGGTCACTATTTCATATCACAGGTTACCCACCTGGTCTAACTGGACTTACGAGCCTACCCCAACACAGAATCACCCCCTCCTCTCAGTCTGTTAAGGTGATCTATGTTTTGTGCTCTCAGTCAGCAAGATTAAGTTAAGGAGCAACTGTATGTGTAGTCATGTCAACGTGAGAGGGGAATTTCCCATAACAGAAGGGTAGCGCTGACCAGCAGGGCTGACTGGCGATGCGGATTCATTAGCCAATAGTTTCAGCTAGATTAGGAAATACAGCCGCAGCCTTATTTCCCTGACACATTCAGGGCATCAGCTGTAGAAGGAACATTTCTGTGCTCTGGGCTATAGTTTGGCACATCCTGACTCTCTAACAGCTCCTGCAAATGCCTCAGAGAAAGTAAAGGAAAAAAGTCAAAGGCGAAGGACATCCTTGCCTTGGGCAGCTTCTGATGGGGTGGCATTCAAATAAAGCATATGGAAAATTGTGGAACAGTTGGACAGAGGTTATAAAGTGATGCCTGAAATTAAATTTCTCCACTACTACAAAATGATAGTCCCAAAGAACCCTATTGACTGCCTTCTCTGAACCTAATGGTAGGCGGCAGCAGCTTTTATTCTCTTGGTTAACATGATCAATGTGTTTAATGCTTGTTAAACTTTATGAATTGTAGCAGTTCTTGGAAAAAAGCCAGACTGGTCAGTGTGGGTGAGTGGTGAAAGAGCTAGAGACAGTCAGTTTGCTATGATTTTCACTAGTATTTTACAGCCTAGTTTAATTAATGATAATGCCTCTGGATGAAAGATTTGATACATCTGAAACAAGAGGAAAAATCCACAGCACTTGCATCCAATTCTGGACAGCCTCTGAAAGGTTTCTAATGGCATTATTTGTTGAACTTCTGCTTTTCTCCATTTCTGACCTACTTTTCATAGGAAGTATTAGTGCCATCCATTGGCTCTAGGTTTCCTTTTAAGGGAACTGCTCTTAGAAAGGTCTTCTAAATCCCTTGCATGATAATGTAGGTGCAGAAGTCGTATGTAATGGGCATTCTTCTATTATGTACTGCTTATATAATCTGTACTGAAACAAATTTCTCTTTGCACACAAAAGAATTTCCATTGGGCTTAGCAGCGTCTCCTAAGGTTGACTATCCTTGCATTTTAGGACTTGATCCAACCTCATTGCCACCTTAGCCTTAGACTGAGACCCTAGTAGACTCTGCTGGGCTTTGCATTAGGTCCATCAAAAAAAATTTTTTTTCTTCCAAAAACAGTAATTTCTGTATTTGAATCCCATTCTCTTAAACTGCATCAAAAAAGGAGTAATATGAATTCTCCAAGATTCTCTCAAAACATCACTGGGCTTCCTATACCACAGACACTATTTTCAACCCTTTATAATGTCTCACAAGAGCAGAACAATTTCCCCAGTAGAACAAAGTGACAGAAATAAAATTAGCTTTCAGGCACATGGTAAAGTCAGAACAACAAAATTCAAGTTGGTTTAGTAAATTTGCACAGACATCTTTTCATTCCCCTATTTTTACATCATCAATTTACTCCCCAACCTCCTATTATGGCTATCGCTATTGTTCACCTTTCAACCTCTTTTTATATGGGAACGGGCCCCACCTCCCAAAATAAAAAGATAGAACCAAAAAAAAAAAAAAAAAAAAAATCAAACAACAACAACAAAAAGCATGCTTTTGTTAAAAGCATGTGCCAGCTGCTTATTTGGTTAGAGTCTGGGGATTTATTTCAATACTTGCATGATGCCACACGTCCAGAAGGAGCAAGTGGACCATGCTTTTTTGAATGTGTGCTCCAAAAAAAAATCCTCACAGATGTGGATTTACACTTGTAGCCTGGCCATCTGCAGAGTAAGTCAAGGAAATTGTGTTGGGGATCCATGCAGAATAATCAGATGGTGCAGAAAACAAACATTTATTCCATAACACTGCATACAGAAAGCATCCATACCATGCCCCAGAGACTGTACTGGTGACTGTTTCCAGGCACAACTCAAAGTGTTACCTTGAATGTACAGAGAGTCTGTTTTGACTTGGAGATCCAGAATCTGTCAGGCAGGTTCTGGCTGGGCAGGAACTTCGTATCTGCCAGAGCAGAAAGCCTGATGCTGGACATGTCAGCCAGAGCTTGAAACTAAGACCTCAAGGAAAAAAACTGCAGGGCATTATGGCATTGTCCTCCTTAGGTGAGGAATGCAAAGAAAGGAGTCTCTTGAGGGGGAAGGAAAGAAGGGAATTATATAGGAATGAGAAGTTACTACAACATCAGTGCAAATCAGATTTCTGAAGAATAAAGAACACATGCAGCAAAATGCCCAGGAAGCTGTAGAAAGCTGTTGCACACACAAACCAAAGAACAAAAGATCAGTCATCACCACTCTACCCACGCCACTGTTTGAACAGAAACCTGATACCAGACATTCCCCAGGACTATTTACATGAGCAACTTCTAATTTCTAGAAAACTGACATAAGCAATACTCAGAGACATTTGATAGCACAGTTCCCAAATGTTAAGAAACTAGTCTAGTATTAAATGAGCATCCTTACTGAGGACAATCAATCTATTACTCCACTAACTCAAGAAGAATATAAATCAGTATTTTTGCATTTCTAGTTGTTTACCAGCAGGTGAATCTCACAGCTTTTTACCAACACTTAAGCAAGCTAGCTTTACAACACCTGCCCTCTCTCCTCCCCACCTCAGTACCAATACGGATTTAGATATAGTGGTCACTCACTTTATCTACAGCTGAGTTTCAGCTGCCTATGTCATGGATGAAGGGCATCCTGCCTAAGGACTCACACAGCTGAATTACACAATTGTATTAGGGCATAAAGTGACTCAAGCCACCTTAGCCAAACAAACTTTCATGCCCATTCAGACTGGCAGCGAGCAAGATCCTTACTGTGGGAAGAAGGATCATTAGAAATCTGACTTCCTCTGCCATAGCCAAAAGGAGGAGTTTCAAACAGCACAATCTGGTACCTTACACATCTCTTCCAAAGCTGCTGACACGATCCTTCCCTGCTTAGTTTACAAAATTTAATGGCGTGTTATTGAAAGATAATATAGTAAAAACAGTAGAACGAACATTTTTTTCTGAAGGATTACTGGAAATAAAAACAATGTTCAAGATTCTTCCGTGACAGACAATTTTATCTTTAGAAGCTTGCAGAAAGGTTTTGATAGTTTTTTAATCCAGCCCTTGCTCTTTATCATTTTTCACATAGCCGTGATGCAAAATGTTAAGGACAGAAGAATTTATTAAATTTCTTCACACTGATTATCAAGAAAAAGAAAATGCTACAAAAGAGGTTCTATCTTGAAACAAGTAATGCTTTAAAATTAAGGAAAAAAGTGTATGGACAGAGACTGGTGCGAATAAAGCTAAAGAGATTCTAAAACTTTTAGTCACCTGAAAACATAAAACAATTAGAGATGAGAGAATACCAGAATATGGATAAAAACCACAGTGTAAAAGCTTAAACAAAGAGGATGAAGAAAGGTAAAAGATCAGAAACTAAGTCAAAACCTCAAAGAAGATGCTCAAGATAAAGAATAGAAATTTTACAGCTTATGTAAGAGTTAGTAAATGTTCTTAAAAAAAAAAAAAAAGCATTGTAACTTTAAGGCAGGTGCCCCCTTTTAGCTAGAAGCCTTTCATGTGATACTCCATTATTAGGGATTGTCAAGAGAATTATAGTAAAAGCTAATCTTCCTCTTACTTGAAAATTTAATCTACAATAGTGCATCCTTTAAAACTATTACAACTTAAGGTCCTTTCATGAAAGCTCAAAATAAGAGGATTGAAGGTGATATTCCACAGCCCCTATGACAGGGAGCATAAAAGAATAAACAGGACATGTTCAAACCTATTTTCTATCTAACCAACTTAAGAGACACTGTAGGACCTGAACTAACTCTGCTTAATATTTTTTATTAAAAAGATATTGATAAAATGTTAAAGAAACTAAGCAAACCACACAATTAAAACCAGTTATATTTAACTTCAAACTCTCTATGTTTGCATTACAAACATTACACTCTTCAGTTTAGGCGCTAATGTTGTATTCTCTATCACTTCAGTTAATGAGCTGCAGAAGGCAAACAGAAAATGTAAATTGTGAAATATAGCTCTGAATTACAAGTCCAGTTACCTGGGATGTGATAAAGAGCAAGCAGTACAACTATAGAGTACTGTGCAAATGACTGCGCACCCACCATACGAGACAGCAACCTAAAGGCTGCTTTAATTCTCACTAGCAGCCATTTGCTGCCACTGATAGGGATTGACAGGGCAACTAAGCAAGAACAAGACATAAAAAAGCTGTATTTTGGGCTCCTTTTCCTCAGCTGCATCCCCTGCATCAGCAGGAAAAACATGTTAATTGCTATATTACTTAATAATTATCCCAAGAAGTTCCACTAGTAGCTACTTTGCTATGGTGCAGCCTGTTCTCCCTGCACAACATGACTTTTCAAGTTCTCCTTATAAAACAAGTATAAGTAATTCAACATAGGGCTAAATTCATGCATACATGCAAGCCATCCTCCCCCAAAGCTGTGACAGACACAAGCTTGCCAACGGAAGGCTATACTGTCTCTCATTGCACCTCTTCACTGTGGTCCTCCTTCCTCCTGGCAGCCAAACTAGCATTGCGCTACATCACTCATGTACAGACACGGATCAAATACAGTCCTCTGAGCTTCACTCTCCAGCTCCCTGAGGCTGTATAGCCCCAACACTGCTAAGGACCTCTGCTGCTTTCAACTTCTGCTACCTTGCTTTAAACAGAACACCTGTAAAACACAGCCCCGAATTTTGAATTTGACAATGCATCCCTGTATTTATTTGCAAAGCCTTTGTCACAATAGCAAAGAACAACATCCAGAGTAGTAAACCCACAAAACTCTTCTGCAAATTTTGAAAGTATCAGCACAATGAAGAAGATCAGCTGTCATTGCTAAAATTAGTTTTACAGACCACGATAGGGGTGCATCACTTCTACCTCCAGAAGTCATTTTATAAGAAACTTGAAACTCAAGCTAGCCAATAAAATGGGCATAATGCTTAGAGAAGCATGACCTCAAATTTGAGCATTTTGCAGTTAAGGTGCCAGCTAAATCACTTTAATTCCAGTAATTTCTCACAATGTCTTTCCTACCATTCTCACAGGAGGACAAAAACATTTTCCATTAGCCAGCAGAGGCAAACAGAAAATTTAAAGTTAAAGCATTTCAATTCAGAAAAAAAAAGGGGTTATGTACCTAGAAACATGGGCAACTCTCTTGCTGGGAAGACCTTCCCAAGCCTTGTTGGTACTCGAAGCTAACCCAAACACTTCTAAAAAGCCCGAGAGAGAGGTTGTTTGAGGTCTTGTTGGAAGTGGCAGCAACAAGGCAAAATTCCGCAACGCCAGTCCGTCACCAGGAATCAGGCACTGTTCACCCTCTGCCCTTCTCAACAGGAAAGCCAAAGGAAGAGAATTGTTTGACAGACACCACCCCGTAAAGGCAATGCCTACAACTATGGAGATTTGGGTGACAGCAACATTCTTGAACTCCATGCAACTTTTCAGAGAGTTGCTAAAGATGAAACAAATGTTTCTTGCCACCAAGTTACAAAGTATATTCTAAAGAGTTTTCCACTGAGTAACAGTAGATACAGCAGAGATACAAGCAAGCCTTTTCCTTCTAACCTTGGCTATTTGGATTAAATGAGTAAATATGTGTTTAAAGGTTTCAGAATGTATCCAGCACTGTTTTCATTGAACTTCTAGCGCATGCAGTAGAATCCTATTTACTTAAAGTGGAATAAAAAAAGTTTTTTGACAAAAGCAGAAGGGCAACAATATCTCAGAATAACTACTCATTAAAAAAAATTACGTAAATCCAGTTCAGCAAACCTTGCACATATACGATGATATCATGCTGTCAGATTTACCAAAGTCCAGTGAGGGAAAGAGAGCCGGAGAACTCTGTTTGCTGGCAGTGTACTCCACAAAGACCCCATGCCTCTTTGTTGCAAGCCTCCTCAAAAAAGTATTTTAAGTAATCAGCATGGCCTCGCAATACACTGATAGAAATACACACGTCTGTATTGTCGTTAAGTGAATGCGTGAAGTGGAAAAGGAACTGGACTACTTATAAAGATGACTAAGTAGCTATGCCTCACATAATGTTTGTTTTGACTGGGGAAGAAGGGGTTTTATTTGTTTTTGTTTATTTGTGAATATTTGTATATCTACTAAAGCAACAGTTACCATTGAAAATATCTTGTTTGAAAATGTAGTAACAGCTGTGTGTTCTGCAGTGATAGGTCACAGTGAAAGCTGGTAATCTTTTTTAAACCAAAATATAATCACCACAAGTAACAGAAGCCTCTAAATTAAAATGCTCCAGCCTTCCTCTCAGCCAGGAGTGTATACCTGACTAGTGACTGCACCTGAAATGGTGTGCACGTGCATGCACACACACATACAAGTCACATACAAGTGGGGGGAAGAGAGACGAGCAAGTAATTTGGCCCTACTGATTCAGCGTGTGAGCTTCTCCAACCTCGAGCAAGCTCTCCGTGGGAGATACCCACCACCGAGCCAGATCTGTGGACTGCACCACAAAAGTCGTGGTTCTTTTCTGCCTAACAGAACTCAGTGAGATTAAGATAAAATGCTTCCTCTCTACATGGTTCTTTTAACAAATCAAGATTTTGCATGTGACAATAGACAGTTAAAACATTCATTTCTTCTTTTTATTTCCTTCAGTAAATGAATAGAAATATTTTAATATTTAAAAAGCTATACCACTTATGAAAGAAATGATTATACTCCAAGAGACAGCTGTTTCTTAGAAATACATGGAATCAGTGAACAAGCTGTTAATCGAATATACTGTCCCCTTGGCAAAAGAACACCAAAAAGATTGCCTTACTTTCACCTTATATTTACTCCACTGCACTGCACGTAACTTCCTTTCACAACAGAATGAGGACGTCTCCCCCTGAAGAATTTAGTTAGCGCTGTGGAGCTCCCTATTTCAAAAGAAAATTTACACGTTCTATAAAGCAGGCATCCCAAGCCGACCTACCCTTCTGCAGGCAGTGGCGTACAGGGAAAAAATTGGTATCTTGGGAGCAAGCACGTAAGGAGCAGCGAGCCCAGCGAGGAGAACCCAGAGAAGATTGTGCCTCCCTTCGCATGAGCAGGACACCATCCCTTTCATCATCTGCAACTATGGCACCATCTTTATGGTCTTCACAGTGAAATCCAACAAACCAGGGGCGTTCTGACAGCTACCATAACCAGTGGTTCCCTGATTCCAGGAAAAAACTAACTTTTTTATTACACTAACTGAATGGGAGCCAAGTAACACTTACCACATAAGCACTGTCACGATGGGACACTTTCATATTGCCCATACAGCTACATCAGCATACTGGATTTTGAAGAAGAGTATGGAAATACATTCCCACAGAAATTACTATATACTTTCCAACAGAAGGTAGGAAACAGAATTTCTGCTGGGGGGGAAAAAAAAAAGGAATGGAAAGAATAAAAGTATTTAAAAAATCAATTTCAAAATGGATTGTTCCATACCAATTCTTTGCCACAAAAGCAATCCCAAGTAGAACTGCTGCTCAAAGCAGCTACAAGGAACTGAAACTGCTACATAAAGTTAGGTAACTTTTTAATGATGATTGTGAGGATAACCTGCTTACATCTAACAGACTAGATTGCAGCTGGTGGGCTAACAACAGGAGAAATCTTCATCCCTGGGAGTCTAGGACTGAGTCCTAGAACAGTTTCCCTATGACCTTTTGCATCATCCTGGAAAACTGGATGTCCTATAGTAAGCACAAAGGCAACATCATCCCCACTCCTTAGCACAATCCTTCCTGGGGCTCATCCTGTGCAGGGTGAGTTTTCTCTACTCTTAATGCAAGAGTATACATTAAAGGAATAACGCAGCGCGAGGGAGTCAGTGCTTATCCCCAGTGATATGAGCTGTATTTCACTGTAGTCTCACAGTCTAAGAAAGTTACTGTTGTTGTTCCAGAAGCGCTGAACAGCTCTTGCTAGCTGGGGAGGCAGGCTGATTTTTACAATTTCATGAAGAGACCCTCTCAGCAGTTTCCCCTGAACTGATCTTTTTTCCCTAAAGCAAATGCTGTTATAAAAACTCGGTAGCTAAGTCTATAATTAAAATCACTGAATACTTTCCATTCTAAGATCCTGTATTCCATAGCATATAACCGCTACATTTCAGATGTTTTGGTTGAAGTACCCACTGCTACTAAGCCTGCTGAGCTGTTCCCAAGAATGGGGAGCGGGTGGAAGGATGGAGAGGACATTACAACTTCTTGTAACAACATCTTGTAGAAGAAGAAACTCCACCATTAACATGCTTTAGGAGGGACTTGAGGTTGTCACTTTGTATGAGAAATGATGAAGACTGTCTGTGAAGGCAACATAACTAACAGAACCAATATACAGTAGTTACCAGTAAAACTCACAAAACCATTAAAAATTGGGCTCCCAGACTTGTACTGTTTACTTTACAGGGATGGAAGAGGAAGGAAGCAAATAAATCCAAAGTCACAAAGCACACTTGGAGCACAACTAGCAACAGAAGCTAAATCTCCTTTCAGACTACTATAATCAACATATCAAGTTAAAAATACATTTATATATACAAATACTGCAAGTGTTATAATTATTCCAGCCTCACCCATCCCAGATTATTATATGGGGTTTTAAACTAGGCAAAATAACATTTTTCTAGCTTCTAACAGCCCACTGCATTTCAGGAAATAGGAGTGCTACATATTTAAAAAGAAAGATTGATAAAACAATGTGTGCTGTATTAACTGCTTTGTTTTTCTGTTATCATGAAAAATAGTCAATTACTCAATCTCACTGTTCAGGAATTTATACCATGCTCATCCTTGTGTTATTTTAGCAACTCACTGTCCCATTTTCCATTAACAACACAGATTTGTACCAAGCTCCATGGCAATGTCAAGGATGAAACAGTAACTTCAAGATGTTTTTTGATAAAGATAATGACAACTCTCCTACTTTTATGACAGTCTATACCAAATATGTCATATAAATTTGCACATATTTTGTGTACATCATTTAATAAACAGAAAGGTGCTAAAGAGGAGAAATACTGTCCAATTTCTCTGTAAAGAATGGTTCAGATTAAGAATGGAGACACAAGTTTATGACACTAAAGAGTTACATGGAACCCACATCACTAACAGAGTTTACCATATACTAAATTAGCTTGAATTTAATTCAGGCACTGTGATAATAAGACAATCTACCTGCTCAGCTACCATGAGAATGATAGTAATAAAATTACCTAGACAATCTGGACATATAAAATACATTTCAGAGGCTGTTTCACAGTGAGGTCACCAAGTACTGAAGCCTGATGAGCTAACTTTGCTAAGAGATTCCAGCACTCTAAGTTTACAGAAGATTATGTCATGGGAGAAAATCTCCTGGGAAATGTGGCCTTAGGAAAGAGAACGTCAGTACGTGAAGATTGCTGAAGCTGTGCGGCTGGAAGCTCAAGGTAACAGCTGACAGCATAAACTGTTAGTGAAACATACATTAAAAGACCTAAAAATTGCATCAAGGTGGCCATCAGATAACTTTAACATGTTAAATCACACTTTGTAAAGGCAAGCCAACAAGCAACCTTGACATTCCTCAGCAATTTTAGAAAAATACATGGCACTGGTGTTAAGTAGTACAAATGTGATGGACTGAAGATTTTTCAGGATGGTTCCAGGAAGTTAACATGCAAAAAAAGAGAAAGAAAGTAAGCAAGCTAACACAAAACCCCCACCAGTTCATTCTCATTGTTAGAGGACATTTTAAAAAGTCACAGGAAAAAGAAAATTAGGAAAGCTGTAGGAAATGCTAAAAAAGAAAAGAAAAAAAAAGAGTCTGACAGAATCAGTAGGGGATGCCTATAACTAATGAGAAAATGCAGGCAAGCTGGAGAGGAAGATCAGGTCAGAAATGCCAGATGTGATGGAAGAACTGTATGATGTGACAGTGGAGGCCCTGGAGACAACAGACAAAGACAGAAAGGCAGAGAAAGAGACAGTGCTCAAGAGATGGTGCCGAGAGAGAGAAAAGAGCAGGTTTTCTAGCAGAGAGAGGGAAAAAAAAATCTGAGGACCCAGAGAGAGCCAATATATAAGAACCCAAAACTGTTTGCCAAGCCTATTTACACTGATTTAATCATGCAGAGTTGACAGATCTCAAACCAGGAGCATGGTGGGGAGGGAACACTGAAGATAAGAACAGGCAAGAAGGTAGATAGTAGATTGCTTAAGTTTTTGAAAGAGCTTTTGCTGAAGCAGTTTTAAAGAAAGGTGGCCACCATATGCAGCAGAGATCTTGTGAAGGATGAAAGGAAGAAAGAGCGAAGCTACAGATCATGCTGATGCCAAACAGACAATGAACATGGAGAAAGCAGCCTCCGAAAAGCTAGAGGAAACACAAAATCTAAAAGAGAGGGATAAGAAAGGCCACCCAAGAACATGAGGAATCAAGGTACAAAAAGGACAGCAGATTAGAGGACAGAAAAGAGACAGCAGATCAGTGGTCAGAAGCAGAGAAATCTCATTTTATAATCTGTGCAGCCTGAAGGGCAAACAGGTAACACAGGGCTAGAAAAAAAATTAGTTATTAATACTGTACAAGATGGAAATCATAAAGTAGTGTTAAGAAAGCTCATGAAGCAGCCCTGCCAAGGGTTCCAAAGAAAATTAATTAAAAAGTTATTTTAAAAAGGGCTCAGGGTCATTCAGTACAATTAAAAGGCTGAACAACATTATCATCAGTAAAAGGAAAATAATATTTGGTTGATTCTCCACCTATTAATTTATTTTTAATGCAGAAGCACCAGACATTTGGCTCATCTCCTGGACTTCAAACAGTCATGATTTTCTTCATAGATAACTGGAGCATGCCAGGAGAGATAATACAGCTACCCAGAATTAAAACAAGAGTACTAAAACTTATGTTAAAATAGGGATAGTCCAGACTGTATTCCTCTTCACTATTCTTTTCAACACTGAAGAAATACATAGTCATTTAAAAAACATTGGGCCGAAAACCTCACCAAAAGCCCACGTGTTCCTCAACTTTTGCTTTGAAGATCCCAGCTTTGGAAGGGAAGGATAGATGTTAATTGTGGGGCTTTCTAGACCTAAGCTGAAATGAGGAAAGAACATTCTTGTGTTCTAAAAAAGTTAGTATTTGCAGGAAGGTAGCTGAAATACAAAGACCTTTCATTGATCAACATGGATTACAGAAAGAAAACAGTTTGACCTATTTCAAAAACACACATAAATAAGCAGGACGACAGCAAAAAAAAGTTCAGGGAATAGCTGTGTCATGAAGCATGTTAAATAGGCCTGAAACATTTGAAAGAGAAAAGACAGAATTAAGAAACTCATACAGGACTCCACAGTATTTTTGTTTGTGAAATGACACCTCCTAATATACAACAAAACTATTGTTAGTATATCACTATGTCAAGGGAAAGAACAAAAACCACAAAAGAGGTGGAAGAAGGGAATCTAAGTGTGCTTATCAGATGACTTTTGAGCAACAAGTGTTCAGACAATTTAAGCAATTAACACAGAGAGATACTTCTGATAGGACTCAAAAGCATCAAAGTAGAGAGATTCCACCCTTGCTCTTACAGACAGCATCACTAACTGCCCATTATCAGTACTTCTGTTCTCCTAAAGAAGAAATTCTCAGCGTGAACAAGGTCACAGCATCACGTCTCTCCTGAATCATGATGCTTCTCCCCCAAAATGTGGAATAATAATTCAAAGGTAATTTAAAAATAAGTAATTTATACAAAGAACGTAAGAGCATACAGAAAAGGATTCTAAGATAAGATGCTGGTGACAGCACCAGTTCTCTACCGCTTGAGAGTGACCTAAAGTATATAGCTTTAATACTTTCTTATGCAATGAAACGGATCTCTGCAGGTTTTAGCTCTCCAGCTGCAGGCCTAGATTCTGATACACATACAAGCTAGGTGAAGAAAGTCAGTTCCGCTTCCTCACATATTCATATACCAATGAAGATTTCTGCTTGTTACAGAACAAGGGAGTTTTATATCCACTGGTTATGCCTGCTTTTTTTCTACTTGGCACCATCTAAGTAGTATAAGCAGATTTAGTGCATGAAAAATGCAAACTAATTGCCTGTTGGCGTATTGGTTTTGTAGATAGTTTCTCATATCACTTATTTTTCTTTTTATACACAATAACACATAGATTGAAAGCAAATTCAGCCTCAAACTTGGTTCCAAAAAGCCTCTAATGGAGACTCCAACCTTCGTGTCTTATGTGTGCTACTAAATACAAATGAATTCATGCTGAACTCTCTCATATATTCATTTGCATTAAGAGTGAGAAAAAGTTGTCCTACTAGAATGAATCTGGTATAATTGTAGACTGCCAAAGGGGTGCTCCTGTTCCCATACTTTATTCCCACAACCAGCTGTAGATTTCCAGCGCCTCCCATGCCATAGGACATGAACCCTGTGCAATCGTTTTTTGAATCAGTTCAGTTCTCCAGCGTGACAGAAGGCTACATTTCTGTTTAATTTGGTGGAGGCCACTTTTCCATCAAATCAGCTTGCTGCACAGTCTTCTTCCCTCCTGCAGTTACACCATCACTAGATTTTACGCAAAGATACAGGCAAGGCAAACAAATAAGCAGAATGGGAGCAAAAACAAGCAGACCAGCCCCTTCCACCAAGAACCTGCACCTTTTACACTGAGTGAGGTGAAACTCGAATACAAATGTAAAGCTCTGTCTAAATGTATCTGTTTGTAGGACCAGTATCCGCAAACTGAGTCACAGCTAAGTGCAGTATTAACACTCTTTACTTGCTGTCTGCCACTGAAACATCTTTCCTGATTCCTTTCCTTACAGGACAAATTGCATTTTCGAAACACTAGTTCCATTTTACACTGTATACTTAATAGCAGCATTAAATCAATTTTCAGTGACACTGAAAATATCTGCAAAATTAATTCACAAAACAGCACTTATGTCTTGTATTTATTTGTCTACTTCTGTCCAACTTCTACTTTGAAACAATCACACAAATCACAGCTACAAAAACAACATATCACTGCTTCCTGATTATTAAGGCTTGCTCTTATTCTCTAGTTATAAAATGCTACATTTGTACTTTTTTACATTTATACTCGAGCAGAAGCTCCATGCTTCTGTACATACTGCTTTTGATCAGTATGTACAACTTGTATCAACCATTAGAATCATTGCTGTCACTTGAAATAATAAAAAAAAAAAAAAAAAAAAAAAAAACCAAACATCTCTCCTATGATAGAAGATGTATAAGTCATGTAGTCACATGCACGGCAATTGGGCTCAAGGACTGTTACTAGATGACCAGAATTACCTCAGTGAAAGACCAATGACCACATACAAACTACCATCAATAAAGAATCAAAACCTGTGCCAACAGCAAGACTAGCATGTGATAGGCACATCTGGACATCATGAATGGCTGTCTGACACAGAAAAAGAAAATACATATATATATTTTATATACATATATATTTGCGCCAGAAATTCAAGTTATAAGTGTGCACGTATCTTCAGTTGGTTTGCTTTTCCATTCTAACCTAGGAATGTACTTGGGCTGACTGAAAAAATGCTGGCTTGTTTTGAAAGGCTGTTTTGTATCACTGCTGCATACATAGCTCCCTGTAGGAACATGTCTCTAACAAGAACCTAAATTCACTGGATAAGCTGTAACAGCTACAGTACAAACTGCATGCTGAAGCCAAATGCCCAGTAACAGAGCTGCAGGCCCTGCCACTGCAACGGCGCAGGAGTTTAGATGGTACCATCTCCAAGAGGCTCAGAGATGGCCTCAAGCACAGACCTGGTACCTTGACAAAATTCCATACACAACTTGTTTGCCACTCTGAATCTCAGAGATGTTCCTTGTTCAAGACTAGTTAAGAAAGATTTACCACTATGTAAGTACATTTAAAGAATTTTTACTTTATTTTAGAAAAATGAGCACAGATTTAGTTGAGCAACTCCCATTAAGATTAATGGAAGTCATGCAGCTCAATCCATGCTCGCTGAGCCAAAAATATACCCCCTAATGCCTTTCACAGATGTGACCTTTACATTTAAAGCGCGTGGTTTAAAATCAGCTGAAACAGATAAACTCTTCAGAATACATCTCTATTTGAATCACAGATATTCTAGATACCTTTTTTTTTAAAATAAAAAAATATATATGTCTGCATATGGCTAGGACCCACTTAACTGCCAGATTGCATAAAAGCTACTTTGTGGCCTAAATGTTCCATGTTTTAAACCTCTGTCCTGCTCCTATTATGCAAACTTCTACAAACTCCTGCCTCTTGGCCAGATCCTGTAGTCTCCTCACTATACTCATTTTCCTCTATCTTTTTAACAGAGATCCTTATTTTCTCAACACAGCAAGTCTCTTCTTCTCACTCTGACAGTCTACTTGGCTTTTCCTCTAGCAAGCTTTCATTTTTTGCCTGGGACTTGCAGACAGCACTGAAAATCTTCTGTTCACTCTCCTTCATCCATGTTCATTATTGAAATGACTCATGTATTCTCAAGATTATATAACAGATTTGGTTTATTGATTCCTGATCTCACATCTCTCAATCTATCTTTGTATCCCTGACACTTCTTCCTGCATATCCCACCATTACTTTCAGCTCACTAAACTAGTATCAACCTACTTACTCTCCATCATATGACTGCCTCTTTTGCCATACTCCATTTAGTACTCCCCCTGATATGCAGAGTGGTCTCCTCTGCTCACCTTCTTGATTTTCTTTTCAACATTCAGCAATTTTGTAATAATATTTTAAGAACTGCTCTGTGTAAACTGTGAAAAATCATCTCTTCTCAGAATCATTTCTGAATCCAAGTTCTGCTCTCCCACTCTCCATCATTCCTACCTTTGTCCCTACCAAGCTCTACTCCTTCCAGCCTTTTCTGCTCTTGGCTTATGCTCCTTTTATTTTACTAAGCCAAGCACTGTCATCATCTTTCATACCCCTCCTCTGTTCTCAATTCTTTCTGTATTCTTCAAGTACCAGCTCTCATTTCCACACACAGTTGATGTGTATGACATCTGCTCAAATCAATATTTAAGTTTTTGATGCCAGAATCTCATCTTTAGGTGCTTTCCTATTAAGAGGCTGTTCAAAAGTGAAAGGATAGCTGCACTTTATTTACTAAGTTAAAAAGTCATGAGTTATTAATTTATCTGACAACATAATGTATGACTGAACTCAAGGTAGGCCTCCTTATGCAGAGCTGGCTACAGTCAAGGCAAGCCTTCCCTATTACCACCAAGAAGCTTCAGCTGTGACCTGAGTACGCAATAACGGAAATGACAGTCCAAGCTTCATTCAGTTCACCCCTCAACTCTCCTGATAAGCGAAGCAGCTAACACAAGACTTGATCTCAACAGCCATTTACTGCTTTCTCTCTCGTCCCAATTTTGGTCTTAGTAGGCATTGAATGTATCAACATCAATACCTCTCGATACCAAGGAGTATCAATGCCTCTCGAATACCAGACCTATCTAAAGAGATCGATGTCAAGAATAAGTGGGGGTGGCATGGCATGTCAGAAGGGGTTTTAATACTTTGCAGGGGGGTGCAATAAGTGCCGGGTGGGGGAGGACGGTATCGATCAACATAGATGTGAAACCCTATCAATAGGCACTGATACCTCTCCTTCACAACATGCACGCATACCTTTCGCTCTGCAGCCCATGCTGCTCTCGGTAGGCATCAACAACTATCGACATTGACTGTTTTTGATATCAACAGGCCTTGACAAATATTCATTTCCAGATGTACCGCTAAGGCACGACATCCATACATATCCATCCCTCTCTGTACGCATCGATACCTCTCCATCTCGACAGGCAACAAGGCCTCTCTATTTCCATACCCACTTAGAGGCATCCATAGCTATCGCTAAGTGTCCGTATCGATCCCTGCCTACAGCCATTGTAGGCCACACACCTCTCCATCTCGACAGCCATCTATCACTTTCGCTCTTCACATGAACTTGTAATCAAACAGACTGAAGTCAGCAGCTCCCCTAAGAACAGCAACATTAAGTTGGTAGCCACTTTCAGCCATATCCAGCCTGGAAAACACAACTGACAAGAAGCGGTACGTGGGGTTTTTTGGAAACTTTGGAGAAATGGAAACATAGGATTTCAAACCATGATGTGAAGCTAAAACGTTTTCCATATCACAGAGGTTCAAACGATTGCCATGCTAGACGAACAAACCACTACCTAACATGCAGTCAAGCGACTAACACAGGTGGCTATCTGCACTAATGCTCATTTAGGAAATAGCATTCAAATAACAAACCGAATGTTTTTGGGTGCCCAAACCAACATGGTGCAGAAGAAGCAAGGAGGAGCCTGCATTAGAGCCTTAAGGAGAGAGGGCCACCCAGTACTGGCCGCTCGGACAGTTGCTGCCTTTGAAAGCATCTCCAGACAGGTACCGGCAGGCCTAAGGCTTTTATTTCTAACGACTTCACACAGGGCTCTGTAATGAGGGAAGGGGACAAAGTTCCTTTCCCCGGGAAGCCAGAGGGCCTGCTCCCACCTGCACAGGCTCCTCCACGGCAACAGGGGCTGCAACAAGAGAGGACGGAGCCACCGCAGCGCCTCGGGTCTGCGCCCCCCGAGGCTTCCCTACGCAGGTCTTCCCCCGACGGGGGCTGCTCGGAACCGCCCCCCCCCCCCCCCCGACACCGCCCTTCCGAGGAAACGCGCGGCAGCCGGAGGGGAGGGGAGGGGCGGGCAGGGCAACACCCCCCCCACGGAGCCGGGCGGCGGCAGCGCCCCACGCCGGGGCCGGCCACCGCCACCGCCGCGCGGAGCCTCGTCGCGGCCGCGAGGCGCCGCCGCCTCCCTCGCAGGGGGCGCTGCAGGGCCGGCGCTGCTCCGCGGCCGCCCCTCGCGGGGCCCCCGGCGCCGTCTCACCTGCTCCGGCCGCGCCGCGTCCCGCCGGCGCCCTGGGGGCCGTGTCGCCTCGCGTTAGTCCCGGCGTTACGCCTCGGTCCCCGTGACCCGGTTCTGCTCTTGAGCGGAGTTTCGGATGCGCCGTCGAGCCCGCAGCAGCCGGGGCACGTCCGTCCGTCTGAGGAGCAAAGCGCGTCAGGAGCAGCTGGCAGTGATCCCCCTCTTCTGGCTGCCCAGCACTTCCACTACACCACGTTCCCAGTTCAGTTAACAAGGACACCCCTGCGGTGTGTAGCAGGCCTCAAAATACAGCACCGACGGGGTGTGTGTGTGTGGGGGGGGGGGGGGGGAGCTTTTAGTGAAATTCAGTCAAATGTGCTGAAGCTTGATAGAGCAATCAGCTCCAGGTGGAGCTCTCACTTTCCTCAAGAACTTCCAGCCAAGTATTGGTCAGATACTTCCTATTCCAGAACATTTGGGGGCATATTGTTCGAGTGGCCAGACATTTCAGAAAGGATTCCCACCAGTCTGAAAACAGATGAGATGATGGAGTTAAAACTGACATTTGTGGAGCATATCAAAGGTATCTTTGCAGAACCTGCGTTTGCTTATTGGAGCAAGTGGCCACCTACTAATGGTCTAGGAGCCAAATTCTTGACAATAAAATTATCTGCCTGACAATTTTATTTGCCCCTGAGATGCTGATCAGTCAGCAGGGCAACTAACCTGGGAATACTACTCCTAGTGGGTTGTGGGAATGCAGCACAAGCCATTTCTGAGAAGCCTTAGTAGGTAAGCTGAGGAACTGTGCAAATGTGGCAGTACTGGTCCAGCCCCATTGGCTGTGTTCCCCTTGTGGAATAAATTGTCCATCTCTGACATACAAATAAAATAAATAGACATAAAGAAATGGCCTTGAATTTTTACCTCTTTTGGCTAAAACTGTTGAGACCTTGGGCTCAAACCCCAACAGTTTGCATGTTGGGCCTCTGAACTGATAGGGCTTTGTAAAAAATAGGTTGCATCCTGTTCTCCTTCTATCCCACTAGCTATTCCTTTGATTTGTTTGCCTTTATCCCTAATGGTCTCATTTCTTTTCTCTACATAATATGCCATACATTGCATTGCTATTAGCTCATTAGAACACTGTGGAACACCTTCTTTCTGAGGCTTGTCCAACATGAGCTCATATACTTCAGATCATTTTCTTCCCCTGATCCTTGAAATAAAATATCACAAATAAGGATTCGAATGGATCCAAAAATATTAGGTTAAAAGCCATGGTAAATCCTAACATCATGGAGATGGATGAGAATTAGACCTTGAGCATCCACAGAAATCAAACAAATGATTTTATCCTTTGCAGTTCTGGGCTCCAAATTATCCTGTCAGGTTTGCATTTACTACTACTGCTGACTTCAGTGGGAATTGCACATACAAAACTAACAGAATAATCAGGCCCTGAAAATTTAAGCTCATGTCCCCAAGCATAGCTACTGCATTTTTAACTGATTCAGTATGAGCTGCATCTGTGACCCTAGAGCAACAGCAACAGCTGGGAGTATGTGCTGGCACCCAGAAAGCTAGTGCTGTCTTTCCACATGGGATATACAGCCATCTCCAACCTGCCCTGCTTGTATTTAAAACACAAACTTAGACATAATATAAAGGAAGTACTTCTGTTACCATGACATCGAGCAAGAAAATAAATATTACTCTCCCTAGAAAATGAAATACAAGGTAACAGTGTTTTAGCAAGTCTAATGGCAGAAGTCGGAGCCATCATAGCACACTATAGAAGACAAATAAAAAGGTTGATTTTGATAGCTTGAAATGAAAGAGGAAACTATTGAAATATTTTGCATACAGAAGAGACACCCCAGAAACAATTTGTTCCAACCAAGTGTTAGGAAAGCACTATTATTTTTTTTTCATTTTCATCTTCTGTTCTGGAAAGGCTGCCTTTTTTTGACTGAATTCCCCAAATAAAGGATAGGATTAGATGTAAAACTCACTAGATACTTCCTACAAATCTCCCAAACAGAAATTAGATTTTTCAAAAAGAAGGAATAATTCAAATCCAAAACACAAGTTTTAGTTTATTATCAATAAGATGCATTCTGTTGCATTGTTCCTGAAGGAAAAAAAAGTATTTAAGTATTTCATACCTGATATTGTTGGTTCAGCATCCTAGTTCTGCAGTCTCCTTAGCCATTAACATAGGCAAGCAACCAATTACACAGATTATCAGATCTAAAAATGAAGGCTACATATGCAATTAGTATCACACAAATACACAGAACTCAAGTGCAAAGAAAGTAGAACCAATCACCAAAAGAAAAATTAAAGTATAACAAATTTTCAGAGACTCACACTTTAAATCAAGCTTCCAGGATAAGTATCACATAGACTGCTTTGTTAAGGTAGATGAGATGAAGTCATTGATCTGATATTCAAATTCCAGGCTTTACTCCTGTCCTTAAAGTTTTCTTTATAACAGATGGTAGATAACTTCCAATGATAATTCAGTAGAAATCACTTCATTCAACACATACAGGAGTTACATTGAGTGCTGGGCTCAAAAACACTATAATGTTTATGTGCATCTCTTCAGGACAGGAATAAAGTCTTAATTCAATATGCATAAGTTTAAGGATCTGACCTTACTGGTACTGCTGACTTGCCTGACTGGTACTTTATTCAAATAAAGCATTCATCTAAGTCCCATTTTATACAGTTTCATGTGTATTTAATTTTAATCTGAAATAAGATACCTTTTGAAAAGATGTGAAAAGGTTTCTTTTCTGTTCTAAGCACATCTATAGTACCTATATGCCTGTTTATTTATTACATTATATTTAGTATAGATTTATGGGCTTCTTTGTCCTCATTTTACTGAAAGAAAGGCAAGTCTTCCTGGTGCAGACAGAAGTCAGGTACATTATTTTCTATGAATCCATTATTCACTATCTAATTCTCTGCACAGTTCTATGAAGTAAAATCATGACCACCCAACTTGATGTTAATTATTTATTTTGTGAAGTTGTCCATCTTAGAGCTGAATTAGTGAAATGCAACTTAACTGAGCCAAAGACTCAGACTGGACTGCCATTTTGACATTCTCATCAGGGAAATGATGCTGTAAACACCCATACTTGATTCACATGCATGGTCTCTTGGTTGCCTACAGTAATGCCCATCTGTTCGGATGGCATCATGCCCACTCAAGTTGCTCAGGGGAATACATGCTGGGCAATGATTGGCTTAGGTAAGTATTTTTCAAACTGGGTCGGTGTCGACCTCCTTTTGAGAAGGCCCAAGAGGAAAAGGAAACAAAAAGAATTTTCATTTTTTATTTTAATGGATTGTTTTCATTTAACATTCAGCAAAAACACCACCATCTATAAAACATTCAGTAGATGGTTTTGCTGATTCCTTGGTACCTGTGACCCAGCAAGGAAAAATAAATTAAACTACATTCTTCTCATTTTTTAAATAAATGAGTTTGACCTGTTATAAAGTCACAGTTCATGTAACATTGTAAGACCATCCCATATGCAGAAAAGAAGCCTGTCTCAGCAGACATTGCCACATTCTGACTACTGAACTAATTGCTTTTATTGATACATATTGGTAAACGCTCAAATATCTGACATTCAGAGGTATTCTTACCAAAAGCTATAGCTTGAATTCTGTGGGGACAATGGTGAACAATATTATGTCCCAAATTATTATTCAAATCAAATGAGCAGTATTTACAAAAATGTAAATACATTCTTACATGCAATTTACAATTTATATACACTTCACGAAAATGTGGTTTCCAACACACAAACACGCAAACAGATACAGATGCTCGACATGTGCAGGAGCTTGAAAGAATTAACTCCTTTTCATTCCTAAATTGGGGAATGACATTGGAGTAATTTTCAAACATAGCCTTCCACTTCTCCAAAGCCAAAGAACTTTGTTTTAAGTGAAGTGCACTGCACAGTGAAGTCAGTCTGTCACATTGCTTTATCAAACCACCAGAGAAGAGGGAGGACAAGCATGTCACCCCTTTCCCCTGCAAATAAACTTTTTTCCCCCCCTTTTAATAGAAAGCCATTATTATTACCAACAAAAAAAGGTAAAAATAATCCTGCTCCTTTCGTTTGGGAGACAAAAGCTTTTCAGTGCTGCATCCATGCGCTCTGACTGCTGTTTTGACACTGTGTCAAGATGCTCCCGCTCCGATCTAGGTCTCAGATCACAGTTGGAGTGTCTTGATACAGTGTTGAATCAGTAGTGTCAGCAAGTCTCAGAGCAGAGTCAAAGAGCCTCAATGTATCCTCAGAGCAGGTAGAGTCAGAGACACCTTTCCGCTAAACTGAAACAGGGAGAGGGTTGGGAGGGGGGCAAGGAGGAAGGAGGGTGTTGCTTTCTTAAAAAAAAAAAAAAAAAAAGTTTATTTTAACATACTTTGATCCAGCTGCACCAGACTCATCCTTCTAATTACTCACCATTCTTGCAGTAGGGTATCAGAACCAGCTCTCTCCCAACCCTAAAGAGCTGTTAAAAAAGCAGCATGGAATAATGTTAATATTTTCTTGAAAGAGTAAGAGCAAGCCTAGGCACAGGGACTGAGGAACTATGCTTTTTCAAACCAGCTGGCACTTTAGCAAAGGTTTGTTAACAAGGCAAGACCCTACTTTGGTGGCACTGTATTGTGCTGCGTGATATCACTGCCGTACCACCGCAGGGAAAAGCACAGGGAGACCTTACCTTGGGACATTGCTTCAGCTGCTGATGCACTATCTTCAGCTGTTAGAAACCCAACTAACTCCATCAACAGAAGCCGCCAAATGAAAATGTGATATATTTTTTCATATCCACTTCCTATATTTGCAGTTCAAAGCACTGGTTTCCCCAACATCAACAGGAGCTTTGTCAGTAAGTTCACTGGAGCCACAATTTTTCTTCCTCAAAGCAGAGCAGATTGGCACAACTGTTCTTTTTGGTAAGATGGTACCATGTGCAATCAGAACAGTGTCACTCATGTGGTATGACTGGGCATTAGTGAAACAGATGGTAAGGACATCCCAGGTCTGCACAGGTTATTACACACTGAATGGGGTAAGGACAGTATCATATATGTTGAGAGCACTGTCTTAAGAAACATAAATTGAAGTCTTTGTGCAATGAAGGATATTGACTTGGCAAAGAGACCAAGCAGGCCTGCAGAGATTAATGTTAAACAAGGAGGAGCATAGGGTTTAAAATTGTTATTAACGGGTGGGGGGGAGGGGGAGGGCGCACAAGAAATGGGTTTAATGCCTGGAAATTTGTCCTTTATCATCATTATTACTACTTCATTTAGTGAAGTAATGTTAGTTCTTCCTTATAAAACCTGCCTCTTATCTTTAGATCTTCAAATGCAACATGACTTGAAAAGACTACCATCACACTAAGGTACCTCTCAGGTGGTATAAAATGAAGGGACATTCTAAATAGGTGCAGGCAGAGACCAAATTAGAAAAGGACTTAAACATACCAGAATCATGGCTACAAAATGAGACTCAAAGAAAAAATTCCAGCCAGCCACTGGCAACAGAAAAACTGTAAGGCCAGTAAAGACCAAGGAGCAGGACACAATGCCAGCTTTTAACACAGTTTTGTAGAAAAATAGACAAAGGAAAAGCAAAACATTTTAAGACCAAATACGCAAACTATTCCTGAGCTTGTTCCTAGAAAAGATATCATAGACGCATAGATCCCACGATTTCAAGCAGTGCTGCCAGAATACTCCACTTCTGGAAGAGCCGCGGTATGTGTAGAGCTGATGTCTCTAAAACTTTGAAAGCCAAGCACAGTACTTGGCACCAGTTTTGGAGAAAAGAAGGTTATCAATGCCTAAGAAGGCATTTGAAAAGGAATGAAAAGTGATCAGGGGTTAGAAAGAAAATGACTAGCCTTAAAGAGGCAAGATTAGAAAACCTAAAGAGGTCAAAGTAAATCTTTCTGTAGCTTTACCTCCGAATATGTAATCCAGTGAATTCTGTATGCTACCATCAGGAGGGCACACAGTTCGATGTATATAATTTAGGTTAGATGAGCACCACAGAGTGAGATGTATGCATTCTTTTCCACAGTTGAGCCAAATTTATCCCCCACGTAAAGGCAATGATTTCACTGGAGTTTTAGAAGGGATATATTTGCTCATTTATATGGTCAGTAACCTCTTTGGTAACATGTAGCTTGTCAATATACATTGTGTACCCATGCACACACATAAGCTATTACTCACTTTTTCCTTCTGATTATATTGTGCCACTATTTACATAATATGGTATTAAAGCATAGTTTAAAATAATTTCACAATAATGCAATAAATGCTCAAGTTCATAGGTAACGAGAAAATTTTAAAACCATGTGTTTCAAATTCTGTTTTTGAAAGCTGTGTAACAAAATGGCAGTAAAGAGTACAAGTTAGTGGGAAATGAGACAAAATGAGAACTGAGAACAGCAACTTACCTCACTACAGAATGCTGAGACTCAGTCAGTGTCTGTTGAATGCTTTGAGATCCCTAGATCTTATTAAAGTGCAAAGTATTTCTATTTAAAGCAAATGAAACACACTGGCTGTTGTGGCAACTTTCTTGCAGGCATTTTCATAGCACACAGAAGACAGAAGTTTCCTCTGCTCCCAGCCTGGCCCCGCACGGCCATCACGCCCTTGCTGCCTGCAAAGGAGCTTTCCTGTTGTGACCATTTGCTTTCACTCACCATAACGAGCAGGTCTGCCCCAGCACTCCCCCAGCTGTCTCTGGAGGTCAAAGAGAAATTAAAGAATGTATCATCCAGGCACAAATTAAAATCTTTACAAGTTGAAAGCTGGTAGAAAGTCTCAGAATAGAATGAATTATGTATTTGAACACTTAAGATTTCCTTGCCTTTATTACAGCATGGGGTCTGAACTCTGCTTTCTTCCCTGCACTTTATTACATGGTTAGAAGTCCCACAGTAGGAAACTTTCAGTTTGAATTTTGAAGCACCTATAGTGTCATACTTTTTATTTTAATATTTGTCACCAACAGTGCCGACAGATAAAAAGTGCTGGCTCCCCACAGCATGATATGCGGGATTTTCAATAGAGCTACACAATTACTTTTGCTAAGTGCTTGCGGGGCTCACTGTGCCAAATCCCGCAAATTGCTGCATTCAGGCCACTTTGCAGTGCTGTACCAAGGCAAGCGGTTAAGTTAGTTGCTTGCAGGAGGAATATATGAGAGACATATGCCTAAATGGCTGATTTCATTCTAAAGTCCTAAGCAATTGTCCAAAGACATTTCTCCAACTCAATTCAATAATTGTGGCATTTAAAAGATGGTCAACACTTTTTGCATCACTTACAATTTATTCTGTCTTGCATACAGTTAAAAAAAAAAAAATCTGTTTTCCCAGCTTCAAAACTTTGCTGGCCAAGGAAGTCACAGAAGCAAACGTCACCAATCATAGTAGTAATATATTACTACTTTCTTCTCCTTTATAGTCTTTTATTTGTTTTTATCCTTATTTATAGGAATACTATCATTCATATCCCAGCTTCAGATCAGTATTACGATGTGAATTATTTCATGTGCGCAGTAATGCTAACTATGTAGTGGTTACACCTTTGGTATCAGGGGAGAATTTTGTATCTCTCATCTTATTCACAGGTCAATTAAAAAACTGATTAAACCCCCAAAGTCTATAATGATAATTGTTGGAAATGACTGGGATGATAATTGGTTTAATGACTGCTAAAGGAGTCATTGGGATACATGTCTTTCAAGAAGTCTGAATAGCACTTTAAGAGCTAGATTCATCCTGGGTGTTGGTTGTTGACTTTAATAATATTACTCCAAAATCTGATTTGGATCAACTTACAAAATACGACAGACAAAATACATCATTTTAAAAGGATTGCCTCTGCTGAGCTTTGGCGTATCTCTTGAGCTACTACGTTCAATGTCAACCCTTCCAGTACATGATCTTCCTTTAGAGCTTGAAGTAGCTCTATAAGGTGAGAATTCACTATGGGTTTTATGTTTTTACACATTTTTTTCCTAGCATAGCAGGAAACAAATTCTATATAATAACTGGAAAATGTAGGCCGAGACCATCCTCTGCACAGGAAATTTCACTCAGAGGGTTGGACACCCAGCGAGGTCCTATTCACAGACTTCTCTTTGTATTTTTCTGCCTGAAACCAAAGAAGGGGATTCATGCCAAAACCCTGCAGGATATGGAAATCTATCGGCTATTCTGTGCTTCTCCATGTCCTTCAAAGCAGCTTCTGATTTGGGGAGCCCTAAATTAAGATCCATGGATTTGGCTTTTTTTTTTTTTTTTTTTTTTTTTTTTTAAATAAGGACTCCGAACTTTCAGCTTCAATTCAAATAGGAGTCAGAAATATGCAATACCTTTAAAAAAAACCCTGACATTTCATTCCTCATTCTGAGGACCCACAACAGCAAAAATTTAGACCAAAATGATTTCTCCCTGCTAGTCAGTATTAGCGACTAGGGCAGAAGTCAGAAAATCCTTGCTGCTTGTTCTCAGTCCACATAAGCTGCCTGGGCTTGCAAAGGCTATAAGGTTATAAATCTTTCAGTGAAAACAATTTGTGCCTCATGCCATCAACATGGCCTAAAGACATCTGCATAGGGCATCTCTAGAGGAAGCTCCCATTACTAGACCTATGCAGAAGAATAATGAGAAACTTGCATCCAGTTTGAAAGACATTAACGAATCTCTCTTGGATACAAAATATTTGTTCAACACCCTTATGGGCAAGGTAACATACAATCGAGCTGGGGAATTCTGACTGAATAGGATACACCAATAGGTCTCAAAAAAGGAACAACATGCAGTTCTGCAAGGAAAGTCAGTTTTTCAGGTCCAATTTGCAGTTTTCATGCTTACATGTGTCAGTATTGCTTTGGATATATATTTTCCATCACCTACTTCTTCTCCATTTGTTCCAGGGGGGTTTCACATGCTATGGGGTTATTCTAGATTCCTCACTGGTTTCTTCTCTCATTTCGTGTTTCTATTCTCAATAATATTTTCAACAACAACAACAAAAATGTATTTTTCAGTATCTTAAATGAACTGGAGACATTTTGACTGAGTTTTCCTCCCTCCTCCCCTCATATTTCTCACACATGCACAAATATACTTCAGGATTCATTTTTTTCTTCTCTCTAAGCTTGGTGCATCATTGAGCTAATGATGCACAGTCAAGTTATCTAGTATCATTAGATTACCTAAGGCTCTGATCCCAGTGTGCCTTACATATGTGAACATTTAACTCCTTGACGTCCAGGGGATGAGTTGTGTACATATTTGCAGCACAACATGAAAGAAGATGCAATTTTCTGGCAGTCCCTAGAAAGCAAATAAGGTCAGTATATTCCTTGATGTAACACATCAATAATTGGAATTACTCTACAACATAGAGATGGAGGACAAGGATAGTCACTGGGTCTGATATGCATTTTACATTCTATTTTGGTGCTAAACCCCTCAGTATGAGATAAATAGTTATTTAACATTCCTATTTGCTAATATAAGCACATCTAATCCACCAGCAAAGGTTGCCTCACCTGCTGAGTAGGGTGCCAAGTATCTCAGCTTCCACTTTTCTTATATCCTTTCATTGAATAATCATTTTGCAGCCAGTTTAATCTTAAAAAACATAGGGAATGCAGAACTTCCTATTCCTTTTCTATCCCTGCCTACCACCAGGCAACCATTTTTATTCCACTCGTAAAAATGCAGGTTCTTCTGCATCAAGCACTTACTCATACCACACAGTCACCCTATGAACATTCACAAAATATAAATCCAGTCATCCATGAAGATGCCCCTGTTGGAGGGCAGCAAGGGGAGGAAGATTTAAGGGAGGGAAATATAGGGAAGGGAGGGGGGGAAGAGAGAGGGATCAGGAATTAAAAAATTAATCTGACTAGCCAGGTGGTAGATAAGAACTCTATATAGTAAAGGCCTATCACCAAAACTCCAGGTTTATGTAGTAATATAAACTGTTTGTACAAACCTACAGCAGTCAGGAAATCACATACATATCCATTCTCAGCAGAGACCCTCCAGTACACTGTTTTGCACTGACTGTGTGATTATACCTAGGCTTCAGTGCTGAAACCTGAGTGAAGGACAGAGGAATTCATTTAAACTGCATCTGCTGTTGGCATTTTCACAGACATTATCAGGCCAATTAGGGAGAGAGAAGCAAAACTAATCAAGCTCACATGCTCCATCTACTAGTCTTGCCACAGGTGCAATCAGGTATTGCCCACCTCCCTCTTTCACCCTTGCCATTTCTTTTTCCACTGTCTGTTTATCAGACTTTATTTTGCTGTAAGTCAAGGCCTCGTCTTCTAGCTTTGACTATTTTAGCATTACGGATATACGAAGTATATACTGAAATATAATGTATTGCATATCTATTAGTCATTATGTAACATTTGATCAAGTCTTAAGCCCTCATGCAGGAGAAGGGTTCTAGGTCCTACTTTGGGAGAGACTGTCCTTCTGCATTAGCAACCCAAATTGTTTCTGCTGCATGATGCTAATGGAAGCTGTTGACCATTTTTTTAGCTCCATTACAAAAGCATTAGTTGAACTCATCTGCACACTTCTTTAACCCTCCCGCTATGGCAGGCTTGCATTGAGATACTTTGTGAATAAACCAGAAAATGTACAGTAGAAGCTCTGCCTTTTACAAATGGTATGTGCATTTTATAGCTTTCATGTATAGAAGCCAATTTCTTGAGGAACAGTGCCTATAAATTGCAACTGAAAGAAGATCCACTTATTTATTGCATTGCTTACAGCTAGGGGAAAAAAAATTCTTTCTCTCTCTCTCTCCTCCCTTTAAATTAAAGGCCGGGTAAAGAAAAAACCCGCACCTCAGGGATACGGTTTAGGCGCGCTGAGTTTGGAGGGCTTGTTTACTTGTTCATTTGCTGTGAGGGAAGGATCACACTGGGGCCCAGGTATGTCTTCCAGGCATGTAAATCTCAAGACACAGATAAACGCATTTTTTTAAATTCACAGCAAGATTTGAGTTGGTACTCAAAGATTTTGGAGGTAAAGGTTTTTACAAATGGCACTGCTCCTTTTAGCTGTGTTTCTCATGTATGCCTAAGAAAAGTCCCTCAGATCGATCACTCCATAGTCTATTCTTCCCAAGGATATGACCTGTTCTGGATATGACTTGAAATACCAGTCCACATTTGGGAATATCAGGAAAAACGAAGTTCAGGAAACCAAGCTCTTCAGTTCCCTCACAATTCAGTAACAGATTTGCGTTGTCTTGCCTCTCGTTACAGCCTTTCCTAGAACAGATTAACTTTGCCATACTTCAAATATGGACAAAGTAGTAAAAAAGAGATAGGAGAATACATCCTGACCTCTCCTTGCCCGCGGTCTCCGCATCCTGGCCCCTCTCAGAAGTGGACCTGCAGAGCCCACCCGGCTGCCCTGTGAGCCAGCCCCACTCGCCAGGCTAGCAAACACTCTCCCACTTTGTAGAAATAAATGAATAAATTACCAGAAAAAGCCCCAAACAGATTAAGGCAGCAGCATAATTTGGGTGCAATGGCAGCTCCTCATGCCGGCAATGGCTGAGGGGGCTGCCTCACGCCTCGAGATGGCGGCATGGGGCAGGGTAAGGCCAGTGCCTCAAGATGGCAGCACGGGGCAGGGCAAGGCTGGCGCCTTGAGATGGCGGTGTGGGGCAAGCCAAGGCTGGCGCCTCGGGATGGCAGTGTGGCAAGGCTGGCGCCTCGAGATGGCGGCCCAGGGCAGGGCAAGACTGGCACCTCGAGATGGCAGCACGGCAAGGCCGGCGCCTTGAGATGGCAGCATGGGACAGGGCAAGGCTGGTGCCTCAAGATGGCGGCGGGGCCAGGCCAAGGCCAGTGCCTCAAGATGGTGGCAGGGGCAGGCCAAGGCTGGTGCCTCGAGATGGCAGCAGAGGCAGGGCAAGGGCAGCCCCTGGGGGCGGCAGGGCTGCCTGCAGGCACGGGCACGTGCTGCAGGGGCGCAGATAGCCGGGGCGAGCAGGAAGAAGGGGAGAGCATCAGGGCAGCCTGCCACGTGCTCAGGCAGTGACGCGGGCTGGAGAAGAGCAATGCCGAGGCGACACGGCTGCCAGCGCCTGAGGCGGCCATGAGCAGTCTTTCACCCCCGTCACCTGGGGGCACGCAGCCTGGTTCTGGCCTGCCCAGAGCCCCCCATAGGACCAGACGATGGGCCAGGACCCACTCACTTTACAGAGGCAAACATGGCCCCCGCTGTGGCACCGCTCACAAGGCGTCTGCGAAATGTTCAGCTGTTTGCCTCGGAAACGGGTGCTGCGGCGAGCCAGCGCGACGACACGCAGCCGCCGGGGCTCCGCTGGGACTGACACTGCGTGGCCCCAGCCGGGGCACCTGCTCTGTGGTTAGCTGCACCCTGAGAGGAAGACAAGGCTGGAGTTCACCTGTGACACCTTCCTGAACGTTTCCAGCAAGTAGTTTTCCACGCATATCAAATAAAACTGTCCACACAGTGAACATCATATAAAAATATCCATTCTGATTCTATATGAGACGATCTGAAGTGATTAAATTGCAGTTCATTAATAGGTCAATGAAGATTCATACTTTGTGAAGAATATTGTAGGTGATGCGGTAATTATCTTATTTTTCCCTTGGAGTGCTTGACTTTTTTCCTTTAGATACTTTCTGTAGATAGGCCGTCTCCCTCCTTCACCCTCTCATCTAACCTGTTAATCTTCAGGAAAGTATCAGTAATTCATATGTAACTAGATCAAAACACAAGCCTTGGCTACCATTTGCAAGAAAGGGATCTCACAGTCATGAGGCTGATAGCAACTGTATGGAAACAAATGAAATGAAAGAACAAACATTTTCACAAAAGGCAAAAAACGGAGAGAAAAGAAAGAGGCAAAGCACTCAGGAAAACGATGTGTTCCCATCAGTGCTGTGACTGTGGTCTCCCCAGGGCATGG
Source organism: Dromaius novaehollandiae (assembly GCF_036370855.1). Taxonomy (NCBI): domain Eukaryota; kingdom Metazoa; phylum Chordata; class Aves; order Casuariiformes; family Dromaiidae; genus Dromaius; species Dromaius novaehollandiae. Next base: position 9,252,862 of record NC_088110.1, on the reverse strand, counting down.
GTTCCGCTGAAGCAGCCCAGATGTAGGACCTGCCCCCCTCCTTGAAATCCTGGCCCCTTTACGGGCAGTAATGACATGTCCCTCCACTTCATTGGGTCCAGAATGGCACACACAGGAGCTGTGCTACAACTGGATAAAGAGCAGCTTGCAAAAGCAAGCTTTCTTCTCCGGGAAACGAAGGGACTCGTGCCCACAGAGCGCACGGGGTCCCTTCCGCAGAACGCAAATCCCTTGCACCTGCTGGGAGGTGCAAGGAGGAAGGAACGAAGGGGAAAGATCTGGTTTAACTTGAAGACCAAGGCTGTGCCTTCAGCAGTGGGTCAGTGCAGGAGGGCTGTGGAGGGACACTCTCGTCCCCTCCGATTTCCTGCTGCATTTCCCACCAGCTCCCAGCACACAGCGCAGAGCTGGGGACACAGGCCACGGGGCAGATCACCTTCCACCCGAGTCTGCTTTCCCTTCACATTCACTCTGAGCTGCTGCTCAGCAGAGTGACCTTTCCCAGCCCACTTGGGTGTCAGTATTTGCCAAAAATTTTACATATTAGAACATCTATACAACTTCTCTTTACACACTTATCTTCGTGGTTTCCAAGACTATAATGGCCCTAAATGCCACTCATGTCATGAAGTGACTCTTGGCCTGAGCCCCACCAGCAGCGAGAACCTCAGCAGTGCTGGTCTCCGCTTACCTGCGTTGCCGGCGCCTTGGGGAGGCTATTCCAGTGCGCCCCGCAGCACCACCGAGAGAAACCGCGAGCTACACCGGCAGCTGAAGCATTACAGGCACTACTGAAGCTCGCTCTGTCCCGTCTTCTGCATGTTTTAGCCATTGAAATACAGATACGTTTGGACTCAGTATTTCTCACTGTTTTCCAAATACATTTTGTAGCAGTTCCTGACCACTAAGAAAGAGAGGAAGAAACCTCAAAAATTCACTAGAAGCTGGGATGTTATCTTTCTCCACCTGTACAGTTAGGCTCTGTTTTCCCTAGGAGCTTTTAACAGATACGGGATCTATATACTATGCTGGCAAAGCACTCCCTGGTGTGCTTGCTGTGATGCCAGCAAAGCTGTGTTTGTGCCGGGACGGAGCAGCTCTGCTCCTGTCCCAGGTGGCACAACGGTCACGCGGGAGCCAACAGACGCAGGCCCCACGTCGTGCTGCCGTTCTGCCACCCCGACCCCGGCGGGGGCAGCCCTGCCTAGGGACGCTTGGGCCTTGCAAAAAGGGGTTAGACGACAGCGTCGGCCTCGGGCAGAGGCTGAGGACTGACATCTCTGGCGGCTGCAGGTGTCTGGCTCGTCGCAGATGCAGCGCTACTGAACAAATGGAAGCTCCTATGTGGGAAGGGAAGGGGAAAGAAGCCAGCTGAGGTGGAGCAGGGCCACAGCCCTCACGCTGAGGCTTGGGGATCTCCTGCCTTTTAAAGCCAGGGCAGAAAACAAATGATTCCTCTTGCCCACCCCTGCCCTTCTCCCTGCTCATAGTGAGGTGCAGTGCACAGCTTCAAGGCCGGCCTGCTCGGCGCTGCCAGCCCCGCACCCGGCTCCCTGCCCACATCTCTGGTTCAGCTGGAGGACATTACACGGCTCAGAAAGGGATCCCCCACACGGGGAGCTCCCCAACCCAGCGCAACAAACGTACACCGAGCTTTAACTAGTCAGCAGGGAGATGCTGAGACAAAGGCACATGCCTCAGCACAACACTACCAGTGCAGCATTCGGACCTGCATGGAAACATCACTTTCCTCTTGGGATTCACAACAGAGAACCTTCTCCTGAAGATGCAAATCTACATCTGCCTTTTCATTTCTGAAGGAATGAGGAGAAGTGACCAAACATCACTACAAACACGGCCTTGGGTGAAGAGCCTCCCTTTTACGTATCTCTGTTGTGAGAACCTCTTCCAGGAATGCTGCCTTGCGTTTAGTGAGAAGGAAAGGCAGCACACGAGCAGCTGATGTACGTTCCAGGCTAGCTTTTCTCACAAAAACTTGTCTATGAGTCTGTACTCCATGGCACTTTTCCATATGACATTTTAAAATGTTGCCTGTGAGTCAGCAGTATGCATACATTATGAGTAAGAATAATGAAGTGGTGATTTCATTAGCTAATTTTTCAGCATGTAAGCATCTATGAAGTAGCTTATAGAGAAACAGTCAGTTAGAAATTTACCCTGGATTTTAAGAAATGGATCATTTTAGTGCAATGATTTTGTTGCATAAACAGTGAAGTAAGAATTATCTAGATAAAAACAGAACTGTTCTGTTTGAAATTAAGAAATGTCATTCCTAGTTTTTTTACCAATATTAAAGTTCATAAATTTCCTTATCGCGAAAACAAAATTTTGAGCCTAAACTCTTTACCCAAGGCCATGCAATGCTATTTCAGCAGAATAACTGGCAGAATGAAAAACATTTTTTACCCTAAATGGGATAATATCTCATTTTTTTGAGCAAACTGAAACTTTTCCTCAAGATAGCTGCTGTGAATTTGCACCTGCTCTGGTGCTTCCTAGTGCAGGGATGACCATAGCCCCCGGTCATGTGCAGAAACCTCCCCCCGCCCACACACACACACAAGTGGTGCGTCCTGCTGTCTTGAAGGAGCTATGTGCATGCAACACACAACAATCTTCAGCAGCAATCTAAATGTTGAAAGCATAGTCTGCAGTATCCATAAGCTATGCCTCTGGGCTTGTTAATATACTTGCTATATAAACTAACTTGGGCATTGACTACATTTCCTTGAAAATACTTTTCTACAAAGTATCACAGACATCCTCCAAGCCCAGAAACAGTACAGTGGCAACTAGCTGTGCTCTAGTTTGGTGCAGAGATTTTGAAAGGCCCCAAATGTGCACATTCCTTTACTGCAATCTTGCAAAGCATTGTGCATATTAGGAATGGGAACCACATTTGTGCAGCCAGCACATCTGCTGAACATCTTTCAGGAAGATTATGATTCATGCAAGTAGGAGACATGATGAGAACTGTACCTCACTGACTTTCTGAAGATGTTCCTGGTTCTTAAAATGAGTTTTTCTTTGGCTAGGGATATAACTTACCCCATTACCAGATGGTATGTTTAGAAAGAAAAAAAAGCCTACTAGTTGGCTATAGTAGGCTGTATTATGGCAGGTTCAAACAGGTATGGCAGTTACATAGAGATACAATACCGGTGGGCCTAGAAGTCCACATAATTGAAACATACAGTCTCCTCTGAAGGTCCAAGAGACTTGATCCAATACTTGCACATTTATATACAATCTAGCAAGCTAATTATTTTGTATTGAAACAGAGAAGCACAGAGAAAGGGTCAAGCCAGCTACAGACCAAGTCTCCTCCATTCTTGTTGGCTTCAGCAAAAATTAAGAGTACTCATAAACCAGTAACTCCTTTTTGTGCCCAGATTCATAATGCATGTTCTTAATTCACCTTAATCTGAACAGAAGAGCCTGGGAGGAGCATCAGGAGAGAGCACAATGCCAAAGGCAAGAATGTGGCTTTCTCTTTCTCCAAGTCTTCATTCCTCATAGAGAGCAGATTGCTCTCTGTCTTTGGCTTAGCCATCACTTTACACAATTTACACACATAAGCCGGCAGTGGTGATACAGGGTGTACTGACAGACAAACTCTGACACTAAGCTCATGTATTCCCTTTATTGAACTGTACTAGTTATTGCAATCAGATTAAGTCACATTTATAAAGCAGACCATCCAGTTGCACTGAAACCGATTATATTCATTACATAGTTTTAATCACTGTCCGGTGAACTGGCAAATCCAATCAAAGCATTAGTCTTTAATTAAAAAATTAAAAAGAAATATTCAGACAATAGCCAAGCAATCACATCACAATGCACAGTTACCTAAAATTGCAATTAAAAAGCAGTTAACAAAAAAAAATCACACCTAATCTTTAACTATCAATATAATACAAGAAGCAACAAAGGGCAACAGCATCAAAGCAGATTTATCTAACACTATAAATTCAGTCAGAAGCAGAAGCTCTAAAGTACACTAGCTGAAGCAGGACAATAAAAAATACTGAGCATGGAATACTTTTAATCTCTTCCATTAATATTCATTTCCAGCTGCTTATAATAGCAGCGCCTCATGGCCAAATCATTAGAGTTTTACATCTGGGTTGCAAATGACACTTTGATTGGATGTAATGTTCAAATGGTCCTCCCCACTGTGCCACCGTCAAGTCTTCTGCAGAGAGGTGTCCTGTAGTGCCAGTGGCTCACTGTGCGTGCTGGCTCAATGTGTGGTTCTGGAAAGACGAAAAAAGGAGACATGCATGAGGGGCAGAATAATAGAAAGCATGCCCATACCCTCCTACTCAGTACCATTTATGCAGAGCTCGACATAAAAGCTTCTCAATTATTACAAAACAAAATGCGATAAAGAAAAAGTACTCATAAGTAACAGCTGCCAATATGACACATTTGCTTTGTTCTGATAGATCTGCTAATGCTGGCATGAACTTAGAAAAAAATTTCTACAAGCCAAGTACAGCCATAAGGTTTTTTTTTTTTTTCCTTTCAATACATATAAAAAAAGTGGTAACACTTCACGGGCAAAATCTGCCTTTAGGGATTCCCTTAACTGTAACAATTAAAAAAAAAATCTGAATCGCTGTGGGAATCCTTGCCATATTTTACTCTTTTATTCTCACTAGTAACTGGTGCAAGCACTGGCAGGAAGAGACACCAGATTGTGACACATACTTCTCAGTCCAAGAAATACTTCAGCAATAACAGCTGAACCACCAGTCCAGGCAACAGGATAATATACCCAGCAGAAAAAAAGATGGACATGTAACCCAGAAATTAAATCTCTTTAAAGAATAGACTTTGCTCCACACACTTTAAACAGCTTAGAATCTTTTTTTTTTCTCCCCCCCCCCTTTTTTTTTGTAGATTTGTAATAGCCTCATGTCATCACAGCATCCCAGCTCAGAGGATGCTGACCTATCTTGCCATTTTGTTCAGGAGCCAATAAATTGTAAAGCAATCTTGCAGCCGTATTTTCAGAGCAGTAGCAAGTCACCTACATTTTCTGTGCAGACTGAAACCCCAGTCCTACATATAAGCACAGCTTTATTTGTGTGACTGTTCAGCTATCTGAGCAACTAGAGATTTGCTTCGACATGAGCTTTTGTTGGACTGGGTCCCCAGCATTCCCAAACGTAAAAATTTATTTGCATCATTTTAAGCCTATGTGATTTAACTCGTCTCCATCTGCCTAATAACAGAGGCCAGGCAAGCCCACCAGCTTGCAAAATAAGTTTTAAACTCCAGATGAATTTAGAAACCAATTATTTATTTACAGTGATAATGCTTTAAAATAAAGTAAGATACTTTAACTTTTCATAAATCATCTGGTCCCTCTACATTATCCACAGTTACATCTCAATCAGGGAAAAAAAATGATCCTCCACGTTATCCAGAGACGACATCTGCCTAATGAAACCCGTCCGTGGAAAGAGCTACTGGGTGGCCAGCGATGCGCGGGCGCAGCGAGCAGGCAGCGGTAACCCCATTTGCAGTCTGGAGGATTTCTGGACTGTGCACTCCCAAAAACTGACCACCAGGTGTCAGAAGTGCTGCTGAGTTCCTAAATCATGTCAAAAGTTGCCTGCGATACTGCGGCGGGCGGGCTGCAAGGAAACTCTGCACAGTGACGGTCAGGCTTTAACCTGACAAAAGGTTAAAGCGAAGGCAGAAGCATTGTAGCTGGAGCACACCCAGGAGCACTCCTTGTCAAATTAAAAGACTGATGAAATAGCAAAATAACTGTACCTTGTTTAGCATAACACCAGCTCTCTGAATGCAACCCCAGTAAGTGAAGCAAAATATTTCAGAATCAAACCCAAAAGTGCTGGAAAGCTTATCCAAGGTGAAAGGTTACACTCAAAGAATGTCAAGGGAAGTAAAAGTTGAAACCACTTTGTTTTTAGACAATTTAACATGGTCAGACATAACATCCAATGGCTCTTTGCTTTGTTTTAGGTGGAAATGTTACTGGCCTTAAGGAGGAATGACCTTTGCAGTGCTGAATGTTATTCTCAAATCAAGTACGAAAGTTACATAAGAGAATGAACAGAGCTGCATAAACATAATGGCAACTCTGACAAGGAGCTTTCCCATTAAACCTGACTGGAAAAGCATTAAGAATAACATATGCTGAAGAATACACGTGCCACTCCGTGCTCAGACACACTCCTGAGCATTTTAACAATGGCCATTTCTAGTGCACTTCATTACATTTCTATTTTTAGGTCATCCTGAATATCAATAAAAGAAACTATGAAAGGTTTACCATCTTCAAATTGAAAGAAGGGCTATTCACGGTAGACAAATCCATACTTATTTAGGCAGTGTCATTTAAAAGATAATGCACAATCAGCACTAGATGCATGACGCACAGTCTACAGTCAGGCAACATGATTTCAAACTTGTGTGGCTTCTGCATTGATTACACCAGGCAGGTCAATAAAGGAATGGTATGTGGCTCTAAATCTGATAATGAAGCTTTCATTGTAAGCCCTCCCTCCTCAAACACAGGTTAATAATATGTTCTGAACACTCCTAATACAACAAATACACTGTTTTTATGAACAGAGTTTACACAAAGAAGCAAACAGATTATACTCAAATCCTGCAGCTATTCAGAGCTGAGTCAGGTAGGAGCTGAAAAACTAAACATACTATAGAGCTATCAGTTAAAAAGATAAAATATACATTTTTCATATGCAAATGTTGATTTAATGATAATATCTTGGGAATGTACCATTTATTCCCTTTGCATTCATTACTGGCAATCAATATGCTGACTAGTCCCTGGACCAAGCAGTTAATAAATAGAGCCACATTTTAAAAGCGATTTTAGAAACGTACTTGCAATGTCTATAGACACGAGAGTCTGTGTGCACTGACTCCTCCACCTGCCTATCAGCAAACAGACCCTGCTCGAGCTACATGGACAAAAGCCTAAGTCCCGCATGCCACATGCTGGTGACCACTAGCTGCCGAGCTTCTGCACGTGCAAAGAGCTCCATAAACACTCCTGATGTATATTCAGAAGACTTACAGAAGCCTGTCCACCAGGGTGGACTTCTCACCTGCTAAAATGTATTTCAGACCACACAAACAGGGCTTCCAGCAGAAGTCCGGCAACCTCAGTCTCTCCCTTTCCTACTAACCCCCACATCGTGTCTTCTTGCTTCTCCCGCCTGGCCTATGAGTATGGGGCTTATTAGAATTGTGCTTTGCAGATGTCAGAAGCATCCGAGAAGTCCCAGGCATAAACAGCTCACCTTTGTGTGAGCACGAACCGTTCCAGGCTAGCAGACCATAGCCGTGAAGGCCAGAATGGAGGAAGCATTTGGAAATGTGCAACACTACAGGAGTGCTCCTACCCAACAGCCTTTTGTTGACTAATTAGGAACCTTCCCATACCTTCCCAGTAGTAGGGCTGGGCTAGCAGAAAACAGCTTTGAAGTGATTTTTCAACTCTAGAAATTATAATAAAAAAATAAAAATTACAGCAGTGATCTCCAAAGGAAAATGCAGCAGCCACAAAAACGACGCATATCCAGGCTTGCCTATGTGTGTGTCCGCACATGCCTACCTGCACGCAAGCACATCTCTACATATGTGCGTGGGGGCCAGCAGGAGGCAGGACATAATCTGGAAACTGAACATTAAAAATGGTCTTTCACAGCTCCTGTTAGGTCCCCTGGTTTATGCTCGGCTCACAGCTGATACCCCACAGAATACATCATTCTGAGACATTATTGCATCTGGAAAACTCTACAGCAGCACTAAGTCACCTGTCAAGATCAAGTAAGTCACAGCTTATTTACAGGGCAAGGTTGGAAAATTTCTTTTTTTCTTTTCTTAATAATCATGCAAAACGGATAGCAATTCTGTTAGCCATGTCAGTGGGAAAAATGCAACTACCTCGAGCCCCAGGGCTGTCTCAGTGTTTAAGTGGAATTTTCTACTTGCTGCACAATCCCCAAATGAACCATTTGTGGAAGTATCTGTGACCGAGAAACTGGGCGACAGGCTCTGAAGGAAATAAAAAGATTTCAAAGAATGGCTGATTATTGTCTGTGCATATACTGATCGCTCTCCACTTCATCCCTGGGGACACCCCCTGCCTGCCCTCTGGATGTGGATCAAGCCAGTTTTGCAGGACACCTACAATGAATATTTCTGTGTTTTTTCCACATGCACTATTATGAAAACAGTGGCATGACAATCTCCATTTTCAGAGCACTATGTCAAGAAGGAAGGCATCAGGCTTGAAAGATGATCACTTACATCAGTTAAAAGAACTCTTACAAGCTATATAAAGATTGAGAGAAAAAGCACACACAGGAAAGCAGCACATGATGGAGCAGAGCTCCAAGCCAGGCAGTCAAGCTGAGAGGCTCCCACACTGCAACAAAATTCACTGCCAACAAGTCACAGGTGTACTACACAGGAGCAGGTGAAAAAAATAAAATGCAACTGCGAGGGGTGTGATAACGATTTGAGGCCATAATACATCCAGTCTATAGCGCCATTGTGCATCTGTTATGTATCGAGGTATTTGGTACCAGCCGTTCCGTAGGTATACTGTCTATGCATGTGAGCACATACACCTAAAAGACCATATGTTATACAGGGGTTAAGAAACGGCACAACAAGGCTGGCGACACCCACCATCTTCTAGTGAAATTCATAAGCCCTCTACAGTTTTATACATGGATTGGGACTCTGATTAAAGGTTATAAAGCCTCCCTCTCTCTCATTCCAAATCCTATTAAAATGAACAGAAACCATTCCTCAAATCATTTCAACAGGAATTATGCAGATAATAGATTCATGTGACAAACAGCCAACATGAAACTTAACTGGTGATTAGCCCATGGGGTGACCCGTGAATACGAGCATGTCTACATCTCTGGGAGTGGAAGTACGCCGTGTTTTGCTGCCTGCGCATCGCTTCTGCAGCGCCGGCTCGCTCAGCCCCCGCTGCCGCCCCGGCAGCCCCCACTGCTCCGGGTCGGCGAAACAGGGGTGCCTGAGCCAACAGCAACGACCCCGGCAGCAAACGCGGACTCCAGCAGCGAAGCGTGAACACGGCTGCGTGAGCTTGTGACACTGGAAGGTGATTCCTATAAATCACCGCGTTTTTCCCATCGTGTGGGGGTCCTCCAGGCAAGAGGCCGGAAGCCTCTCCCGTGCCGGGCTTTCCTCCGCCTTCCCAGTACCCCAAAACACGCCTGGCACTTGCAGTTTGCGAGCCCAGGGGTCAGGGTCCTGGCAGGGGCCTCCTTTGGGGTTTGCTCCTTCCTCCTCATTTACTCTCCCTTGTCTCTTACGGATTGAGCTGGGAGAAAGAGGAGAAGCAATCCCTCCTTTTAATGTCAATGCATCAGCTTGCAAGACACAGGCTAATCCTCAAATTCAGCTGTTGACTCGAGGCAAAGGTTCAAGTCTCACATTTGAACGTTTAAAAAGCAGACCAAACACAAATTCCAAACTGCTATGAACAGAAGTTACAATGTCTAAATATTTACAAAATACCATCTGCAACATTCTTTCTTCAAACTATTTTTTGCATCATTTGAATTTAAAATTGTCCAAAAATCTCTCAGCCATTATCCTTCATTATATTTTCATAAGCACACACATGTATGTGCACAGTTACTGTTTTCATCTAACAGCAATCCATAAAGATCAAAATCTTTATGCCTTGACTTTATAAAGAGATTACTTTAGTCAGAGGACACAAGAAGACCCTTGCTTTAGCCACTGGAGATTATGCTCTCTATGGAAAGCTGTGAGCCTTAAATTGGTGCTGCTTTAATCCTAAACTGGAGAGGCATTCAAGGGATGCCACGACCCAGAAGAGCAAAGGCAAAAAACCTAAATAAAAAAAAAAAGAGCACAGTCCAGGAAAAAAAAGAGTGCGACACAGGTAGAGAAAAGGAGAGCAAACTCGCATCAGAGGATAAACTGTTTATTTTTAATTTTTTGGTTGTTACGTTCCGTTTGCCATCACACACACTAAAGAAAAATCACCTTTGCACCCCCTTGCAGTTTGTATGTGCTTATTTTTAGAACTGTTTGACAATTATCCAAGGGTCTAAGACTAACAGATGGCCTGTCTTAAAGCCTCATATGTTCACTAGTTTGCACTTCTGACAAACAGTAAATGTACTCAAGAGTGTGCCATAAACAGGGCTGAATGAATACTCAGAACACAATTTAGTTAATACACTTCATTAAAACTGATAGTGGTAACCAATGTTTCCCATAAAACCAGGTGTTAATTCCCCTTCCAGTTGTTTCAGGTAACTCCTACCCAGTGACACTTATCTGTTTAGATCTTAGTTTTTCAGGAAATACAGTATTATTTCTTCCCTTTCCCCTGATATTTCACCCACTACATAAAATGCTTGTAACAAGTGAACTCCAAGTTATCATGGTACTCAATAAAAAAAAAAATTGCCAGGCAAGACAGGTTCACATGTCCCTTTTTTATTTGAAGAATCCCTTGAAATCGAGGTAGAGGCAAACGAAAGGTGGCACATCCTTTGTGAAGGGGAAAGTCTGCCTGTGTTACTGCTTCCTTCACATCTCTGCAAATCTGATAACTTGCCATATGTCAGTCAGTCTCAGTGTTAGCGCACTTTAGATGGCACTTGAACAAATGCAGTTAGGAAGCTGTCCTTTACAAGTTATTGAACCAAAAAAAATCACTTCAAGTGTCTAAGAAAATACATCTGGAGGACTGGTGTCAGCAGAGAAGCAGAGCTGGCTGTTTCACATGGAAATACCTGCATCTTTGGTAGTCTGGTACTTGCACATACCTAGGTACGCTGGGGCCAAATACGCCTTCCCCTTGCACGGGGCCGCAGAAAGGCCGACCTGCACCAGGACACAGCTGGCCCGCGGTCCGCAGCGGCATCTGCACTTCTGTGTGTGATAGGCACCCGGAGCCGAGCCGCCGGCCTCCGCTCCCACGTACCCCGGGGAAACCCGGCGCCGCGCCGCTGAGCCCGCAGCGCTCCCGTTGCAGAGCGGGTGCCGGCGACACCAGGGTCTGGCGTTCGGACTGAGGTCCACGGGAAGATTCAGAAGCCGTAAAATATTTACAGAGAAAAAAAGCTGTGCTCAACACACGACAGACTAAATGCCGTCTGCTTTTTTTTTAATAAATCTTTTTCTGCGGCTTGCACTGTTCTATATCGAAACGTAGCTGCCGGGCATTGTTCTGCAACATCCAAACACGCACAGGCGCACAGGCGCACACGCACACACACACACAGGCACGGAGGCACAGGCGGATGCCCCCCGCCCCGGCCGGCCTTTGTTCTGCGCACGCCGGGTCGCCGGCGCTCGCCTTCCGCCTTGGAGGCGCTGAGCAAGGTATTCGCTCCATTTCATCTCTACGCTTAGGCTGCTTTTGTTAATTTTCACACATCCTCAAATTCTGATAGGCGTTTCTATGTTAGTCTGGGTTTAAAAAATTACCTTTTTAAACAAATACCATTCTTACAGTAATTTTTCTCAGTGCCAGCATTTCCTTGCAATAGCTAAGGATTTTTTAAATGATTTATGAATTTAATTTCTCTTCTAATTCAGGTTGTTTAGTCCTAATCAGACTTTGACAACTCACCTAACATGTTTTTCCCTTTCCACTTGAGACTAATAATTCTGTATCATCATCCTTCTAGACCTGCCATCTACTTGTTTTCTTCTCTAAAAACTCAGAATAAAACAAGGTGAATCTATTACCAATGAACTCCAAATGCTAGTTTAAGCCTGGCATAGCCCCTCATATTCTATTAAATATTTCACTGAAAAGTCTATACGCTTCTTCCAAAAACACTGGGTAAAACACTGAAGTAAAAAAGCAAACTAAAGCCTTTGGGAAAATTTCCTTACCATGGTGCTTTGGAAATAAAAAACACTGGAGAATACATTATTAAGAGATAACCAGCGTTTTCTGTTAGAGAAACTAGCCGTAAACACGCTGTGATTCACTCAGGCACCCAATGAAACAAGGGAGCTAATAATACCTGTCTTGAGGGACTGCATGCTCCTGAGAATTTTACTCAGAAATGCAAATTTATCAGCATCCTTGTGGCTTGTAGTCTACAGTATGTCATGCACGAGATCAAAATATACCCAGGGAAGAACCTTACACTTCTAAAATGTAAAGGGAGGGGTACAAATTTAATTACTATTGTCAGAAGTGCATGAAAACGGAATATTTTTAGAATTCCTGCGCTGCTCCTCCCCTCCGCCGCCCCCAGCGTTTCCGTCTGACCGAACCCCGGCGATTTCGCGTACCGAAGCGCGGGAGGGGCACGTCCTACCCCAGCGCCATCCAAGCGACTCGGCCCCTTGGCCGCAGCGGGGAGGGCTGGGGGGGTCCCGGGCAGCAGCTGACGCTGGGGCCGGGGCTCCCGGGAGCAGCACCCCATGCCCGTGCCGCAGCCCCCACCCCGCACGGCGGCTCCCACGCTCAGCGTCCAGCAGTACGCACCCCGCGCCTGCTTGCTCGGGGTTTGAAGGTACGCGGCAAACCTCCAAGCTACCCCGATGAACACACGCCGCAACTCGAACCTACTCTGAGACACAAGCCAGAGGCTAATCCGAGAAAATATCTACCGTGCACATATATATCCCTTTCCTTGTGCTGCGCCAAAGATTTCAGTGCCGGTCCCAATGCTGATCTATTTTTATCCATTTACAGGCCCTACTCAGGGAAGCAAAGTGTTTCAAAATCGTTTGCAAGGGGAAAACCATTTTCCAGGAGTCCTTATTAGCTATTCCTCTCAAAAATGTGTCACTGCATCATAGCTTTGTTGATTTATTTGAAGCCTATCTGAAGGGTATCTCGTTAATCCCTCCTTGATCTAAGGTAAAGCACATTGCAGAAGCCCGTTAATTGTTGCTTTCTTTGAGGGCTGGCAGCATCGCCAGGCACCTTTGTGGCTCTTCTATAAACACTACATAGTTTCCTGATTTGGTCTCTACTGTACGACCAGGGTGGCACTCTGACACCCTGACCCGCTTTTTACTCAAAAATACTTAGAGCAAAAGGGAACTGCTTGACATAGTACCTTCACCAGTCAAAACATGTAGGCAAAAAGCTTCACTGAAGGACCATTTCCATGGGAATATAAACCAACAAAGGCCCAGAAATTCAAAGTTGAACCTAAAACTGCCTCCTTAACCTGCCCTGCTGTTCTTAGGAACAGCAAAGGTCATTGAACAGCATTCGATTTTTTGTGGCTTTTTCTGTAGCAACAGTTTAGTATTGCTGGTGTTAAGGATCAAGTAGGGAACAGACTTAGACTTAATTGTGAATTTTAATGCAGGCATTAGCGGGGGCACATCTTCCAGGCTCCACTTGGGCAATATTCTCCAGCAACAATGATGGGAGTTTCATCCAAATAAAGTTCATTGGACCAAATAAGCAAGTGCAAAGAGGCTGACCTCAAATGAGCTGAGCCTACCACATCCAGACCACACGTTAGCACAATTCTTTTATTGGTAATGCTTTTATAAAGCAGCTACTCAGTAAAACTCCCTCTAATGCGATCCTGATATGACAAACTGTATTGCCCTGTGTCATGAATACATTCCTCTTATTCCAGCCACGTGGTATGTGCTTGCTGTGCTGACAAAACGACTGGTCAGTGACCTGTTGCCTTGGACATAATGGCTGTTATTGCTGGTTTCTAATTTCAAAAGGGGTATAAAAATCCTCCAATACAAGTCTCTTGGTTCTAATAGCGAGGCTACTGTTTATAAAGTACTTTACATGCCTCCCCATTAGCGTGCACACCACCAGCAGAGCAGAAATCTGCAGACATGATTGTGATCAGCACACTGCCCACCTGGCTCGAGGAATTAACCCCAAAGGAGCTATTAGTGTGAAAAAGCCAACGGTTTGTTCCCATAAGTAAAAGTGGGGCCAAAATATCACCAAGAGGAAGCCGTCTCCTCAAAGACGTCACAAGACAAAACAGGGAGGCCGTGTCACTGGATTTTCCAGCCAGCACTTTATAATGGTGTCACTGCTCTTAGGAAAATTTGACATTTAAGCAGAAAACTGCATTTTAAACTATCGTGATTTCATGCAAAAGCCTACAAGTGTGTCTGAGCACCAAGGAGCACAATTTTTCAAAAGCAAACGCATTCTGAAACTCCTCTCCACACCTTTTCCACACTGACGGCAGACCCGCGATCGGCCGTCAAACCTCGGCGCCCAGGGCAATTTATTCAGGTTTAACTGTGCGGAAGAAACAAAAGAGGGGACTGTCCTGGGGGGTCAGCTCAGTCGGGGCAGAGCTCCGGCCGTCCTGTGCAGTGCCAAGCCTGAGCAACGCGGCCCGGCGGAGGCGGTCGGTGCGGAGAGGACCGAGGCGCTGGCATCGCCTGCCCGGGAGCCGCTACGGAGGACGCAGGAGACGCTCTGCGGAAAATCAATCAGCTCAGGCACGGCTGAGTTTATGAGCTATACTGGATGGAGCTGCCAAAGCTGGGCTGCTGACGCAGAGGCACTCGGGAGCGTCTCCCCGAGCGCCGGGGTGCAAGCCCGCGCGGAGCCGGCCTCCCCCGGCACGAGCCAGGCCCGCCGGTGCTCCAGCAGCTCTGCGAGAAGCTCGTGAAGGACTACAGCTGAGCCGGGGTGAAAAACCCCGTCTGAACCCAAGCTGACCTCATGCAAAGACATGAGCTGTCTCTACCCTGAACTCCTCAGCATGCGCTGTGTTATCTGTATTAACCTAAATTTTTCCAGTAGAGCCCCCTTACTCTCATTATGGATAGGCAGCTCAGTATATTGCAAGGTACTCTATTCATAGGAAACCATGAAGAAAGAAGAGAGTATTAGCAATCAGTCCATTAGCGTTTACTGCCTAAGTCCAGGTCACTGCACAAATGCACTCAGCCTGCCCACGAAACATTCCTGGGCCATTTTTTAACATAAGCAGAAACCACAGAATAGGCACAATCTTGAAATCAACTGTTTTCTACATTATTTTACCTTCTTCCTTTCCCTTCAGGTCAAAGTGTGACATAAAACTATTTATTCTCAGAAGGTGATGGTAAATCAGAGTACTGTTCGCCCAAACATAAGTATATGTTTGAACATACTTCTCTGAAAGCAACTTCAAAATGAACGAGCGGCTAGGCAATTCCAGGCTGCTGCATCTCCAGCCATATCTCAGCTCCCGGAAAGTAGGCTGGGCCCAAAACCCGACACAGCCTTCACTACAAAAGCACCGAGATGCAGACAACGACAGGTGCTAAATACGAATCCGGGAGTCGCAAGGCAAGTTACCAACTTACTTTCTAACTCCTCCTCCTTCTTTTGTTCTTACCAGGTCCCACTCTTTCCTGACTGCTGCTCACGCTTGCTCCGGGTATCTGACCTCGCGGAGCAATGGGAATGGGGAAGTTGGTGAAGGATTAGCAGGAATCTCTCCCTGCTCTTTAAAATCGTGCAGGAAAAACAGGCCCTGGGCAGGACACACCACCCTCATCTCAGTCCAGCATCTAGAGGTGAAACCCTGCTCCCACTGCGTTTCGCTGAGCAAGGAGAGAAGTCCCAGAATTAAACCCTACATCTCTAACTCAGCAAATCAGAGGTACATCCAAGACACTTTTAAATTTCTTCGAGAAATTATTTTTCAAATTCCTTCTGATGGTAAAAGTGATGGAGGCTTCACCAGCACCACAGCAGTAGGAAATAGCAGCACAGTATCAATCCAGGATTTCCTATGTGAAAAACTTCAGCTTCAGATCTAAAATACAACACACACAATGTTTGCAAGACTGAAAAAACACATGACGCTTGCGATACATTTATTATCTTCCTGGGGAAATGATATAGAGGACAAAAGGGACTGTGTTTACTCCCTCCCCAGCTGCTTTTACAATCTAATAATTTATTTCTCCTGGATATAAATTTCAGATTTAAACGAAATCCCCGAAACCTAAAGATGCCACATAGTAGAGGCTAGAGCAGTATTTCTTTCTCTTCTGGAGCTGGAATGTTTAATGCATTGCTCTGTTAACCAGTAGCCTTAAATTCCTGGGGAAAAAAAGACAAGCAATTAGACTGTGGCAGGCCCTAGATGCAAATATAGGCGACTGGTGATTACTACCTTCATACACAGAGTTAAAAATATCTGGTTATTGAAAATGATTTTCTCAGTCCTTTGGGGTTTATCTAGGTTTAGGCTGAGATGTTTATTTTTTCTGCAGCAGCTGTACTGGGGGATTCTTTTACAACATTTTCCTTACACACTAGCTATATATCACTCACATTTCTGAAAACTGAGGCCCTTCTATGATGTAAGAAATACCTGCAATTAGAAACACAAACATACCCTCTCCCAGAAATACAGAGTAAAATAAATCCCCAAACCCTTCCCATCAGCAGGTAAGATAGCAGTGCTCTGAAGGCAAATGTAAAAATGCAGAGTATAAATTCCCGTTAACTGTTACAAATATATCCATCTGCTCACAGACTAACTAGCGACTGACACTGATGAATCCACTGAAATGCAATTTTCAAGTCCACTAGCGTCTGTCCTCTTCCAGTAATAAAGTAAATGCTTTTCAATAACTGCGCTGCTTTTGAATGCCAATCTCCATTTAAGTAGGTTTTGGTTTTGGTTCTCTTTAGAAAAAAAAAAATTAAAATAGCAAATGCCTTTTCTTTCCAAAGGTCAAACTAAGCTTTTAAAGAACAAGCCACATTTCAGCAAGGCAGAGAGGACAAAACTGCAATCAGATAAATGGTCTGTGTAATGAGTGAGAACCACGGCTGCCTCAGGTTTCTTGAATGGGCGGTAGGATAGGATTTGGCACAAACAGGCTGATACGTTGAGGCTTACATCTCTTTTACTGCAGACAAGAAATTCACTAAAATATATAAATAATGAATGTGGCTGGGGATCTCTGCTGGTACTACTGCTGGTTCTGCAAGATGCAGAAACAGAAACACAGACTGCTCCATGTTTTTGTTATTAGCGAATCCTTGTTCTCCAAAAATAAACACAGAATATTTTATCTGAAATGGCTTCTGCAGCACATACAATATAAGTTTCAGCTCTCTAAAAGTGCCAGCAAATTGCAGAAAGATAAGTTACAAAGACGTACCTAATTTGCTGTGATGAATTGTGTGCATGCTTCAGTGATCAAAACTGCAGCTGAGACCTATTATATTTAATGATCTAGACATTTCTTGTGAAAACACTCAGGCATATACTGTTATGTCTGGACAAGCATCCCCGCTTTGCTCTAGCAGCAAGCAAATGAAGAGACTGAACTTTTAAAAGCGTGTTGTACACCACCTCCGATGAGCTGCTTAAAACAGAGGCTGATTGAGCCTCTTCCACTACCTTCCGTAAATAAAGCTGATGGTCTGCCCTTGCACATGCAGCCGTCTCCGTTCCTTTGAACACTGAAGTCGGTTCCTTTGGACTCTAGCGACACTTACAGGAGGAAACAGAGCTAATCCGTGATCAGAGACCACAAACCACTTTCCACAGCAGCAGAAAATCACAGTGGCCGTATCAGAGATCCATCCCCCTTCCCACCAGTGACTGCAAGGAAAATTTGTGACGCGATGTTTTGGAGAAAAAGTGAAACCAAAACTCAAACCCTTCTTTTTATTTGATTAGCTGCCCCGTTGGGAAGGAGTTCCCCAAAAACCAGTTCCTGCGGAGGTAGCTGTGCCCGCGGCCCGCTCGCCACCGCACCTGCTCTTCAGACCTGCACTAGGTCTTCACACCTAGCGTCACCCTTAATATGCTGCTACATGCAGAGCAGCAGGAAACTCAGCTTTCACCACCTTCCTATGGGGATAGAAATTTCACCTTATCCAGATAGAAAGGCCTTCTGAATGAAAGGTCTGAGGCTACCAGACCAGAGTCACCAGGTCATCACGGGTCTGGCTCCTCCAAAGCTCTCCTGCATGGATCTGGGCACACTGTCTTTCCAAATTAATAAAGCAGGAATAACAACTACAGAAAAAGCACAGGTAAGCTTAATTCATTCATCTGCAGAGAGAGGCCACTACAGAATATTCTTGGTATCGCACGTTAAAGAACTTGTTTTTCTCTCTCCCTGGTCAGTTTGATCCTTTTTCTATTCTTCTCTCTTCAACAAAATGGAATAAAACACAAGCTTGTGTGTTCCCCTCCAGTAGTGAGGATTTCAAAGTGCTATTTCATTCACCTGAGGAGCTGCTAAATACTATCACAGTGGTAATTTGTGATAGTGTAGCAAAGAATGAAGAAAAGGTATTTGTTAATTGTTGACATAACAAAATTAATTTTCCATCCCTAAACTTTTTCTCATCTCTCCTGTGAGCTCTGATGCAATGTTACTGACTGGCACTGCTGAAATGCCAACTTGCATTTCTCATCCTTAATTTCTCTCTAAATGTCATTAGTAATTGTTATTGCCAGACCAGAGAGTGCAATCTGCTCTTCAGAAAGAAAATCCATTTCCCCTTTCTTTCCTTGTTCTTCCTCCTTTTGGTTAAGAATGGATGTTCAGCAGTAACATAGTCCACGTGCTCGGTTTCCAAAAGGATGGGAATGCATTAGTATATCTGGAAGTGAAACATTCCTGCTTCATTTATTTATGTACAGCATGCCCAGATGTTTATGAATACCAAACTGTATATTCAGAGGGGTCTTTAAAAAAAATCTTTCAAGAACACTAACAAGTCTTAACTGAACAAAGCTAGTAAGTTGGGGGAAGGAATCATCCTTTAATGTGTGCATTTAAACTCTCCTCTGGATTGTCCTATAAATCACTCTTTTGGTGGGAAATCATGTTTTTGAATATAAAAGCAGAAATTTTGTATATTATAGGTTTTTCTCTGTTTTTGTCACATGAAAAAAAAACCCTTCAGCAAGGATGTGTAAACCACAGTCTAGCTTTGGTCTGGATGAGCGTGTTACACTCATTTACCCATGAAAATAAAATGGTTTCCACCACTAAATGGGGAGCTGCGGTCAGACATCTGCGTGCAAAAGAAAACCCACAAGTGTAAAAGGTTGAGTCCATGCACATTATTATGGAACATGCCGGTGATTTATGTAGTCTATGTCCAGCTCTTACAAAATTTGGCCTATGATACCTAGGGAAGGGCGGTACCTTGGCACAATTTTATGAAGGGCTCTGTGAATCATGATAGACCTTTAACTGCCCTCTATATTCAGCACATCACGTGTATGGGTGCATGTCTACTTTATGTTCTGTGACTTATATAAAGTAAATAGTTCAATGCTAGATGCTATTTCCCTATCCATTAACTAAAGGCATCTTAGCTCAGAATAAATAGACATTTGGACATTTCCAACCAGGAATTGTGCTTTCAATAAACACAATTGATGCATATACATTGTCTCTTGGCGGCTTACACTCATGCCCATCTGTTGGGATGGCATGGTGCCTATGCAAAAGTTGGTTGGACCCTTGCCCTAGGGCATAGATGACAGGCAACGACGGGTTTGGTTGGGCAGCCTGAATAACAGATCCAAGTGCCATCTCTGCTGTAGGAAGTCCCTTCTGTGTGCCAGCACTGCCACATTGCAACTACATGCCTCCTTACACTTGACCACACATGTTGACACTTGGGTGCGCTTAAGTGCATTAATGACTCAAACAACGCTTTTCACCTGACTCCTCTTTTTTTTTTTTTTTTTTTAAAAAAATCTCTACTCTGCCTCACTGCTGCATACTCTGCACACATTAATGTGAAGTTAGGTACATGTCAGCCAGGACCAGTCACACAACAGCGTTCATGGTGTGAGAAATCAAGGAGCTCTTTTTGTTACGGGACAGACTGCTCCAGCCAAAGACATTTCCAACCTCCATCTCAGGTGACTCTTTGCAGTCTTGAGAGATCTGTCTGCGTCTCACTGAAAAGACCCCAGGGATGATAAAGATGCAGCAATATATGGATCAGAATCTTCTTTCCAAACAAAAAATGCTGCATCTTGTCACCATGTCAAACAGAGGGCAATTCGAGATTTCTGCTTTCAGCAAGAAGGGGCCCCGCGGAGCGCGGGCAGGCGGCGCAGCCTGGCTCAGCGGCTGCCGTAGGGTATCCCCCAGCCTCAGCCCCGGGAAACACCTCTCTCTCTTTGTGCGAGGGAAGAGGGTGCCGGCAAATCACACGGTACACAGGAGCAAACACCCCTTGCTTTCAAGCATAGCATTAACCTCGCTAGACCCCAGGAAACCTCCCGCACGACCCCCACACAACGTCACACGCAGCTGCTACCGAGCTGCGGCTACGCTGCCGCGTAGCTGTGCTCGGGTTTCTGAGCTTTGGCCGTCGTGACAGCCTGTTCCTAACCCAAGATTTGCAACCAGTCATATGTTTCTCCACAGAATGTATAAATACATGCGGAAAACCAGAAACCTAATAGGCTAAATTCTTTACTCCTGTGACAACAGATCTGGTTTTGCAGTCCATAAAGGACTTTCAGGCAGACAGACTCAATATGATGGGTATGTGCCTACAGCACTTTCAGTTTTTAATTATTGTTAGTTATAATTATCTGGCTGTGTCTGAATGAAACCCAGCAATATGGCTGGAATAGATTTTGGATTTCTTGTAATTTATTAGCTTTATAACTACTAATAATTAAAATTTAACAATGCTCCAAGCACCACAGCAACATTTTTAAAGAAATGTTAGCCAAATCTGCTAGGATAACTGACTATGTCATTTTCAGGATTTTAAAGGAGGACTGATATTCAAAAAAATTCAGAGATAGATGACAGACTCTGAAGAGCCTTTCAACAGCCAAAAGGCAAAGACATAGATTCTGTTTAAAAGAAAAAACTAAAATTTTAGTTAATTAGCAGAAACAATCCTGTACATAATTTTGTTGATACTTCATATGACATTTAGAGCTTGTGGTTTGTTTCCAGCAAGAGGCTCCTGGTGTTTAACATTCAAGCCATGCATAAATTCTAAAATACAGCAAAAAATGCATAACCGAAAGTACTGCTCTGAGACACAGTCACATTTCAGGTCGTGTTTGCCCTGCCACCTACCCACTGCCCCGTGCAAAATATTTTCTGTAACATCCTCAAAATACCATAGATTTGTGTTTCTATTGCTGACCTTATGGACAGACACTTCAGGACAGAAGTGCTGAGATATTCTGAAGTGCTGCATGCATATAGGGTTGTTTGGAAGAAAAATTTTGCTCCTATTTAATTAAGCTTTCCTGTGCCCCCAAGAAGTAGGTAAGGCCCGTTCTTCAAGTAGTAGCCAGAGATATTGATTACCAAAAGATTTTGAAACCTGGGTACAAACCCCAAATCATCGGTGCTCGGACCTCGGGTGTGGACTGAGCCTTTCGAGGTGGTCCCGTAGACTCGCCTGGGTGCGGACGGGTCCCGTGCGAGCCCCGGGGCTCGCGTCCTCCCCAGCCTTTCAGGGGACACGGCCGTGCCCCAGCGGCCGCTCTCACGAGAGCTGGAGTTGTTGGTCCCCCGTGCCCTGACTGCCAGCGGGGCCCAAGGGGACTCTGCCTTGGCTGACAGACTCACAGGCCAAATCGGGCCCTGGAAGGGCCCACTGCGGTGGTCCCCTCACCTGGGCAGGGCACAGTCCGCTACAGAAGACATGTCCAACATCGAGCTGACATTAAGAGCCGACTTCTTAAAAAAAAGACAACCTGCTTAGGGCTCAATCTGCTGTAATCAGCAGAAAGAATCCCAAGGACTTTGATGTGGACCAAATCAAGCCCCTGGAGGACACTCATGGTAAATCATTATTAATATAATGCGTACAGTTTCTGTGCAGCAGTTCATGCCTGTTTATGGATATAAGAAAACTGCCAGTTTTTCACATAAAATAAAATGAGGAGGGAGACAGACCACAGTGTTGGTCAATGAGCCATAGTAGCCACTCTCCTTTTGATAGGTGTACATTTAAAGAAACTGGGCACTTAAAATGACAGCAAATTCCTCCAGTGAAGCTCCCTTAATTTAGTGGTTTGACATATCTCCAAATCTGAACAGAAAAGAAAGCCTTTTATTCATAGCAGGCAATAAAATACCTGAACACCTGCGCTAGGAAAGACCTGGCAGGTACCCTGCTCCCTCGGTACCTGGATTATTTGTGCATTGTTTATTATATCCCTTGCCTTAGTTTTCATCAATTGTAATCATTTTAGAGGAAACAGTATGATTAACAGTACACAAGCAAACAGCAGGAATTAATCCTTTAAATACAAATACTTCCTTGGTTATGTGATGGCTCTTTGGAAAAACAGTGTGGCAAAAGGCTACCTATGAAAATCCTCCTCAAGTTTCCTCTAAAAATCACTGTTCAGGCACAATTTGCTTAACATAATTCTTGATGCAAGCAGTTAAGGGTGTGTATTTCAGAATTGCAAACAACAGCACAAATATAATTCTTAACACCCACTGGATATCACAATTTCTGACCCATCTTCTGAGTTGGCAGGGCTCCCTATTATATTTGAAGTAGCAAAGACCAACATTTTGGCTGTCAAAGAGCTAGTTCATTTCCCATGTCTGGATGGCCTGTGTGCCATTTTAGCTTCTGCACTCTGCTAAAAGCTAATGGTTAGTTTATAATACAGGTCCTAGGGATCAGGCTGTTTCCTTCTGCAGTATGTGTGAGACTTGAGTGAACTGCAGTTTAACTCCTAAAAAAAAGTCTACGCTTGTTTCAGTAAAAACATTTCAGTGGGAGGAATGAAATGCCACAGACTTGAGGTTCTATAAATTATGCATAAATTTGCTTTTTGGGGGAGGTTTTCATCGTATTCACAGATGTCAATCTTCACAAACTACCACACTGTGAACTGAGGACGTGAAAAACGAGGAACTGCTAGCCTTGCCTCAGATTTCTTCTGCTCTAACAGCGCGCTGATTTTACTTCCGTCCTGTCTGGGCTATCATACGTACTAGTCTCATTAGGTTTCATACCTAACCTTACCATGTTTTCTTTCCTTATTTTTAATGAGATAGAGTAGGCAATTAAATAACATCCTGTTTCATTTGCGGCAATATCATCAGCGTAACCTCGCTGACTCACCCCTGCGCGACCTGCCGCTGATGCGCACTGGAGTTTCCATAGCGCACACAAAGTGAGCTTGGCTCCTCGGAGCTCTCCCGAGCCTCGGTTTTAGGGCTCCATCAAACCGAGTAAACTTCGAAGCATAAACATATATTAAAACACAACTACTATTTCAGAAATGGAAGGAGGGTGTTTCAAGGGTGCTATGCTGCTGAAGCAGTATTTGCACCAAGCACTAAAATGGACATTTACAGTGTCAACCTTTTTTCGTCACATGGCACACATCTGCCCTTCCTGGCATCCTTTGTGTCTAATGCAACGGTTTAAAGAAATATCCACAAATTAGCAGGGCTAATCCATGCCACTCCATGACATCTCTAAGAGCTACCTTTTCCCTCCACTGCATATCATTTTGCCCACTCTCCTTGTTTTTCTTGCCTTTTTGTAAGCTCACCATGCTGAATTTCTTCTTGAAATATTTAAATGCTCAATTTTTTAAAAAGTATTTTCAGTGCTTTCACTTAAAAATACAAAGAAGTAAAACAAAGCGTGGGTTCAGATTTTTGCTTAAAAGCAATAATTGTTATTTTACACCAGTGGGAAAGCAAGATCGGAACTGAAAAGTCAAATTCATCAAGCAGAACCATTTGATGGATGGTGATTTTCCCACATAAGAACAATGGCACTGTTAAGAGGCTGAAAGGTTTATGCAGATTAAACTGTTAAGAGCAGCTGAACAACTGATTCACTAAAATAATACTAAATCTTCATTACTCAACAAAAATACAACAAACAGCTGAGGAATTCAGAACAGGCACCTTACAAATAAGCAGCTGATGAGATAATCATGCCAAATCAGACTGGTTCAAAAGGCTCCAGCATTTCTAACTGATTTACACCCATATGGTGGTTCAGGTATTTGAATTAATAAAATACCTGACATCAAATAAACACACATTTCTGAGTAACAACCAAAATAAGGACTAAAACTGTGCAGCTAAGTATTAAATGTTCATTCAGCCAAAACCATTCAAAACTATTTGTGTAATTATCATAAGCAGAGAAATTTTAAATGCACATAAATCCTACGTAAAAACTGGAAAATGACAATTATAATTTATCTGATTAAAGCTGCTATTTGCAGAGATTTTGCTATGCACAACACTTCAGAACTGAAACACTATGTAATTAAAATGGTTAATTGCAAAAAGCAAGTCATTATTAAGACTATAATTTAACAAGGTTCTCTTTATTTGACCATCTGATTTTAAAGGTTAATGCAGTGACCTAGGAAGCCAGCGCACCCATTTTAATTGTGCTGGCATTTTGACCAAACACCACTTTAAAGGAAAAATGGGAGGAAAAATCCTTTGCAAGCCACCATTGCCTTCTTAAAATGTTCATAGTGAGAACACACAAAAACAAAATCTGCTGACTTTATTAAAATATTAACAAGGTATCATTAAAACTTTTGTACACTTATGCAAATCAGGTTGCTAGAACAAGGGAAAGAAGAAATTCCCCTGGGAGAAAAAAAAAATAAAATCAACAAAGTGAAAAGATCAACCATCCTTCCACAGCATGACAGCACGACACAAGAGGCGGCAGCTTGGGAATTCAGCAAGATAAATAAAAACCCTCCAAAGTTTAAGCAAATCACAGATTACAAAGCTAATAGGTTTAAATGAGGCATACAGTAGCGTGCTACGGAAAGGCTGCCTTTGCCAGGGGACGGCGGGAGCACTGCGGCGGCAGCGCTGCACAGGTAAAGCTCGCGTGCGGAGCCTCTCCGAGCACCCGCAAAGTTAAAGCTCTGGTAGTCGTTTTCTGGCAAGATAGCTGATACACGGGAGTCTGGTTTTCAAACCGGCCAGGTGCCGCGGCAGACCCCAGCAGGGGTGAGAGCAGCCGCCCCGCGAGACGAGCCGTGGCTCCCGCAGGGCCGCGGACCAGCGCGGCCTTCGCCAGGGCTCGGCAGCCGACAGCAAAACAGGTAGGTAATGCCTGGTTTCCGGAACCTAACGTGCTATTGCCTTAGCGGCTCCTCTAATTAAAGCACTGCGTTCAACTGTACGCGCACTTTGCTCTGTACTTAGGGGGGTAAAATTCCTTCACTTCTGACTTGACAGTGAGGAAGGGGCGGGGGGCATGCTGCTGTTTGCTTAGTCTTTGTATGTTAATCAGTCCCTAAATTATTAATAGAGAAAAAGAAATTATTTACAAGGAGTTTGACGTAGACATGTCAGGACATAGCAACGCTACTGTCAAGAGAAATATTCATAAAAAATCATGATATCTGTCTTGTCTATCTATTCATTCCAGCTGTACTCGGAGACCCCTGTCTCCTGGTAGCACCCAGGGAGGCAGAAGGAGACCAAGGGAGACTTCTGCAGTTTAAAAGCAGAAGGAGAAACCACACTGAGCATATGCACTTTTTCTAAATGCTGCAAAAGGATGATGATTACACATGGAAAAATCAACAGCTTTAGCACTGCTTTGACTCATGTTGCAAACATACCTGAAGCTCTGTTTGAAAGAAGAACTTCTGTGGGCACTGGGAACAGTCATAAATTTTATCTTCCTGCCCGTGGACTGCAAAGATGTGCTGCTGCAGTTTATTCGCCTGTACAAAAACTGAAACAACACAGTACGATTAGTTAAGACTGCTTCACATAACACATCCCTTCTTGAACTACACATTTACAGTTGCAAAGACTCTGAAAAGCCCAAGGTTATCTACTGGAGAAGCGCCTGCTCTACTTGGTTCAGCAGAATTTTCTTCCAAGTAGTCAATTTAGAGTCTCCTGGCTGACAGTCAGCTTAGTTCTAACAGACTCTAAATCCTATATAGATTTTTGATATTTCACATAAAGCTAACACTGTCCACAGGTAACTGGAAGAACTCAATCATCAAACCAAGAAAGGACGTCATTGCTCCTGCAGGGAGCCCTGGGCCCACCGCAGGTGCACCGGATGCATTTTTAATGCAGGACAACTAGGCCAGGAGAGGCCTTGATGGCTGATCGGGAAGATGCATAGCCCAGAACAGCATTTCTGGCAGACGCGTGAATCTGAAAGGGCAGTCTGTCACAACTCTCAGACCTTTTAAACAGGTCATCCATTCAAAATAAAGACTATGATTTAGCACCATAAATACCACAGCATCTGCATTATGATTTTGGACTGACATCCTAATTATCGAGTGAAATTTGGAAGGGAAATATATTGAATCCAGGCTTTATCTGGTTAAAAGTATATCTCAATTAATTTGTGTCTCATTTTACATGCATGATCATCAGCATATGAAAACAGCTTCTTCAGTGGAATTAAACACATTTGGTTAAGGAGTTATTTTGTAGCATGTTTCAGGAAAGGACAAATTCACACCAAGCTCACAAGAAGTATCTTCTCGAAGTGTTCACCTTACTCCCACTGAAGTTAAAGAAATTACGGGTGCTGAGTGTCCCTTTACTGACAGCAGGACCACAGTCACACACGTACGTGATACTCATCTTTCAGTTTGAAAACTTAAATGTTAAACACTATTTTGAAGAGTGTATAAAAGGCATCCTCTAAACACATGCTGCAGGTCCTTTAACCAAGATCACCCAAGATCATTTGCATTGATGAGACAGCTTAAAATGAACTGCAAGGGATGAATACATAGCAGGCATTCAGATGCGCACTCAGAAAAGAGCAGGAGTGTGAAACGTGCCTCCACGAGCAAAGTGGCCCTAAAGAGACCTCTGAGAAAGCAGTTGTCAAACCTACACAGTTATACAATTTCCTCTTCTCAAACCTTTACTCACACGAGTCTAACCACTGTGAGACCACAAGCTACCTGGCCTTGTCCAGATTACTTACTCATGTGAATAAGGGGTTGCAAGAGCAGGCCCATACCTCCCAACTGCTGTGTTAGGAAACATATCATACCTTCGCACCATAATCTGCAATTTAAAAGGCTTTTAATTGTGAGCCGTAGTGCAGAGAGCTTGTTGCACTGGGACAGTGCTGCACGGTGTCAGAAACCAAAGTGCAGTTCCTCAGCGCTAGCTCTGGTTTTAGACTGGCTATATTTTAAACATTTCCAAGCACAGTATTTCTTCTCCCAAGGAAAGGAATACAGTATTTTACAAATCCCCTGTGTGTCATTTCTGGATCAAGCCATGCACACTGAGGCTTGTCTCGGTCTCACTGTCTTACCTGTGAAACAAACAGGGCATTTGAATGTGCCTCCCATCCCCTCAAAGCTGTGCTCAATCAGGTGACACAGGAGCTTTGCTGGCGAGTCAAACATCTGGTTACACAGCTTGCACTCATGATTGATGCCTTCCTCTGCAAGGTTCAAATGATACAACTTGTTAGTGACACAGCAGATTAGCGTCGGCAAGGCAGCAGCCGGCTCGCGAGGCTGGCGCGGGCTCGCGCAACTTCAAGGGCCCGCAGACGTCGCCGCGTCTCCATCCCCGTTACAAAAGCCTACCTAGTCACTCGTGCCCGTTACAAAAGCCTGCCTAGTCACTCGTGCAACGCGTTCAGGTGTACAGCCCCCAGTCAGAGTTAGGGGCATTTATTTGCAGCTGTGATGAAAGCGGCGCTGTGATCAAACTACCAGCAACACACACTCCTGCTCGCGGGCTGGTGACAAGGCTGCACCGCTCCACCTCGCCTCGCGCCACAAAGGCAGCACGTCGCTGCTCTGGATACGTATTATTGAATACTCTAGCAGCATTTAAAATGAATTTAACAGTGTGAATTCAACCAACAACACTGGAAGCAGGCTGAAATGCCGTCTTCGCCTCACATTACACTGCAAATATACAGAAGAGGAAGAAACTATCAGGGAATAGCAGGAATCCAGAGCAAAGTGTCGGCCTTAATTTTACATCTCTTGGCTTTTTTGAAGCTGAGGAGAGACCATTAAATGTCATTTGAATGTGTAATTTCCATGCAACATATCTTAAGCGTTTTTCCAAGAGCTGCATTGAATACACAGGGCCCATTTTAAATGCTCCTGCGTTCTAGCTGTACTCATAGAGAAACGATAACGAGCATCATCTCAAGCCTGCTAACTTCATTAGAGAATGTGTTTCTCTATTTACTGACTTTGGATTTTTGGGGGGGTGCCGCTGGGAATGGCTTTGGCTGGGTACTGAAGCCATATTAAAACAATTCCTACAAGTAAACACGACATAACCATTTTGTTTTCTTGAAATGAGGGAGGGGTTAATATCTGCTTTATATAGACCAGTAAACATCTAAAAATTTAAAATTTTGCAATCATTTTTTGCAAATACTTCCTGAGAATCTGTTTTCTCTTCATTATGGCAGTACATGTGAAATTCTCATGAAAACATATTTTAAAAACTATAGAGATTCTGTCTTTTGGCATATGCTCTGCTTTATTTTTAAATCTTCAAATCTCACTGACTTCTATATTTAGTTCCAAGACATCTAAAAATCTCTACATTATGTTGTGAACTAATCCCTTGCCAAATATATTTGGATCTTGCAAACAGCCTGAGCCTTCAAAAGCACAAAGTCTTTATTTACAATTGCTTTCAAATAGCTTTTTACACCTCTAAAATGGCTGAACGGAGGGAAAACGTTTTCCGCAGGGCCTTCGGTGCTCGCGGCGCCCCAGAGCCGCTCGCGAGGCGGAGGGACGCGCTGGCTGCAGAGGCGCGGCGCAGCACCCCGCAGCCCCTCGGCCGGCTCAGCGCTGCCTCGGCGCCATGGGGCCACGGGAGCTCGGCGCCATGGGGCCGGGCCGCGGCCGCGGGGGGCTCTCGGAGCCAGCCCGCCTTAAAGGGCCCTCCGTGCACCAGGAGCACGGCGCCAGGAACAAGAATGGGCCACCGCGATCTCCGAGCGGTGCCTCGCGTGGCGGCACGTGCTGGTACCGAGCCGTCCGTGCGCTGTGGGGACAGGGCACGCTCTGGGGGGCAGGTGCGCTGTGGGGACAGGGCACGCTCTGGGGGGCAGGTGCGCTGTGGGGACAGGGCACGCTCTGGGGGCAGGTGCGCTGTGGGGACAGGGCACGCTCTGGGGGCACCGGCAGGCTGCGGGGACAGGGCACGCTCTGGGGGCAGGTGCGCTGTGGGGACAGGGCACGCTCTGGGGGCACCGGCAGGCTGCGGGGACAGGGCACGCTCTGGGGGCAGGTGCGCTGTGGGGACAGGGCACGCTCTGGGGGGCAGGTGCGCTGTGGGGACAGGGCACGCTCTGGGGGCAGGTGCGCTGTGGGGACAGGGCACGTTCTGGGGGCAGGTGCGCTGCGGGGACAGGGCACGCTCTGGGGGGCAGGTGCGCTGTGGGGACAGGGCACGCTCTGGGGGCAGGTGCGCTGTGGGGACAGGGCACGTTCTGGGGGCAGGTGCGCTGTGGGGACAGGGCACGCTCTGGGGGCAGGTGCGCTGTGGGGACAGGGCACGCTCTGGGGGCACTGGCGGGCTGCGGGGACAGGGCACGCTCTGGGGGGCAGGTGCGCTGCGGGGACAGGGCACGCTCTGGGGGGCAGGTGCGCTGCAGGGACAGGGCACGCTCTGGGGGCAGGTGCGCTGTGGGGACAGGGCACGCTCTGGGGGGCAGGTGCGCTGCGGGGACAGGGCACGCTCTGGGGGCACTGGCAGGCTGCGGGGACAGGGCACGCTCTGGGGGCAGGTGCGCTGTGGGGACAGGGCACGCTCTGGGGGCACTGGCGGGCTGCGGGGACAGGGCACGCTCTGGGGGCAGGTGCGCTGTGGGGACAGGGCACGCTCTGGGGGCAGGTGCGCTGTGGGGACAGGGCACGTTCTGGGGGCAGGTGCGCTGCAGGGACAGGGCATGCTCTGGGGGCAGGTGCGCTGTGGGGACAGGGCATGCTCTGGGGGCACTGGCGGGCTGCGGGGCCGAACGCCCCCACGCTGCTCTGCAACGCCGCGGGTGGGAGAAACGCAGTGCCGCGGGTGGGTTGGGAAGGAGGCAAGGCGGCAGCAGAGGGACAGGGAAGAGAGAGTCAAGACCAGCAAGATGACAGGACTAATGACTCCACAGCAGCAGCTCCACAATTCCCCGGGCGGCCGTAACCGGGAATTGGGATATTTCTAGGACGCGAGGAGATTTGTTACTCTCTATTTGGGCAGCCACCAAGGATGGGCACATCGCCCTCTCTGCAGGACGGGTTTCCCAGTCCGACCCTCTCCCCTCGCGAGCCTGACTTCCCAGGGCAGACCCCTGCCCAAGAGGTCCCGTCCCGCGGCCCCCGCGAGCCGCCCCAGCGGGGAGGGAGGAAGGGGGGCGATCCCTGCTCCGCACCCCCGGCCACGTCGCTGCGTACGGCGGCGTAACAGCGCCATAAACTTGGAGAGGACAAAGCAGATACTAGGGGAATGCGACGAATGCCTTCAACGAGTAAATCAGAGAAATCATGTTTGACATTAATTTTCTACTCTCCACATACTGGGTATTTGGAAAACAGTGATTCATACACAGCCTCTGGTCCTGTGTGAGCACATGTGTTCATAAATATCGACAGACACGCACTGCTGATTAGACAACTGCTCCTTCTGCAGCCTAAATACCTATAATTTCAGTAGAATTTGAAAAAACAATATATCTAATATTCAACATTTCAATTGAAGTATATTCTTACAGGCTTCATATGTTTAATTAGGTAACAAAGACTGTGTATTTTCTTGGCTGATCCCTGCAGTATTTTAAATAGTTAAACCCATAACAAACAAACTAAAACTCGAATGAAAAATAATAAAACATAATGGGTTCCTGCAGATCTGGAAATTTATCCCACTCGAGGCAAGACCTTTCGATTTGCAAATCCACTTCTGAATTATAAGGCCTTCTCCTCACCGGTGGGGGTTTTTATTCCACTCCCACAGGAGTCCATTATGTATTTCTTGTGTCTATAAAACCATCCAGGAAGAAAAAAGAGGGAAAAAAGTACCATGGTTAGCATGACAAACGTTTCTCTTTTCATGCATGTGTATTCAAAATATGAAAATGCCCAAAGATATAGATAGAATTGCTGCTATAATCACTCTCTTCTCTGTGGCATTTTACAGCATATTATTTTACATGGAAACACAGCGTATGTATAGGGATACTCAGTCACCTTTGGAGAATAGCTTTCTTGAATTATATAAGATCATATAGGTACATGCAAGGCAGCTTTCTGACGGTGCAGCGTGACAGCCAACACTCCGCTCAACCATGTGGCGCTGGGCGTTAGTAAGAGAAAACATATAATCATTTCCCTCATTTTTATTCCATTTTTTTAAACATGACAGGCACCTATGAGAGACCTATATAACTCAAGTGAATTATGCAGCCCCTCTCATTTGTAAAATAAAATGCAGATTTTTACTGCTTGCTGTGCTAGATCTTCTCCCATTTCTCCGTAAGTGCATCTACGTGGGGATCAATTGATTTTAACACTAAATGAGCGATGCACCGCAAACAAGAATCTTGGGTTTCTTGCCCTTTTTTTTTTCCTGAGCTCAAAATAATAAGCATTAATTTTACACTTCATTTCTCAAAAAAATAATAGGATGTGCTCTTGTTTAAAACAAGCAGGCCTGCTGGATTCTGTCAGGCTGAAACTATGTCAGGCCAAAAGAGGAACAGAGCGCTTTGTGTAAAAGTATCATGGGGAGATGATAGTATCCTGTAATGTTTTCAGTACCTACTTTTGTCTCCAAAAGCATTTGATCCCTGGCAGACACATACTTATTTCCATACTGGTCTTGAGGGAAGCCAGTAGGAATGAGAGCTGATTATCTGAATCCTGAAGGTGAAACCTGGGTGGTGCCCACTGATGTCAAAGGCAGGCATTTGTATAAATTTTGAGGTACATAATTTACTGCCTGTTAGCGAGGATTAGTGGGTTGCACAGACCCAGCTGAACTGCAGCAGTGGAGCACATTGCTCATTGTTCGCAAGTTCAAATGCATTTGCAGGATGGTTTTAAATATGTTGATAGGGTGCTTAGTAGCACTTACACTGTCATTCTGCCCGGCTTATAGTGGGAATATGCTTTTCCATAAAGCTATTTCTGCTGCAGCAATGTGCATTTAATACATATTACAATGAGTCTCTGAGCCTCTAAGAGAACCGGCTGTAGCAGCCTCCTGGCGAGGATGCAGTATAATTAATAATGCTGTATTAAACCCATGTACTGTATCAGCTGCATTTCTAATTATAACTATATTAATGGCAATATAAAACTATGCATTAACACTGTCATGCACTGACACGTTATCAAACCAATAACAAATAGGAGGTTTGAACAATAAAAAAGCATCATCTTCACTGTTAGTTAAAACTTCTCTCTTCAACTTGATTTAATAAAGTACAATTTTCCCTTATGGAATAACCGCAATAGTCCTAAACAGAGAGAATGTTTAAGACAATCTGATGCTCACTCCTCACAACACCACGTACATCCCTTGCTATAGCTTCCCAAACCAGCATATTTCTTCTTCACTGCAGCAAATGAAGGCAATAAAGGGAAATATCTCTCCCGTACTGAGATGCACGTCCATGAGTTAACCGCACTTTTAATGAACTTTGAAATACTGTAATTCAGTGTAACAAAGCATTAATATACTGTGTTCACAGAGAACCTTAGCCCATCCATTATATCATAAATCTGCTAAAATTAAATGGGCCATGTAAAGAGTGCTCTAATTACAATAGAAGTAAATAGAAATTGCTATGAACGCAAGGAAATAAAATGAAAACTGGATGAAACTATCCTGTTTATGCAATTCATTTCCCAGTAAATAGGTAAGCAAAGGGGGAAGTTTATAGCATCAGAGAAGCGGGAGCCTCTCCACTATTTCCATCCAGGTGGCTATGGCAGACAGGGGGTCGGGCCCCACGGAGGAGGGACAGGGACGGGGACGAGAGCCCACGGACACCGGGACCACAGAGGAACCGCTTCTGCCCACGGCCGTGAGGGCACTGCTGGGCAACCTCTCTTCATTAAAAAAAGATCTACAGAAGAGCATAAGACCAAGGTCTGAGGAGAGAATAAAGCGTGACCGCTGCCAGGAGATGGCACATTCGGGCACGTTCACATCTGGTTACGGTCACGCCGGTGGCAAAGACAACGTTGCTCCATCGCCATCACTGCTGAAGCCGCCCTGCCACACGAAATGTTTGGACGTCGTCCCTCATTTCTACTTCCTCATGAGCCCCCAGGACGCGGCCGAGCCCTCCTTCCCCGCCCAGGACGAGGGTCCAGCTCCGCTGCGGAGCGACGGACCCCAGCGGCGGCCCCGAGCGGAGGCGGTGGCCGAGCCTGGCCCGCACGAGCGAGCGCACGCCTGCCCCCCGCTCCAAAGCCTCCCTGTTTAACGGCGGTATCCGCTGCGCATGTTCTTCATTTCTCTGATGAAATACGACTCCGCTTTGAAATATATTTGTATGATCGAGCATGGCACAACACTGATGTCTTTTATGAGCTGAGGATAGTTTAATAAAATCTTGCATTCCTGCTTCATCCTTATGACAATTTTACTATTATAAGTTTTCAAGGGATACGAGAGCTGTCCGCCGTGGTTAGAAACATCACTTTAATGAAAAATGATAACATAGGGACTTTGATTTTTCTAGAAACTATGTAAGCAAAACCAACAAAAATACATACACAGCCTCAAACACGCATTCTGCTTTTGCATCGGGCTTGTGAAAACGGGGTATGTTCTTCACAGCTTTCCCAGGGACGGTCCGCCCTGGCCGCGGTCGGACAAACTGACGGGTTAGAGCTACCTCTAACCCAGAAGTCAGAGGGAGCTCTGCAGGGAAGCTTGATTTTGGAAATCAAGGAGGATACAAGGAGGGAGAAGGTGCAGGATCTCTGACAAGATTTCCCCAGCGCCAAGAGGAGGCACCCATGGGTCCCCGCTAGCCACTAACACCTCAGGTGATGTAGGTGTTACAGGCATCCGTGGCCTCAGAAGGGTATTCTTCTTCAGGCTAAACCAGCCTAAGCACACAACGGGCTTTAAGCTCTTTTCATCATCTCAGGGGGCCTCAAGCTCAAAATATGCAGAATACGATGCCAAATTATTTATAGGGTAGCGTGTAAGTTCACTGCCTCCAGTACATGTCAGTACACTGCAATATTAAAGTGACCATTAAAAAGAAGCACGGTCCCACAGGGACTCGGGATGAGACTGCATGGAATTTCCTACTGAATGTAACAGTGACTTTTCGAAGCTTGCTCAAGAGCTGATACCTCTCCATGGCAGGCAGTACCCTCTGTGGTTGCAGTCCTTTAATAAAGGGAAGGTTAAATTTCAAACACATAAGATGGGTCTGCCAAGCCTGTCCTCATCAGCCTAATTTTCAGTTTACAAGAAAAATAAAATCTGAAAGTTCAAAGGAGTTCATGGAGTTGTGCATCATCTATCTGCTGACTGCAGAGTCCCAGAGGGAGCCTGACTGTGTAGCTTTATTTTAGATTTAGATATTAATGTAAGAAACTGCATAAAGACAATTTATAGAAGTGCAACACACTTTAGCACAGTAACTTTGCACTCTATCAGCTCTTCTGTGAAAATGCCTATATTAAAACTTCTTGTGGGCTAAAATTATGAGCCTGACTGTTATTCCTTAATGAACTATTGTGAAGGAACTCCAACGGCTTCCATGGAAAGGCAAACTAGTACTTTTACTAGTACAGGAAAAGATAAACACACCTTCTCTGAGTGTGGAAGCCCATATGCATACACACAGTCTGGATGAAGCTAATGAATCAGTAACAATGGCTAGAGGTTAATAATAAAAAACAAATCCGTATGCTTTCCCACACAACTCAACCCTAGCTGCGTATTTTAGTGGTTGGATACATCCACAGCTGTATTATTTCAAGTTTAATGTCAATACCTGGTAAAACTAATGTAATACAGCCCTGAACCCAGGCCTACGGCCACAGAGCCTGTTTCCTGCATTGGCGTCCCTCGTGCCATTCTATCAGCCAATAAATCTGAACATGCTGTTGTAATTCCTGGCCTCTTTGCCACCCTCTTCTCCTAACCTTGAAGCAGCTCGCGGCATTGCTGCACACCAGGAACATGACCACCCTGTGATTCTGTGGACAATATCACTTCAAAAAGCTCAGTACAGACAAACGGTAATAACTGCTCTCTAGCTGGCATCTATTCTTCTTGTGAAATTAAAAATTAAAACATCATTATACCCTTATTAAATATCCCACTGGAATAGGCAAGTGCTTTTAGAACATGCGAAGTTTTAAACCCGGTTTAAAGGAGTGTAAAAGCTTTTTTACTCATTTCACAGGCCTGGCACATTGCACAGCCTCCGCACCAGGGACAGCGAAACCACAATGTGCCCCTCTCCCACCGCGTCCAGCTCAGACCCCCTGAAGTCCAACCGTGCATCAATGGTTGGACACGACGAGGCCACCGTGACAGTGCTGAGCTGCCAGAACCAGGCTGGAGACTGCTAAAGGCAACACCTCCAGCCTTCGCGCTCTAGCCAAGTGCACGGCCTTCTCCTGCCCCACACGCGCACTCACAGGCACGCGTGCACGTAACGGCAACTCCAGCCAGCAATCGCTGGTTGAAAGACAAACCATGGATCCACTTCTCTCCATGACCAAATAGGGGTTTCTGAGGGTGAGGATTCGAGCCACGGTGGCGTGCGGCCCTGGCTAACAGGCCCACAGACCAGCCGTGCCTACTCAGCAGAGGACACTTAAAAAAAAAAAAAAAAGTGAAC
Organism: Dromaius novaehollandiae; assembly: GCF_036370855.1. NCBI lineage: Eukaryota > Metazoa > Chordata > Aves > Casuariiformes > Dromaiidae > Dromaius > Dromaius novaehollandiae. Next base: position 9,216,996 of record NC_088110.1, on the reverse strand, counting down.
CGTGTCACTGATCTTCAGATTAAAGTTTCCCAAGTACACACTGACATGATAGACTATAAATCTATCGTGTAAATAATCATCAGATTAACGGTCTCTAATAGTATATAATTAAGATGACAGACAGGCTACAAGCCAGTTGTTATCAACTACACAGCAACATGCAGATTATGAGAAAGCCTTATACCACCTTCATTATGGCATTAGGGGTTCAGAAGAACTGCTAAAAGGAGAAATAAAAACATACGCATAGCAAAATGAAAATACTTTAACACGTAGAGTTTAACTGGAGAGATACAGAAGGTTCCTTCAGGAATCAAATTAAGGTACATGTCACACTTTATATTAGTTTTTGCTAGAGTTTTAGTTATATCAGCAAGGATTGTTTCACTTTTCCTTGTATTGTTACGATGCTATAATCCCTCTTGAGTGAATACAGCTGAACTGGCAGGAGATGCCTCACTGATAACACAAGTGCTGTATAAGAATACAAACACATATCTAATTATATGAATTTTACAGCAGTGTCAGCTATGGTCAAATTAAAGTTTCCATTAGTATAGTTATCTGAGTAAAAGCCACAGTGGGCATAAAAGTTATAAATGCAAATGAAAACCAACCATCATACTATTTATGTTGCACATCGGAGCATCGCCAAACTGCTTGGAGATCGCTTGAACACTGTGCTTCTGTAACTTTGGGGCAGTTTCATCTGAATAAGTGCTAACAAACAGATGTGTTTTTTTAAATATGAATTTATAATCTTTTCTTTTTAAGAAACATTACTATTAGGCACAAGCCTCTAATTAAAAATCAATCCGTTATGGAGTCATTCTCAGCTTACTGACAAAAATTCTTCTTTAAAATACATACGGAGAAGTGAAAAAATAGAAATACCTTTCAGCTTCTTCAACCAAAAAGATCATGATAGCTGTCGAGCAATCCTGACCCCACCACTGCAGTGCAGAAGAACGGCACTGGAGCTCGCTTGTTTGTGCGAGGGGCATTCACGCAAGCCGACCCCGACACAGGCTCCTGTCCCAAACCGCTGCCCAGAGGAGCTACCCTCCCTGGCTCTCCAGTGACGAGGAAGGGAGCGTGGGGAGGCAAACCAGTTATCTTGGCTGGGGAGATGAGATGCCATTGCCAACAGAAGGAATGGAGGGTGAGTAAATAAGGTCTGTCTGGCTAAGAGAGGTGACAGATTTTGCATAGCATGAATATCTCTCAAAGCTCAGAAGTGCAAATATGCTCAAAAGAATGAAAAAGCTACCAGACACATTTTAAGTCGGGAATCCTAAGGTGCAGAAATGCATGATATTCCTTCAGGCAGTCACAAAGAAGGATCTGCATGAAAACAAGAAAATATCTCAAGCATCTCCGCGTTATGCAGACATACACTCTTTCACTATGGGAATATTCCCAAGGGGACAGACAGCACCTCCCAGCAACGCTGATGGGATCTGCTTGATTAACGCTCCACAGCCCAGGTGGGGAACATACCCTGTAGTAACTTCACCTCTAAGAAGAGAAGAAAAGCTATAACCCAGTGGCTTTTTGGAAGAGACCTCACTGCCACGCCATGACTCGGCACAGTACAGACCACAAAGTTACTCGGGGTGGCACATTTCTAGAATGCAAACATTGATTACAATACTTCAAGCCTAAAACCCAAACAACATCACTTTTACATTTGTTATTCATTCTGCCAGACAGCTTGCACCCTTCACGCACGATTTAAAGCTGGTTTTGTCCAGCACAAGGATCAGAAGATCCAGCAAGGAAACCCCTGCTCTGAACTGCCTGCAGATGCTATGTGCAGGTATCGGGCACCGCAGCCACCCGCGTAAGCAGGACGGCAACGCAGAGAGCAACCTGCTTCCAGCCTCCCAGACTCAGAGTACTTTGGCTTTCGCCTTTGTAAACAAATCCCTTTTTATTTTATTATGTGAGTAGTTCAGCCAGGCATATGGCTGTTGGCAGATACACTATCACTGAACAAGACGACCAGCTTGGCTTTATTTATTTTTTTGTAAACATATTTTCTTCATTTTGTATGTCATTATCTTTTTAATCCATTAAGGAAAGCCATGTGCAAACCCTTATGCTGTAAAGAGATTCCAAAAAACATAGGGGAATTGTGACAGAAAAGTTAGTATAAGATGGAAGGAAAATCTTTTATTTTTGCTCAAAGGGACCTGGAAACACTGATCTTATGACGGTGCTGAACGAGGCCCTCTTCCAGTCATGGAAAAGTGTGAGCAAAGAAAAAGAAAATTTTCAAAAAAAGAAATTTTCACAAGTAAATGATATCCAGGAGGACCTGACAGCTCATTAACAGTGAGACTCCAGCAAAGTTGTATTTGTTTAAACATAGCCAGATCTCAGCCTCGTGGCGTTGAACAGGCTTCCTGGGTGCTCTGCGACTGTACTTGCTCCCAGAAGTTACAATAAAAACAACCGCCGCCACCACCACCACCGCACACGAAGAAGCCCCCCAAAGTCACCAGGAGGAGACAGCCCGCTTTGGCACTGCACACCGACCCGTGGGGCTGCTGCAACGAGGGACCAGACCCCACGTAGACGTGGGTATGGCTATCTGGAGAGGTTCAGCTGTACTAGGATCGCTGTGGAGAAGGGCCCGAGGTGCACGCGCAGAACTGGAAACCGACTGAGGAGCCTGCACCGAAAGAGCGCAGATGAGGAGGAGCGTATTCCACAGCACTGCAAAAGTTACTGCGAAAGAAGGAAAAGTGAGAGGGAAAAAAATATCAAGCTGCTTTTCAGCTGCTCCCTCAAATAAAACAAGATCCTAACTCAAACTGTCATGGAGTCCCTGTTTGAACCAAAAAGAAGGGTCAATAAAGGTTTGTTAGAGACCTGTTATCCACCATTTTATTCTTTATTTTTCTTGTGAGTTCTCACTTTAAGCTCCAACACAACAATCAGCATTAAGAAGTCAGCATTTGCTGCTGTCACCCCAGAGAGGGAGGAAAGATACAATCGTATATATGCAAAATAGGTGAGAACTCTGATAACAATACTTTGCCTGTAGGCAAAAATTGACTTTTTAAATGGCAACTACTATCCTAATGTTAACCTAAGACCCACCCTTGCAGGATTTTCCTCTACTTAGTAAAAACAAGTTACACAACGGAAGGAAAGATAAAGAATTTGGGTACCTACAATGACAACATGGGGACCATTTTAAAGGGAAGGGGGGAAACAAAATCATAAAATAAAAATAAAAGGTCAATCTGATTAAGCGATGAATACTTTTGCTATAGAGAGATGGAGAGGGGTGAAATGGTACCTCTGTAGTCGTACAGTCAATAAGCAGCACAACCAAGATCCGTTCCCCCAAGCCCCGACCGCCAGCTCCCCAGGGCCAAGCAGCAGGCAGCACTCCTTCCCCTACCGCGCAGAGACTCCTCGTCTCCCCTTGCACAGAAATCCTTGCACGTACAACACAGCATTTGGGAAAAACTGCCTAAATGGTACGGGTCTCAAAATAGAAATTTTGGAGACCTGGGGCAGACCATGCCTCATCTTTTACATTTCTATTCCTTGTGATTAACAACAGGAAATTTATTAGTGCACGAGAGAAAGGGTGAAACCAGGACTCTGTTTCTAACAGCACTAGAAGCTCGAGAGGCCCCCGAAATTCAGCCGGTGCAACTCAGACACCTGCATGCCCCAGCAGGGCGAGGGGAACGAGGCCGGGGCCACCCAGATCTGCACTCGAAAGCCCCCTCTGCCCGTCACCGAGCTGCACTCAACGGGCGCGATGCACGTCCGGGGAAGCCATGTGAAGGCAGCGCGGCGCGCACAACAGTTGCATCTTTGCAGTTAGATGAGCATCAATTATGCATTGTATCAAAAAATGAAATGCTAGAGCATGGAGCGACTGATTCAAACAAGCAGCATGAGCAAACCAAATGCCAAAAAAATGAAAAATATGTCCACAACTGTCGCATACCACTTGGCAACTTTTCACGTGACACTGCTGACCATCTTTCATTGTGAAGGTCTCACATACTTGGGAAGAGACTACAGAAATATTCAAAGATACAGTATTTGTATTTTGAATGTTAATTTGACACAAAGGAGTGTGCATGAGGGAATGTTTATAATCAGCACTCCAATAAACTCACAAATGACTCTAGTATTTTATAAGCTTGTTAGAAACAAATCACTCCCTTAGCTTATATTTACTTACTGATGAATCATAAAAGGCCTCAATACACAAAGAGTAAATTCAAAAATGTTTTCCTCTTGTTTTATCTTCTATGACAACACTGAAACCCTCTCGTTTAGGCTATGAATCTCAGCCATGCACCTCATGGTTTTATGCCTAAACGTCCATTTCCCTGTAACAGTGCAAGTAATTTTGAACCACAGTTCCTCCCCGCAAACCCACTGTAAAATAGTTGCCCTGATCGAGAGCTCAGCTGAACTAGTTCAAGTTGCCTCCTGTCCTTATGTTGCCTGGAGAGGTGTCTATGGGAGCAAATCCAATTGTGCTAATTTACATAATGATGAAGCTCTCGTCTGAGTAGTCAGTCTTAGGAGGAATAGGAGAAAATATTCACTGCCTTCTAAATAAATGTAAAAGAAAGCAAAGCAAAATGCACAAAAAGAGATTCTGCACTACATTTACAAGCGTGTGCAGGTCCTGAACAACTGTATGGGCTGCAAAGTACATCAACTCCTTCAGTTGGTTTTCAAAGGCACAAGTGAGGTATCGATACAGGCCTCGATTACCATCAAAATATCCTTTACATTCTGTCTGTGCAGCAGACCAATAATTGACCACAGCTGAAAACCCCTTTTAGCCTGTTTAAAAACACTATGACACTTTAATGCAATACAAGTCATGCTTCAGTGGACAATATAACACCTACACCTCCAAACGCTATTAGTTATACACCAGCTCAAACCAATAACGCTCTGGTTGCAAGCACGGGAGACCAGTGCTAGACATCTACTTCTGGCAGTAACTGCGCTGCATTATCAAAGTGTGACATGATAGCTGAATTTTGGAAGTAATTGCTTCATAGGTCGGCATACCGTACTCATAACCAGCGAGCAACGCAAATGGAGGGAAACAAAAGTTGGCAGAACAATGCCTCATTTTTCTAATGTAACTAAGTGCTGCATGCAGTAATGGGAGTGGTGGGAATACTCAGCTTTATGCTCTTATTTACCAGATAGAAAGAATACTGGGTTATTCTAACGCACGTTTTTACTTAACGTACAGTTATGCATTGCACAAACATTTTATTGTGGTCTGTAAAGATGATCTATCTACAGTAGCAGAAAAATCATGCACCACGCTCAAGCCTAAGTGCTCGCAGCAGACAGACGAACGCACAGTGACTTTGCACGTATAAATGTAACACGGACTTTGATTCTCGATGGCCAGATTGCTTCACGCACAGACATCAAACGCACCTACGCTGCCCTTCAGAGACAAGCCAAGCGCCACTGCGGGCGCAGCTGGCCGGACCCGTGTCAGCGCCGCGCTACGACGGTGCCGTGGCCAAGGGGATGAGCACGGCCGGGGCACCCGCACCCCACAGCGGGGAGGGGAGGCACGAGGTGGGACCGGGAGCTCCGGCATGCCAGCCCCAGCCCCGGCTGCTCACCCCCCTCCTGCGCTAGGAGACTACGGGTGAATGCAAAGTTTGAAGGAAGGCAGAGAAAAGGCTCATAAAAATGCTCTTAAGGGACTGAATCTCTATGAAAGAAGGCAGGTTCTTGTAAGATTTTGCAGCAGTTTCTGCAACCCGTGCCGTACAGCGACTGGCCTGGCGGTACCGGTGTGATGCCCTGAATCGCTGCTGCAGAGCCTGGCGGCATCAGCAAGGGCTGCCTGAACTCGGGCAGCCTCGTGCTATTATTGAGCATCATTCAGACATGCATCGAGCTGAGCTGATTAATCGCCACAAACATATTCCTTACAGCTAAGGATCCACGTTTCTGGAGTGCATTATAAGATGCTTTTATTTCTGGAATTTTTAATGGCAGTTACAAGAATAATACTATTTTTTAACTGGTGCACAAGCCACAAAGCATTAGTGTAAGAATTTACCAGGAGGTGCAAAGTTGACAACTGGTGCACTTTCAAAATCTGCTTATGCTGAAAAACAAGACTCGAGGCCTCAGCGCCACTGTCACGGGCTTCTGTGACCTCCGAAGGCCACGGCGGCAGGGCCTCCTCCAGCACCGCCGAACGGACACAGCCGGCCCTTCGGCCCGCTCGGCCGCCCAGTCTCACTACCGCTGCGGAAGTGGGGCTGGGGCACCTGCAGAGCACCCGGTGCCGGGGGCGGGGGCAGCAGACGGGGCGTGCGGCTCGTGCTGTGCTCTTGGGCAGTGGTTTGGAGGAGGAAGCCAAGGACACGGGAAGGTGGAGGAGCTACCTGGCACGACACTGCTGACTGGCCTCCTCCACACTTGCAAATCACTCCCACGCAAAAGGGCCTTTGCTTCCCGTTGTTAAAAATAATACGGTGCATCCAGCATCGGAGCCGCTGGGTTTGGCTCTGGGGCAGGTCTGCGTTTGCAGAGCAATGCCCGCGTGAGAGGCTGCGAAAGCAGAGAGCAGCAGCCCGGCATGCAGCCTGCTCCCTGCGCCCGCCCCGCGCCACGGCCAGCAGCTGGCTCGGCTCCGGCCCGCCGTACGGCCGGAAGCACGCAGGCACCACGCTCGGAGCCGGAGAAGTCCTTGGAGCGCTCAAAGGGCAGCATTTCAGCCCAGAGAGAGAGCTGCAGACTCATCTCAAACCCCTTCAGTAAACAACAGCTTCTTTAAACGGGCAGCAGGAAAAAACATCGTTTTTCAGAGAGGAAGACGACGGCGGTGACAGAAGCGTGGCCATCTGAGACCCTAACAGCAGGAAACAGCTAACGGGAAGCACGGCCCGGCCGCGTCAGGAACACGTGGGCAAGGCCGGCGGCCGCGGGGCGCCCGCCTGCTGTGCCGCCCGGAGCCAGGGACCGAGCCGGACCCGCACGCTGCCGTCCCGCCTGCGACCCTGTCGTACCCGAAACGTGGGCGCGGAAGAGAAAGAAGTCACCTCATGAGGGGAACAACAACAAAAAAGCTTTCAGGTGGGGAAGGGGCACGAGCGTCTGAATGACGGGGTGCAAACGAAGTACGCTGTTCTCATCGTTCACCAAAGCTCCCCCAAGGATGGGGATCTCCAGCACTGTTCTGGGATAGCCATCTATTTTTGACGGCTTCTATGGAGAAATGGAGCTCCTTAAGAAACTGTGAAACAGTAACATTTCTGCTATTCTTCTTCAATAAATACATGAAGATTCTGCAGGCCAGTTTGGAAAACCTGCTCCTTCTGTAGAAGCAGTAAGTAATAAGTAAACGTAAGTTATGACTGCGTGTTAGTGAAACATGGGCGTCTTTCTTGTGTGTCATCAAGTTTTGTGATCAGGTCAGAAGCAGTTGCTAGTTTTAGGACAAATCACAAAAGAGGAAAAACGTCTACTGCATCAAGATTTTATACCAAATATTTCTGCCAAGAGTGTCTGTACCAGAAGTTACTGCCTCAAAGGTTAGTTTAGTTTCACACGCGGAATTATCTGGTGCGCTGCACCGGCTGTAGATGCAACGGGTTCACCTGGGCTTGGCAGCCACCAAGATCAAGCGACAACTGAAGCATCTCATCACTTGTGTTTAACGGTGGAGTCACGTGGGTAATTAACGCACAGACGATCGAGCACCCGCGGTATCACTCCTTTCTCGGAAACCCAGAACTTCTGCACAAACAGCATAAAACCTTGCTCCTCTCCTCCCACACCTCTCCCGCCTGCCCTTAGCTAAAACAAGCGTACCGGGCAGTGGTACGCCTGCCGTAGTGAAAATACACAAAACGTCCGTGCGCTTGGTGAAGGACACCTTGCAGGGGAAGCAGAGGGTGGCACAGAGCAGCCCTCGCTGCTCACCCTGCCCTCGCTCACTGGAGGAGGAGGAGGAGGAAGAGATGGCGGCGGCGCTGCCTGGGACAGCGTAAGGGTTGCTACACGGGCATAAGGGCTGCTACACGGGCTTACACCTATGCCAGTTTTTTGGGGGGGGTTTTTGTTTGGTTTTTTTTTTTTTTTGTTAGTAATTTTTGGTCTCTGGTAGGATGAACACATTGCACCCCTTCCCTGCAAGACCCTTAAAGGCCTGGGCCCTCCGTGTCCCATTCACGCTCTCCGTGGAAACCTGGGAGTGACGGATGTGAATCCTGCTGGCCGCCCAGCACCCTCCGGGTTGATGCGCTGGCCAGGGTTTTATTCCTCCCCCTCTCCCGAGGGAGCAGGCGGCCGTGCTGCACGGCTGCGGCCGAGGTGCCCCGCCGGAGCCGTGTCAGCTCCGGGCAGCAGCGCCGCGGCATTGTCTGGGAACAATGCGCTTTGAACACTGTTTATTTCCAGGAATAAAAACAAAACAAAACAAAGCAAAACAATCCTCAAACAGCTGGCAGGACACGCAGAGCTGGGGCCGGGCAACGCCGAAGCGCGGCTCCTCTCCCTCCGAACAGGCATGCTTTTGTCGGGAAGGAAGCCGGATCAGCTGCTTTCAGTCATCACCTTTCCAGGTCTAAACCAGATGCCTTGGGCACTAACGGTGGAAATCCCACGACTTCCTAACAGACCGGTTTTGCTGGGCCCTAGTAACACCAACAGCCCTGTAACGTGCTGCACTGAAAAAAATCAGAGAATCCCAGACACAGCTTTGGGACTTGGTCAAAAATGATGTGACAAGCAATTTGAAAAGCAACTCAAAATCTGCAACAACATTTAAACTGTTATTTGGCAAGTGTTTAAAAAAAAAAAAAAAAAAAAGAGAAAAACAAAAATCAACAATATTAGTGTATTCCAGCTAGGCACAAGCGAAATCAGAGGAAGGGCTGCCCCTCACAATCCTTGCACTGCAGTTCCTCTGTTTTCCTGGTATGTTTTCGTTTACCGTGCTTGGGATTAGCCTTGCACGCTCACGGGTGCCCCGCCAGCGGAGCACGGCTTTTTGTCAGCAGGGACTTCCAGCAGCAGGCAGTGTGGACGCTAATAGCTCTAGCAGGCCATGCATCTGCATGTCAGACATCTGAAACAATATTTGAGCCCAGGTGTTGCGTCTCTAATTATTACAGGGTCTTTACCACACACTCACATGCGCAGAGTTTAAATAGCAGGTGAGGATATTTAAGTGTTTTATTGTACCATTTGGTTTCCTTTTGCTTTTCAAAACAAAGGAGATATTAATCAATAAAGATTTTTTAAAAAATTAATTATCACCATCATCAAGTAAAGCTCCCCGGTGTCTAGCTCTCTAACGCCTGCCCGTGTCATCTCCAATTCCAGTGAAGAATCTGTCATCTACGCACTGTCCTCATGTTTGGGAACCTTAAAATACTATTAAAATCAATTCAATTGGTGTCAAAAGCTCTCATTCTTTTTGCATCCACCAGTACAGCTGTAGTATTCATCAGATTTTTACCACCAGGATTAATGTTATAAAATGTCACTTGCTACAGTAAAATTTATCAACATTATTATATACCATAGAAACTGCCACCACAGACAAATGCACTACATTAAAATTTTGTCTAGAGCTCCCTAGAGGAAACATTTGCTGCAATTTGTATAACAGTTTATATATTTATGCTATTTAATGGTACAAAGCAATAATTATGACTTCATTCACTGATAAGCAACAGCATTATATAAATCAGATGCGGATTTAGAACATGCCAGCTTTGTCACTGGCCTACTACTTGTAAATTATGTTGCTGTTAAAAAAAAAAAAAATCTAAGCAAATATGAGTTAGCAGCAGGAAGCTAATAATGTGCCTCCAGCTGTTCCAGTTAACCTGCAAATGTGGCCATCTGCACCTCAGGAGAAAAAGAAAAGGAGAGATAGAGGCAGGGAGGAAAAGGAGAGAGAGGAGAGAAGCTACCGCCAATGCCGGCACAAAGCCTAGGCCCAGAGCAGTAGGAATGACCTTGCTCCTTATGACCAGACAAGCACATATTTAAAATCAGAAAAGTTACTAAAGAATAAAGGACCTTTTCTCCCCTAGACCCACTGAAAAAAAAAAAAAAATCTTTTCCACTGCCTTTTTTCTGGAACAGGCTGTCTTTCACCTCTGGGGTTATTATTTACTGCATTGCAGGTTTGTCCAATGAACACATTTTCCTTACAACTTCTGCCTTTCATTTCTACTTTTTAACACCTCTTCACAGACCCACCTTGTATTATTAAAAAAATATATAGTGCGTATTGTAATAGATTTATTCCTGCTTCAGACAATTTAAAATGGATCTGCAGGGCACAAAGATGGAACTATCAAACAAGGCCAAAATTCTCAGATAGAAAGTCACAGATCTTCCCGTGAACAGCCGCTTTAGTCCTCGCTTTGGATTCATGGGGCTGAGGTGTTCCTGGGACGTGCGCGTAGTGCTCACTCAAAGATCATTGTATAAGAGACCTCTGTGAAATCTGGGTCATAAGGAACTGTCACAAAATATTCCCTTTGACATTCATCCAAAACCTGAAGATGCAGTGGCTGAAAGTGCATCTCCTGTACCAGGTTACACTTTGGTAATTTGACAGCTGTTTATTACTCAAAATTCCCCGATATTCTTGTTCCCAAGTGCTCCCAACACCCCATCCCAGCCTTGAAAAGGACAGGGCGAACCTCAAAGGGCCTCAAGAGACTTTTTTTTTGAGGTCTGATTCTGTAAAACAATGAACTGAACTCCTACGAAGGGTTACGAGATCAGAGGGGTCAGCATCCCTTGCTGGAGTAGCTGAGCACCTCACCTCCTGCCCTGCTCAGCAGGGCCTCCACGCTTCAAATCCACTGAGGCAGCCCCAAGAAAGTCTTGTTCTGACACAGGCTAATGAAGTAGCAGTCAGTCTTGCGATGCTTAAACAGACTCAGGATTATAAATCATTTTTCAGTTAAAAAAAAAAAAATCACCTTGCTTCTTCCAAAAGCAAGCAGTCCAGTTCTTTTATTTATTTCCTCATTTTAGGTGCATATCCACTTGCAATACTCCAAGTGACATAATTTTAATAAAACTCTTAAAACATTGAAAGTTGCCCAATATGCTGAATCTTCCCCAAACTCGCAGGTAGGCAGGGTGACCACCAGAGCAGAGCATAGTACAGTAATAAAGCATATGGGGTCTGCAGCTGAAAAATGTTGTATGGAGCCAACAAGATTTTTCACCAAAGAAAATGATTTATCTTCATGCCAATTTGTGCGACTATAATTCATTCCATTGCTAACCCCATTTACAGGGACTTCTAACTCACTTGAAGATTAACTTTGGCATACATAATTTCTAAGGAATAAAACCACTTTTTTTTCTTGGGAATACCAAATTTGCTTTAAACTGATGAGCTGTGATACTGTTAAGGTATGTGTTTGTTTCTAAAGCCTCCTTTAATGATTTTCTCTGTTTAAAGGAGTTTTGTGACACATTGTTGTATAAATTGACAAGTTCATGGTATTTTCAAGAGAAGTAATTGCATCCTGATGGTGCATGCAAAGCAGTTACTGCACATTTTTTCCAAACATTTTCATTACAGTTTGGGGAGGTTGGTGTATGTGAGAAAAACTGTGATTCGTGATAGGTTAAAAAACCAATAGTTTCATGATAAGTCCATAAGTTGCCATTATTTACCCTTTGAATTGTGTTAACCAATGCTAAGTGTCAGCAGTGAATGGTACTAGCCATCTCTCCCGGGGGAAATGATCATTTCAGGTACAACTGTAACTTAGCTGTCCTTTACAAGAATAATTTAATACAGAAATTGCCACATCGTTGAAAGCAGTTGGGGTAATGCTGAGCTTTCCCATAAAGCATTGAGAACATCAGTTACAAACAACACACATGAACGCTGCAAGTGCTGATGAATAACTGCATTTACATGGGAGATTTTCTGCACCCTAGTACAGTTCTTGTGTTTAACCAAGTCCTGCTTAATTATACTAAACCTGAGTTTGGTCCATTGGTATCTCCAAGGGCAGATAACAAGGAAAGCTGCTAAATATCTACTTCAAATTAATACATGTTCACATGCCCCTCAATCACCATCAAGATGGGTGATTAATAACTCATGTTGCGCAAATTGTGTCTATCTGTGTATACGGTGTTACTCAGATGCTTCTGTTGACCAAGTTTCGAACACCATTCTCTGATGCAATGCCATGCATCTACTTTCTCACAAGAAAAGAGCACAAGAAAAAAGCAAGGTCCTAAGTATATTCAAATGACCAGTAATCCTCATTTATAAAGAAACCCTTTCGTATTGCCTCAATGAGCTGGGAGGGTCATGTCAGATGTGCTCTTATGTGAGCATTAATAACACGAGAGAGAGAAGCAGAGGAAAAGGGGGATGAACAGCTATTTCCAAAACCACTGATAGAGACATGGTGAAAATGCACTGCTCTAAGATCTAAAACCACATATTTAATCTATTTATTTTGTCAGAATACTTTTGTTCCCCTGCTAGTGCTTATACAGGTGGTGGGTCTTTGGAGAGGTCTGCCAGCACCTTCTCTGCCTCTTCTCAGCACATGGGAAATCTCTCTTTTACTTGCCAACCGGCATTCCTGAGGGTACATAGGGTCTCGCCATCACGTGCCAAGGAACAGAACAACAACCAAAGTAAGCCTGAACTTAGCGATAAAAAAATTTGACTGGAAAAATTTAACTCCCAAAGAGACTCTATGAGAAAGGTCAAAAGACGTGGCCAAATGAAGGGCCCTCACTACCTCAACAGAACCACAAGTACTAAGACAATGCAGTTACAACACACAGGTGAATAAACCAAACCATCTATTTGCACAGAACTGTACATGTCTGCAAAGTCTGGGATATAGTTACCGGAAAAATACCTACAAGCTCACAAATAATGCTATGACATTTTTGTTCTCTCTTTATTGACCGGAACAATTTGGTCTGGAATTATTATGCAAGCACTAGAAATGCAAAATGGATTTTTAATAGAACTGTGTGTGAAAAAGACAGAACAAAAGTTAATAAAATATGTTAAAGTGACTTCCATAACACTGGTTTATGTAGCTCTCCACAGAAGTAGGCACTCTAAGCTACAAGTTAATCCTGACAATTTACAACACATCGTAACTCACTCCTGCTGTACCGAGGAATCATCTCTAAAGTGCAGGCGATCTTACAATCATAGATGAACTACGACACTTAAGCACAATGAGATAAGTTTCACGGTGTCAGTCCTAATTTTGAGCCTTGACTTTGATTTTCCCTGCCTTGGTGGGTTCCATGCAGACCCTCAGTGTTACTCTAATGTAGCTTTTTTGTGGTTTTAATATGAATATTGTGTCAAAGATCTGAGATATTAAGAATGACAATACATTATTACTGCAGCAGGGAAATCTCCAGAGTCCTAGAGGCAGGATTTCGAAAACCACAGTCAAAAATCAATAGTAATCCACAAGAATTCATAAAGGAAACATGTCAGGTAGCATCTTTGAAGAGAAATTTTAAATTTTGTTTTAAGCAGGCTGGACAAGTACAAGTCATTTAAAAGACAAAGAAGGAGGAGCGCCTGCCACCGCGTTGGGGGCTGCAGGAGCCCTTCGCGCCCCGGCTGGGCGCCTGCCGCCTCCGCGGCGTCACCACGGGACCCACCACCCCTGCAGCCGGGCGCACGGGCAGCGGGACACAGCATGGCCGCGAGGGGAGGCTGCCCGCCTCCCTCGGCGCCGCGCACAGCCCGCAAGAACAGGTTACCTCCCTCGAAACTAGCTACGTCTGATGGAAAGTAGGAAAAAACTACACTTCCTGGTAACAAATGTGGTAATGAGAAGAAAACGCCAAGAGCTGCACATGCTCTCCTTGGAGAAGCTCAAAGTCAGACAGCCGTCTGCAAGGTAGCACCACTCATCCTAGTTCGGGTTGGGCTTACATAACCAAAGATATCCACAGTTAATTAACTAAACGTTTCATTTGTATATGTCTAACTATGTATTAGTACCGTGTTATTGAAGCATCCTAATCATCCTCCCGGGAAGATGCCTGCTTAGCTAGCTGGGGTAAGGCACGGCACGGCACGCGGAAACACCCGCCGGGCCAAGGCGGGCGCACGGCCTTCGCCGTCGGAAAGGCTGCCCTGGCACCAGACACGTCAGCGTGCAGCGCACACTTTATTCCCTCCACTCAGATCACTCACCCGCACTTCCACGCGGAAAGGAGCATTTGGAAGAAAATCCAAGTGGAAAGGTGCTCAAGATAAATGGCCTGGCTCTCTTAAGTCCAAGTACGCAGCAGAACTGCGGTGCTCAGAAGGAACCCGAAATATTTCTCTGGACCTCACTATTCACTACCAATTTGCACAACAGAAGAGCTGGGTTTGAGGCACAAAACAGGTGAAGCTATAGGCAAAGGAAGCCCACAGTGTTTTGAGTCCAAATCCAGTGAAAGATATGAAGAGTTGGCCAAACGCTCCCAGCACCTTCCCACAGCCCCGCGGTCCCTGGGCCTTCCCTGCTCCTCACAGCAGCCCCAAAGCCTCTGCCAGGATTTTGGAGGGGCAAAGCCCAGGGGCTGCTCCTGTGGAGGTGCTGCAGGGTACTCCACTGCCACCCAGGAGACTCCAGAACGGCTTTTAAAGGGATTACACGGCGCTGCCGAGCTGGGCGACGCAGGGCTCCACTGAACGGCCGAGGAGGAGCCGCGTGCGATGGCCACCGCGAAGCCGTGCGGTGATGAGAGAGGCCTCCGTCCGCAGCCGGACTCCTGCCAATATCGGGGAACGCCACGAGAAATTGCAGCAGGCTTTGAGGGCAACCACTGGGCACCGGTTCCTGCACACGGACTATTTATTATGGGTATTATTTATTAATTTATGTAGATTAGCAGACTGCATGACCAAAACCATGCCCCAGCAATGAAGGGCATCGAGGCTGGCAGCATGGGCTTGATCCAAAGCCCACTTCCATCATGGGAAGATTTTTCACCAATTTCAGCAAACTTTGGTTCATGTGGGCCATGAAGGCACTTGGAGGAGCTGCTTTTACTGGAGCAGTCACAGCAGTGATAGCCGAAATCTCCGTTGCAACGGCTCTGTCACAGGTACCACGGGACGACAAACGCATTCAGAATGCCCTACTCATACTAGATTTGCTGGATCTCAGTTGCAGAATCCTCCAAAGTGCAATATCCAGTACTACAAAATCGTTTAAGCTTATATTCACCTTTCTACTGCATATATCAGGCCCAAGCACGAAGGATCACTTACCGTTTCCAGAGAAGAGTCCTTTGCCATGCACTGACATGCGAGACAAAGTTCTATAAAATCTTTTCTGGTGCTTTGTTTTCAAGTTAAAAAAAAAAATTAGCACCATCAACCCACTGACAGCTAAAAATTAACATACTGAAACATATTGCTGCTCATCTTGCTTCCCCCATACCCTGCACCTATTTATTCCTGAGACAGCAGCACCCACTTCAAGAATGATTTTTTCCCCCTCCTTTCATCAGACCAAATTAGGAGGAACTCCACTAAAGTCAACAGTGCCACACTGATGAAAAAATTAATCAGCAGTGGACTCACACCCTGGGATTTTCTCAAAAATTTGACAGATCTGTTTAGTACTGAATTCTCAATCTGCCCTAGTTAACCAAATGCACATTGGAAGGGCATTAAAAGGACACAAGATGTGCTAATATTTCCTAAATAAACTTTAAAAAATATTGATAAAAGTAACATTTCTAAGATATTCCAAAGCAAAAATTCTTCTCGACTCCGAGTTTAAACACATTTTTTTGCTGAACTGCCTGCTCTTCTCTCCCCGCTAGCTCTCACTGCCGAACTCCCAAACCTGCGACTCTCATCATCAATAAGTGGCACAAATACATTCAAATAAAGGGGCTCAGCAAAATTAGCCGCTTGCAGTTACTGCCTTATCCACAAGAGAGCACAGTAACCTGAGTACACACAGAGCCTTTTGTAAATGCCTAGTGTGCGTACCGAGCACTGTATAACTCAAAAATTATAATTAAAATGTCTTAGCTCCTGTATTTATAGTAACATTTAAACTACTGTGCTTTCTTGAAGTCAGAGTCATTTACTTGAGAACAGCACACTTTATGGTGAACAGATCTTTGAAACTATACCACGGGGATATGGCACAGCCACATGTAACTCAATATATGTCAACAGCTGTAAAAATATTGGTAGGAGAAGGGAAGAAAAAGCCATGAGCCCAGATCAAGTGCCCCGTCTCTCACATCTGACTGCATTCAGATTCGCCCTCCCTCCTTTCCTCCCCGCCCCCCCCAAATAATTGGGCAATTTTGGTGCAAGCTGTCATAAAAGCCAGGGCTTCTTTTGAGGTTGAATGATCAAAAAGGTTATAAATGAAAATGATTTCAATGTTGGAGGCCTAGCGAGTGACCAAGGCACTTTCTGTAGCAGAAGGGTTTGTTCTAATCTTACCCACTGCACGCTTTCGTCAGAGCATATTCCTAGGGAGTTCACAGCTCCCCAGGGCGAAGCTACAGTAAATTCTGCCTAATCCCCTCTGCATACAAATGAGCCCCTGGTAGGAGAAACTGCAGGGTCAGGCAGCTTATGCACAGCGCTGAGTCTCCAGGTCTGCGCCTGCAGAAAAGCAAACAAAATGGCATGATATTTTCTTCTTCTTCTTCTTCTTTTTTTTCAACGGGACAAGGTTCCTGAAAAATAAAGGCTTAAATCCCTAAATGCCGGAGAGGCTAAGGAGAGAGGGAAACGAGCACCGGGGGAAAAGATCGCCTCTCGGCGTGCGTGCGCAGGCAGCGCAGTAAACAGACAATGTTATCTGCTTAAAAAAATTAACAAATCGAAACTTTGGCTTGACTAGGGTGGGCTTAGGCTAAAATTTAATGCAAAAGGAACATGGGCGCAAGATAAAATATTTATTAGCCTATTATAAAATAGCAAGATCTAATCCTGCATCTTCATTGGCCGGCAGCACCACATCAAGACACTACAGAGCATGGAGTCATTTATATTCATTCCCTGGCATTTCAAGCAAGTCTTTAAATGTTAAATTCTGCACCTATTACTGCTTTAAAATTCTTAAGCATTGCTTAATGCATGATGTGATTAATTTTTCCAGCTGTGCATTATTTAATCACAAAGCATATTCTTTTTATAATTATTAACTCTTCATAATATGGGATACCTCTCTTTCACAGAAATTACTTTGAACTTTTTGGATATATGACACCAGCAATGACTGGAGCTGTTTGCACAGCCGGGAACTACCCCAGAGCACTGAGAAATGAAAGCGCTGGGGTGCAAAATTGCCCCTTCTAGAGACGCTGAGCGCCTAGTGCTGCCAGGGATTCGGCGAGGGCTCGGGGCGCTCCAGACCTCCCGGGGTCCGAGGCAGAGCTCGCGGTGAGAGCGTCTCGCAGCTTTTGGCTCTGTAGGGCCTTTGAAACTCCCCTGCACCTGGATATACACGAGCCCAGCACGGCTGCGCTCTGCAGCCATTTAAACTGACCTCGAAGATGCCATCCTGTGACATTGCATGCAGTGGTTTTTATATGCAGTTTTCATGTATTTACGTATTCCCATGTCTTCCCAGTCAAGGCATAGAATTTTTTTCAATTTTATAAATACTGTCAAATTTGGGTTTCTTAGAGGTAAGCCTGCAAACTATAGAGACATTTGTATGCTCTAAAATGCAACCTTACAAATTCTGGCTTAGGCCCCTCCTTAATTTGAAGCTTCATCAGCTTAAATCATTTTCTAACATTTTCTGTGCTGAAAATTGACTCATTTGAACCTTGTAAGCTCACCCAAAAACTTACTAGCTAATGCTTTCTACAGTCTGGTTTTACCAGAAAAAATTAAAAAGCAAAATCTAACCAACGAAACCCAAAATCTTCTTTTGGGAAGCGCTGCCGTACAGCCGCTCCCGCGGACGCCGCGGGCGCTGCGGGATAGAGCCGGCGCCGAGCCCGCGGCGGGTGGGCAGGCACAGGGGCACCGCGAAGCAGCACCTCTTCCCACCCACCCACCCACGGCCCCGTCCCTGCCTCTCTCCTCGGCGGAGACCTCCCGGCCAGGAGCCGCGCTGCCGCAGGGCCCTCCGCAGCCGCAGAAGGGGCTTTGGAGGCGGCAGCGCTCCCCGGACCCGCCGCGAGACACGCCGAAACGCGTTGTGCCGTGCTGCAGCCGCGAGGAATCGCAGGCTATGAGCGGCACCGCCGCGCTGAAGGGGAAGCGTGCACCACTCCGCGGAAAAAAACAGTCTCCCATCGCAATCAGGAAACTGTGTTATAGGGATGACCTTCTGACACAAAGCACAAACGTATCAGTTTGCCGCTTTTTACATGCTTCTGGTATTTATCTGTTCTGCACTCCCAACTCAGCTTTTAATTAGACAAACTCTCAGGAAAGTCAACAAGAGTTTGGTCTGGGTTAAGACATAATTGGATCACAATTCCAGGGGCAACAAAGGATAAAACGTACTTCCCCATGTTCTACGCAGGCACCAAAAACGCAGCGTCTCTGGAATTTTAAAATTGAACATTCCAGTGGGGGAAACCGGAGCAGCGGCTCCTCCGCTTTCCCCAGGAGGAAATCCTCCGCTTCGCCGCTGCGAGCCCAAAGGCGCCGCGAACGGCGCCGCACTGCGGCTACGCACCCGTGGCCCGGTGCCTGACCGCGCGAGCTGCAAACGGATGAACGGATGAAGCGATGGCATAACTGGATGCCACATCATTAATGCATCCCACAGTAATGTTGAAATACCTCTGAAAGGGCCCCACAAATAAGCTGGAATCAGTTTTATAACTCACCTATGATACGTGCTCAAGCATAATTACATTTATAGGAGATGCTAAAGCTAACATAGGCAGTGTAAAGGAGGATTTGTTTAGACTCTATTTCCTACATAGGGCAAGGACTGAATAATTGAATAGCCTAGAAGGCAATGTCAAAGCGTGGCAGCTTTCACCAGGCATGTTCCACCATAAGGCTGAAAAACACAGGCAGAGTGGCTGTAGACTAGAAACGTGCAACATCAAACACCTCACCTTGCATCTGTGCTTTATGAGAAGGCACATATTTAAAATACTGATAGAACAAATAAGGCTCCTAAGTGACCCGTATGGTGAATTCTCCTTTAAAAAGCAGGAAGACGCTGAAAACCAAGTTGTCGCTGCCGAATTCCTGGACACAGTTTCCAACTATTCCAATCAAGCAGCTCTGTGGTTGGGCTGGGATTTCAAACTTGCCACAGTATGAAGTCCAGTCTGGGCTATATTCCCTTCCCTCTCTCAGCTTGATGAAGGCTTCCCCGCAAAATCAAAAGGCTTACTGTCAAGTTTTCGATTGGTCTGGGCTTCATGCTATCATATGTGTGGTGATGGCGAGGAATATGAATGCAGCTCTGGCTCCACCATGGGGCCTTGAGGTTTCGTCCAATTCATCCAGGGACCTTATGAAAGTAGAGCGGGTCTCTTTTCATGTATATTCCGACTGCTGAAATTCCCTAGATGCGCTGCAGTGTGCAAACGCGGTGTGAAAAAGAACAATAGCTTGAGAAAAACTGAGGCAAGTCTACTGAGTATGCTTAAGATAAACCAGCCGAGCTAATGCGAAAAAAACCTGACAGACGTTCTTCTGCATTCGTAACTTAATGAAAACAAAACCTTTTAGAAGCAGAGGAAGCTTCTGCATATTAGCAAACATAAAATTTCCATGTTGACTTACAAAGAATGATGCAGATCGCCAAATTGTAAATATATAATATTTAGCCCCTCATGCATTCAAATGACATTAGATAGCTGGAAATACTCTGAATCTTCAAAAAAAAAAAAAATTGTTTGCACACTGATTCATTCACCTGTAACTGTTTACAGTAGGAACAAGTTCACAGAAAACTAAAATCTCTTAGTGATTCAGACAACAGTATATCATTCCTAAACTATATGCTGAGAATATACATGCCTTAAATCCACAAGAAATCAAATTATTACTTCAAATAACAGCTGTTAAAAAATAAACATTTTTGTTAGGCACTTATATTTTATTATTACTGATAATAGGGTACAATGCTCCTTTCTGGAAGAGCGTCAGAATGGTACCTAGCTTCATTTCTACTACCTGTGATATAATTCTGCATTTCAGGTATATACTGTATTTTAACTGCATTATAATTTTACTGTCAAGAAGCTTTGCAATCCGTGTATTTATTGCAACTATATTTGCAAAGAACGTTCATCGTGTTAGCTTCCAAATCACGAGTAAAAAATAACATTGAAGAGATGTTTAGCTCTTTACAAATCCTTTATACAATTTTTATGCCAACACTGGACTAACCTACTGACCTTGCTGTACAACCAGCTGGAAGTCTTGCTCTTCCAGGAGTTTTTCGATGGTTGGTAAAGGTGACATATTTGACTTTACTATAAACTAAATGCACACATGCACCCTCTGTTCACCAAAGCAAGAGAATACTGAGTTATCACTTATACCACATAGACTAGAAAATTCAATATATAAATTTCTTATTGGCCACTTTTAGCTAATCCATAGCAATGGCCAAGTGGAGTGCTTTCTCTTTGAGTTACTTTCCCTACACTTACGGGATGATTACTGAATTTGCATTAGCTCTATTCTGCCACACAAGGAAAAAACATCACTATGAATAAATAATACTAAATAACTGGATACACACGTGCACACATGCAGGATCCTGTAGAGAAGCACCACCTCAGAGATGGGCCCGATATGAACAGCCGTATTAGAATGATTTCACCTGTCAAACTCTGAATTGAAGGTCCCAGAGAAAGCTGTTCTTTCTGCTTTGACTGCTCTGGGAAGACCACCGACTTGGTCTGCCTGTGCTTCAGGAACGCCACAGCTGCTTAGTGCACAAGCCATAAGCGTCTCTCTTGCTTTACTATACCTTTCACCTCATGAACCTTCATTAATATCTTAAGGTGTCTCTAATTTATATAAAAAACAGATTTACACATGCTGACATTGATGTTCGATGATGCTGGAAAATGTTGGATAGTTTTGGTTAATCAAGGAAAGCAGAACCAGGTGCTTGTGACATTAACCTGACTCGTTACTGCCTCTCATTCATAGCTGAAAAAAGCAAGTTTCTTATTTTATGGGGTTCTTTCCCCAATGAACCTGAAGACAGAGACTGCTACTTCAGTAACCAAGAAACTACCCAGAGTTGTCACATTGTTTTCAGTGGTGTCACGATAAATCCTCGTGGTATGCTCTCCTTCCTACTCTGATCCTTTCCTTTCTGCCGAGCTGGAAATTCATTATGCACTATACATGAGAAGGAAAGCAAGAGGGCATACTTTCAAATTCATATCATACATTTCTGATAAGAACTGAAACACTGTAGCATCTGAACTCCAACAAATTATTCATACCACACACTATATACAGACAAAAGTCAGTATTTTAAACAAATATTTTTGAATATTTTATTTTAAATAAACCAGAGACAAATCTGGTTTTGGCACTTCTGGGTGATCCTGTGAGATAAACAGTCAGTTAACTACAAGGGAGCAGAGACAGATCTGTTGCAACTGCACAGGCAAATTAGATGAAAAGTGGGTACAAACGTCCTTAGAAGCCAAAGTATGTCAATGTGATAATATAATTAATTTAGATTCTTTGTTGAGCTTTTCATGAATGACCCTCTGCATTAAAAATTGAGGAGCCACTCAAAATCTGGCATGTTTGAAGGACAAGAAGGCTGCCCTTGTTGTGGAAGTGAAGAAGCAACCAAAAGGCACCAAAAGGTTCATTTCTGGTATCAGCAGATGAGATATGGTCAAACAAACACACTCTTGCCCAGAAATAACAGAGTTGAGGCTAACGAAGAACACCAACGCGCAGTACTGAACTCTGAATTATCATCCACAGCCGAAACCATAATGCTCGGCTTTCCCCAATTTGAGAGCAGTGGGTATATAAAGTATTAATTATGCTCACCAGATTTCCTGAACTTATCTTGCTCATGGGGACCTCCTCTCCCCTCTGCAGGAACAGAGGACGGGCCGTGCGGATTGCTGTTGTTGTAAATACCCTTCCGCTAACTGCAGGTTTATACGTGGATGCTCCTTAGAGCATCAACTACGCTTTAAGGTCAGTACCAGCGGAAAGCGATCGCGTGAGCTGATCATCCCTTCTTACTCAGGCGTGCAACAGTTCGGGAATATTCACATTCTGTTTATTTTTCAGAGAGAGAAGCAAGGACACAAGAAAAGAATTATTTCTGCAGCGGCACTAGTAACAGTCTCGGGCTGGACATGCCCCTCGTGCCCCTTGCACATTATCTCCCCACCTTCCCAAGCGCCAGCCTGCTGAAGCTGCCGCCGCCGCCAAACTCAGCTCCTGCCCATATCTGATGAATAACCAGATGCCTTATTTTAAACTGTAACTTTTCTTTAAGTTGCATCCTTTTCTTCAGTTTTCAGTTGGAAACTTGGCCTAAATGACAGCTGTGTAGGCCTCACCCCAGCTCGGCTCAGCGGGAGCTCTAATGTACTTCATTCTGGGGCTGGGAGCTGCTTTTAATCTATCAGCACGACTCCGCAGCTGCTGTAAGCTAGCTGAAAATTGTCTGCATACACAGGGCTGAAAATTTTGTAACCCTTTTGGTGCAACTTGCACTCAGGGAGGAGCTCAGCAATGCCGCCACCAAGATCTCTCGAGAGTTAAAGGCGAGCTGGAGACAGCAGTCTGCGGGGCTCAGAGGGCAAGCAGGAGACCTCAGAGCAGATCAGGAGTTTGCCTGAGTTCACAAGTTCAAATACCAATTTCCAGTAACTGTTTGAATGGATTTAGCCTTGTTACAAGTCTGACAATAGGACTAGAAGTCAGGCAAAGAAATATCCCTGCTTTACACTGAATGCCTTTAGCAATTAAAAACACCTCTATATATTTTTAACAGTGATTTGCTTGTAGTTTGCTCAGCCCCTTAGTTACAATTTTTAAGAATCAGAGTAACTATTGCATCTTCTTCCATGAAAGCAAACTGCAGAGGAATTACTTCACATACGCAAGACAAACTTCAAATACTCACGAAGTAAAATGCAACTGTGCAGAAGTGTTAAATCTGCTACCACCATCAACAGAAACTACATGCAGTACAGTAACCCGGCGTCATCTATTCCAGCGGGACTCGGAGAGGACGGATATGAAACTATTGCCAAATATTTACACTTCCAATTCTTACAAAATATCCTGCGTCCCTAAGGGATTAAGCATAATCTCACATGTCAACAACCACCATCAACAGAAAACTTTAAATATGGCTGCAACATGTTTTCACAAAACTTTTCTGTGGCTGCTGCTAAAAAGCCTATTGCTTATTCTGTTTCCAGTAAAGGGACCGGTCCCTGTCCCAAGACCCTCGTCTGCTAGGAAAGGACGGGACCCCGCCGCCGTGTTTCCCCACTCCTGTGCGGAGCTCGCTCCCGGTAACGAGTTTGCCGTTCGCCTCGCGTGCACACGTGCCCGCACAGCGACACATCCCTGCCCGTGAAGCACGGCAGGGAGCACAGCCGAGCATCCCGCTCACCCAACAGTTTAGCCCACTTGGGGCAAGCAGGCAGGGTCACAGCAACATCCAGAGAGCAAAACGTGGATGGGGAGCTATTGGAAAATCGAGCCCAGAGAACGCCACGGGTCCCACCAGCAGGGACCGGGCCTCTCTCCTGCCTGCTCACAAGCACGCTCCCTTCAAATAAGCCAGGCCTGCGAGAGCTCCTGCTTTCCTGATACGCTGCAAGAGCGTCCGCATGGAAGGGGTCGTGCGTTTGTACAGAGAACGAGTAATTTCCTGGAGCTCCAGCTCAGCCTGGGCCACCCATGCCAGACCCTACCCTGCTGCAGCTGGCAGGGCTACGGTGCTAACCCCCCGGCACCACGAGTTAAATTTACTCATGGAGTAATTTACCAAGACCTTAAGTAATTCAAATTCATGGAGACATTCCCAGGCACATCTCCTAAGTGAAGAGTAGTCCTGGGCTAATTTTCCACCTTTCAGCACTGGAGATACACCTAAAAATAAAATAATAAAACCCACAACACCTATTCCAGCATCTTATAATTACTGTTTTCCCTAAGAAAATATCCGTTGCTATATATTTTAAGCAGTTAAGCACAGAACCACTGCAAGCTAGAAAGCAGAAATCCAGAGGTCTGGACAATACTTGCTGCAGGATGCTCCGTAAGGAGCTCTCTTCCCGGAGGGGACATGCCACCGTCCCTGGGTGCCGTTTGCAGTCCCAGTGGAAGCTCCATTGATTTTGGCAGCGTTATCCGCCATGGAGTCTAGAGGCCTCCTTCTTTTGTACTGACTATGTGTTTTTTTGTATTTGCTAACTCCTTTTCTTCCTCACTCCGTGTGTTAATTGCCCTTCTCTGCTGAGGTCACTTGGGCTTGCCTTTGTGCCAAATCCTTTTGTTCCACTTGGTGGTCTATTTGGAGTGGTTGAACCTTTATACTTGACTTTAATTTATTGTATGATTTCATTGTGCAGTGCTTGCAGGCTGACCAACTGGCCCGTTATAAAGGTATTAAATTCAGTACAGTTATGTGCACACGTACACAAACACACACCGCTTTCCTATGGCTTACTTCCTTCCGTAGCCATCTGCAACAAGGCCAGGTCCCGTGCTCTGCAAGCTTTGCCTTAGCTCCTCCGTTTTAATGACTATAATCCACAAGGAGCAGTAAAAACAGCCAGTGCGGTGCCCAGGCCCCCAGCTGCCAAATGTAGTCCACACTCCAAGAAAAGGAGTGAGGAAGGTAACATTACCTGAAACCCACCTTTGTCACATATACTCAAAAAATCACCTAAGTGTTCACCAGCTCTTGAAAAGGGCCAGAAAAAGCCCTGAAATCAAAGGCCAATTCCAAAATCTCAGATTCCTAGAAGAATTGATACAGCAGCAGCTGTATCTCTTTCATTTGAGTAATTATTGTATAATTAAGTGCATGAATTACAAGAGAGCCAAGGCATTAAATTAAAATATTTAATGCTTGTAAATCTGAAAATGATTACTGTGCTGATGTGCAGCTACCGAGCAGTGAAGCTAATGGCAACACGACAGTACCACCAATCTCCTATTATTCTGCTCTAGCTTAGAAAAGGCATCAGAATTTTGGAAATCTTTTGCTGAGGAGGAAAATTACCTTTGATTCTTTAAACCTAACAACTGATTCTTAGAAACTGAACGCCTTAAGTAGGGAAAAAAAAAAAGAAAAGGAGAATGAAATCTCTGAGCTAAAATGTAATGTTTCACCTTGCAGATGTGTAGGGAGAATTAGAAGTGGAAGTGTCTTGTTGAGAATCTTACAGAAAACTGAACACAAGAGCCTTTCTCACCAGTTTCTTTACAGTGGGTCATCTTTCGTTACTCAGATTTAGCTTCACCCAAGCTTAGTCAGCAGCTTGCTGGACTGGGTTTTTAGCAATTCAAATAGAGCAGGTAAGCAGAGATCTCTCCTTCTACTCAAGGCAGTCCTGTAATTAGACCACCTGACCAGAAGATATCCTTGACACCACAAAGTCTAGTTAAGATTTGGGGGCAAGCTGTTTGCACTTCCCTGAAAAATTTTTTACATTAAAATTCTTTCCTAAACAGCAACAGAGCCCATTCACATTTCCCAACACGCCAGCAACGTTTGCATAAATTGAGTGGACACCGCCATAGCCCAGGAGACGCCCACGGGCCATGCAGGAACTGTGCCTGTGCCAGATCCCCCGCAGTTCTCCAGGTGCCGAGAGCTTCGCGAGCGCTCCTGGACTGAGGGCGTACGCTGCACGCGTGGCACCCTCCTGCGTGCTGCCGCCGGGCCCGGGCTGCCCTGCACGGCTCAGGGCTGGACCATCCTCCCCAGCTGGGACGCAGACATGGCCCCCTGCAGCTCCAGGCCTGGGTGACTCCACCTGGGTGACTTCAGCTCTCTTTTTATTTACATTGATATTTAAAAAATTTGGAAAACGACCGAGAAATCCAATATACATTTGGCTGGTATTTCACTGAAGAATCCATTCGTGTCAGAGAAACACGACTGCAGTGGAACTGCAAGAAATTCAGCTCATGCAGTGCAGTGCGATGGCTGGATTAACAGTTCTAGGCAGCCTAAGGAGCAATCCCTACGGGTGGAGGCCAGAATATCCAATTAGCCCTTCTCCACTCAAAAGGGACAATCAGTGCCTCAGAGAATGAATGAATAGGAGTGAGGGCCCAGGACTGGTACTCCAAAAAGCTGTCTGCTTAAATACATATATGTGTATATATATATACACACACACATATATATATATGCGTGTGCCTGTTTGTGTATATATCAGCAAAGGAACTATAAAGACATAAATGTTGCATCTATAGACACAATAAATAGAACAAATTATCTAACTGAAGACAAACTGCCATCAGCTATTCCATGAACAAAATGCTATGAGATCCCCTTCAGAACAGAGGCTAACAATCAGAATCCTTAAAAAAGAGAATATATTAGACATTTCCTATCTGAATGCGTGCTTCACAAGTGTTCCTAGTCTCTTCCAGCACTTCTGACCAGAACTCTTCTTGCAACTCCAAAAAGTCACCAAAACCTAGACGCTTGCCAGCACTAGTGAGCTATAGTCTTTAATTAACAGGAAGAAAGATGGCTCTTAACATATGTACCAAATGAATGGCTTTTATTTATAGCAACTAGAAAAAGGAAGAGGCACTTTCAAAGTGTTTCCAAAAGGACACTTCTTATTCTTTTTAAAAAGAAAGTGGCAAAGAAAAAGACCTAATGAGAATAACCAATTTCTTGACAATCCTCACTAACTTTTTGCTTTCCTGCCCCAATGCCATTCTTATCCCATAGCCCTTTGCACCGAAATTCTACCTGTAATTTTCAGGGCTCATCTCTCACTTCTGCCTCCTGTAACTTGGAATGACAGCAGCAGAAGTCAGCGAAGGCGGGTAGTGCCTGCCAAGGTGTTATAATGTACAACATAGATGAGCCTGGCCCATGCATGCGAAGACTGCTGTTTGCAAGGTTGCCGGAAGGTCACACTTTGGCCTGGGCTCTGGGAAAAGAGCCCATCTTCTCTCAGTTGTCAAGTGATGCTCTCTGTTACACAGGTTCAACAGTGGAAGACATTAATACCTTTATAAATACCTAAGGTAGGCAGATAGGCTAATAATTTAAGTAGTAATCTCCAAAGCATCTGACTTTCATGTGCCAAATACTTTATCATCACAAGGTGGTAATAAGAAATAGCCACGAGGGAAGAGTAACCTTTTCCTAGTGGTAAGAAAGCCAGGATTTCAGAGTAACTATGTAATTAATTCGCTTTTCAGGAATCAAAATACCCTAAAGCAAAAACAAGTTCAGCAGACTTGTAATAACATACTACTGTTGTGTTAAGTCCTCCTATTCCTCAACAAAAATCTATCCTTTCCACTTCATCTCCACTGTGAAATCCCTGACCCATGCTGCAGCCAGATCCAGCCTTAACCATGGTGTTTTCCTTTGACTTGCTCTCCTTGCATCTTAACTTTGCAATCCTTGGTCGGATCAAAGGGCTCACACTAAGACCATCTCGCTGTCCTGCAGCTCTAACTATGCTATCCTCTTGCCCAGTAATCCTCTCCTGGATTTGTTTTGCCTTACGCATTTTAAGTTCACATTCTTCTCAACTTTGCAGGTGCAGATAATTTCTTGCTGAAGTACACCTCAACTACATTTTCATGTTTCTGCTAGCTGCCAGCGTGACTTCCTTAGGACTCGGACCTGCTCTCGCTTCCACTAGTCTTCAGCAAAAGTAATTCCCGTGAAGCAAAGGAAATCAAGCCTGTGTGAAACCAGGGTAAGAGACCCCAGGATGGGGTCATCTGCCTTTGACAGGTATCACAGCACCGTCAGAAGCCTGACAACTCCCATGTGCCAAGCTCTCCACCACCTTCTGTAAACCTCTGCGAACTGACCGCGTCTGCCTCATCTTAGCTGTTTTACACAGAGCCAAGCACGTTTATGGTGCTGTATAAAAGTACATAGACATGTTAGTGTACTTCAGATATACTCTGATTAAAGAACAAGGTTTTTCCAATGTGGATCATTCACAGCTGGAGCAGAAACTATTGGTTAATTTTCAGGAAGACCCTCTCAGGAAGGTGAAGTTGTATCTGCCTGTCTTGGCAAGAATGTAAAAGGCTGTTTCCTTGATTTTGTTTTATTTTCTAAAATGGCAACTATTAGTTGGGTGTTAATGAAGATTAATACAGAGAGTAGCTAAAATTTTATATAAAACAGAGCTGATAATTAACAAAGTCTCTGAGCTTGGAAATGATTGAATTTAGGTACATGCTTGATGTTACACATAATATTTTACAAGTTGGCCCTCATCAGAGATGTATCAACTGAGAAAGAAGACAGATGCTACCGAAGACGTTTTTGTGATCATGGGAAGCAGGAGACGGCTGAGAAGTTGAGAAGATTATGCAAGTGCATAATTTTTGACATAGGGGCCAGAAGCTCTACTTGGGTTTTCATCAAAAGGCTCATTTTCCCCCTTTTACATTCTGTTTAGGTGGTTGATTTTAGAAAATCCCAGGCACCGTTTGCTGATTCTGTATTCAGTGAGCATGTGCAGGCAGGCGGTCGGCAAGGGACCACAGCTGACATTGCAGGACGAGGAGAGGAGCAATTGCGGAAAGGTTACTACCGACACACGCAGGCGAGGGACCGAAGTTAGCAGTTGTCCTGACAGACAGCCTTAATGGGGGCAATTACACCCTGCTCAGTATGGATAAACAGTGTAAATGATCTTAATTTTAACTCTGAAGAGGAGATGGGGGCAGCATGAGTAAGCTATTCATTTAAGCATATAGCACAATATATGTTTCACTCTGAAGCAGTGTACATAAAATACAAGTATAATCTATACATCTGCAAAAGAGTTTAGCTCAGCTTTTGACAGTGAAATCGGTTGTGGTTTTATTATTGCTGACTTAGTAAGCACTTAAAGCACTAAACCAAGCCATAGTTCACTGCCGGGGACCAGAGTACGCTAAAATGCTGAGCTCCTTCCGTTTTTCTTGTTTTTTTAAGAGGTATCTGTGATCTGAACACAATTATGGCCTGATTCCACTCCCAGCAGCAGCAGCAATCCTGCCATTTATTTTAACAGTAAAGTTTGCAGGGGTGTTTGCACAGACGTACGCAGGCAAAGCAGCCTTGCTCACGCTGCAGGAGCCGCCTCGCTCAAAAGCCTGTGCAGGACCGGGATCAATCGCAAGGCAGATAACGCTACACATCCACGCGCACGAAGTACCAGCACTACCATCCCGTCCCGGCACCTGCGGACCCCGTGCCCAGCCTGGCACGCACCGGTGCGTGTTTAACCCCCGCGTCACCGGCACCCCGGGCCGCGGCAGCTCCTCCCCACCGCGGCCTTCGCCAGCCGGACCCGACGCGAGGGCACGTTGCCGCTCCTGCGGCTCTGCTCTCCCTCCGCTCCTCCCGGGCAGCCTGCTGCCTCAGCAGCTCCTGCCCCGACCCCTCGCAACAGCTGTGGGCTTAATTATCAAAATAACATTTTAATAGTCTCATAACTGAACTCCCTTCAAAACATGCCAGTGGAGAGGCTGCGAGGGTTCTTTTAACATCTTTTAGCTAAACTTACTAATAGGGTGCGTTTAGGCGATTAGGCTGTCCTAATGCCTGCCATTTACTGCTGCAGCCATCCCTCCCACCCTAAATTACTGTTTGCTGTCTCTCATTTCCTAAGTGATGCTATTATCTACGTGAGCACCAAGGTGGCCAGCGTTCCCACGCACTAGTCCCCCAAAGAAAGCCAAAGATCAGGAAATTAGCATCAAGGTAGCATTCCTGCCTCTCATTATCTTTCTTTTTTGAGGGACTAATACACTGGTACCCAATCAGCGCTCCCAAGGAAGTGAATGTGCTAAGTGTACTTACGCAAATTATTTAAGATCACTAGGGGTTTACTTGCTTTTAACACATTAGGAAAAAAAAAATGCTACAACAATCATTAGTTTCCTTTTCTACCACCTTTACAACCAAACTATTTCTTGCTTTGTAAAATAAAGCTAACGGGAGTCCAAACTAGCATTTGGCTGCCAAGTTAACCCTTCCCTACAAACGAGGAGAAGGCAAATGCACACGGAAACAGTGGTGCGATTCCTTCTCCCTAAACAAGCCTTTTACTCAAACTTTTCTTCCCATTTCCCACCCTTTACTATTGCTTTTCATACCATTGTTATTGGATTTAGGAAAATGGTTATTCCAAAACCAAATTTTAATGATAGAGATGAGCTGATGGAAAAAGTGACGGCTTTATGCATTTCCCCTCCTTCCTCACTGATTTTGTAAACTACTTCCTTCCTCTTTCAAACCGTGAACATACGCACGCTCGCTTTGCCCGCTGTGTGTCACACGGAGGTTTTCCACACCTGTCTCGCAAGGCTGAGGCAAGTACGGCGAGGCGTTTACTTCTGTGGGCGTGAGGATCTGCCCGGACCAAACCCGCGAGCGCCTCAGGCGCCGCCTCGGCAGCTCTCCGAATGAAATCCCGGCCCCGCTATGGCCTGCCAATTGACTTTGACAGAAGCAGGATTTTATCCCCTCTCCCAACAGTAAATCTCCATCTATATTCTTGGGGGAAGAAATAGAATTTTAAATAGCCTTTCTTAAAGAGTTTATTACTTCAGATAATAGTTTAGAAAAACACCCTGTGTTGTCAGCCGTGGCTCTGACAACAAAAGCGGCGGGATTTGTGCTCACGTCCACTCTCGTAAAAGGTGCTGTCTGTCCTACCCAAAGAAAATTACTCGCCAAGATGCAACACCTCATTTTAAGTGATGCTCTATTTTTACTCAATTTTACAGCCGAGCTAAGCAAGGCAGTGGGTTGTTGCAGGAATTATCTGCGGTCACACAGCCCGTCGGCCCCTCGCCGCCGGTCGAGCTAACCGCTTGTTGGTTACTCGGATCCATTTCGGTGGGTCTGGAGAAATCTGCTCGCGTTTTTGCCTCGCCGGCTCCGCAGCCGGCAGAGCCCAGCGTCCACCCAGCAGATGGAGGCGGGAGGGGGATCGCTGCCCTCCGCAGATGGAGCCCTCGCTGAAGTCAGCTGGGAGGTGACCCACTAAGAGAGCCAAATATCTCTAATTTGTCTTTACCACTGTTTGTTGTGAGGCTTCCTTAAGCTTTACTAAAGAGCACAAGCAACCATGGTGCAATAAAACATGTATGTATGTATATCTATCAGACAGTTTTACCACGGTCCCGTAAGCTCGTACCTCTGCTCAGATGCGAAGGAAGGGCTACCCCACAATGAAATTATTTCAATGCTAAAACAGAAGGGAACGTAGAGCCCTTTTTGCTGCTATTCATTATCTCTTACAGCCTAACGGTATCCTTCGAAATCCCAGGATGATCAGCAAATCCAGAGAGATTTAAACTATATTTTTGTATTAAAATAGTCAAGGAGGTAGGTGACACATAGTGGCCCTATGTAATTTAAACGTGATAGATTTAAAGGTAAAAAGCTCCTCGCAGTCCGTTGCAGAGAGCGGGCCAGATCCCCACCTCAACCGCGCGGAGACAAATCCGCACCAGGAGCGCCGACTTCCGAACGCGGGAGCTACCCCAGGCTCAGGCCGGGTGCAGCCGCGACCGACCTGCAGCCTGTCGTGTCCACGTCTCGGCCTCTCTAAACGCAGTATCTATCTCTGCATTACAAATAGGCAGAAAAACCCAGTGCATGGTGCTCCTACCTCTAGCTGCCCAAACCTCCTAATTATAAACGTGGAGCAGAGCTTTAAGAAGGACACTCATCTCCTTTCTTCATCACAATGATATCTCCAAAACTGGAATATTAAGGAAATAGAAACCAGGGTTTTTAAGGTTTTTACAGTCTGTGCTCCAGGGGAAAACAGGCACTCAGCTACGACTGAAATTGCTTCACAACGTGTGCTTCTGGGCCTGTGTTATCCTCACTCCACAGATGAGCAGAAAATATAGTTTGTTTCTTTTTTTTTCCCCCTGGTTTGGCATCTGTGGCTCACTTAATGCTCCTGGATCCGGCAATGTTCTGAGGGAGAGACAAAGAGCGCTCGCTGAATATTTTACTGGAGAAAAACCCGGCTCCTGTCTTCTGCAAGTGCGCTTTGCGCATCCTTAAAATGACCCCTCGTAGAGATCATGTGAAAAAAAATAAAATCACAGGCCTTTTGTTCACACAAAAGCAGAATCTTTAGGGCCAACCGCTTCCCTTTGAAGGGCCAAGGCAGGCTTCATCTCAGAACTCACCCAAACGAACCAACTATCATTAAAATATTAATAAAAAAAAAAAATCACCGGCAGGTCAATGGCACAGCTTTGGACTCAGCACCCCGGGGCCCCCCGCATCCCCCAGGGGCACCTAAGCCGGGCTGCGAGGGCCACGCTGCCCAACCCGCGGAAGCAGTTTCCGTCTCTACTCGATTCGTGAACCCGTCTGCTTTCTGGCAAAAAAGACGGCACAGTCAAATCTCATCCTTAAGCCAACAATAATCCGAGTCCTCCGCAGAGCATTAGAGGGAGGAGAAGTTTTAACTTTCATAAACCAGAATAAAATATTGTTTAGGTTGCTCCGATGCAGCAGGACGCTCGCACGGGAAGCATGCGCAGGCCCGTGGTTGCGGAGAGCGGGGAATACGCTGCCGTGCCTGGAATACGCTACGTTATTTCGGCCACAGCAAGACACCGGCAAGTCCTCGCTGACTCCGACTCGGGCAATGAGGAAACGTCCTGAGAGTTCAAGAGCAGAGAAGATTTATACCATATCCGTGATATTTATATTAATAAATGAATCGTGTTATTGCAGGGACCACTGTTCAAAACATTTTGCCTTCAGAACTGTGGACAAACAAAAAAAATTGCGTTTCCCCAGATCGGGCGATGTGGGTTTACGCGGTGCTCTAATGTAATCACAAGAACATTAAACAGTACGAAAGTCTTCTCTCTTTTCCATGGCTGATTAAGCAGTTGGGAACAGAGAATTTACTGTGAAAAAAGCAAACAATTATATGCTATCTGAGGTAAACATTACCTTAGTAATGGAAGCTGAGCTTTAGAACCTTATTGTCAGTAGGGATTAGCATTATAATACTTAAAATGACATTTATAACACTTACTGAAATTACAAGAATGAAGTCTGTGGAGACACAGAAATGAAATCAGCTCAATGTGTTTTTATAAGAATACTGAAATCTAAGTCCCTTAGAGGAAAGATGTAGACATTAACAGTTTTTGCAGGCTTCCATTAGCTGTTCAAATTTGAATACTGTTTCTTAGGTGAGCTCTAATCTTCTTTGAATCCTCCCAACACATTTTATCTGTAAAAAATTGTAGTTAAAAATTTAGTTTGATGGAATGATATTTAAGTGCTTTTCCTCATCTACTCCATGAAAGAGCCCCTGAGAGTCTTACTGTAATTTGTTCAAACGAAATAATATTTTCGTTTCCTGGGTTCTCTTTGTTGTCTTGTGTGATGAAGAGTAACATTTCTTTTCTTTCGATCCTATTAAATATGGCTTTCCGAATGCCAGCCGCTCAGTTGAAATAGAATCTGGCACACTTGCACCCAGCTTAAAAAACGCGAACTGCCATGTAGGGTTTTTGATCTAAATGTGACATGTCACCAGGAGAAGGCTTGGAGTAGTATTTCCACAGCCACAATCAAGTGTTATAAACAATTGGTTTTCATTCAGTGACACAGTTTGTCATCACCTTTTCATTTTAAATGTCTGCTTATTGAAATTCAGTAAATGTGAGAGATGCCACAAGCAGGCCAATACTGAAGCGGTTTCATTTCTCAGTCCGTACAGGGTCCCCTATATAAGCCTTTTAACAGGAGCTGCGAATACCCCATCTGCCATCAGCTCCCAGTGCAGGACCTCGTGGGAACTGAAGGCATCTCGCGCGTCCAGGGTCTTAGCTCTTGCAAGTAAAATGAACAGAAGAAAAGAAATTTGCCTAAAAAATATTTACTGGCTCAGTCATTTACCTATTTAAATCAGCACAGTTTTCCATTGATTTTGCAGGAGCCTAACTAAACATTAGATTGCTACTCCAAAGTAAGACTTAAAATTAAAACATGAAGGCACAGTTAAGGCCATTCAATCTATAGGACTGTGTGCAAATGCAACCTTTAAACAGTTTTGTCACTGTATCGAACCTGAACTTTTGTTTGGGTCTGAAATTGTTTTAAATCCTAAGTATCTTATCTTTTTGTAAAGGACAGGGGAGGCATCCTAATGCCTTTAATGATCATGCACATTTTCCTCTTCCTGAATGTGCTCTGAAATACTTCCTGGCTAGGCTATAGACATGAATAGATTTTTTGGTTAAAAAAGAGGGAGGGTGGAAAGAACATTGAGACATTATCTCAAGAAATATGTTCATGGCTTGACAGCATCTGGCTTGACAAGGGACTCCCGAGACATAGCACAAAGGACAACAATTTTAGCAAGGTTGAGGAACTAATTTAGGGTTAGATTTTCAAACACACTCAGTCGTTGGCTGTACTCTGCCCTAGTTAAACGCAGTGGTAAAACCACCATGCACTGCAAAGGGAGCCGCGTTTGTCCATGAACGAACTCTTGAAAATCGTCATGTTATCCCACCAGAAAGTTTTGCCAAATCCTTCAGAAGAGGGCAATAATGCCGAAGCTTTGCTTTGCAACGATCGTGCAGCTTGATGAGAACATCGAATTGCTATGGACACGTACAAGCGCTCCTGCCTCAAGACCACTGCGCAGTGTACCCAGTTCTATGCCACTTTTATAAAACAAATACCTATCAAAGCAAACGCCTGCATCTCAGAACGAAGACTGTGAAAACAAGTGCTTCAAGGGGACCTCCTTCTCATTTCAACATCTTCTGCAACACTGCAACATCTACCGGCAAGGAATACCCATTGTACAATGTGTACACGTTAACAGGTAGAACAAGCCCAGAAAGTTATGTCCAGACGATTTTAAGTCTACAGATGGATGCCTGTTCTCAGTTGCACTACAACAATTATGCATATGCACTAGCATAATTATGAAAGATCTCTCTTAAAACAGTTTAAACTTGAGTAACTCCAGTTTAGAGACCAATGTAAGTGAGAGCAGAGCAGGGCAAAGCATGGCACGGTGCCATATCTTTTTTATGGGTATAATTGGGCATTTTTTGAATTCTATTTGCATATGAGATACAGAAATCCACCACCAGAAAAAGGCATGCTTTGAAATCTGAATCGGCAAATTTGTTAACTGACTGTTGAGTCTAATGTTATGCTACCGTTCTGCTGCTTGTTAGCAACACAAATTAGTAGCAATTAGCCGTCTGAATGTTCAAAGGCAGTTCCATTTCATGTTAAAAAAAAGAACTATATAAAGCCTAATCTATCAAATGTAATAGTCCAAACAAAATTAATGATACGAATACAATAAATGCTTATATGGGATAATTATAAGGTGTCTGTCACCAAAAGCCTACCGTATACACAGACACATGGCTCAGAGAGTCCCCAAAGTTGCTGAGAGGCTGGTCTGAGCTAATGGAAGAAAGAAGTGGTAATTGTAAAGTACTGCTCAGCCACAGCCTGTTGTGTGGTGTACATAATAATTTACAAACAGCAAAACTTTGTATAGACCAAATATCTTGCTGGATGAATTTCTGATTCATAGTTGCTGCACAATACAAATGACACTGCTATTTAATTACTGCCTTTTTACTACTGTAACTAAACATTTTCATATGCTCAGTTTCACTGGAATAGCAGGACCATTCCCAGTGTATTACTTGCATATCTATAATTAAATAATTAAGAATTGTTCAAGCCCTTCCAAACACAACAAAAGGCAATGATTATTTCAAACCCAGTTTAGTAAAAGTCAAGCCCCTATCAGCTCTATTTTTTGCTAATAGTTATGCAAGACTGCACAGCCAGCATTCCCTCTTGCATGCCAGCACACCAATAAATTAAGATATTCCTGGCCGCATCTGCACAGGGGAAATTAGAGCATTACCTGTTCTTCGCCAGTGTGCCAGCTTCCTAGCTGCATGCACAGCCCATGCTGAGCGACCAGCTGTCTGGGAATGTGCCACTCCGAGCAGTACACGGGAGCCAGGGGATCTCTTAGGAGATCTGCTCTAATATCACAACTGCTTCACGGCAGGACTCTTCCCTTCATAGCACAATATTCAAACACTTCTTTGCCGCACTATTTTCAGCGCTAAGCTGGGGAAACTGAAGGATGGGACACGGCAGCCTGCTCAGCAGCGCGCGCTACAGCGGGAGGAAGGGGGCTCGGGGTGGGTTTTCTCCTTCTCCTTCCTCCGGCGTCTTTAATAGCACGGTGTATCCGCAGCACTTTGTTTCATAAAACGGGAGAGCAGGCTGCTCCTGCAGAAGCAGACAACTTAACACAGTTACTTTGACAGATGTTTCCTCAGCCCTCCCCTTCCTTTCATAAATAATAAAGCCGAGCGCGCGCTGGGCTGCGGGGGCGAGGGGACGGCGGGCTCGGCGACGGGAGCTGGTGGCGAGCGCGGGCAGCTCTCCTGGCAGACGGCTCTCGGCAGCGTGGCACGGGGCCAGCGCAGCCTCAGGACAGGCAGCGCAGCCAGCCGCCGAGCTGGCACGGCCACGTATGTTGTTTTAGGGAGCAGCTCGGCCCCTGCGACTCCCTCCCGGCCGCAACCCGCCGCAGCGCCCTCCCACAGCAAGTCCCTTGGCGAGGCCCTGCCTGGTGGGAGCGCGAGACCTTTCCCCGCCAGGAAGGACGCGTCCCCTGGCGACCAGCTGCTGCACGAGACTGCTCCCAACCTCACCTCGTTTAGCGTCGAGGCTGGTACACAGCAAACTGCTGTCTACATAAAACAGGAATTCACGGCGCAGAACCTCATTATTATTGGTGTTCCAGGAAGGCAGCAAGGAAAAAGAGCTCAGCTACAAAGAACAGCCCCAGAAGAGCCTGTTTTACACCTTTCGGCAGCATCTGGTGGGTGACCTTTCTGAGCTTCGAGCAAGTACTATTTCCAAAAAGTCTTGTAAGTTGATCAAAATTCTGAGTTGAGGCATGAAACAATTTTCCTAAGAAAGCCGAAATGCTTTACTCATTACTGAGTGGCAGATTCCAGCTGGTGACAGGATTTCTAAATAACACTGCTTAAACCCAAAGTAATTTAATTGTTTTGATGACTAGTACTTGGGAAGGTCCCACATTTCTGCGCAGCTCTTTACAATCTCGCAGATAAACGCCCATTGAAGGAAGCAACATGTTTTGATGAAGAGCGATGGCCAAACGGCGACGACCTGGGGAAGAGGGGCTCTGCCCGTGGGGGACAGGGGGGTACCTTCAGTCCAGACAGGGCAACGAAGAGAGTCACAACCCCACGCTCAAGGCAATCAGCTTTTTAGAGAGCAAACCCAGCAGGCGCAGCCCGCGCCTACCGGCCCTCTGAGCTGCCCCCTTGGCCCAGAAGGCACTTTGGCCTGGATTCTCCACCGCGCTCGGGCAGATCCGGCTGCCCCAAGCCCCAGCTCGCGCCGTGCTCCCTGCCTTCCCCTCTGGCTCAACCCGGCCCACGCTCGTCCCTCTTCGCCGCAGCCGGGCTCTGCAGCTCCTCGGCTCCCGGGACACGGGTGACCCTAGCGGAAAAGCTGGCGCAAGCAGCAGGCGCCTGGGGAAAGCCACGGGCACAGACTTCCCTCCCCGGGGAGGCCAACCTGCCAAGCGAGGGAGCCGCTGTGCTGGCGCCGCTTCGGGGAAAAGCCCCCGTGACCCGTTTCGTTAAGCAGAGCACAATGCGCCCGGCCCCGGGGCACCGGGCCCCCCGCGGCCTCACGCGGCCTGGCGGGGGGAAGCCCCAAAAATACTTGCAGGAGCTCCAACAACTGCAACGTGCCTTGCTTGGCCTCGCAAAGAGCAGGAGCGTAAAATGGGAGAAGCCAGTAAGGGTATTAAAAAAAAAAAAAAAAAAAAAAAAAAAAAAAGATAGAGGAGGACTAAGTTACCAGATTAATAATAATTTTTAGAAGCATCCCAAACGCCCTCGGAGATGTGCAAGGAGCTCCAGATGCTTTTGTTCTTCATGCCCATTTATATTTGTGCCAGAGGTTCATACTGCATTTTCTGTTGGAGGAGCATGATATTAAAAAGGCAAAATACTTTCATTATAACATACCTTTGCCCAAGATTTTGTTACTGCCCAGCTGACAGAAACCAGACAAAGAAATAAAACAAAAGGGGGGAAAATGTTAAGCTTCCCATTTATTTAAAAACCTATATTATTTTATGGTTCTGCTTTACTTTATGCTAAGGAAACTAACTCAAGACCTGATCAGAGTATCACTTTTCAAATGCCTAAATCCCTGTAAAGGTTTAGTGTCTGGCTGTGTGCATTTTGCTCAGTATTAACATGTTCAATGGAGTACTTTGATTTTTTTTTTTTTTATCTAGACGCCAGAAGCTGGTGAATATATGCTTCATAGCTTCAGATAAACCTTTTGTTCTTCTGGGGCTGATCAGCTGGTGCGGCAGCGAGAGGGAGAGGAGGAAGGAAATTCACAGGGGCTCCACGGTTTCAAAAAGTCAAATTACCTCTGAGCCATGGCATTGCTGATAATTTAAATGAAAAAATATATATACAGGCTGCACCACACAACATCTCTACTGTTAGGACTTTTAATGAAGCCCCAGTTGTGATGACACTGAAGCAGGGAACGCTACGGTGGGATAATTACTTGGCTCCCTCGCAGCTGAGTTTCACAGATGCATTATTAACGGCACATTCCCTGCCATAACGAGCACCGAATGTAGGTGGGATTCGCAAGCCCCGGCATCCGCCATTAGCAGGTTGGCGCAAACACAAATGAGTGTTTTCACAAAAGCATGCAAAGGTTGTGAAATTCCAATGAATTCTTTCACTGGAAAAAAGAGTTCAAGCTGCCATGACCGGATATGTCACCTCCCAGGGCGCCCCGCGCTCGGAGCGGGGCACCCTGGGAAATTACCGAATCCGAACGCATTGATTTTTTTCCGCAGAAAATACAGGCAGCAGCTCTGATGAAGAATTAAGGAGGAAATGTAATAACCTAATTCTCCTCCACCGTCCTCGCGCACACCCCTGCCAGCCCGGGCCCCTGGCTCGTGCATCCAGGCGGTCGCGAGGCAAAAAAAAGGCTAAAAAAATAGCTTTTGTTTGAGCAGGTGACAGGCTGCTATTGGGCTGGATGAACTAAGAGCTGTTTACACCAGGGCTGGAGTTGGCCCACTTTGTCTGAACGTCATCAGCTTTAGGACACAACATTTCCAAGCAATGCTTGTTTTATGCTGCCACATGTTTCATGTTATTCTCCATGACATTCATCCCCCAAACATTTTCCTTTAGATACAAACCCTTAACGGGTTTTCTCCACAGAATGCTATTTACAGTATATGAAATTATTAATAATTCCTCCTCAAACCATACTGTACATGGCTTGAAAACTGGAGAATAAAGAGTTTTCTCCCTCTCTCTCACACACCACACGCACAGAAATCACAACACTAACCTCCTCCAGCTCCTCCGCTGCAGGGCAACTTTGCCCAGCCACGTTCCCTCCTCGCCCAGTCAATGGCAGAAGCAATTAGGGCATTCCTTACGACCATGCTGGAGCGGTTATTTCACTGCTTTTGGCATCAGTTTGGACAAAATGCTGTCATGAAATTAGTGGCAGCCCTGTTTCTTTTCTTTTCTTTTCTTTGTATGCTTCCCTTTCAAGGTGACCCTTTCCTTATTTTGCGTGTCACCCCAAGTGTTTCTGCATGCATACTGAACCAACAATCTCCCAGTAATTAACACCAGCACTTAATGAAGTCCAGCTGCTGCAACAGCAAACTGAAGGGATGCCAACCTTTGTAAACCAGAACTTGGGCTGCTCCAGTTACAGCTGCTTTAACACCACAGTAGTCAACTTCTCTTTGCCTACTTCTCGGAGATAATTCTTCCCAAATAGGACAAGTGTTCAAGATTAAGCATTTAATAACCAAGCTTATCTCTAAACTAATATTTCAAGCTGGAAGTGATATAAAGGGCTGGATCAACTTAAATGAATGCTGCAAAATTAATAAAAATCCAGAGCAGCACATGAAAATTTGAACTGTTAAATACACAAACCTTTAAAAACCCTAGAAGTGTAGTTCCAAGGGAAAATTGGAGACAGATTCCTCAGCAAAATCTGTTCCTCTGAACTCGTTTCCTGATCCAGCGTGAGAGTCGCTAACAGCCAAGGCTTTATTAAAATGACGCTCTCCACCAGTTGTTTCATTACACGCGGCAGTAGGGTGGGGACACTAGGTGAGGTTTTTGTAAGAACCTTTGAAAAGGTTTGCGCTGTAACTCGTACCACATGTAGTTCAAAAGAAGAAAGAGGAACTCCTTCCACAGTCTTCCTCTGTAAGTGCTTTCTTACTCTGCACCTTTATTTACCCCTTTAAACATGATTTTTCCATGCAGAGGTACCAACAATGTCCAGTTTCAGTGGCAAGTTTCTAAGCTCCTCCCCACAGCCAGAGAAAAGAACCAAAACAACAAAAAAGCCCCTCCAGCCTAGACGGCAGGTTTCACATCCCACGTTTTCTGCTCTGCATACCAGCACCAGGCTCCCGCGCCGGTCCAAGAGGCAGCCAGTCCGTAAGCGCTCTGCCCCCGGCCAGGTGAGCCCTGCTCAGCCCAGGAGGGGCAAGACAGAGGCAGATGTACTTCATTTTCAAAATTACTGACAGAGATAATGGCTTCTACTGTGATAAGCACTAAATGGCCTTTTAGAAGGCACAAGGGAAAGGAGCTGGCTAATTTACTTTCATTTAAACTAATTTACACATAGGTATCATGTATCAATTTACAAATATATTCAGCTCCAGGAAATCCACACTGCTTCCAAGCAGGGGTTAATCCAAGACTCACATGCTGCAATCAGTCCAATTTTTCCACCAGAGACCTAACATTGCACAGGATCAGTATTAAGAGTACATCCTCGATTATTCTGGATGTCCGTGCCCCTGAGAATATAACT
Organism: Dromaius novaehollandiae; assembly: GCF_036370855.1. Taxonomy (NCBI): domain Eukaryota; kingdom Metazoa; phylum Chordata; class Aves; order Casuariiformes; family Dromaiidae; genus Dromaius; species Dromaius novaehollandiae. The sequence continues at coordinate 9,175,837 of NC_088110.1, read as the reverse complement.
TAAAAACAAAATCATTAGCTTACACAATAACACAGTCCTTGAAAAAAAATATTGTGTCTGCAGAGCAATGCTGATTTCCAAGCACAAATTCCTTTGTTTTCCTTAATGCTAGCTTTGGACCTTACTGATGACTCAAAAGGAGTTGTATTGAAATAATTGCATAACCTGGCAACACTGCGATGTATCAACATTTCACAGGCAGGAAGGTAGCAAAGGGCTAAAAGCCAAGAACCAAACTTTTGTTTTAATTTACAGAAAATATTGCACATATTACACCATTTATTTTCTTACTGTAAGATGGATGTTAAATTATCCAGACTTCTGTAGGAAAAGCCAATTTTTAATGATGAAAAAGCTCTTGTTACCAGACTCCGCCAGGGCAAACCATGGGAAAGGGACACAGCGGTTTTGCACGCCGGACGCGCGGCACAGCCTGAGGCTCACAAGCCCCTCGCATGCACTGGCCTGTATGTGCGAGTCAACCACGGAAAAAAGTCTGTTTACAACAAAAGGCATCTGGTCATCATGATTATTCTGTCTTAAAACTGAACATTTTAGATTTCTTAGCTCCCTCTTTTGTTCAGTTTTAGTTCTCGTGCTTACAGTTTTCTGCTCTGCCCTATTCTTATTTTGCGCACGTTGTAACCAAGCATGACCAAAATCCACTTAGTCAAGCACGTCGCTGCTTTTCAAACAGGTGAGCAGTATTAGCTTCGCCAAGAAACGGGGTTCATAGGTACATACCTATGAATTTAAATTCATTTTGTAAATCACTTCTAAAGGCTGCTACCCTGCTCCCTCTGTAATGATAAAGCTCACAACTTACTAGCGTGGAAACTCGAGGGAATTGTCTACTTGAAAGTAGAGCCTGAACTGCTAAATATGGATTCAGATCTCGACAGCGCAGCCTTCCTCCTTCCCCGGCGCCGGGTATCTGGTCCCAGCCAGGCGGGCTCTGCCCGCAGGTCAGACTCCGGGTTCCTCCGACGTGTCGGTGCGGGTCAGACGCCAGCAGACCGTGTGGCCTATCCGCGCAGAATTACACGGGAATCCTGCCTTTTCCTCCTGGAGGCCTCTCTGAAATCGCTGTGTGCCAGCTAAGTGGCAGGCGCCCCGCAGAAGATGTGCAACCGCCTCTGAAGGAAAAACCCCTCATTACGGAACCGGAGGAGCCCAACCCCCTTATGCAATACTTAAAGATTTTAAAATGTAAGGGCATAGACACCTGAAACTAGTTTCATGTATATATTAATGAATAGCAAAGCATGAGTTTTAAGATTATGTGCGGAAAGTAGAATCTGTTGACTTTTTAGTATTATCTGCTATGATACTGCTGGATCCACCTAGACCTGGATATTCCCTGTGCAACAACGCGTGCACCCTGTAAGGGCACGTGATGAACTTTCTGAATTAACTGTACTATAACTGCAGCCCGTCGGTGTAAAGCAATAGGCGGACACATTCCCTCTGCAGCACTCCAGCGAACTCACTGCACCCCGCGCTTTTTTAAGAACAACATTCAGGATTTTGGCATCTTGAACTTCAAACGCGCTCCAAGCCACGTTCTGCTTAGACAAGACACAACTTCACTAGATAATATTTCAGGAACGGACTCAGCTTTCTCTTGCTGAAATGAAGTGGAAAAGCACTTTTCCACAGCCTTTCGCGTCAGCTTCCACGCGAACGCAGCTCCCCGCGCGGGGAGGCACGCGGCCGGCAGCCCCGGCCCACGGGCTCGCAGGCTCGCGCCGCTTTTGCTGCACGCACTTGCCAGACAGAGAAATGCCGACTGTCTTTTAAAAATCTCTATAGTATTTTGTCAATATTTTTTTATTACAGCGGAGCCTGTATAAATATTTTATTGTAAACCGAGGGCCTAAAACAAACAGTTTAGTAAATAGTTATTACATTACAAGGAAAAACATCTGTGGAAACTGTTTTCCATGTAATTATTCTTGCTATTTTACATTAGCTCTCAATGTGAATTTCTTTGGCTCTAATGTTTCACTTGTTCTAAATCTTCCTCCTTGTTGCTATTATTAAAATCTTAAAAAGGTGCCAAATCTTAAATGAAGAAAAAAAAATGATTCGCTAGAAATTATTCATATCACAGTGAGCCTCTACTAAACCTGGCAGGGGTGCAATATTTTCGGTGAAATTAACATAAAATATACAACTGCAAATTATCCAGGAAATAGCTATGTTCTTTACAGTGCGCATTTACATTCGGAAAAAAAATGCTCTACTTATCTGTCTAGCACAAAGCTACAATCTCGTCCAACGCCTGTTTTAAAGGGATAGCAATAGATCTGCATAGGGAACCCGGTCCTTAAAGACGGGCTAACAAACAGCGCTCGGGGAAAGTGACCTTAGATAATGACGGGAGGTAACAGCCAGCACTGGACGTTTCTGCTCGTGAATATTAACAATCTAATTTTAGATTTATTTCCCTTTTGGTACCCGGAATGAATTTCCTCTCTTAGGCCTAAGTCCTTTCTACTAAACACAAGAAAAACTGTAATACCATGTAAAATGCAAATTTGGCTGTAAATATTTTATAAAATTGTTGCATACATCCCAAAAGCTATAGGTCTTAATTGAGAGCAGGCTATTTTTCCAGTCAATATATGGAAATGGAAAATGCTAATTCATGTTTTTCTACTTACGAAAAACCCTGGAGAACGGCAAAACCACAAACGCACTCACTTTAATATTATAAATATAATTTGGCTCCCTCTTTACGGTCCCCAACGTCATGGCTTTTATCTGCCGATGGCTGCGGAGGACGGATGGCGGGATGGCTCCGGCCTCGGCTGAGCGCCGCGCGCGGGACCTCGCAGGAGGAGCCCGCCCGGCCTCCCTTGCCCGCCGCGGGCGCCCAAACGCGCGTGGCCCGCCCGGACGCCCCAAGGCCCGCGCTCGCCCGCGTCCCGCCACGCGCCCGCCTTGGCGAGGGCACGGCTGCTCGCGCGTCTCCTGCGCGCGAAGTCATCAGGCTGCTCGAGTCAAAGCTCTCCAAAGGTCACCGGTGCTGGCTCCGAGGCCTGGAAATGGTATTATTTCCCTTTAGACTTTTAATCTCATGATTAGAGCTAAAGTTAACATGGCTGTTTCATTTTCTGCCGAGCAAGAGTAAACTCATTTTTCTCCTTCTCCGTCAGAATACTTAATGGCATCCTATCGCCACGAGCAACAGCTCATAGTTAAACAGCACGAACTGCGGAAACATGCAAAATACTTAGCGAGACTTTTTCTGCATTTTTAAATGCTCCTTGCTTTTCCCTCTCAGACCGCAATTAACCCTGCAGAGCCTCCGGACGCGCCGAGCCAAGCTGGCCCGCGGCAATGCCACGGACGCCGACGGACCCGTGAACCGGGACGGGCACGGCAGCGGCGCGGGGGCGAGGGATCGACCTGCTCTCGCTCCTGCAGCCCGCAAAACTCACTCCCAGAAACGTTTCTGAACCGCTCAAGCAACGCAAGCGGGACCAGACATGCAAACAGGAGCCGGTCGTGCGAGCGAGGGCTGCCGCCCCGGGCTGCGCGTGGGTGCTCAGACCAGGTGCGTGACGAAGCCTCGCCGCGGGTTCTGGGGGCACACGTTCACCGGGGTGTGCCGGGGGCACGACCCGCTCGCCGTCACCGCGGGCAGGCACACAGAAAAAGCACGATTTTATTCATTCAGGACAGACTCTGATAACCAACTAGTAAAACTCAGACTATAATTTCTTATTCAGTGTTCCACATGAGATGCATTTTGCTGAATTTAACATGTTTTGCTGTTAATGGATTTCACAGTGTGTTGCCATTTTTATACAGCTGTCCAAAGAAAACGTATACAATGATGTGCTTTCACTCCGGTGCCAGCCTGCAAATGGCAGCCACTTCCCCAGTTTAAGCCCTAGGAAAATGGGAAAACTCTTTGACCAGGCCATTTAATACATGTATTTTGGGTCTCAAGAGTTCTTTTCCTAGTACGTCATGCTTCAACAGGAATAAAGATGCAAGATAGATATAATTAGACCTTCTACATTTATGGTCTAGTGGTATTTCCACCGAAAGGAAAATCAAATCCTAGTGTTTTCAGGTGTTAGCGACCAAAGAGCGTTATGGCATCGCTCCAGACGTAACTGCCCCACACCTCTGCATCGCTTGAAATCCGGCTGCCTCAACTGCATGGCAAACATACATTTTCTTTAAAATTGCACAGCAATATTTAGATTGCAGGGACTACCAGCGCACAAAGCACAAAGCACTCGGTAGTCAGTTGTTTACAGAAAATGTCCGCACTGACCTCCAGAGCCGCTACCCTTCACCATCTCAAACAGACTAGCAGCAAAGCATTTACAAGCAACTGCACATTTCAGTTTCAAAACAGGTTGTTAAGAAAATACCTAGTGAGTTTTCCCTGCATCAACTCCAGAGAGTGCCTTCGGCGCTTGGAGCTCCATCCTCATGCATGGAAATCACCCAGGATCAAAGAGGGGGGTGGCTCCAAATGCCCCCTTCACCCGCACCTGGGCATCGGATGCCCTGAACTGGCTGTTAACGCTTACCACATTTGCAGAATACATCCTAATAAGCCTCAATGGAAACGTGAGGAAAATCTTCCAATACAGAAGTATTTTTGCAGTATTGGGTTTATGCATAACTAATAGGTTTTACACTATGCAATTCTTTTTAAGAGACAAAGAAAAATTTTTAGAAGTTGATTGGCTTAAAGTTCAGGGCATTATTTTTGCATTACTGTTATTACAAAACCAATAGAAGAAAAAAACTATAAATTGCTTTTTCATTTTATGATTTTTTAATTTTCTTTGTTGAACTAAGTCAAAGGAGATAGAGCTTAAAAAGGCTTAGATTAAAAAAAACCCAAGATTCTCCCACCAGATTTTCAAATGCAAATATAAACTAAACTAATCTAGAAACTAACATCTCATAATTTAAATTCCCCTTTCCTTGAAAGTTCACTGTTCAGGTACAATACAGACACTGTTAATCTTTGTCTCTGGCACATTAGAATTAGTCTCCAAAAGCATATTCTCTTCTCCATTGGTATTCTTCTGTAAGTGGAGGCACAGCTCTTAAATATTTCGAAAGATTTTAAAAGTGAAGGGTATTTTTGTTTAGCTTTACCTTTTTCTGTTCTTTCAAATCCTACATTTCAAGCATAAATGCTAGATCTGAATGTAAAATGTTCCTCTGTCCCTCCCCCCCCCCCGTTTTTAAGGTAAATTTTTAACTAGAAAGTTAAGAAAATAGCAAATGTCCCTGGAGTTTGTTCTTACCTTCAACTTCAGCTACCCATACCCTGCCCAGCTTGATTTAGTTACTGTTCATTGGATGACGTTTCAGCATTTAACTTTTCTTGCCAATACTTATTCCTGCATATAGTTCACAGTTAAGGATTTAAGAAATATATGTCTGTACGTCCGTGATACGTGGTAGCTGATAGGTGCAACACAGAACAACAGAGCACTGGTGCTGGCTGATGTCCACCCTTTGCCATACCCAGGCTCTACCTGGAGGAAAACCTAAATCCAGTGGATCTGCCTAGGTTGAACCACGCTAAAAATCCTGCCTGCAAATACTGAGTAAGATATTCTCCTCGTAAAATCAGAGCATTTCACAGCTATGCAGACGACATTGGTCGGACTCGCCTATTCCCCAGGGCCGGTGACCACTCGTCAGAGCAGAACGGATGGAGCGTGTCCGAAGGCAGGGTGAAATGCCCAGCGCACCACGATTTACCGACACGGTGATTTATACACACCAGTAGCGTGTGGTGCGCTCCCTACCCGCGCCGACGTCTCCCCCCGGCCCCTCCCCGCCAGCGCGAGGGGTGCAGAAGGAGGCATCGCCCGGCTGAGCTGGCCCCGGCCGGCGCTGGCAGGGAGCGGAGGTGGAAGGCTCAGCTCCTCGCCGCCGGCAGCACCCCGTTCGCCCCACCTGCCCCGGGCGGGTGCCAGCAGCACAAGCACGAAGCGCAAAGCGGAGGAGAGGCAGGAGCGAGTGCACTGGCAAAGAGGAAGACTACGGAAAACATCGTACCCAGCGAGGCCTTCTGAGCTGCTGTGGGGCTCAGTCTTCGTGAAGACCATGGCAGTCATACATGCGGTTTCTTTCTTTATTTTTTCTGTTTAGGGGGAAGAACGTTTTTTGATTTATAAAATCATCATTTCTTGCAAGGAAAAGATCAGTATTTCCACTGACAATTACAGAAAGCATCTTCGCCTCGCTGCAGCCTGACCACGGCAGCCCGGCGGCACTGCCCCTCTGTAACCTTCGCCGTCGCTGCGGGGAAGTCGGACAGGGACGACGGAACCCTCCTGCCCCGAGCTCACGGCGAAGACCCACGCGGGCTACGGCTGTCACCAAAACGGTGAGTTCGGGGACTGGGTTTTAATTAAAGAAGCTAATTTAAAGAAAGGCACACCCTGAATCTGCCAAGTCAAAACTAGAAGTGAAGATCTGCGTAATCTCCTCTGCTGCCAGAAAGGAGAACATTCAATTGAAGATCTTCTGATTCTTACAGAGGCCCAAAGCCATCAAAAATTACTAATAAATTGACCCAAAAGGAATTTGTGACAAAAATACTCATATAGAAGAAAGCAAGCAAGTGCATCTGGTGCAAACAACAGAGACCGTTTACACAAAGGCTTTACCTGTGCCATGAGCCTTGAAGCGCTGAAGAAAGGTAGAAGTATTTAAAAATTTAAAGGACCTTCATTTGTCTGAATTGCTTTTAAGGAACCTGACTGTAGAAAAGTTTCCCTCTACAAATAATAATAAAAAAAAGGTACTCGTGCCCTAAAGAGGCAGAAACATGCAGGGAAGGCTGCGTTTGATTTGACTTGCTTGCCAGCTATGACAAAACAGAAATAAATTTGTTTTAAGGACCACGTCAGTTGGTAACCTCTTACTGTAAGAGACTAGATTAAATTTTCCCTAAGGTTAGGGATGCCATTTAGTTTGAAATGTAATTAAAGGCAACAGGCGAACTGTCTCTGAAGTCAACCAAGTAACAGGAGGAACAAATCTGGACCTTTAACTTCTAGACAAGCCATTTTTCTCTGATAACTGCATAGTTAGGGTTCAGCATATGTAAGCCAGTTCCCTCACTTATTCAAAAGCAGAGTGTTATTTCATCATAAAAAGAAGAAAAGGAAACATTTTAGGTCCAGTGTTCAGAAGTGATGAATATGGAACCAGACGTTCACAAAAACTGAAATTCAGGATTTTATTAGTAGAAAAGGAATTTAATTATAGTTCACTAATACTATGTACGTTCTTTTCCCATTTTCCTATGACTGGAAACAGTCTGGAACATTGTCCAGGCTTTCCTAAAGAGGTAAAAAGACAAATTTATAAATCTGTCCAAGCTAATTCTAACTAACCCGGTATGGGTTTTTCCAGTTTCACCACACATTCATTCCTGGGTTCCTTCTTCATTTTTCATGTTTTGGCCACCTTTCACCAAAAGGCGCCAACCTTGCTGTCGCTCAGCACAGACAAGGCCGGTACCCGATGCTTCCAAACTGAGCAGTTTGTCTGGCAAATAAGGAAGAAACAGGGGTAACATCTACCTTCTCCACAGAAAAACGTTCTCTCTTAATAGTTCCCGTGAAGGAATCATAATAAACACCTAGATTTTAAGGCAGAACTGGTACAGAGATTAGTCCCAGAATTCACACGAGGAGAAGACAACTTCCGTACAACATTGTTTTACACAAGGTCTGAAGAATAGGCCTAGACAGGACCAAGGGTCCCGTCCCCCCTGCCAAAATATTCTGGCGTTTCCTCTCCGAAGGAGGAAGCAGAGGGGGGGCTGACCGCTCCGCTGGGAAGGAGCCGAGTCACTTTGCCCTCCGCAGGGAGAGCGGACAGCCCACATGGCGAGAGCCTCCTTGCTTTTCCAGAGTCAAGATGAGCAAAGAAGGGCCAAGAAATTTGTTTGTGAACTTGCATGCAGAGAGACATGGCCACACACATGCAACATATCTGAGAAACAGGCAGAAGGCATCTCTGCGGGCTCTTAAATAAAAATACAGAAATACAACAGTTTTCAAAGCTAATAGCATTAACAAAAACGAAGAACAAGTTACACATTCAGAAAAATTACAGCTACTGAGGGCAAAGTTTGCTGGAAAGCAGCATTTTCTGCCACACTGGCTAACTGATGCTGAAAGGCTGTGAGTAGGTGGAGGGGCTTGCTAATGATAACTTTGAAGAAACATCACACTTAAAACTCCGACTGATTACAGAAAAGGTGTTTTATCAACTGCTCCCTTTATGAATAAATATGAAACTACCAGGAAAATGTTTAAACAGGTGTAATCACAACTGCATATGAAAATTGAGTTTGGAGGCTGTAAGGAATCTTAACACAGTTAAGCAAGAATGAAAGCAATGTAAAGCTGTGATCATAGCCGATTATGGATGTATCATGCAAAACAGGAATGTTGTCATAGCAGCTATAAAAATGTCAGTGAAAACTGAACTACTATTATCCAAGTTGTAAATGAAATGAAAAATGCAAAAGGAAAATGTGAATGAATACATTACGGGAAAAGCTATTTCTTTCCTGTTAGATAAACGAGCAAAACAAAATACATTCTCATGAAACGGAGTACGAACAAATATGCCTACATAACAATTGCAGGAGGCCACATCCACACGGTTTGTCTGGATAAAATTTACATTTTGGGTAATGAAATTTCCAGGTCTGAGAAAGGAACAAACAGTAAAAGTGTAGTGTTATAAAACTAGTTTTAAAGTAAGAAACCAGTTAAGTCCTGGATTCTATCAAGGGCCAATATTGTTTGTACTGACGTAAAAGCAGCTTCCTCTATCTGTTAACAACGGTAATTTGGCTTTCAGGGTAACTGCTCTGTTAAAAAGTGTAGCTGTTAAAAGGGAACATTTCTAGCCTTTTATATGCTACACTCATCACTATGTTATTTAAATGTGTGCACAAGTCCTTCATGCTAAAAATAATTAACACAAAAACACAAATCCAGGGCTTAAAGTAGGACAAAATAACATTAGGAGCTATTGACATAAGCACCTCCCTCCGTCCAAGAACCGGATCCGGCCAAAAGCGCCGCTGGGGCGAAGCCTCCCGCCGCGGGGCCTGCGGGACTGCAGACAAGCCGGGCGCAGGCGCCGCAGCCTCACGGCCCCCGCGCGCCTGTGCAACACCACGTATGTGGTTCGGCTGTAAAGGTAAGCACACTTAGCTTTTTCCCTTAATATTAGTCTTTCACAATAGCCAGCCACTGCAAAACGAAATTCGAGTGCATATTGTTAATTAAAGCAAGTCCACAAAGCATTGGATATTTAAGCAAGCACTGGGCAAATATATGAAGGCTGTACCTTCGTTTCTGCATTAAAAGAGCAATTACTTGGAATATGCTTTACAAACATCAAAGTTAAAAAAATATTTTTGAGTTCTTAATGTGACTGTAATTAATTCACACATTCAGCTGTTGAGTCCAGAAATATGTTCCTGTTGATAATTTGCATCTAATGCTTCAAAAACAATCTGGCACACTTCTATTTGCCTTAATGCCTGAAAGCTATTACCAAGGTAGTGCTTTACAATGTCATCATCATTGCTACCACGTATACACTTTAACTAACACGAGCGCTTAGGCCTGAAGAGTTTCCCTCAAGAATTAAACAGTTTTGTCTCAGGACACAATGTCATGACAGCAGCTTAATGGAAGGGAATGTATTTACCAAGCGGCACCCTTAAACTTTAAATCAATCAGAATTCAGGAATGGTGTTAAACAAACCACACAAGGAAAAGGGAGTTTTACCAAATGCAGGCGAGCACCAGGTCTGCGACGGGCTCCTCGCCCACAGCCACAGCAGCGCTCCCGGCCCCATCGCCCCGCCACAGCCCTCCCGGCGCCTGAACACCGGCAATCGGTTAGCATCCGAATTTAGGAAAACTGTGACTTCTGCAATTCAAAGACAAAGCTCTTAGCTTCAATTCTTAAACAGAAAAGCATGGCGTAATAAGGAATATGTTGTTCCATGCCTGACTTTGAATGCTACCTCCGCCCCTTAGCCACTCCTTGGGTTTCATCGCAGCGGCACTGGTAGGTATCAGCTACTAATTCTTTGGCACATAAAATCAGCTTTCTGAATTGCTGCTTTTAAAAAAATTGATTACGGTCGTTATTATTGCAGTTTGGCATCTTAAGAACAATAAGAAATATATTTTTGGTTATTTTTTTTTTAGAATATTTGTATGCATCTGAAAGAAGGTAGTTGTGCGTGGATATCACCCCTCCTGCTTCAGCTGTGGTGTGGCAGAGCCTTTCCAGGACACGGCCGCGCGGCCACGGGCAGGGAGGGCGGCTCGGATGCTCGGGGCCCTGGTGACACCCGGCGTAGGGCACGCCGCAGCTTATGGCAAGGCTCGGAAACCCCTCCCCGTTCCCCCAGGCACAGCTGTTCAGCGTGGTCCTTCCCGCCAGACCAAGCACGGAGGTGTTTATCCGGACAGCAGCACAAGAGGCCAGGTCGGAGCGAGCATGCCGGGACGGGGTGCCGCCACGGGACGGACGGACGGACGATGTGCCGGCAGCCCCCGCGGGCCCGCGTGCGCACGCTGCTCCCGGGCAGGGCGCCCCGAGCATCCCGGCCCGGCGCCTGGCCGGAGATGCCTCCTTGCCCCGTGCCAGCACCAGCCATGCTCCGCTGAGCTCCCTCTTTTTTTGAACCCCCTTTCCATGCCAACGGGCATGTTTCAGAGAAGCCTCAGCCAGGGCAACATGGCGAAGACCGCCGCTGGCTGCAGACCCCCCCCAGCCCGCGGTGCCCCGCGGCAGGCACTCCCGAGCAGATCCTGGCTGCCGAACCCCCGCCAGCGAGCTCTGCTCTGCTCGGCCGCTCGCCGCCCTGCCACAGGCCCCCGCGCGCCGAGGCCGAGCCTCCCCCGCGCGCCTCCTCCGGGGACGCGTCCGGGCTGCTGCCGCGCCGGGGGCCGCGCGGGACCGTGTGCGGCTGCGGCTCTGCACAGGATATGCAGGGCCAGAGTGCAGAGGGTAATTTTTCAAAGCAGTGTGTGGGAGTAGCGCTGAAAATTCCCTGCATACTGCTCTGCAAAAAGTAAACCAGCCCTACCTCCAGTTACGAGCGGGGCCCCCAACTCCAGACCGCATGGCCGCGAGGCTGAAGACAGAGACGTGGCCAACTTCACCGCATGCACTTTTACAGACTACAGTGTCAGGAGTAACTGAACTCTTTAAACCCATTACAGACGCTGATGCTTAAGGGGTGTCATCGTTTCTAAGCAGGGATTCCTCTGCTGAGAGCCATTTGCGCAAAATAAAACTGTTAGCAAGTGTTGAGGATATATTTCAATTATTGATTTTGTGTTTCTCCAGTTATGAGAAGAAAGTGCAGCTGAGAAGTCTGGGATTGTCAAAAGCACGGAAGGATTAATTTTACCTAAAAATTAGGTGTTGAGGCTAACTTCCTTGCCTTGGCTCGCTCCAAAATCAAAAGGGAGATAAAAATCTCTCCCTGGAAATGCTTATCCTGCTCAAACTCTTCTCTTAGATTGGTATCAGCCGTTCACTGGAGGTGCCTTCTTCTCCCAGATGGGGCCTCAATATGTTAGACCAGATACCTTCATTTTAGATGGATACAACTTAGCTGGGACGAGCCCAGCCCTGCGCCATGCGGGAGGAAGCAAGCCCCACGGGACGGGTCCGTGCAAGCTGGGGTCTCGGTGCCCCCTCGTAACACCAGAACACCAAAAACCGCCTCACCTGCGGGTCGTGGTGAACCCTAAACTGACAACGACCGCATCAGGTAACTGCCAGGACGTGGATCTGGGCAGCACAAACACCTACGAGTTACTCCACACTTTCTCTCACTGCCAATCCGAGTAGGCTTGGTCTGACACAGCAGCAGAAACTTCTTGCACCCATTATTTTATAAGTGATAAAACAGCCTTAGTGATAACGAGGCACACGGCCATCTCTCCTGCAGCCCGTGTGAGGGATGAAGGCTCCTGGGCTTTGAGCAAATGATGCAGGGGCAAGGCAGACCGGCAGTCTATCATCCTTCTGAATATCGCTGACTCAGTGCTAGGCAAACGAATCCCAAAAATCTGCACAGCATCTATTCGCAGAGGAACCATCATATCTAGTCCTTCCTCTCAGCTTCGGTACGCCCCAGCAAGGAGCAAATACCAAGAGGAGACTCAGTGACAGCACCTTTTTGGAGCCAGTCACGTTTGCTGAAGGAGAGGGGCCCGAGTGTCCCGTGCGGCTGACCGAGACCCACAGCGTGGGAGGAAGCCTGGTTCCCCTTTAGAGGCTTCTACAGTTCACTCTCTCCTAAACTCCACCATAAAGAGACGATTTGAACGTAACGAAGGGTGTCAGCCTGAATCTCAGCAAAGAGACGTGAACATGTGGCCCCTAAATGGAATGAGTACATGTTTTCTTATCCTGGTATTTACAACACCATAGGTGTATGGAACTGCATCCATACGCACGTTTTTACTTATACAGGCCTCCAATTTTGTACGATAACTTATGCACAGTTCCAAGGAAATAACAGGTACCATTTTCACAAGGATCAGCACCACACTTCTCTCCACATCCTCCATCTACCACTGCCCTTTTGAAATAACTCTAATACTGAAACTTGGGATGTTAGCTATACCATCATGTATTATTCCAGATCACACTAATTTGGGAATATACATAAATAATCTTCATACATGATTTGAAGAAACTGAAGTAAATTGAAGAAATCACTTCACTCCAAAAGGACCAAGAATTCTCACCTCTAATCAAGCAGAACCTTAATTCAGAACTTCATGTACTACATATTTAAAAATCATCGATTATCTACTGTATCACAATTTAAGGCGAAAGAGTGATAAGCTTGCCTAAGGACTTCTTTCTTTCAGGCTTCTTAAACAAAAAGAAAAAAAACTGGGGGGAGCACTATGAAATCACTATGGTCCAATTAACAAGGATCTCACTCTTCAAGCTTGCAAACAAGAGATAACATTAACACCTGCTACAAAAGCAAACATTTTTAGATATCTTCATCTTAACCTACTTGACATTGACTTGAAACTCCTGCCTGGCTCTAGGATGAAAATTATTGTGATTGACATGTACATTTTTCATTTGGCAGTGGGGGGAGAAGACGGTGTCAGTCTGTATTTCTCCCTGTCTGGTATTTATGCATAATTCACATCAAAGATAATAGGAGTTACACACATGCACTGACGGGAGAATAGTTTCCTAAATGTAAAATTGTTGAAGGGAAACCATTATGCTTATGGGAGATAAATGCTGCACGCGAACATGTGAGACACACAAAGTGCGCGGTAGGGTCCTGGAAGGATCTCGTACAACGTATGCCTGCAGTGGCATGTGTAAGTAACTCCTCCGTGGTCTATGCATCAAAGTAAACTGATCTCTTGGGCCAACACATATATTTATAACATCTGTACAGACAGGAAAAACATTTCTTTGCATTCATCAGAAAAGCAATCATCCAGCTGCAACAGAAATACAACCCATCAGATAACAACAGCACTTTACTACAGACTCCTACAGCAGGACTGACTGTAGTAGAAGGTAGCAAGAACAGCTTTATAAAACACTTGAATATCTGAAAAGTTGAACTTTCTGAAGTCCAGAATTGTTGGAAAAAGAAAAAAACACCAAAATAACTTTTTAAGTGTTTTGTTTTGACAATGTTCCTCAGGAATTCACCACATTTAGCTGGGAAAATGCTAGCAGTTAAATCTATTCAATGTCATGACATACAAAATTGAAACATAATTGCTCCTAAGTGGTTGACAACTGGCAAGTACTTTTTACATGGATGGAGAGAAATTTATGCTATCAAATGGAAGATACTGTCAAAAGTTTGATTTTAATATAAATGAAAATGCTACATGAGGACTCAAAAGGATAAGGAAAAAAGCTCAGCAGTAACACTTTTATAACCACATATTTAAAAAGCTTTGAAGTGAAGAATCATTACATCAAAATCATTTTCCTTGAAAGATAAAAAAAAATAAATTACAGCATGAATATTAACAAGTTATTAGAATAGTGAATTTCAAAGAGTAGCAAAAAACAAGCAGCCCATGAGTGGCCTAGTTTAAAGAATGTCTTACCAATCATATGGTTAGCGACATGGATTTGTATCTCTCTCTCATTCTCAAAGGTCATCTGGCACTTGATGCATTGATAGGTCTTTTTCTGTTTAATAACCAAAAAGAGATTAGAGAAAACTGCACTGTAGCATAAGGCAAGTGTGATCATGAATATAGCATGTTACGTGCTTCAACTTCCCTCAACTGCGTCCCTTCCTTCCTGCATACCCCCAACAAGACACCAAGTTGGGCTGGGCTTTCTGGGACCAGAAAATATACTCTCTAATTAATAGCCTGCTTTTAAAGGACTTTAATTTCAACTTTAAAAATTCAAATGATAGTATGGAATACTTGAAAATATGATTGAGTACTTGAGCCATAATCAAATTGCTCATGACATTTAACCCATTGCAGTAAAAATTCCTGTACAGTGAAAAAAAAGACACAGATTAAAATGGGAAATCTGGGTTTTTTTTCCAGAAAAAGATCAACTTTTTTCAAGAAATTCCATCCTTAAATAAAACTCACAATAACCATAGGCAAAACAGCTATAGTTACTGGGGGTAGTGAAGGACAAAGAGAAAAATATATTTTGTACTGGTCTCTCATCAGGAATCCTGGAAAATGGCATTACCACAAAGAATGGTTTCCTTGCACAGTCTGTTGTGTATTTTCTCTGTCACAAAGTCATACCAGGGAGGCTTAGCTGCAGAAATCAGGAGATAGTGTGAAGAGGCAATTACATGAACCATTTATTCAAATAGGGAAAATGGGTTTTGGACTCAGATTGACAGGGGTGCATGTACTTGAGCAACATGACAGGCAAAAATCCAAGAAATCATTTGTAGAAATTAAAACGCACGTTGACAAGTCAGACATCCAAGTTATGAGAAAAATAAAAGACTAATGCTAAACTTCTGTGCACTTACAAAAACTCTCAATTCCCCAAGCAGGATTATGGTGCTATGGGTCTAATGTGCGTGCTCAATTACCGCACGGGAATATGCGATCTAAATAGACATCTTTTGACATGCAGTTTAGAAAAATTGGGCCATTTATGCCTACTCCTTCCCGTAGAGTAACTCCGACTGGAGCACTTGCCGCAAGGCAAGCGGCTTCTCCGGCTGCTTCCGCAGTAGGGCGCGAGCCTGCAGCGCGTCTCCACGGCTGGGGCGGGCAGCGGGGAACGAACGTGCAACCACAGCGCACCGGCCACAGGCTCAGTTGGCTGGCGAATGAGTGGGAATCCCAAACCATTAGCCCTGAGAAACCTCATTCAGGAAATTGCACCCTCTTAGTTGATTGAAGCAATATATTTTGCGGAATTAATTTTTTGTGCATTTTTACATACAAATTATTTTTTTCCTACAGCCTCTCCACCCCACGCCTAGGTGTAGAATGACATTTTTAGGACAGCAGTAATAAGTCAGAAGTTTTGAGTTAAAGAGAGGAGTTGCTGCCTCTCCCTCCATGCATGGGATCCAATTTCCTGGGACACCTGCTGAGCAAAGAACAAATTAGGGGCTGCCAGGAGCTTCTTAACTACTTCCCATGTCATCAGTGGCAACAAGTTAGCCTGCTGGAGGCTAATGAACACGCTGTAATACCCTAATAACAAATGCACCAATCTATACGTTATGCATATTCCATGAGGTCTGTACACAGCGTATGTGTGCACATATGCAGGGCTTTCGAGGCTAAAACAACAATGGGTGATTACCAGGACAATAGGAACGAGGATATACTCCATTGGCCGAAAACTGCCACAGCCAACCATATAAAAGGAAATAGTTTGGACTGGCTAGTTATCCCTAGGCAGCTCAAGAAAGTGTCCTCCTGGAGTCCATTTGGAAATCACGGCTGTTAATGGAAAAGCAGCTGGATTTCTGACGCAGTGTTTCCTGGGAATCTATTCCAGCAGACGGCTGTAAGCACACATACACACACATGTACGCTCAGACACACTGCCATACACATGCTGCAGGCTCCCAACCTCAAAAAAAAAGGAACGAGAGAAAAAAAAAAAGGGGGCAAAAAACCTTGGAAGAGAAAAACAGGATTGGGCGGTGAATGATTCATGTGGTCACATTTAAAACTTGAAACCTTCCTCCTCTCTAAGACTTCAAAGCTGCCCAGGCTCTGTCCATTGTTCAACACATCTCTGTCAGGAGGGTCCTAAGTAACTAGTTAAGAAGGACAATATTTTAGCTCAGCCCTATTTCAAACCTTTAAAGTTATATTAAACACAGACAAATGATTCATTTTTTTAATTGATTTTGGTGCTTCCGAAAGCTACTTACTAGCAGATCTGGAGACAGGATGTCTTTGTTTATCCACAGACCCAGTGCAAACCCCTCCTCACCCCTTCACAAACTTAAAAAAGCCTATTTGGTGTGACCACCCCTCAGCGAAGAGAGCAGATTTCGAGCTTCCTGTGAATATTATCTTTAGGCTCAGCTGACACACGTGCATGCAAAAGGACAGTCTAACTGGGGCAACGGCTCTTGCGATCGAGTGCCCTGCCTGATGTGCAATAACATCAGTAAATGGCTTCACACAGGCCACTAAAAAAACTATAACTCGACTGGCACCCAAATGTATATAGAAGAGGTGAAAGAGTTGATTTTTTTGGCTCATTGGTAATTCTCTCTAAAAGAAGGTCACCAAATACATTTCCATTCTCAATAAATTGGGAGCATTAGTTTAAATACAAGGTTACGTTATTTGTGGTACCAAAGATGACCTCCTATTACCATTTTTGTGGGTACCATGGCTTCAAAGACATTTGTAATTGGCTGGTTATCTCTTTTTAAAGTTTTGGTCTTTATGAGTGGTGATGACAAATGCACCAAGACTCTGAGGCGCTGATACAGTATAGATAACAGCATCAAGGTGACATAAGAGACCAGATGAGCAGACCTTCAACAGAGAGCTCAATTCCCATTAAGTCAAGATACTTAATTCCAATCTTGGCACAAAATAATAGTAATAACAACAGCGGGTTGTGGTTTCTTTGCTGAAATAACTGCTGTTCCCATGGGTTTTCCAGACTGTCCTCCTTTAAATCTGGAAATGGTTTCCTGTTCTACAAAGAAAATATTCCTCCATTCAAGTGGATTTACAAGGGAAGGCGGGGGGAGGGGGGGGGAAGGAGAACAAAGAGAAAGAATTGACTCCAAGAAAGTGTGCAGGAGAGAGGGAAGGGAGAAACGGAGCACAACGGGGTTCATTCATCCAACTTCCCATGCCATGTCTTTTGCTTCTTCAGTCCAAATAACCTAGGTGGCTAAATAAAGGAACACAGTTCAAGATGGAAATTTAACTGAAGTCCTGAGCATTTGCCATTGTCAATGTTAACTACAGTAGAAAGCAGTAATGAATCTGTGTAAGAGAAAGAGCAGCCTGCGAAGTGACCGTTTCCAGTACTAGAAGAGGCAATGTGTAATCTCAAAACTAAACAGCTAGCCATGTTTCTCAGGACACATGCATCCCTCTAAAAGATGTTAGAAGAAATTAATAGAACATACTAAAAATGGAAGCTCCTATGTACAGAAATATGTACAGAAAAATGAAAGTATTACTTTGGATGTGACCATGATAGAATAAAAAAAAAAAAGTCTTAATCTGTCCCTTTGCCAGATACTGGAATGGGCTCAGCCAGCGCAGTGTCTCCAGTTACTACGCTCATCTAAAAGAAACTTAGAGCCTTCTACAGCTGGAATAGCTGAAGAATCAAACTAATATGATGTTAGCGCAGCCTTTCACTACCAAGGGTTATTTTATTTATTCCTCTTAGTGATGTTCTATATGAAAGATGATTAACTTGTCTTAAAATAATATCATCTGATGCAGATGTTTCGTTGTACAGGAGGCAAGCACTTCGACCATCTAGAAATCTATCTTTGTTGACCATCATGATTTGATCGTACTTAGATACGTGTGTCCAGGAAGGAAAGGCGATTAGTTCACAGACATTACTTCATGGTTGTTTCCCATACTAAAAAGTAGGTAAGAAAGAGAAAACACAGCAGCACTTTAAGTGCTTTTCTCTTTCTTTCTTATGGATAAAAGAAGAAAAAAAAAAAAACACCTGCCAAGCAATTCTGAATGCTCAAAGGTTTTTGAACCTCATCTAGCTGTCTCCAACTGGTTTTCAGAACAAAACTCCTAAAAAGTCAACAGTAAAAACTCAAGCAAAATATGACAAAATATTCATATTCCCTTTGTCATGCTATATGCATATGCGCACACACACAAATATAAACACACACAGTTAAAAGGAAGAATTTTCTTCTGCTGCTCTACTTTTTTTTCCTGCCAAACATTTTCACTTTTCATTCATCAAGGGCTAATATTTATTTTCTTTCTCTCTTTCTCTTTGGAGTTAAATCTTCACTTAACTTTTTTTGAAAATTTCAGTTCAAGAACTATCCCTGTTGGTGGACTGATTTCTGGCAAAGTTATCTATTTGTATGTCATCTTTTCCATTTGCTAGGTTTTCATTCTGCTTTTTCTTATTTATTCCAATGTATATACCCACTATTTAAAATCTAATCTTCCTATATTTTCTCTCTGAATGCACCTTTTTTCTCATCTTAAACTGCTTTTCTGTTTAAGAAAGAAAAATCAATAAAATGTTTGAAAAAGAAACGCACAAATGGTCAAGAATGGGAGAGAAGCAGCTCTTGTCTGGACATCTACAGATCACTCTACATGCATTGGGCACTTAAGATAGCTTTAGTAAAACGTTATTTTACTTGTGCACAGCATACTAACAAGATGACAAGAGAGATTGTGTCCAACTTGCTTAGTTTCATTATGAGGCCAATGAAGTTAAATAAATGTTATTCTTGAAATACAGGAATTTATCACCATTTAAAAGAGATGATAATTCTTTGGAAACCCCTGTGCTAGACAGACACAAAGGGCATTTATTACCTTGAGAAACCAAGGTTTCCAAGTGAACTGATATCAGAATTCAGGTCTTGTACCTATAACGAAGAGCTAGATAATGAATTATTTCTCATAACAATATATCTATTCCTGGGATGGATACATACCATAAAGGTCTCAGATACCAGCATATGTGCCAGCCACAGACACCTGACTGATGGTACCATTTGTCATAGCCAAAAATGCTGATTTTTCATGATCTTCCACAAAGGAAGCAAGACCTGCCCTCACGGGATGAAATTCAAAGCATTCACCTTGTTGAGGAACTTAAACCATCCCCTGAGAGAACAGGTATGGAAGCTCTCACTGAAAAGAGCGAGTTAAAGCAAGAAATCAGAGTGGAAAATGGCCACGTATGCTGCTTCTGATTGTCACTAGGAAAGAAAAGGTAACACCTGAAGCTCTAGGCACGGCCATACGAAGTAAGAACGAGTCCTGCCGAAGAGAACAGAACTGTTTAAAAGAATTTAGAAGGAAATAAAGAGAAGCAGAAAGGAGAATGACCTAGCCAGAATCTCACCCCGGAGGGAGAGAGATTTCCATGCCTTATTCTTCTGCAGAATCAGATGTATACACCAGCAGTTTTCGTCAGGCAGTTACCGGACCCAGAGGGAACACTATCCAGTTGTTTTACTAAAAAAGCAAATGAAATGAAACAAAACTTGTGGTGGGATTCGACTGGAAGCCCTGGACGGGGTGTTGAGGCGAGCTGAGTACCCGCGGCCGGCAGAGCCGGGCTCCACGCTGGCAGGCGTGGGCCAGCTCCGGCCAGGAGCCGCCGAGGCGCACGGGCATGGCGCTGGGCCGCAGCTCACCGGCCTGTCACAGCTCCGCTGCGGTCACTGCAGCAGGCACTGTCAGGACACGCTTAGGGTCTTCTCTTACCTACTGGGCCACGGACATTGCATTCGAACAGTATTTTCAAGTTCTTTTAATGCAGTAAAGATGTGTTTGTGGGTGCTTTAATTAGCAGATTGACATAAACAGGCATATATGGTTGGAAGTATTCATTAGGAGTTGGGTGCCTGATTTCCTTAGATACTTTTGAAAATCTCACCCCATCATGTTTAATTAAAAATGTCAGATGATATCAATACTCAGATGTGTCTGCTGTTGGTCTCCCGAGAAGATTTCCAAAACCTACTTCTCATTCCATCTGTTCCTGACAGAGCAAGGACTGACTTGGCCCATTCTTGAACCAAAACATCAACAAATAATTTTAAAAGACTATAAACTGGAAGTGATATTAATCTCCTGAGCAGGCTTCTGAAACCTTACTTGGATACTGCATGTTCCCAAGAATCTTGTAAGCTAAGAAATGGGAAAGCAGGCTATCTGTGAGCTCTGAAGGAGAACACACTTTGCTTTCTAATATGTAACCTGCGTATTAGAAAACAACATGCAGATTTGCTAGAGGAGGGCCATGAAGCAGCTCCTTTTAAAATCAATGTGTAAATCACCTACCATCTGACCAACCCCTACCACATAACTGACGAGTACCAAGGTGGGCGGTGCAGCTCCACCTTGGCTAAGGCTTCCTCAGCCTTAGGTTTTTCCAAGTGTATTTCCTTTTTCACTGGCGTGCATATACATACACAGACACACACACACACACACACACAAACATCCAAGTAGTCTCACACCATTCACACTAACAGACATGCACAAAGACAACCTCTTTAGAGCAGAAATTTGTTCCAGGTGAGGCATTCACCTAACTCACTACATTTTTCCTCACAAATTCGTTTATCTTCCTGCTCGTGATTAGTTCCCAGGTAAGAAATTATCTCATTCTTTGGGTATGATAAATTATTTTGAATTTTTTCTTTTGGGTACTGAGAATCTCCTTTTTTTCATGGAAATGCCCCAGCTTTTCCAGATCTGCCAATTCAGTAGCATCAGAAATCATGGACAAACTCAATCCCACCATCCAAGTGCACCATGGATGTATCTCAGCTCTCTGTTGACAAATTTAGAGCAGTTTTATGATAAAAAATCTGATGCTCTGCCACTAGGAATCAAGGAGCCTGCAAGACTGAGCAACATGTAACTTTTCTACATGCATTGCTATACCTTTCTTTCTTTTTCTTTTAATAGCACAAGTAACGTTATAAAGTGACAGTGACAAAAAAAAAAAAAAGAAAGAAAAAACAAAACCCAAAACATCAGATCTGGTCTCAGTCAATTAAAGGTCTACATTTCATCACTCAGAGATTTTAAAGTGCAGCTGTACTTACTCTGGGAACAGGGGATGTCTGGGTACCTTTCCTTTGGCCACTAGTCTCAGGTGTCAGGTCTCGGTGGTCTACCTGAATGTGGCTCTCTAGGTCTTCAGCACTTTCAAATTTGACACTACACTCTGGACACCTCAGACTGCCACACGGCCTCTCGTTCACCTCCTGTGGGGTCAAGCCTGAAGACTGTCCATTGGTGCTCCTGGTCATGCATCCAGCACACAGGCCGTACGGAAGGCCATTAACATCCAATTTGACCAAGTCCTGCTTATTCCGGAACTCTTTCAAGCACAACGCACACTTGTAGAGTTTTTGCAAGGCCTGGCCGTTGGGCGACGAGGTTGCAGAGTTTCCTGCCAACTTCTGCATATGGAACGTCCCATGGATTTTCAGCTCCAGGGTGGAGGTGACGGTCTGCATGCAGACAACACAGCGAAAGCCAGTGAGGGAGTTTCTGAGATCTGGGTGCATCTGGCAGTGCTCGATGAATTCCTCCTCGCTCTGCAGTGGCATTTTGCAAATCCGACACGTTCCTGTATCCAAACTCTTGCTGTGAGTGACTTTGTGCTCTGTCAGGGTCAGGAGTGACGGGAAGCGCTCCCCACAGATGGGGCACATGTAGTGCTTGGCCGGACCTCGATGGGTCTGCATGTGCTCTCTCAGGCCATTTTCTGAGAAAAAGGTCCTTGAGCAGATATTACACTTATGGCTACCTTTGATGAACTCTGCTTTCTTCCTAGAACAGTCATCCTCTCCAGGCCGGATGTTATGATCTCTCAAACGATGGTTCTGCAAGAGGACCTCCATAGTATAGGCAGCCCCACAGATATCACAGCCATACATGGGCTCAGAAGCATCTACATCGTCCTCACTGGCTTCATGACTGTTGGAAGTATCTGGATTCTTCATTAACATGTTCTGGATATCTGCACCTTCTGTCTTCTTATTTGTGGGGGTCATGCCATTAGCTGTACCATTTTCAGCACTAGCATCAAAAACACAATGTTTTTCCCGCAAGTGTTTTTCAAGCAAGATGATGGCATGAAAAGCTTTGCTACAAAACTTGCAGTTGTATTTTTTGCTGTGGGTTGTGATGTGGCATTGCAGTTCTACCTCTGTGCTAAAGGTCTCACCACAGAAGATGCATTTGTGAGACTTTGCTGGATTCCCCAAGTGGCTATGCTTCACATGGATCTGGAGATCTACCTCCTTCCTAAAATCCCAGTTACAGGCTGTGCAACGATACATCTTCTTTTCATTGCTGTGCTTGACTGCCAGATGCACTTGGATAGATACCTTGGAATCAAAAACTTCTTGGCAAAGGGTGCAGTGATACAACACAAAAGTATGCATGTCCAGCAAATGCTTCTGCAAATCATCCACCGAAGAAAACTGTTTGTCGCAGCTCTCACATACATAATGGGTTGAAGTTGTCATGTAATGCACGGTGAGATGCTGCAGAAGAGACTCCTGGGAATCAAAGTCTTCTTTACACTGAGGGCAAGACTGTTTCCTCAACAGCAACTCCAAATGCAACTTTAAATGGGTTTGAAAACTCTCAAAATTAGAGAACTTTAGATCACACTGATTACATGGGTATTCGCCATTAGACACTGAGTTTACGCTAGCAGAAAGCCGTTGCCTTTTAGGGGAAGAGACTTCAACATCAGAAGAAACTGGACTCTGCTCTGCTTTTGACTTCTTATTGTGTGCCAGAGGAATGTTCTTGTGGTTTTCTTTAATATGCTTTGTAAGCTTCAGGATGGAGCCAAAAATGGGGGAGTTTGTGCAATAAGGGCATGAATAAACTTCCATAAAAGACTGTGTTGGCTGAATGACAGGGGAATCCAATTTTGAATTTCCTACATTGCAGTGCGTCTGCTGAATATGCTCAGTCAACGTTGCTTCGGTCAGAAAGCCCATGGAGCACTGGTTACAGAAGAAGGCATTGTTACCATCTTGAGGGGTAGCGTTTGGGCCGCAGTGAGTAATACGGATGTGTTCTTGTAAGCTATTGATGTCTGCAAACATCTCAGGACAGTAGTTACAGTGAAAGGCAGATATGTTGCTAAACTGCATCATGGGATAGGCATGATTTTTGTGCACCTTTCTTACGTGTTCGTTCAAGTTGTACAGTGTAGGCATGGAATCAAGGCAGATCTGGCACGTGTGGCTTTGCTGAGGTTTGTCCGCGTGAATGGTCTTCAGGTGGATCTCCAGAACAGCAAGGCTGTTGAAGTCACGCTTGGAGCAGTAAGGACAGCTGTAAGTAACTTTAGACCAGTTCTGGCCCTCCTCTCTATCCACCGATCTGATTTTCTTTTGTCCTCTCAAAGGCTTTAGAGTTGAATCCGGGGTGGAACCTCTTTCCACCGAGGCGCTTGAGTCGGGCGTTGCGCTGCTCATGGAGGCCACGCTCCCCAGGACCGGATCAGGGCTGATGCTGTGGTTGCTGGAGTCAGGTTGTCTGTGGCTGTCCAAGTGGCAATACACTTCCTCCACTGAAGAAAACTGCTCTGGGCACATAGGGCACTTGTGTTTTTTGTTGGCATGGGCTTGATGAATGTGTGAGAGCAGCGAGTTTTCGTCTGCAAATACTTCAGGGCAATGAATACACTGCAAATCTGCCTTCTCGGAAAGCTGTGGGTGGCGTGTCATTACGTGCTTCTCCAAATCTTCAGTCTGACTGAATGTCTCTTCACAGTAATCACACATAAAATCATCCTTCTTCACCTCTTTCTCAGTCTTTGCCATATGTTCCTTGTTCTTTTTATGAGCTTGCATGTGACTCTGCAACGAGCTGGTAGACGAAAACCCACGCTTACACACAGTACACTTGAACGGTTTGCTGGAACTGTGGGTTTTCAGGTGAATTTTGAGGTGGTCGCTGCGCGAGAACGCGGCCTCGCATTCGTGGCAATGGTACTTTTTATCCCCCGTGTGAAGCTTTATGTGGCGATCCCTACTCCTCTTATGCTTAAAAAGCCGGCTACAGTAGGTGCATTTGAAAGGTAGTTTGTCACTGTGGATCTGCTCGTGCCTTTTAAGGTAGCTCAGGCGAATGAAGGACTTATCACAAAACTGACAGGGATATGGCAGGCCAGTCCCCCCTTCCTCCTCCCCGATGCCGAGATCACACCCATCTCCTATCATCTGAGTGGGTGATGCAACATCTTTGCTGGAGGGAGATGAAGCCACCCAGGAGAGTTGTGGGTCGTCATCACCATCTGTAATGGGAAAGCAGAAAGGAGATTAAAAACAATTCCCAGTGCATCTGTGAAATAAGGACAAAGCTCTCAACAACACTATGGGCTTCTGCTACTACTGTGCAAAAAAAATCAACTAAAAAAAAAAGTCTCTTGAATTTCAAAGGGTGTTTGGGAAAGAGGTATAAAATATATCTCTAAACATAATCCATGACTATGCCGGCATATAGTATTAATAAAAAGCATTTTTCTTCAGCATGTTTAACACCTGCTCACTGTACTGTAAATCAATAAACAACAAATACAGAAAGCAAAACACAGTGTGCGATGAAGCAACGCAAACATTTGAAAAGCTACAGTATTAAGTGATCACCTGTGATTTTGTGGGTCTTTTTAAATGTTACATCAAGATGATTTTAAGTAATGTCTCCATTAAACAAAATCCTTCAGTTCTGTCTCAAAACTGTAACAGAATTAAAGGCTGATCAAAAGCAAACAGATTCGAACATCTATGGAAAATAAAAGCATCAGATTTGAGACAGCTCAACAAACTCAGAGATTTGCATCATTACCACGTTCATTCACATGAAAGGTAAGGTTGCCTGCTTGTTATGAAAACAAACAAATAAAAACCCAGAAAACCATCATCGTCGGAGATTTCAAGACATCGCAAAACAATCAACTTCGGGAGAAAACAGCAATGGCCCAGCCTCTGCTTTAAGGACTAGTTCCTTTGCTCAATATGAGGCTTTGGAAAATATTTTATAACTTGATATTACCATGAAAGAACACAGTGCCATCTCCAACTGCAAAACAGTCATTTTAGGAAAAATACATGAAATTTTGGCAGCTTTCATAAGCGGAATTGCTAACAAGAAACAGAAGGGAGCGAGTTCAAATGTACCGGTTCCAATAAACGCAGAGATGTCGAGTGAAGCAAAATCGCCACGAGTCTGGTACAAAGCTGAACCGCGGACGGCAGCGAAAATGCAATTCACGCAAACAGGGGAAGGCGCTGGCCCCGCGTGCACATTCGGAAATGCAAAAAGAAGCCGGTTCTCCAGACATGTTGTCCTTATAAAACATTTAATGCTCCTACTTCAGCTCTTACTGAAACAAACCGATAAAAAAAGCCCTGACCGCGCGAGCAGGCTGCACGGGGTGCCTGCCGCCGCCGGCGAGATGGGTGCACCGCGCAAGCGGAGCCGAGCGTCCTGGGCCGCCACGTGCTTGGTCCGAGACCACTCTTTTTCATCCCGGGAGAGCAGAGATTCGAGCTGCTCTGTAAAAGCCAGACCAAACGGTCATGCACCACACAAGGTCCGCGGCACGGACCCTCCTTGCAAGATGCACCAGGCTTTGCGCCCCGCTAACCTCCCCGCACCGGCTGGGCCTCAGCTTAAAAGCAGAGGGTGCGATGCGCTGACTTTAACGCACGTGTTTCCCGGGCTGCATCTGCTCAGCCGTGCGGCGGGCTCCCCGTGCGCTGCGTCCGGCCGGCCCCGCGGCCCCGGGCCCCTGCGCGGGCGCAGCCGGCTGCCGCCTCGCGGATTAGCCGGCGGGGAGGTGCCGGTGGCTCCCGGCTGGCTGAGTCCCGCCGCGCGCCAGCTGGGCTCCTCCGGGACGCAGACAAAGGCGGCGGGGAGGGGGATGCGGGGCCCGAACCAGGGCAGCACATGCTGCAATTGCTACCGCCGCCGATTTTTTCCTGCAGGAAAAAGAAACAAACAACGAAAAAGCTGGCCTCCGCGGTCATGTTTACTGCTCTAGCTGCCTGGCTGCAATTTAAATAATAAGAGGTGGCAACTTTGCGGTGACTGTCATGAAAACACACGCTTTATAAACACCTCCCCTTTTGCAACAAGCAGGCTGCAGGCGCCTCGCCGGGCGCTGGGGCGGCTACGCGGGGAGGCAGCCCAGGGGCTGAACCTGCTTCCGCCAGTACAGCTGCATCGCTGCACCGTGGAACCAGACGCCGCGGGCCAGACGCAGCGCCGCCGCAAGCCAGGCCAACCCCTCGGCTCCGGCGACCTTGTGCCACTGCCACGTGCCCACGCGAGCCGTGGAGCTGGCCCGCGACGCCAACCTGACCACGGCTCCGAGCGCTCCCTTTGCCTCCGAGAGGAGCCGACCTGCCTCCCCGCGCGCCGGCGAGGGGCCGCCCCCCCGCTGCTGCTCTGCAGACACCCCGGCTGCCCCGAACGCAAAACCCACCGGGGCTGGTATTGCTCTGCGAGCGAGGCACGGAGACGCTGCTGGGCTAACACAGTTTGGATTCAAACAAATTAACGTCTCTCAGATTGGAAAGCTATGTTTGCAATAAAAATGGAAGCGTTTGCAGAGACGGTTGAAAGCAAAGATTGTCTCCTTTCGTTAGCTTGACGTAGACCTTTCACCGATTTACATGGTTAGCTTTTGGATTCCTTTTATGGCACTGTTTTCTCATTCTTTTACAATTTAAAAAGAATTGGAAAGCTATTGTGCAAGCCCTGAAAACAATCTACCTTGACTTCCTTGCAAACAAGCCATTAAATTACTCAAGGCCTAAAACTGAAGAAATTAAGAAAAAGTCATTATCATTAATCTCTTTATGGAATGAAAAATAGCCCTGCTAATTTTAACTTGCCATTTTAAATTGAAGAAAAGACCCATAATGAACTGAGAAGGAAATTCTAAGGTATTTTACCACAGCAATATTTTACTGGGAAGATATATTTGAGATGTGGTGTGACATGTCTGGCAATGATGGCTAGAATAATAATTCTACATTAATGCAATCAAAGGAATGTAGCAGAATGAGAAAAATCACTTTAAAAAGGAGATTAAAGTCATTAAAAATGGCTAATCCTGCAAAGTGGGACTGTACTAAAATAGAGAATCACATGGCTGGTGCAAATCTTTTGTCATTTGTGCATAAGAGAATCAAAACAAGTATTAAAAGGGGAAGAAAATTCAATAAAAAGTTTAATTGGGGGAAAAAGAGCATTAAGGAGGCTTCAGGATGTCGGGAGTGTTCAGGATACACGTGTGGGTCACCAAGCTGAAAGAACCAAACTTGATGATGAATCTCAAAGTGGTACAGTAATTAAGCAACTTAATGTTCGGCACGTTTACGGGGCAGCAAGCATTCATCATCATCACGGAGGACCTCGTTCCAGCCTCAGTGCATACAATAAATGTATTTTTCCTTCTAATAAGAGCAATTTGGCCAAACTGCAGTATAAATCATACTTCATTCTCTGTTTGTCCAGATACCGTGAGCCAAGTCCAGAAATGCATTCATGAAGCAACAACGCTGAAAGGGAGCCGCAGGAAGCGCGATCCGGTCGGGAAGGGAGCCGTGCAGCACGGCACAGCTTGCGGGACGGGAGCAGCCCTGTCTCTGCAGCACACGCTGATGGCGTTGATACGTTTATTATTTCCAAGTTATTTTGCTAATAGAGATAAAATCACTGCACTGCTCCCCTTTGCGCCCGGGAGACCTTCTTCACAGAGGATGATGAACCAGGGCGGTTAGGTCTGGGAGAGGCTCTTACTCGGTGGGGTTTATTCCTCTAGCACACAGCTGGGTCACAAGAGGAAGAGTCAAATTAAAAAAAAAGGCCCCCAACTCAGTTGGTGGGGAAAGGTGGTTTTTTGATTGAAATTCGGATTCCTGGTTCTTTCCGAGCCTCTCTGCAGGTCTGCATCGAGGCACAGAAGCTAGAAGTGGCCAGTGCACCCAGCTGCTTTAGCCCACTGAAAGCTGCTGGGGCTGCAGCACCCAAGAAACTCAGGTACGACAGAAAACATGCTTGGCATCGTAAGATATGCCTATAAACCGTCGTGTTTCAGTTCCTCATCTCTGCAACAGGCAAAAGACATCTGCTGCTCGGGGCAAATTACAGGGCTCGCTTCCTGCACGCCGCCGAGACGGCCGCAGGCGGACCGCCCAGCAGAAACGCCACCAATTTCAATAATTATTATTATCACAGACGCCTAACTATGAGCATACGACACAGAGGTTCAGAGAAAAAGGCTGAGAAATCCTCAGGAGTGGCCACAGCAAATTTGGAAGGGCTCCACTACGCATTAAAACCGAGGGCGGATCTTTACAACGGATGGCGGCAGGCGCTTCACGCAGCAGCGCTGCTCATTCGCACTGCCGCGCCGGCGTGAAATAACGCAAATCAAGTGGACGTACCAAAGGCTTTAAGCTTCACTCTTTTCAGTGCACTCTGCGTAACAGAAGGCAAGAGCGGACCAGCAGCACCACTTCTGAGCTGCCACTGCGCCCGTCCTCGAACGATACGGCAAGAGCAGCTCTGCCAAACCCAGCACCATCGCGCGCCCAAACAACTCCACCGAACAACGGCAAGGGAGCTCTGCAACTCCTTCCTAACTGTGCCTATGCTACGTCCAAAGCAAAACTGAAACTGGGTGAAAAACCCAGTGATGGTAATATAGGTGACACCACACACGGTGCCATCATGATTATCTGTGACTTAAGAAAAATGCAGCTATACCTAATTACACGCTTACGTGGCAAGCATTTTTGTTGGACTAAATTACCGACGGTTACTGACTCTTTTTCCAACTTCTCGGCTTTGCACTGCTGTTTGCTTTTAAGTGAGGTTTTAAAAAAAGGGAAAAGAAAGATGATGTCTGGCTTAATGGAAAAATATATATAATCTACTTTTTCTTCTCATGCATAGAGTAACTTGGTATTTAGAATACAAAATCAGCTCAAGATGTAGTGTAGAATTTCAAACATTAAATTTTCTGGGACGTCTGCTGTAGTTAAACTATTACACACAGACAGTTTAAACCTAGTTGTCTTTGTCTAAACCTTTCTGCTGTGATCAAGGAACATTTAATTACTCTGCCTCTTTTTTATGCTGCAAGTTAAGAGTACACACAAAGACATGTATTGAAGCTTAGCTGATATATAGAAACTTGTTAAGCCACAGTAACACGTGCCTGAGCCCTCAATTTCTAGCAAAGCTATTGAGACTCAGTAATGACCATGGATAGGATGATATATAGTTCTACAGAGATCACAAAAATCAGAAAGTTATTTTTAACATTATTTTTCTTAAACAGTCTGTATTTTACAGGTAACAAAAAATTAACATATCATTAAATAAGTTATTTCGCACTTCACTAAATGGTGCAATAAGGGGCGGAGGAGAAAGTTTTATGTTAGATCTAGGAATAAGCTAAATGCTTTCAGAGTTGAATCACTGTTTTTCTTTACTCCCTTCGGAAAAGCAGCAGATACTATATTCTGCTGTGCATCATGGACTTGGGACTGAAAACAGCTGCACTCTAATTACATGTAAAGTGTACCAAAACATTCCTTTTATCACAGACTGTAAATCTGTTAGCATCTGTCTCTCCTTTGTTTCTTCCACAAGATACAAGCTTGTTTCTACATTTTTCTCACCTGTAGCGGTGATTAAAATTCATTATAAATGAAAGGAGTGAACACTAAAACAAGTTCCTCTGTGTACAGTTCTAAACTCAAATTAGAAACAGCTGTTTGCTAATTCATGCAGTGATGTTTTGTCGTGCTCTGTGAATCAATAATAACTCACCCTATTTCCACAGAAATGTGAGGATTATCCATACATTTTGCTTTGCAATTTGTCCTTCAGAAATGTTCAAATGCACAGTCAGTCTTTTTTAAGCGAGATTAGAGGATGATAGTGGCAATATCATCAATGAATTAACAAAAAGATATTAATAGCTTGCCGCTCCTGCTTACCCTGCTAGCTAGCGGGTCCTGTGCCATTCCTGCCTACTTTGGTACCTCCGGAGCATTTAGCAAAGACGGCACATCATAAGACCAACGTGAAAGAACAAAACTGCGCGTGGGGTCACAGGCACAGATCACTGATGCAATAACCACATTGAGAGAATACTCTAAAATCAGAATTTCAGCTATGACATGTACAACTTTTAAATATAAAGAATGGCAAAGCCCTTAGGAAAACCATCCTAATAGAATAATTATTAGCTCTAACAATTAGTTACAATAATTAATACTTTTTCTAATTGCTACTAATATTCCTTCGTATGATCTCAGCCAGAGCACAAACTTCCCTTGACCCTGTTGCTGTACAGACACAGAACTGCATTCTGCACTTCTTGCTACTTGATGTCAACATCTATCATGATTTCAACACTTGATTATACAAAACAAAAAGACATTGCACAACAGTTAAGAGCCCTGTCTGCCTCATTTTTGCATCCAAACCTGGCCACCCAGAAGGGGCTGTGGCCACATTTCGGGCAGGTCCCAGCGCAGTTTTGCTCTGGTGGCAGCAGTACACAGCCATCTCTGTAGTATGCGCAAGCAAAGTCCTTTTCTACCATGTATATATAAAGATGTTTTTCCCTCCTCATGTTTTGTCACTGTGCAAAGGGAGCACGCTCCTCCTGCAGCGCGGATCCAGGGGCTGAGGTTGGGAAGCACCCGCACGGACACGGGGAGCAAAACCAGCCTTTCTGGTGGGATGAAGTGCACGAGATCGACTTCCTAGATTTATGATTTCCTCTCTCCCATTTGATCGGGCAGCTCTAAATACAGCAGGCACCCGCCCTCAGGCTGTTTTCCCCAAGTAAGCCTTGGGCACGTGCAGTCCAACTGACCCGGCTCAAGCTCTTTCCCTCGGTCCATACCCACAAGCGACCATCAGAAACTCAGACCAGTAGGTGTTTGGAGAAACTCAGTGAATGCAGAAACTGACATTACTCAAGGAAAGACTTTTTTCCATGAACTGACCAGATGAGTGTGATTTAATTTAATGCTTTACTGTGCTCATTTTCATGTTTCTGAATTGTACTTCCAAGTGAAGATTAAGTCATCAGTCACAATCCATTTAGCTCATTCATAAAATCCACTTAAGGGTCACGTTCTCCGTGGTGAGTAGGGAAGCTCGGACGGCAGCACGACAAGGGTGGTCAGCACCTCCCGCAGAACTTCAGCACGGGCAGCAACAGGCTGGAGACCACGTTAACGGCACGGACAGCCGTTTGGAGGAGTCAGTGCCTTTAGAGCTGGGGCAGGGGTAAACTGGGGCAAAAGAGTTCGGCCAGCGACCTCAGGGGAGCTGCTGTAACTCCTAAGGCAAACGCACAGGTACTTGTGCGCTGGTAGACAACATCAGAGTGGTGCCTCCATTTCTGTGGAGCTCTGTTTCAACTTTTCTGCCACGTATCAGCTCTGAGGCAAAAGAACCACTAACAAGGGAGAAAAGTGAGACCAGACATCACAGCTGATCTACCTCTACCTGTTTCTTCTCGCTGAGGTCACCAAAAAGTGACTGGATTGCTAGGGTAGTTTGCTATGATTAGATCTTCAGCTGGTGCTATGCAGTGTCTTGACCTCCAGGCAAATCATTTTGTAGTTCCTGTCTTTACACATATGAAAAATACTTTTCCCCAAACAAAATTTTGCTCCTAAATGAGTATTTCACATCACTTCTCAGTAGAAGATATGTCAATTGTCACGCTGCAAACCTGAGAAAAACCTCATGCTTCAAGCCTCGGCCCTGCAGAGGACTTTACTGCCAGGCTTTCCGGCCTGAGGAATTTAAAGCTGGTCATATTCTTAGAGCAAGTTGCTGGGGAAAATAAAAACAGCCTGTTAAGTTAGAAAGAGTAGGCTGTTCCAGGCTCTCCTTTTGATCTAGGTGGGAAAACTGTGACGCACTTACAAACTTAATGGGCTGATGTTCATGATGAATAGACTCAACGCTGAAAAACACATGTTGGCTGAAATTACTCAGCAATAAACAAACAGTAAAAAACAACAACATCCAGATTTTATATTGCCTTCAAAGAACCGAGGAAAAAAATCAATAAATTACACGTGACAGACAGTATCAAGTAACCTATTTTATAGTTATACATATGCACTGTCGGTCTGATTTCCAAAATCGTGTATTCACACTAAGCCTACTGAAATCAAAAAAGCCCTGCAGCTGCTCAGCACTTTTGAAAACGTGAGTGGCAGAAACATTAAATACATGCAAGTCTACGTAGAGGTATTCTCAGAAAAGGTACACATTTCATTAATTCGCAGGCAAGGTCTCATGCAAACAATGCAAATGGGAAAGACAACACACTTGTAACCATCTCGGCTTCCCCAACGGCATATGGGGTATTTATGTAGGTCTGGTCAACGCGGCTGCTCCAGGCTTTCCCCAGCTGCCTTCGGGGAGCTGCTGCAGCGCGGGGATGCCCGCGGGTGCCTCTGGAGCCACCGAGCTGCCGCTGCCCCGACCCACGGCGAGGCGGCAGGCTTTGCGGCAGCTAACCGGCCTCCCAGTCCCCGGGGAAGGCCCCCGTTACGGCAAAGTACAACTCGGGGCTTGCTACACTCAACGATTCTTTTTTTTTAATATTTCACTTAAAAGTGCAAGAGAAGCCCCAACATAACAAAAGCAAATGCAAAACCACTCTGCTGAATCCTAAGTGCATCTCCAAGTATCATCTAGTCAAACATCAGTCAGGAATCTGTACCCGGTTTGTGACCAGCCTCAGGGGAACAGCATTAAAGCACAAGTAGGAAAAGAGGTTCTCCACTTATCAACACCTGATGGAAATAACTGAAAGGTCTAAAAAGAAAACAACTGTAGCTTTTGTGCTGTGCAAGATGAAAGCCAAACACTGTGGCTTACTTAGATCTGTATTTCACGGCGTACAGTAACGCTGCTTCTTTTTACTAACAGTATCTGTCATTTTTAATAAGAAACAACTTTTAAAACAAGTAAGCAAACAAAAATGCTTATCACCCGATAAGACTGCTCCTCGGAGAATCAGCGCTCGGCTGCGAGAAGCGTGCAGCGTGGCAGACCTTGCCAGTTTAACCAGCAGTGACCCGGTCCCCGCGGTCCGAAAACTCGCAACAAAACAGCCCCCAGAAACCTGCTCTCTTCTTCCTGCAGATCTTTGGCCTTTCAACTGAAGGAGCCCACAAAAAACGGTGAGACTCATCCCCCAGA
Source organism: Dromaius novaehollandiae (assembly GCF_036370855.1). Lineage (NCBI taxonomy): Eukaryota > Metazoa > Chordata > Aves > Casuariiformes > Dromaiidae > Dromaius > Dromaius novaehollandiae. The sequence goes on along the minus strand of NC_088110.1, from coordinate 9,142,304 downwards.
TTTTCAAAAGAAGAGCATAAGTGGCAGCTGAGGTTTCTCTCCCCACAACACACGTTGGCTCGGCTGAAGGAGGCTCCCGCCTGGCTCTCGTCAGTGCAACCCGCTCCAGCCTTTCCTAGGGAGGACTCGCAGGTACAGGGAGAAAGGAGAAGCAAAGCCAAGGAGCCCTACCGAATCCAGCCGGAGAAGACAGCCCCACCACGCTCACACCCAGAAACCCTACCGCTTCAGGGAACGCGTCTCCAACGTCAGCTGAAGGCACCACGCTGAACGTGTACCAGAACGGGACGGGACCTTCCTTAAAGTCCTGCTAATGGCAAAGATCTCCTCCTCCAGAATTGTTTTAGGTGCCGATTGTTCATATTAAGATATCTCTAGTTTAACCAGAAATGTAGGCTCCATCCTGACTTCACGTTTTTCTTTTTTCTTCCCCCCTGCAAATGCGAATTGTACAATTTATTCTAGTTAGCGACTGTCTCTGTGCCCTGGCCACAGATGCATGAGAGAGTGAATTTATAATGAGGAAAGGTGCAGGGCACAATTACGTGTTTAAATGGGATTAAAATGAGGGTTGAAGTGTACATTGAATCATCTCAATTTATCCCTGAAGAGGAGGAGGGACGGGAAGCATCCTGTCCCTTAGCACAACTCTATTTCCCCATCTTCTCTGCCCAACAGCACTCGGTCCATTTGAGACCAGGGTCATATGTGCTGCAGTTCACATCAGGGACGTAAAGGAAATTTTTCCCCTCATGTGAAAAGGTTTGGTACTTGCCCCTCGACCCCCAGTGTGGCATGCCTTACACGCACAGAAAACCCATGTAAATACAGTGTATATATACGTATATGTAGTGCGGCAGAGAGAAGAGATACCAAAACCTGCTTCTGAAATGCAGCTGGTGGATACAAGGAAGAAGCTGAATCCTGGCTCTACCATTAGAAAGAGGCAAAATAGAGACATTAAGATGTATAAGTTCACACACTAATCGTCTAAAACAGACAGGAATGTTGTCAATAAGCTCGGCACGACTAAGCGGGCAATTTAAAGTTTTTTGGAAATGAAAAATTACTGTTTTCATAAGCAACAGGAAGAGTTTTAAAGCTCAGAGCAGCTTCACTTACACAAACCCTACTGTCCTAAATACTGATAAATACGGGAAAAAAAAGTTGCCTCTCTCCCTCTTCCTCAGGAATCAGTTTGGTTTTCTCGTGCCCCTTTTCCAGACTTAGTGGCCAAACTCTCTGGCCAGGCAGCAGCACGAAATGGGCAATTCTGTTGGTATTACACATTTATCTTCTCACATAGGAGAACGATAAAATAGGGTATCCAAATACAGTTCTCATACAGTTCTTTTGTTTTGCCCAGGCTGTTTCATTACTTATTTTATTCCTCTCTAATAAGACAAAAATTTTAAGGACAACACAATTTTCTGACCACAGATAACTTGGATTGCTATCTTAGTTTACATGCTTAAGCATATTTCACCCTTGCAAAAGCAAAACAAGCATGGACAAATGAATGGTTTGAACGAAAATTCAATAACTTCTTATTGCATCTTTTGCCAGAATAAATACTTGTGAAACTGAATCCCACTTCCTCCATTTCACACTCATTATGACACACATGAGAATACGAGTCCCAAGAATTATGGAGGTGCCAACCTTGGCTACCCAATTAAGACTGAATTATTTTTTTCATTTAAGATAGGAGTTCAATATCTTTGTTCTGTTGAAAAATGGAACCTCCAGCTCGATTCTGGAGCATCTGAGTATAATATTAATCTCCTGAGTAGTAAATATTAGACTGACATAGAAGCAGTAACTGTATGATTTCAATTAAATCACTTCAGATTTTGGGGTCCTCGATCTTCAGAGCTGGTTTTTAAAGACATACTAGATTTTTTTAAAAAATTTTGTCCATTATTTAGGAATGTCATACCTTTGTATCTTTGGGTTTCCTACAAATACAACCATAACCCTAGACTTCCTGCATCAAGAAGGTTGCAACATCACATTTACCCTGAAGTCTCTGTGCACAGCCTTAAGTGTCACTCCATCCTGATTCAGTTCTTCAGCTGGAATTAAGATACTGAATCTGATTTGATTTTTGTTCTTACTGCATTGCTTTGTATCCTAACACTCCCATTTGCCAGCAGTGGTGCCTAACAAAACACGAAGCAGAGGTGTAGGCACAAAAGAAAGAGCCCTTATAAATGCACAGGAATATACAGTGTCAACACGTACCAGTAGCCCAATGCGTGCAAAAAGAATTAAAAAAAAAAAGGAGGCTACTCACTCGTTCATTATTTTACAGTTTCACTGTATTTTCCATTTTAAAACATTTTACTATCTTTCTGATGTCGTGAGAGAAGCCTCCACTGCAAACAGATGAAAGCAGACCCCGCCAGCCATCCTGCACACATCCCCGGCAGAACCCCTGTGCAAAGTGGGATCAGGTAACAATATTTACCATGTACAGTAATTATGAAAAACTGTAAGATTGTGTAATTATGTATTTTAATTACATGATCTGATTAGGTTTTTTAATCACTTCATAAAAAGAAAGGAAATTCACTGAGGTTGTCAGAAAGTTAATAAAAATAAGGTAATTCACCGCTAAAGCTCACCATGGTGCCTTTCTAACTACTTCCTTGCTGCACCCCACTGTGCCTAGGTATTGGAGGTCAACCACAAGTATTAATTTCCTTACTTTTATTAACTTTGGTGACAACATTCATGCTCTTTCGGCACGGGGTTTTTTTGTCCTTGTTTTGTTAGGAAATGCTTTCCCTTTGGCTGAATGCTACCTCGCGAGAGGAGAGGCGGCGGTCGCGCCGAGCCCCGCGGCCGCGAGGAGGTGCCCGGCAGCCCGCGGCACCAGCGCCGGCACCCAGGCGTTCCCCCAAACGGCCGCGCGCGGGGACCCACCGCTTTCGGGGCAGGACCCAGCGCTGCTGCTCCAGCTCTGGAAAACAATTCTCCTAACTTTTGGACGCGGCTCTGCTCTAAGGAAACATTTTCTTTATATCCGCGCTGGGACTCGATAATGCAATACTTGGCTATCGGGTTCAGCAGCTCTGTTTTGCTCATTTCTGGTTCACTCCCTCCCTGCTCCAGCCCTTCTTCTTCCCCGAAAAGAAACCCAGAGGCTGGGACGAAACGACACAGGCGCACGTCGAACGGCGGCCTTCGAAAGGACATTGGAAAGGGGGAGGGCACAAAGTGACTGAAACAGGCTTTTGCAGGGAAAATGGAGAACACTGTGTACAACAACGTGATGCCTTTCCCTTCGTACACCATTTGTGGCTGCAGATTACATTCGCAAAGTCCAGCTTTCAACATCGTGCAGCCAAAAGCAAACTAGCGGCACAATTTTCTTCCTGGCTACTTTACTTTTGAATTCCTTGACGGACAATGAGGTTGAGGTTAAAAAAAAAACAAGAAAAAAACAGGAAACCCCCCAAGAAGCCACTTCTTCCCATGTACTTGTAAACCTGTGCAAACTGACAGGGGAACATCCTTTAACCTGCTGACACGGTTTACTCTGGCTCGTGGTGCAAATACGGGCTTCTGCCAGCAAATCCGAGTGGCACAAAGTGAGCGAGACCCGACCCTCTGCACACTCGGTGCTACAAAGAGCTTGCTCAGCTGTAGGTATTTGTTATGTTTTCTTTCACTATTGCCAGTGTTTTTGCTTTTGCACTTCTATATGGCATCTCTGCTCAATGAAGCTACAAAATACCCGTAACATTTACTTTGAAGCCTGCTTTTGTGTGCATTTGTTTCTTCGCATGGCCTGCAAAAGACCAGGAAACTACGGCTTTTAAACCAAGTCTCCCAACTGATAGCGAGGGCTCAGAGAGCTATGCAAGACAAATACTGGAGACAAATGCCAGTTACTCCTGAAAACCAAAAGTATTTTCTAGCGTGAGTCACAGCCAACCTCTGGACAAAGACATCAAAACAGAAAAATCTCTATCCTTGCATGCTCCTGACTAATTATCCCTAAATTATCCAAGCCCTTTCCAGGATTCTGCTCTACGAAAGGGAATTTTTCTGATGGCAATCAGTGATTTTAAAAGTTACTATGCATTACTGGCTTCTCTTCTTCCCCTCCACTCCCATTTACCATCTTGCTTTTTTCCCCCCATTTCTCCATCCCCTCCCAAACACAAATTACTAGACTGCAAATGCAGGGCAGGTCCAGACACCCAAGGGGTGAGCCAAGATCTCCTCTCCTGGGGAAACTACCACAGTGAGCTCAATGACTATTTGAGATGTTTGCTGGTACTAGGGAATAATATTTCCCCTGGGCACTTTCGGGATAGAGTCTACCACCTGGGTTAAGTCATTATTACAATCAAGCAGAAAAAAAAAGGAGAGGGAGAGAAAAGATGAAAAAACACTACAGCAAGCATCATTAAAGCTCATCAAAAGTGCATTAGAGAACACCTGATAATATACTCTGAACATTAATGATCCTTACGATATACCATATTAATGCAGATGTTATCAGAATTAATGGAAACAAAATTTTCCATTCACACACTTCCCTAAAATCACTGTTCAAAAAAAGTCTCTCAGAACTATTAGTTGCCAGCATTTTTCTCTGCCTCTGGAAACAAAAGGATAAAATAAGGCCTCTGATCCTATACATGTTGCTGATCACCAGTCTCAGACAAGTACTCTGACTTCAGGATGCTTTATTGGCGTTCAATGGCAACGTGCTACACTTAAAATGGATGATGGTAAGCCAATATTAATAAAAGGGTTGTGATTGTGTTGGCTTAAACTGGACTATTATCACTACTAAGATGAATTTTACTGGCGGCCTTAAAACTCTGACGCGGGGCAGCAATTTTTCCCCCTCCGTGCTACGAGGCGGACGCGTGCGTGCGGCAGGAACGGCAGCGCGACGCTGCGGCAGGGCGCCGAGTGCCAGGCTGCAACAAGCACCGCTCGGGGGGCTGAAGAGCCTCATACTTCGACCAACAACTGAAATGGAGGTCAAAAAATTAATTCTAGGCACTGCTCAAGTCCTATGTTCCTCCTTTACGGAGACTGCAAATCATGTCAAGTTCTGCATAAATAGGTTTGGTGGGGGTATTAGAGGGTGAATTACTGTCATCTAGGTGCTAGTGCTTAGTAAAGCAAGGACTATCAAACTCCTTCCACCAAAATCCAGCGTGAACTGCTGCTCTCGAAGGAAGAAGGTCACCCGGCCAGGAGCTCTTCATAAAAAAACCATGGAACAAAACAACAGAAAAGCTCCCAAGCACGCATGTTTTATAAATACAAGAGTCACCCCTAACGCCCAGACTTATATTCCCATTTGAAAGCCGAAGTGAAATCTTTCCCAAGCAAGCAGCCGGTCAGCTCTGCAGCATCTCAGCATTCCTGCTAGAGAGCCGGGAAGCAGGAATTATTTTTAGTGCAGCCAAGAGGCCAGGCACATTTCAGGCAGTCTCCCAGAGCCTGCTTCAATACCATGTGGGACATAAACCCACAAACTATGAAAGAACCCAAATCAGTATTGTTTTCTCAAGTGACATCCATTATCCCTCATCTGAGAAAATTAACACGTGTATCCAGAAGCTCAATAAACTAAGCTCAGAGCCAGAAGTCTAGGATTAACCCTTTCTCTGTCACAGGCAGTCTCATCTTTTAAGTCAGCAAACTGCTAACACACTCTGTTTTGTAGTCTGTGGTTCTGCAGTTCAGAGCAAACAGAGGCATCAAGATACATTTATACTCCAGCCTAGTTTCAAAATGTTACAGTACCCAGAGTGATCCAGAATTTCCAAATGCCAAACAGCTACAGAGATATAAAAATGCAGATACAGAAGGGCCATTAGACCAACACATGCTGGTTTGGGTTGCATTAGGAAGAGCGTCACAAAACAAGTGAAAAACAGCTTTTGTGCAAAGTCTCTTATTTTTTGACATGTGAGTTAGCTGTGGATCTAGCAGTAAAATGCTATGAATATTAAATATAGGCAACCTTTGTTGCTCTGCCAACTTATTTCTACACAAATGATAATATTTGAAGATTTTTATTCCGGGCAAGTGTCATACATACAGTCCCACGGCCTGACATGCTAAAATACACGACCAGGCCTGCAGAAGAAAAGCAAGGCAAGGCTTTTCCCCACAATCGGGCCGATTGTGCTTATTTCCAGATAATGCTCGGGGATGGCTAAGTTAGGAAAGCAGTCAGGAGCAAGGCTGATATTAAGGTGTGGACGACCAGGCAAGGCTGGGCCGAGGGCGCGTTATCGCTCGCAGCGTCCCAGCAAGGCGCCTCCCGCCTGGTGGCCCGTCCTCCTGGGGGACGCTTGGCTAAGCAGCTCCCCGGCGAGAGCACGGGACGCACCGAGCCTACCAAACACCGAGCTCCGAAGCAGGGCTAATAATAATAAATCTCATTGTTACCCCAGTGCTTTAAAAACGGGACCCCCTGGCCAGAAGCCAAAATACAACATCAAAGGGGGCCTCGGCAAGCCAGGCTCCGAGTCAACATTCGGGTGAGAGCCCATCACCTCCTTACCCTGACAGCAGGCAAGAAAAGTTGGCGACATCTGCTCGGAGGCCAGGGGTCAGGCCAGCTGGGGCCGCGCCGCGCCGCACCGCGCCGCAGGGAAGCGCGGGCAGCGGGCTGCAAAAGCCTCCCCAGACCAGAAAGAAAAAACAATGCCGACGTCTGTACCTACGGCCGGTGGGCCTCAATTCATCGCGTGCAAAAGAGAGCACGTTCCCTTAAAAGCGTTTCTGCTGGTGACGAGAAATGCAAGGACTTGCGCACAGCACTAGTAAACACTGCTGAACTCCCAAACTGGGTGTCCTGGTGACCACTGCGAAGCCCTCAAAGTCCCTGCTGACTCCCCGCTAGTTATCCTGGCTATCCTGGGGTCTGCCGGCGGCACAGGAGTAATTGAGCTGGGTGGGCTTCTTCATGAAAGAGGGAGCAGCAAGTTGTTCCAAAGATGGCTTAGAAAAAAACCCACACATTAGCAAATGTACAACGTGAAGCACAACGCAACTGATTCAAAGACTGTTTTCCATGTGTGACGAAGCACTGGAGGGCAGCAAGCAAGAAGGCTTTGAGGGTGCTGCCACATTTAGAAACCAAAAATCCATCAATGAAAGATAACCCTCCATGTTTTTTTTCTCTATAAAAGAACTTTGATTTCTTGGGAAAATCAATAAGAGTTGATTACTCAAAATGGCAACATCAACACAAACACCCTTCAGGCATCCTGCCGAGTACCTCTACAAAGCGCACAACAGTGCTAGGCGCATGCCATGGCCCCTCTCCTGCACACCAGATGAGCTTTCTGACATTGCAGTGGATGAAGAAACCATCAAGCTAAAAACACTGCCTTTGCTAAACTGCGCTGGGAGCCTGGCTGAGGCTGTCACGGAGAAGCTGCTCACAAAACGTGGCCAGAGGGACAACTTAGTAACTTGGCTAGCTGAGACAACCCATATCTGTGGTGCCACAGGGCATCCAGTGGTCCAAAATGCTTCTGATGGTCCATTGCAGAAGACCTGCTTTTTTGTGCCAGGATGCACGACAGGAAAAACATATTCAAGACATTTTGAGAAGTCCAAGTGTCAGTGGTAGCGCAGTACTGAAATTTGCACAGTAGCGCCCAGGACAACAGCAGGTAAAAAGAGCAGTCTCATCATGTGGACCCACACATTCGCACAAGAGGCCTTGTGGTGTCACTTTCTAATATGTTGAAACACATTTCTTAATAAACTCAGCCTAAAACCCTGTTGCAAGACTCCAAAAGCTGTTGAAGTTAATTAAAAGCCATCCTTGATTTCTCATACATCTCTATTATGCTGCTCCGCTTTGCTTGCACTTCCTCGTTCACAAGGAGATAAACTGGGGTCCATAAAATAAAAGGACTAATTCAATTCTTCGAATCAAAGCAGAAGTCCAGACTTTTGGAAAGGATGGCTTGCTTAGCCTTCCTAGCCTGACCGATGAGCAGCTAAATGAATTCAGCTCTTTCTTTGCCCTCATAGGGAAAAGGTGAATGTTTTGACATAAAGCATCTGCCAGATAGTTGCAAAACAGCCTTCCAAGACCACAGTCGTAACTATTGCCCAGCTTCCCGCAAGGGAGAGGAAGGCACAGGATCATCATCCCTGTCATCCAACCAACAAACACTTCTGATGGGAGCCGACTTTCTTTGAGAAGGACGTACTAGATTTTGAAGTTTGAACAGAAGATACTTATTTTGCAGAGATCCACGTTCCCTCTCCTAAGAGGACGTAACAAATTTTAAATTATTATAGCCTCCTCCCAATACAAGTATGTGTAGAAGATCGCATTTTCCACACAACCACATCAGTGACCTGCGAAACACTCTTATGAACTCATAACCCCTTGAAAATGTAGGTTTCCTTTTGACTTTTTAATCACAATTGCTTGTTACTCATAATTTTTTGTCACTTCTGTGATGGTGTGAAGCTTAACCTGACTTCCACGAGAGAACAGGAATACAATCATGACGGCGTTTTCATTTTTGAAAACTGGGAAAGCTTTGCCCGTGAGTAGGGAGAGAGGATCAGGGCCACCTTACACCAACAGAATTACCTCTTGGAGTAGCACAAAGCATTTTGTCCGTGCTTTACTGATATCTATCTGCATCAAATCCTTCACAACTAAGTAATTAAACCACAGAGAAGGGTAGGACAGTACAACTAACTGATGAAGAAAAACAAAAACCAGCATCTTTTCTCATGGACTTCCTCAAATAAGGTGTACGAAAATGATGTTTTAAGGGCAGAAACAGGTACTCAATGACCCACAATACAGACATTTAACTTCTTTTGTGAATCCAAACCAAATATTTTCAAATGTAATAATTTCCGCAGACATATGAAAAAAGGCCAGCTGAAATTTTCTTACCAGTTGCTCCAGTAAGTCAGGCATTTTGTTTACCATAACGCTGTGTGTAGGAGTTAATGCAAGCCATAACCCCGAAGGCAGCCATCTATTTCAGATTAGCGACGTCCTCCCCCATCTCAGCCACGGGGTTTTTTCACTATGAAACAGCAACATCAAGAGACAGCTCTGCATTTCCTCACAGTTGCACCCCACTAACACGAGGATTTACGGCCGCGCTGAGGGGGCCATATGGAGTCACAGTGCTTCTCCTGCCCGTCCCCTTTTCCTGCAAAAGCGGAGACATTTAACGGGCAGTTCCCCTTAAGATGCACATGCATCAACAAACATCTGGCAACCCCAGAGCCAGGGGCTCTCTGCATGCTTGGTAATTTCTGAAGCTTAACCTGCGATTCAGCTTGGGTCCACACCTTGGGTGATTCCCAGAAACAAGAGCTAACGCGCTCGCCCAACAGCATCTGCACGTTTAGATCAGACGAGCTGTTGCAACCAGGAGCACAGCTCTGCTCGAGCACATTTCCGAGGCATCCGCAAGCAGGCATCCAAAGAGGCCACCAGCACGCGCTTCGTTAGAAGGTATTCTGTAACTCAGTCAGCAATATCTATACTGATAGACCATAATCCACTTAAGAGCTTCTGAAAAAAAACTATCAGTCTTTAACAACTTTAATTCCCTGAGTTCAATGGCAACAGCAAGGAAAACTCACAGAGAGGAAGCGACTTCCACCAAAGCCTCCTTCACCAACCCCCCTGCGCAGCATTAGCAGCCACAATCATCACTTATTTGTACCTATCAGCTTTGATGATAACTACAACCCCGTTGACACTTCCATTGAAAGGCAGTATTACCAACAAGAAATCTGATAAATATTCAACAAAACCCAGATTCAATAATTCTGTTTATCTTGAAGCCACCATCTCTGAAACCGTTTCAAAATATTTGTGTGTTAAAGGCAGGAGGGGCATAAGGGAACCCTGCTTCTTAAACCGAAATGACTGAATTGCTGCGTTAATGAACACAACTTTCTTATTTTTCAAGTTCAGTGAAAGAATGCCATCTATGCAAAATTTTGATCCCCCATTACAAAATAATTACATGATAATTACATGAGCATTAAGATGTCTACCCCCCGAGTAAAGCCACTGCACCCAACCGCTAGCAGAGGCAGGCCTGGAACGCTTCAGCTTATTAAGAAGAAACCCAGCATTGAGCAAAAGCTCCAGCTGAAGCAGATTTCCACTCTTTTACTCCTCTGATTTCTAATTAATAATTAAAACATGTTCCTTTCTTTGGAAACCCAATTAGACTTGCGCATCAGCCTGAAAACAAACTTTTTTTTAGTAGCTAAGCTACTTCTCATGGTTTAATGGGGCGGCGGGAGTGTTTTCTACATCGCTCCACTGACACAATTCATTTATTTCTTTCTTTTCTACAATGGATATTGTAATCCATCCCTAACAATATAAACATTACATTTGCACAGCTAATTAGGATGTTGGCAGCGTGAATTAGTGACCCTCTGATTTCCTCCAGCCAGGACTGCTCCTGCTGCCTGCACTGCCTCCAAGTCACGATTAGGCAATTTCATTTGCAGGACCTTTTTCCCACCCTAATGCTACATCTTTCCTCACATCTAATAGGACTGCACTCGCCCGAAAGAAGAGCTGTGCTGTTTATTTTGGGGGGAGCAGGGGAAGGGAGGGAGAAGCCTGCCATGCTCAATCCTCTTCCCTTCCCACCTCTGCTAACTCAACAGCGGAGATGATAGAGGGTCTGGGAGACTGTAAATTATTTCCATAAATGTTTTAAAGACGTGGTTATGCAGAGTGGGTAGGAGATGCACTCTGGCTAGGAGTGAAACAAAGGGAAAGAGGGACAAAATAAATAAACGCCATCCTCCGGTGCAGAGGCTACTGCTGACTCTCCTCCTCGGACCCGCTGCTTCGGGGCTGCCCGGAGACGAAGAACGATGACAAATTGGACAGAATTCAGAAGAGGGCAACAAAAGTGATTAATGGGCTGGATGGACTGATTTATGAGGAAGGGTTAAAAGGTCTAATTATATGTATCTTTGTTAAAGAATAGCTAAGGAGGGTGTAGTAACTGCTTATGAGTTTCCAGTATTGCAAACAGCGTCAACGCCTTCCCCAGAGCGAGCTCGGAGGAACAGGAGGAGATCAGAACACAAAATTTTAAGAAAAACACCAGGAAGACATCCATAATAAATATTAGAAAAGAGCTGCTTTGAAAGAGAAGAACTAGAAGCCTCATCACTCTAAAGCTGTAATGGACACAGCACTAAGAAAATACACTGCAGGGGATAATGTCTGTTTTAATGTTGATGCTTGTTTAACTCACTGACTAATGTACACTGTGGAAAAATAGTATCTTTGTTAAAGCGCAGCATTCATCTCCGAGCTCTCCTGTGCTATCAGAAGTTCTCCATTAAAGCCACTTATTATTAAAGGCGCTGCGAGCGTTTTAGGCCGGGTACCTGCTGTCTCCCACCAGCTCCTGATCCACAGCTGGGGGATCCAGAACGTGCCACAACACCTGAGATTAGTAAGAAGTGCAAAATTCAACCTCTTGGTTCTCAAATGTTAACCCAGGGGTTTCAGAGCTCTGTAATCAAAACAAAAAAACAAAACAAAACCAAACCCAAACCCAAATCCTAGACCATGTTGCACAATAAAAACCTGTTCCATTTTCTTCTTTGAATATGGAGTCACTTTTATGTCCTAGGAAATCAACTGTTTAACAGCAAATTAACCTTGTCACTTACGTGATTGAAGAGCAAAAATAAATCAGGACTCAACTGTTAGCAATAATGAACCTGATACTCTTCTTATTTACACTGGAGTAAACGAGGAATACTGCCATTGAATTAAGCTAATGGACATACACTGGAGCAAAACCAGTATGCACTAGCAGAAGACCAAGCCAAACATAACCGCAACGACGCATTTCCAGGCCACGTGCAGACCTTCAGCCGGAGAAAGCAAGGAGCAGGCAGGCGCTGGCGAGAGGAAGCCGGGACGCAGCCGCCCCAGCCAGCCGCGCTCGGAGAAGCCCACACGCCGCGGCTCCCCCGGCAAATCGCAGCAGAGGCGGGTGCAGACGGCGGCACCACTGGCAAAACACCGTGTGAGGAGACATTCCACCCCCAGTTCTGCACTGCAACTGTTCACAAATATAGCTATCCATATTGCCTGTAGAGACATAAAACGTTTCAACTCGTAGCGCGATCTGTCCATCATCCTCCCCTTGCAGGAGACTGCACACAGCCTCCAGCGAGCACAGCTGGACCTCCAGGTGGCAGATGAGGAGAAACCGAAAAGGTCCTTTTCCAAGAAAAATACAGCGCTCCTTCCCCCACCTCTGCTCACGTGCACGTGCGAGAACGACGCCGGCTGCAGCGGCTTTATTTATTCCCTGCTACATGACCATTAAGCTCTACTGTATATGTTTGCTTCTGCCAAATTCTGTCATTTAATGTTTTGGATGTAAATTATAAAAAGAGATCAGCGGAAAAAATACAGTAGAAAACAGATGCTCTGGACTACAGGTTCCTTTCAGTCGACTGTCTCCTTCGCAGCTTTATTTATTTGTTTGGCGAGTAGGGGAACGTGACAGCACATCCACCGCTGCCGTAGCCAGAGAAGAGGCGACACAGGCTTTTCCCCAGCTTTGCCATTTTAAATCAGGTCCTTTCCCCACCGACTAGCCAGAAAATCACTCTGACGAACTGCCCGCTGCCTCCGGACGCAGGGGCAGCGCGGGGCAGGACGGGAGGAATTCAGCAGCGCCGCCGTGCCTCGGCTTCCCCCTCCGAAACACGGCACGCAGCACGGAGGCACTTCGCAAAGCCTGTGCGCAGGACGTGACCGCGAAACAAAACGGCCCTGATCTGCGAGCGCTACGAGTTCAGCTCTCAGACGGCACCGCTACCATTCAGACCAACTTTGAGTTCAACTTTTCAATTGACACCGCTAAAAAAATTTATACAAAAGCTTTACACATCCACGAAACTGAGCCTGCTTGTGTAGTTTACAGGACATTAAATCACCGGCCGTCAGCACGGGTTTCAGCGGTGCAGCCTGCAGCCGGCCTCCAGCACCAACAGCCGCGATACACATCTGCAACGAAAACAGCCCGCGCGCAACCATCGCGTCACAAAATCTGCATGTCACACTGATGTTATTGATCTGTCTGGAATCAAAAAAAGTGTGTAGTCCAGGAGAGAAGGTGAAATAAAGAGCACAAAGGGGCCCTCGTGAAACCGTGAAAGTCGCACTAATTTGAGATGTGCCCAGGCCCGACAACACGTGTTATTTTCAGCTCTCGCTGGTCCCGGCTCTGCCTCAAGCTCACCGCAGCAGCAGCTCAGCGATGCGTTAACGCTGCTCGTTGCTCCACTCCAACCAGTTTCTCTTTTATCAAGACTCCAGCCACGCTGCCCTGCTAACTCTGCTTGTCCGAATAAGCCAGCCTCATGACAAAACATTCAGTCCCAGAAAGAGCTAAAAAAACCCCGTTAAGCTTGCTTTTAATTCTTATTTTGTCTATTTTATGTGTTTATTTCCAAAGCACTTCCAACTGATATTTGTTTAATAGACTGGTGTATCTAATCCCTTGTAGCCACATGTATCACTCACCAGTACCATTTTATTACAACGGATATATTATTATAGCTTAACCTTGCACTTAGTCACTAATCAGAAACAATTCAAGCAAGCAAATGAGATGTTCCAGCTTAACTCAATCTCCTCCCTCTGAGCAACAGATAGGGGCAGGCTGGCTCGCGGGGCGCCCGCCGTGCCCGGCCCAGCCACGGCCCCACTCCCGCACATCACGCACACTTCCTAGGGCTAAATTTGGCTGCCTGCACTTCTTCCATCCCGCAGTACTGCGTTGACCCCCGGAGGTGTTTGAAGTGTGGGATCCCAAGGTGCCAGGCCCAGCAAGTCTGATTTACGGCAAACGTAAGAAACGAAGCTGCCGTAACATGAAGGCACGCGGTCAGGAACAAACAAACCAGCAGAGAAAGTCGGTATTCAGAGGCTGAAATTTGTCTTAATGCTGGCCGTGTTACGTATTAAATACTTGCTAGCACTAAACAGTAGTATATTAAGCTCCTTAACCAGTGGAAAGGGAGGAAATTATAAAATCTTCTATACGTGCAGGAAGGTCGCGCTCACGGAGACACCGCTGAGCTCCTAAAACCCTTCCGGAGGCAGTCGTGGGACACTCCGGTGTCGACACAGCGAACGCCCCTTCCCTAGCCAGACGGGAACCCCCGACGCGCTGCCGTGCCGCGGCAAGGCCCCCGCAGCACGCACGCGTGTCCTGCCGCGCTGCGACCCGCCGGCCCGCGCCGGCCGCCTCTCCTTGCGGCACAGGCACGCTTTGCAACGGAGGCTTAAAATTTACACAGCAATTCAGAGCCCACCGGAGCTGCCAAGAGACGTGGAGCTCGGGGGACCTGTGAAAGTTCTTCACACCTGTGCTTTTCTCCTGCGCCTAATACCGCGGGAGGCGTTTTGGAGGCTTTCACGAGGCAAGCTGCCACGAGACGCTGGCAGCCTCCCTCCGGCAAGTTGTCACAGCTGCAGCGGTCTGCTACCCGGCTGCCAGTCCCGGCAGGCAGGCAGCGCGGCGGGGGACGGCGCAGCAAAGGCAGCCGTCGTCAGGCCGCTCCGCTAGCGAGAGGCCGCCGGGGCGGGCTCGAGCCCCGAAAACAGGCCTGTTCCACAGGGAGAGGCGGTTTTTTCCTTCCAGCTCAAGGAAGGGCTCCGGGACTCGCTGAGGAATCTGCCAGCGCCAACTTTCCCCTTTCCAGCTCCACTGTGTGTTTTGCCCTGTCTAAAAAAAGAAATTTCATCTCCCCATAAGCTTTCATCATTAGATTAACTGATATAGTTGGAAAAAGTGGACAAGATTACAGGCTCCACATCCCCTTGCCAGAGCGCAAAAGCATGTCTACTTTTTCCAGCTCCACAAGCTGCTCCAGGGAAGTATCATTTCTCCCTACAACCCTCGCTTCCTATATGTCCTTGGAGCACCGCGCTACAAAACCACTAGCACTCACGCTGAACTGTACTGGAAGAGGATTCTCCCTCCTTCCCTCATAACTCAGAAAAAAACAAAGGAAATTCTGTTGAATTAAAAAAAAGAGAGAGAGAGAGAGAAAGCGCACGCGAGAGAGCATCAGACAAGGACAAACACGCAAGAGTTCAGCCCAAAAGATAATCAAATGGGAAATTTAAAAGCACGTGCAAACAAGTGGCATATTGTAAGCCATTTAGCAAAGTTAATTATAGGTATTTACTACATCTGGTCTTGGCCCCGATTCAGCAAAGTGTTTAAGCGTTTGCCCAACTCTAAGCAAGAGCAGGCTGCAAAGCCGCCGTGTCCAGCCCTGTGCTGAAGTTAGGCATCTGCTTAAGCACTTTGCTGCTCCAGGACCATAATGTGTAATAAGAATCGCCCTGAAAGATATCTAATAAACAGCTGTTACGTTAAGAATTACACAAACACATCACACATTTTATGCCCCTAAAAGTGTTGGTGTCATTAGGGTGTAAATTCACATAAAAAGCTGTTTCACACAGAGAAGGGTGTGTGCATATACATCAATATAATGACTGGAAAATGAAAAGACAGGTATTAAACTAAAACATAACCAGACATATCAAGCTGCATATTAACCCATTTACAGCACCACAGTTAACCTTTTCTATCCTCACCGCTCTTTCTTTGTTCTTTCTTATTGATAACTTGTTGTATTTTACCTCACACTAATTCTCCCAGGAAAAGAGGGACAATATATATGTATTTTTTAATCGGCGCCCATTTAAACACACTTCTGAAAAACTGAGAAAACATTCAAACATCCCTGTTTAGGTGGCTGAGCAGAAGACATCTCAGTTTTGGGGAGTTCCAGATATCCACGAGCCCTCCGCGTTGGGGACGTTCGGCCCTCTCCTCCCAGCATTTACCATTAGAACGGGTGTCGTGGGGGCCCCCAGACCGCATGGCGCGGGACCCCCGTCGTGGGGGTGCCGCAAGCCCCCGGGACACCCCGGCGCAGAGGTGCTCCTGCCCCCTTCGTTGGCTCAGCCGGGACCGAGTCGTGTCACCAGGTCATCACGGCGTGACGAACATGCCACGCACGGAGCCATAATGGACTTGTGATTTCAAGACAACAATAAGGACTTCCAGCCCTTCTCCCTCCTAATGCCACTAATAACCTCCCTATTGTTATCTATCCTACCTGAGCTAACAGTTTATAAAGCACCACCCGCAGCTTGTCCCTTATAGTTTATTAACATACACTAATAAACAGTATGCTTCACTCCCACTGTGCTGCCAAGTGAAGCCAGTCAGAATAACTGCATTAGCTTTACTGTTCTTTCTCAGCACACTTTTCCCACATGGGAACAATTAGGACAAACTCCCTCCAGATTATATTTAGAGATCCATCATATTTGAACAAAAACAATAATAATAATCTTTTCCGCAAATGCATCTGTGGGCATCTACTGCAGATTAACCTGCCTGACGTTACCACGACGGATGGGCCGTTAACCTCCCCTGCGGTCCCCCCACGTGGAAAGGGTTAATGCTCCCCAGGCTCCGACTTACACCTATTATGCTCAAGTTTAAAAATAAGATGTGAAAGATGCATTATGTAAGGCCGGTACGGCTATCCTGCCCATCTCCTATTTTGGAATTAAAGATCATCACTGCTCACATCAAAGGGCCTGGGCGAGAATAAAAGAAAAGACAGGAACAATGAAAATAGCTACCCGACACAAACCAGATCAAAGGAACAGGCACAGAAAATGAGGAACTAGGGGGTCCTTTAATTACTGTCCACATCCTCCAAGTCATGTGGTGAAAAAGAAGGGAAAAAAGTTTTGAAGGCCACTGGGTTTTGTCTTGCTGTGGCTCCTGCTTCCACAGTCTGTGCCAGTTCCCTACAAACTGCTCCGCTTTCTTTCTTTTTTTTTTTTTTTTCATTTTATTCAAGTCAAATAGGACTCCTGGACTCCAAAACTCCTCCCTGGTGGCAGGGGGAGGAGAGGGAAGGAGGGCTACGCGGGGCAGCGGTGGAGACGGTCTATAGCAATCGCCTGAAACGATTTCGGGAGGACTGCTCCAGGCAGCGCCCCAGGAGCTGCTCGGGGAGGGAGAGAGCGGGCTACCTGAGGCTAGTCTTTATGTGCAGGCCTCCCGGGTTGAGAAAACTTCAAATTCACATAGGGCACTGCTCCGTGGGGCAGCAGATCAAACCTGGCTACTGGCTGTTTGAGCTCAGCAGCAGAAAAAAGGATTGCTCTGGGACTGAGCGTAAGTAGAAGCATGATTAAACTTCAAACATATCCCCCCTTCCCCCTTTATACACAGCAGACAGTTATGGCTAATATTTCAATATGGACTTTAAAAATATACTGCAAATAACTTACTCCAGCATGCTGGCTGAGGGTTTAAAAATAATAAAAAATTAAACTAGCTATATTGTTGCAATGAAGTCAAATGTTCAAGTTTACCTTTCATGAATAATTGAGGGAGTGTTAAGTTATTTAAATGGATCTCTTTTTATTTAACGCAACTGTCAAGATTAAAATTTGGATATTTGACCACTGACTGGTGTGACAGATCACAGCATTTACTTCTTTCTATTTGGATTTCGAATACAGTATGTTTCTCCCTAATTACCCTTGAACTGTGTTTATTTTTAAAAGATACAATAAAAATAAGTGGTGTAAGGAAAAAGTAAGATAATGATTAAAAAATGCATACGTTAGTTGACCAAACTTTCTAGGAAATAATACTGTGTTATCACTTTTTAAAAGATTTAGGAAGAGAATAGCTCCAGGATGTTCCCAAGAAATGGCATTTGCTAACATTAATATTAGAAATGGACACAGATAGAAGTTACTGAAGGGGAAAACGCATTCCTACCTCAGGTCAGTTTGCTTGGGTTTATATTCTGTGCCAAACTAGAGCATTAAAAGCATTCAACAGAATTTTATATACTTTGAAGAAGGCACCTAATATCACCAAGACAACACCCAGAAAAGGGGAACATAGGACACAAAGACGTCTTTCTCCCCATCCTATTTACAGCATGCAAATTCCTTAGACAAGCAGTAAGGATGATGTTTTAAGCGGCAATTTAGCCTCCCAACTCCAGTGAGTGCCAAGTTACTTCATCGTCTTTTTCATAGAAGTTGCCTCCACCGTTCCTTGCTCTTGGACTTGCACTAACACACAGTCAACGGCCATCCTCAGGAGGAAGCCAAGGACTAAATTAAGTAAATATAGACTACAAAGCTGCTTTCCTAAGTGGGCATCATGCCTAGGCTCTACATCTAAGCAATATGTTAGGTACGTTGTACTGAGTTGCCATTTGCTGTCTTGCAAACATCCATGTTGGGAAGCTTGCCCAAGCAAGCCTTCAAAGCTGCTGGGGCTCTGGTGGAAGAAGCTCTGGGAGCACTGGGACTGGGACATTTGCCTCCTTGTAGTGGGTCTCAAAGTATCACGTTACCCATTTAGGTAGACTTCTGATTGAGAGAGCTCCCCTTTTGGGCTTAGCCCCAAATGCTAAGAACAGATGAGATGGTTTAAGAAATTCTCCAGGTAAAACATGAAAAGGATGCTTAACATCCAGCTTCTGAAAAAACAGCTGCACTCGGGGAGCCACAAGGGCTAGGGAAATAAACACGGTCAATTAAATGAACTGATTGAAAAGAAATCAGAGATCACTCCAGGGAAAATTCGGGCTGCAGTCATATGGCCACCTCAGCCTTTTTGGAAGGTGGTAAATGGGGCAAACGCCAGGACAGACTGGAGTGCCTTACTCATTTGGCAAAAGGTGGCTGCCATAAGGAAGGAAGTAAACTTTAAAGCAAATAAAATACGAAGACTAATCCATGATGGGTTCAAAAGGAGGCTCAACCAGCTCACTCAAAGCCTCTTGAAACCTTGGCACTGAATAGGGAATTGTATTGGGGGAAATACAGTCAGCAGCAAAGGCTCTTCAGCAAATATTCTGTGCAATGATCTTCCTCAGACTGTCCCATGAAATGCGCTGATAGATGCTGAAAAATCTTCCAAAACACTCCAAGCTGAATTCACAAGAACAAGTTAACTGGGGAGCAAAGTGATAGGGGCCGTACAGAATAAGACTCATCTTTTTTACCCCGTAAGAAAAATACCTACATGCTCATTTATGGGAGAGAATAATTTTCTAATACTTTGGATATTTTTGATGCATTTGTTCAAAGGAGCTTATGAGGACAGTAGGACCATAGCCAAATAGGGCTGCTGCCCCAACCTGCCAAAAGTAAAGATTTTTGGTTACCTCCACCTTTTGTCTTTCCTTTGCAACTTTGACAGCAGATGCAGGGGCTGCCCGATTAGCATCTGCACCAGCCGATGACCAACAACGGGCTTTGCCCGGGCTCTGAGCTCAATGTCATACACAACTGAAGCAAGCTAAGCACGAAGAGAAAGCATGCCTCTCCCCTAGATAAGTAGTCTGGAAAGACCATAAATGTGAAAGAAGGCTGTTGAGACAATGCCAACGTATCTAAAAATCAAAACTAATGAGCTCAAGCTGCCGTCACTAGGAGCATGTGTGCCTTTTCCTGTCTCACTTTCTGTAAGCCCTTGGGTATTGCTGCAAAGGGAGGGAAGTCCTAAAGTAGTCTCTGACTCCAACTCAAGAGAAAGGCGTCTTGTAGAGCTAATTGACTTATTTATCCCAGGGAACTCAAGCAACATTTGCTGTTGGGATTGTGGAATTCTGATTTTAATTGTGGAATTCAATCACCTGGTTAATTCTCGTTTAACCTTGCAAGAACAGAGCACTGCTCATTAGGGCCTTTCAAACTGCACCAGAAAAAAAGCTCAGGCTTCACATTCCACGGGCGTGTGTGTGTGTGTGTGTGTGTGAGAGAGAGAGAGAGAGAGAGAGAGAGAAGGATCGTACAATCACAGAGTAATTTGGGCAGGAAGGGATTATGGAGGTCACCTCTCTATAAACTGTTCCACAAACTTATTTTGATGCTACCCCAAAAAAGTCACAGGGAGTGCTGGAGACAAAGTAATTGCATCTTTTTTGGAGGATATTTCATAAGATGATTACTTATCTGGAACACCATGAATAAACTCTAGACTGAACACACTGTTCCTGTGGAATACACTGTTGATTTTTATCACATCGGACCAGTAAGGTGCACTTGTTACACATGCTCAGGTTGTCATCTGCTGATCACGACTACATTACGTTTGAGAACGCTTACCTGCAAACTCACACAATACCAATTCCTGGGAAGGGATGTACTTTACATAGGATAGGAGGACATTAGTGTAAATTTTCCAGACTACCACTGCCAGACAGAAAGTTGATGCTAAGAAACTAGCTCCTGGAAGCCTGTGCATCGCAGGGCAGAGAGGACAGACCCTACTGCCCCAGAAGCAGGACGTTTGCTTCGCAAGCCCCATGCTATGACAGTGCCTCCGAGAGCTAACGAGGCAGTGGCTGATGCTGGAAGAGAAGGCAGAGCAGTGTTCGGTGGTTGAAAAAAGTGCCCAGTCAAAAGTAAATTAAAATCGAGTAGATTTATTTCTTCCTTTCACTACATTTCTGGTTTTCTAAGTGTGGGAGATGTTATCCTCTGAAGTGACTCATTGCATTTTTATACTTCTTGCTGCTTCTCCTTAGTCCACAATCTCGGCCTTCATGATTTCACTTCTTAGTCGCGGCTCTGGACCCACCCTACCTTTATCAGGCCTTTCCCCTCTTCCCTCCCCACACAGTTTTGCCATTTCTGACCTTCCCCTTGCGAGTCCGCTGCCCACCCCACATTGCCTGTCCCCACCTCTAGCCCTTTAGCCTCACCTTCCCGTGGCAGACAATCCATCAGCCCCCCGATTTCAACACCACTCTAATCGTCTTTCCATCTCTTCCTCTACTTTTCTGTCATCTCCATGGTCAGGGCATATAAATCTATCCCTCCCTGAAGTCATTCACTTTCCCTGCCAACTGCTTTGTCTACCAGCTCTATATCCAAGATCAAGGACGATACGGGGCTATAAAAGCAATATAAAAGGGAGGGCGAATGCTCGGCAATCAGTTGAGAGGCTGTCCCAAACATAATGAAGATACAGGGGGGAAAAAAAAAAGACCAAACCCCCAAACTTTGTCAAAATTACAAGACTGGGCGAATTGAATGCATATTCCAAGATCAGGAAGTTAAGATTTTAGATACATCCTTCAGAAAGCCACTGTTGTGCAGTTACCACACCTTCACCCGACACTAGTGGAATCGAAAGCAGAGCAACATTGCAACTATCCTGCACACTTCCATACATCCAAAAGACAAAGCATAACTATAGGGCTTCCTAACTGTTACACACACTGCCAGAGCACAGTATTTATGTACACGCACGGCTATCTCATATGTAAATTAACTAATGCTTTACTGAAGTTGCCTCCTCGTACTCAAAGTTGAACAAGTAGTTTTGCTCAGAGCCTTTATTTTTTTCAATTCTAAAACATTTTTAAACACTCATGTGAGGTTTCTAATGCAGCTATAAATCTGACGAAATATCCAAGTTTAACTTGGATATATTCCTGCATGCTTCCACAGCACCAACTTAAAATAACCTGGAGAGTTTCCTCTCGATTCTCTGGGGCAGACGTAATGCTCTGGCTGTGCCTCGAGTGAGGCTCTGTGAGTTATCCGGCAAGAACAGCCTCAAATCCTAACCTCAGGATATTCACCTGAAAAGCAGGCTGTGCCTTAGTGATGTTGCTGTCTGGTAATGCCTTGGATGCAACGCACGCCCAGGAATGGAAGGAGACCCGGGCTGCGCGGCCATGGAGGCTTGTGGCAAAGGACGGAAAGAGGAAACGTCCCGGGAAGTGACTCCTGGAAGCGGGAGCTGCTTCACCGACAAGGATCTCATGTCCCAAGTCCCTTCTGCTGCTATTTCTCTCTCCACCCTTCCCTCTTCTGCTCCCTCTCATGCTTCTCCCATTGCCATCTCTGGAGCAGCTCGTACCCCCTTGCCCTCCTGCTGCACAAATTCACCCTCCTTTTACCCTACTATGTTATTTCTCTCCTGCCGCCCACCTAAAAGCTAGGATCTGGCAAAACAAGTATACAAATCTGTTTCCCACTGAATGTCTCTCTTCTTTAAAGTATCTTAACATACAGCTTTCTGTTTTGAGGGAGAAATCCTCCCTCATCCATTATCCCAGCAAACAGTTTGCCTTTTGAGGCAAAGAATGGGAATCTAGACAAAAGTCACTTTTTAAAAGAAATCTTAAGTCTTTGTTCATCAGCTGAGGCTCTATTTGAAGCTCAAAGGAGAAAGATGCCACACTGATGTCCCTATTTAAAACATTTTAAAGTGATGGCCTATGGCAACAGCTCCCTCCTGTTACAGGGGAGCGTTTCTCCATTCACAGATTTCAGTAAAGGCAGTAGCGTTACCCCACTTCGCAGCTGAAGCACAGGGAAGGGATAATCTCCCCATGTCTTAAACACCCAAATTTCCTACAAGTCACAACATCTGAAGTTAGGAGCCTAAGTTCCCTCCGGAGTCGCTGGAGAGAAGCTCTCGGGAGGGCCGTTCAGGCCATCTGAGGTATACGCTTTAAGTTAGCGTAATTCCCCCTCTATCTCCAGTCTAATTAATGAAAATCTCTCTCATTTTGCAGGGGGGAAAAAAAAGAATGCAGGCACAAAGCTGCTGTGTGCAACTTCCTGACCTCTAGCGAAGCCTTCCGCTTTCAGGAGCCCCAACTCGAGCTATGCAAAGCGAGGCGGGCGGGCAGGGCCCGCGCTCCGCTGCAGGCACACGCTCCCGCCGCGCGGCTCCAGGCCCGGGGCAGCCCACGGCGCGGGGCGCGCAGCACTGCCGGGCAGGCCAGGCAAAGGGCGCAGCGCTGCCCTAAGGCTGCAGCCACCGCGCACCGAAACCTTTTCACCCGGGAACTGGCTGGCGCCCCCGGCCCGATCACAAGGGTACCTGCGCTGTCGGGTGCAAAACAGCAGCCCAAGGAGTTCCCAGCGCCCTCCTCGCCTCCGCCCCTTACCTGTCCGGCTCGTGGCGCCGCGGAGGGGAGGCGGGACCCGCTCTGCGCAGCCGCCCGCGCTTCCTGCTTCCCGCGCCCGCCGCCGGCTCCCGCGCCGGCCGGCCGGCCTCCCTCGAGGCCCGTCCCCCGCGCCCCTCCCGCGGGCGCCCCGCGGCTCCGCTCCGAGGCCCGGCGCCCACCCCGGCGCGGGCAAGGCGCCGGCAGCGCTGCGGGGGCGAGAGGAAACGCGCGGTCACAAACGCGCTCGTCTCGGGGCCGGGCGGCCCGCGGGCGACGTTCCTTTCATTTTGAAATCAAAGTCTGCCCCCCCGATCGCAGGCGTCGGCGTACGAAGAGTCCCCGGCCGCGGCCCGGTGGCTCTCCGCCTCCCCTAAACCCACCCAAAAGCAGAAAGCCAGCGTCGGCGTGGCGTTGCCCTCAGCACAGAAACCGTTTCCAGCAGACACCTTTCCCATCCCTTTGGAAACACCGCTTCGCCCTCGCGCGCGCCGGCTCCCGGCGCAGCAGGGCAGGGCTGGCGGTTCGGAGGGCGCCCGGCGCCCGGTGCCCCTCCCCGCCGCGTCCCGGCGCTCGGCCGACGCACGGGCACAGCACCGAGCGCGCAGCTGCGGCTGCATCTGGGGCGCGCTTTATCTCCACGAGTTTTCCTTGCATTTGTGCATCCAGATGATCTTGCCGCACTCTTCACTCCGGAGCTTGCTTTCCCCGCGGTCTGCGATGCCCCCGAAACCAGCAGATGAAGAGCAGTGCTCGGACTCGGAAGTGCTGGAGCAGGACGAAACGAGGGGGCCCATGCACTGCTCTAACAAGCCACCTCGCTGCCCATGGGCATTTTGTCCGTTGTCCTTGGGGCAGAGGAGGCCAGTGTCCCCCTGTCAGTCATACCAGTGTGGCAAACGAGACCAGGCAGAGGCCTGTGACCTCGCTGCACTTGTGAGTTTAATTATATTGGAACCTGGAGCTTCAAAGATGGGAGGTCAACGGCAGCAACCCCGGCGGCTCGCAGGCCTACCAGGAGAAAGCGGAAGATGCTCTTCTTCCCACACAAGCACCTGCCAATCCTCGCCAAGCGCCTGCCGAAAGTTGATCGGCAATAGCTATGTTGGTGTAAGGCCAAAGTTTTTACATGGTGCCTTCGAGAAGGTCGTCTCTCTTCGCAGCTGACTTGCCCCTTGGCATGACAAGTGGCCATGACAAGGCCGATGACCAGCTCCGCTGCGGGGCAGACCCGTCCGTCTGTTTGACACGGTATCAGCCGTTTCACAGCCAGAAGGTGCAGGGCTTCAGGCCACCCTTCTCTTGCCCAAATAGCCACAAAACGCTCCACCATCTCAAGAGCTGAGACAAATCCGGCGAACTTCAGCCCACGCACAAAGCAAGCTGCCACCGCCGCTTGGGGAAACGCGACGGAGCACCGGGGAAACTTCCAGCCCTTCGCGATAAAGCCAACCACAGTGTCCCGCCGAGGCACAGCCCCTCCATTCATCCAGCTCTTCCGCAGACACACGTGTTCGGGGAGGGGAACCACGGAAATCGCAGCACAAGAGGGTTGCTGTAAGCCCTGGTCTGTAGCCGTTTCCCGGGTTGGGGGCTCTTCCCCCAGCGTTAGAGGACTAGTACCGGGCCCTGGTGCGCTGGTTGCCTGCCCAGCACACGCAGGGTCTATAGGATAAGAATACGCTGTAACCACTTCTAAGGTTCGTTTAAGATATACAATACCCTCTATATGCTCTGTTACTTCTTAGAGAGCAATTTTAAGATAGGCAAAGAAATGGCCTCTACCCCCCTCCCCCCCAAAAAAAGTAATGGGGGGGAATAGCATGTGCACAAATACCAGTTTAGGTCTATGGTGTCATGGTGCGCAGAGGAGGCTTTTCCCCCTCCATACTAGTTACCTGCCAGGCAGGACACAGCACCGTACATGAAGCACCATGTCCGATCCAGCAGAAGACTTTTTAAAAATGGTTTACTAGTTCTTAGGTACGCTGCACTGAACAGGCTGTGCTGATGTAACATTTTACTGCTTTCGGATTCCCATTTCCAAAGAGTAAAGAGTATAAAGGGTTTTATTTACTTAAAGTACACAAATTACTACTGCTCTGAACACTACATGGGGGAATCTCCTTAAAAAAAAAAAATCTAGTTGACAGGTTGCTAGAGAGAAAAAAAATTGCTAAAATAAACCTGGAGAGTAAGTGGTAAAAAATACCAAAGGCATGAATCTCTGTTTTTCCTCTGCATGCATCTCATGCCACAGGGCATAAAGTTGGGGGGTGGGGGGGAGAGGGGAGGAAAAAGGGCTAGAGAAACACCCGTCTGTGTGTGCCGTACAGCCAAGTCCTGCGACATTCCCCTTCTCCAGCGTCACTGTACGCTTGCTTTGTGGGCAAAATTGACTTATTGTCCCCCGTAAGCAGCAAATATACAGCCCAGCGACCTGGCAAAGGCATTGATTTTTCCCATCCTTAGGAGCAGGCTCAGACGAGCTCGGAGTCGCACGCTTGCAACTTTAAGGGGGTTTCATTGTATTTAATTGTGCCTTTTCTTGGCCTGAATTTCCCCCAAAAAAGCTGAAGAGGGCATGTGGTTATTATCTTTTAGTGCAGCATGTGCACAGCGCAACCCGGGCTCTTCGGATACTCCAGTTTGGAAAGGAGAGAGAGGAAAAAAATAATAATAATAATTGCAGGGGGAAAAACCCGCCCGCGCGCAGAGCCCGCGCCGCTGCTCGGCTCCATCAATTACCATTATCTCCGCTCGCAGCCCTCCTCCCCCCGGCGCGGCCCGGCCCGGCCGCCGCCGCCGCTGCCAGACGCGCTGCCCCGCCGGGCCCTTATCAGGCGCGGCCAGGCACCGCCGCGCCCGCGCACCGCCCGCGCACCGCCCGCGCACCGCCCGCGCAGCGCGCGCTCCCGGGGAGGCGGCGGCAGCGGCGGCGGGGGCGCGCGTGGGGCTGGCGCGGGGCGCGCGTGGGGCGCGGGCCGGGCGCCGCCGGCCCCCGCCAAAGCCCCGACCCTGCCGAAGAGAATAAAGAGCAAAACCGCAAATTTAGATTAATAAAGCATTTGTTGATTCTGCGGAAACTTAGCAGGCCCCTGCGCGAGCCACCCGAGACCTGTGCAGCTCCAGTAATTTTCTGTTATATTATCTTTCTTGTAAAATACTTCCCCAGACAGAGCCCCCAAAGGGGCTCAAATATCACTGTGACTAACCGAAATCAATGTGCACTCACCTATTGACATTTTTACATAGTTTTTGGATTTAGTATCCGGCCCAAAACACAATCAAATCTTCTGCCAAGGAAATAACAGGCACTTAGCTAGTCAGCTATTAGTGTTACAAAGGAAAAAATGTGGGCACCCAAGGGAGATGGGAGAGACGGCATTGACGTCAGGGGTAATTGGGTGTCTGAGAGAAATTGCCAACGGCTGGCCAAACCCCCCAGAGGCCCACACAAAGCTGAGCTGCAACTCTAATAAAGGAAAGTAAATTCTAGAAAGGGGCTTTGCTGCAAAGAAGCCTAGCAGGAACCAAAAATATCTCCCACATCCACAAACACACACATCCACACACACACACAAATAAAAAATAAAGAATACGTTCAGGAGTTTTCTTTCACACATCTGTTTTAGGCTAAAGTGCTTTCTACTTTTTTTCCAGGACCACATGGATTTTTATGTTGTACCGTATGTTCACCATCTATTTTTATAAACAGAATTCAGGGCTTTAAAGAAACTTATTTTTAACCGTGTGGCTTTAAACTACAATCTCGCTGTCACCCACTCCTCCATGGTTACTAACGGTTTGGTCTTTTGGGGAAAAAAAAACCCAAACCAAAACAACAGCTAAACTTCCACAGAAGATGCAGACGACAGCAGACTCATGAGGACGGCGATGTTTCGGAGCTGTCCCACTGGCCACCCCCTTTCCATACACAAAGCCTCTCCTCCTCCGGTGTGACGCCTGCACTGCCAGCACAGCGCTCCCCACGCACGCACGCGGGATGCGACAGCCGAGGTTTCAGCCCAGGACCGGGGCAGGTTAGCGAGGACCCTCAAGGTTCATCCTCTTCTGCCCACTCAGCCAGGTCTCCAGCACAGCAACCTAAGTCTACCGTTCTCCTACTGCAAGCCCAAAGCTGGAGGACAGAGCAGATCTGACCAGCTGCCCTACGGCACGTCTGCCTCCTTCCCCTTCCCCAAGACCTCCATCACACTCCACCCACGGCGAGACCCAAATGGCTAGGTACCATTCGCTTTATAAA